>NW_028318095.1:1851750-2469000 GCF_062004578.1 Staurois parvus | reverse complement strand
TACCTACACATAACTGACAATATAAAAGCATTGATGGAAAGACATTTTTTATTAAAGGCTGCCAGCCTGTCTGTGGATTCATTTTCCTGACAACCCTGATCTTCCCATATGAATATCTGACACCATCAAAACATAAAAAAGCTAAACTTCTAAAGCATTCATTCAGGCTGGATTGTGCGCAGAAATATTTTGACATGCATTCAGCAGGAAAAGAAAAAGTAATCCAGTATTACGAGGCAACAATTAGAATACAACAATCACAACACCTGCGATATTTAATCTTCCCCGCAGTCAAAATGCAAGCAGAAAAGAAAATGAACCCAGATGTGTGCAAGCAGGAACATTTTTTGGTTGTGCGGCATGTGGAACATTTGGAACGCAGTACAGTGTGTGATGATAGAGATCTGATAGTGCCGGGTGCTGGCCCCAGCCCTCGTTTGGCTGTATGTGCTGCAGATTAGCCTGGGGCATCAGTTGAAAGAGATACAGGGCAGTGCATTGATGTTTGCTTTGCCACAAACTGATAAATGTTTAACAAAAATAATCTGATTTAAAAGTTCAATATACCATTCATAATTTGTGCTAACCCTTTCAGGCCTTCTAAAATCAGATTTGCAACCAGCATCCACTGTAAGTGCAAGATGGAGACACATTAGTCATTTTTAAAAAATTGATTAATCAGTATATCATAGTGCTGGTTTATGGTTTCTGTCCAGTTAATGACGCTTTCCTCTGATTTGAAGTGATGATTTTACAGGGGGTGTTCAAACTGCAAACCACAATGCAAGGCATGAAACACACAAATTGTGTCAGACATGGATGATTTATAGGAAAGACTACTAATCAAAAACATAAAACATAAAATATGATCAGTTTTCATAAAATCTTCCAGTCTGCATTTGTAATCATGTCATACGGCCAGTTGTAGCAGGCTCATTTGTTTGTGTAGAAGACCTCATCACAGGCTTGTGCAATGATTCCCCAACTAATGACAGTCTATGGGGTATTTTCTGGTTTCTTGAAGATGAACTCCAGACAGATCTAAAATAACATAAATTAACGCCTATGATTAGTCAGAAATGTAAAAAGTCAGCACAAGGGCCTGTGTTTACAATTATTATTATTATTATTACTACGAGTTTATATAGCGCCAAAGGGTTTGCTCAGCGCTGTACAATAGGGGGGACAATACATGGCACAGTACAACAACAACAAACAACGTACGAGGGGTAAGAGGGCCCTACTCTTACGAGCTTACAATCTAGGATCAATGTGTTGTGTCCCTTGTGCTGCTGGCTGTGGTTTTAGTTGAAGTCCTCTGATCCTCGGATGCTGCTATGTCCCAGTTAAAATGACTAGAACTGCCTGCACAGGGATGCATTGAACAGTTGTGCATCCCTGTGTGGGCAAACAGAACCCTGACATGGGCATTCACTATCCACTTGATCTCCGGAAGATTTACCCCCCTGACCAGACTATTTTTTGTGATACAGTGCTGCATTACATTAACTGTCAATTGCTCAGTCATGCAACATTGTACATAAATTACATTTATGTATTTTTTCCCTTCACAAATAGAGCTTTTGTTTGGTGGTATTTGATCACCTCTTCCATTTTTACTTTTTGCGTTATAAACAAAAAATACCAACAATTTAAAAAAAAACAAAACATTTTTTTTATTTTCTCCAATAAAATATACCCAATAAAAAAGATTAAAAATCATATTTCTTCATAAATTTAGGCCAACATGTATTCTGCTATATACTGTATTTTTGCTAAAAAAATATCTCAATAAGCTCATATTGATTAGTTTGCGCAAAAGTTATATCGTCTACAAACTAAAGGGCATATACTGGCATTTTTTAAAAAAAATTTGAATACTTGTAATGGCGCCAATCAGCGACTTATAGTGGGATTGTGATATTGCAGTGGACATTTTTACATTAAATAACACTGACACTTTGTGGGAACTAGTGACACTTATATAGTGCTCAGTGCTAAACATATGCAGTGACACTGTACTAATGACACTGGCTGGGAAGGGGTTAAATGTCTAGAGTAATCAAACGGTTAACTGTGTGCCTAGCTATGTGCTTGGTGTACACTAGGTGATGCTTTTACTAGGGGAAGTGAAGAATCGTGTTCCCAGCTTTAAGGTGACACGCGATCTTTCACTACACCCTTCCGAACAAAGCTTTGCCTTGTTTACATAGGCAGAGCTGTGTTCTTTGTCCTGCAGGATGATCAATGGATGCTAGCAGACATCTGTTCACTAGCACTCGCAGATTGGCTTCTGCTGTGAATGTTCCCAGCAGAAGCAATCCGCCAACGGCACGCATGCGCCCCCCCCCCCAATGGTGGAAGCACAAAATCACATATATATATATATATATATACACGTGATTTTGCACAGGAGGGCTGCCCTATAGCAGTAAAACTGCTATAGGGCGGATCTTAAGTGGTTAAAGTCTGCCTATGAGGGCTTAATGGCTCCTTTGAAGCTCGCCTGCTCCTTCCTGCCCCACACATACTTTTGAGTCCATCACCATGAAAGGCTGCCTCGCTACGCAGTAGGAAAATGTTCCTGTTTTCAAAAATGGCAACCAGATGGCATAGGCATATTCACTAGTATTTTCAGGTGGGCTTGCTGCAGTCAATTCTTTCCCCATTACTGAATTTCCAGGCCTTGTTTTGTACTGTGTTTCTGTTAGTGGCCATCTTTATAAAGGCACAGTTTTGCTTCCCCATGTCACAGAGTGGTGATCTGATGACTAGAGGAGGAATACTTGAAAATTAGAAAGAGAGGTGGAGAAAGTACAGATTCAGAAAATAGGTGAAAAGCAGTGAGATCCCTTCATTTCAGGTTCTCAGGTACAGTTTCCTCTCCAGAAAGGAGTACAGTGAGTGACTCCAAATATCACTCCAAATTTCCTGAGACTAGAAGTCATAGACAGCAGGGACTGATATCTCACACTGCAGATATTTTTAATAACAAGCATGTTATACCCGCCTGGTCTGTGCAATGGTTTTGCACAGAACAGCCCAGATCATCCTCTTCCTGGGTCCCCCGCTGACACTCCTTGCTCATTCCTCCTGTTGAGTGCCCCCATATCAATCTGCTTGCTAGGGGGGAGCTTGTTCTTGCTCACTTCTGAGCCCCATTCTGTGTCTACTGACACACAGAACATGGCTCAGCCCGCCCCCTCTGTCTCTTCACTGACTGTGATTGACTGCAGCAGAAGCTAATGACTGTCTCTGAGCCAATGAGGAGAGAGAGAGCTACTGCTCTTGTGCACATTGCTGGATCGAGAATGGGCTCAGGTACATATAGGGGGGGCTGGGGAGAGAGCAGACCACAGGGAAAAATCAATAGCTTTAGCAGAGAGATAGAGCTGAAATGAAAATACAAAAAAAAATCAAAAATATTTGTTTTTGACCTTCATAAATATACTGAAATATAATGGTTTTACCTGTTATTGTAGCTTTCTCTTATGTCAGAGGATGCAAGTAGATGTGCTAAATCAAGCTTTGTATAATGCATATCTTCAGTTTTATGTATTTTCATTATATGGATGCTAATATCCCTTTAAGCCTACCAACCAACTTTTTATTTGACTATTTAATTACAAATTCCCTTACAGTGGAAAAAATCCAAGCAAGAAATGTAAAACCACTTCTATATTGTGTCACTGAAACAGCATACTATAATTTGTGCTTCAAATGTCATTTCCCACCGCAGGACTTTTCAGATTTCTTCATCTGAACAACGACATTTGGGTTAAACTTCATTTACCTAAAGTTCCCCAGTAATAGGCTACGTCTATGTAAGACATCTGTTACAACTGGGAAGGCTCTAATTTTAATAGAAAATAACATAGTTTAACGGCATAAGATTAGAGGTTGTGTGTTTTTTCGTTTTGCTGTGTTGGCTTGTATTCCTCTTTTTTCTGCCAAGGGACTTATAATACATTAAAGTCGGAACATGCTGAAGGCTTAAGAAAGGAGCGAGGGGAAAAAAATCTTATCTTGTCATTTTGTTTACTCATTTCTTGAGCTTGTGTCAGTACGTCTAATGGTGAGCGTGACAAAAGTCATGTTCCTTTTGACAAAAAAAGAAAAAAAGAAAAGAGAAACTTGCTGACTAAATAAATTATCTATTAATTGCAATCTTAAATGCATACCACTGGCAAGATGTAGCACAAGGCAAAGTATTGTTTATAGACAAACTGTATGGGCTTCCCTTATTTCCAAGATGGAGTCATTGCATGCAAATGTTTATATATCTAACAATTAGAAATATATGATTCGGTTCGTAAAATTAATTTTTTGGATGGAAATTTCATTTTAAGAGATTGGGATGCATCTCAATTTCCACATAGACAAAGATACAAAGAAAGTTAATCCAAATAAAGCTTAACGAAAAAATAACAAAGTCATCCGTTCATTCGTTCGGTTCAACCTCTGTTAGTGGGATTCCCCTTTGTCAGCCGAATGTAACCAAATAAGGTGCTGGTTACGTGCCGGGGGGGGGGGGGGGGGGCAGGCCCTTCAGGTCTGGTATGGATTTTGAGGGGAAACCCAGACCAAAATTGAACAAAAAAATGGCTTGGGTTCCCCTTCAAAATCCATGCCAGATCCAAGTTTGAAGCATGGCAGGCAAGGAATCATGGGGACAACGTGCTTTGGAGGGGAGCCCCTGTCGCCCAAAGCACCCCTCCAAGTTGATTTCATGTAGCCTGGTATGGTTCAGGAGGAGGGGGTGCCCACTTAATCCCCCCTTTTCTGGCCCACCAGGCTGCATGCTCAGATAAGAGTCTGGTATGGATTTTGGAGGGCCCACGCCATGGTGGTGATCAGGACATTGGTCTGTGAACTGGTGGTAATTCTTTAAGAATCTGTTACTGCGATTAGAGGCAGGTTCTTAATGTGGCAGTATTACGAGCTTCCTGAATTTGCTGCTCGTATCAGCAATGTTACTGAAACTGATGCAAATGCTTGCCTGAATTATGTGCAGGCAGTTTTAAATTCTCCAGAGAAAGTCTTGATGATTCTACCAGCCGGGCTATATTTTGTGATAAAGACCTTTCGATTCACTTATATATTTAATTTTTTTGAATATAAAAATATTCAATTTGTGGTGGAATTTGTAAATGTTACTTATTTATAATATGTAGTGGCTCCACGTATAAACTTTATATCACTAGTGGTGGGGCATTGTGTTGACTTATATAGAAAAGTGTTAATGTATTTTTTGATGTTACACATTTGAACCAAAAGGACTTGGCACATATCAGTGTAGCAGCTGGGGATTTAGTGCATATATTTGAGTGTTTCATTTTCTGCATTCTGTTTTCAGTGTGGGCAATTTATGTAGTGCAGAACAATTCATATAATCAGTAATTTGCTCATCACTGTTTATACTTGTGATTGTGCAGGAACAGATACATGTAATCTAGTATTAAAAAGTTTACTAGTTATTTTTATTCTAATTGAAAAACAAGTGGAGAGCTTTGAGAATATTACCCTTGTGGTAAATTATTTTAAATGTGTGTGTGTGTGTATATATATATATATATATATACACACTGCTCAAAAAAAATTAAAGTAACACTTTTTAATCAGAGTATAGCATATATCATCAAGTCAGTTAAACTCCTGGAATATTAATCTGGTCAGTTAAGAAGCACAGGGAGTTTTTAATCAGTTTCAGCTGCTTTGATGTTAATGAAATTAACAACAGGTGCACTAGATGGGCAACAACGAGACAACCCCCAAAACAGGAATGGTTTTACAGGTGAAGACCACTAACATTTTTTTCCCTACTCATCTTTTCTGACTGTTTTTCACTAGTTTTGCATTTGGTTAGGGACAGTGTCACTACTGGTAGCATGAGGCAATACCTGGACTCTACAGAGGTTGCACAGACAGTCCAGCTCCTCCAGGATGGCACATTAATATGTGCCATTGCCAGAATGTTTGCTGTGTTTCCCAGCATGGAGGAGATTCCTGAAGACAGACAGTTACTTTAGGAGAGCTGGACAGGGCTGTATAAGGTTCTTAACCCATCAGCAGGACTGGTATCTGCTCCTTTGTGCAAAGAGGAACAGGATAAGCACTGCCAGAGCCCTACAAAATGACCTCCAGCAGGCCACTGGTGTAAATGTCTCTGACCAAACAATCAGAAACAGACTTCATGAGGGTGGCCTGAGGGCCCGATGACCTCTAGTGGGCCCTGTGCTCACTGTCCGGCACCATAACGTTTGATTGGCATTTGCCATTGAACACCAGAATTGGTAGGTCAATCACTGGCACCCTGTGCTTTTCACAGATGACAGCGGGTTCACCCTGAGCACACGTGACAGACGTGAAAGGGACTGGAGAAGCCATGGAGAACATTATGCTACAAGTAACATCGTTCAGCATTACCGTTTTGGTTGTGGGTCAGTGATGGTCTGGGGAGGCATATCCATGGACGCACACACAGATCTCTACAGGCTAGACAATGGAACCCTGACTGCCAATAGGTATCGGGATGAAATCCTTGGACCCATTGTCAGATGCTACGCTGGTGCAGTGGGTTCTGGTTTCCTCCTGGTGCACGACATTGCTCGGCCTCAAGTGATAAGAGTATGCAGGTAGTTCCTGGAGGATGAAGAAACTGATACCATTGAATGGCCCCCATGCTCGCCTGACCTGTTTCAGTCCATCCGATGCCACCAGGTTGCACCTCAGACTGTCCAGGAGTTCTGTGATGCCCTGGTCCAGATCTGGGAGGGAAAACCCCAGGACACCATCTGTCATCTCATTAGGAGCATACCCCAATGTTGTCAGGCATGCATACAAGCACGTGGGGGCCATACAAACTGTTGAGTACCATTTTGAGTTGCTGCAATGACAAGTCAGCAAAATGGACTAGCCTGCTACATCATTTTTTCACTTTGATTTTCAGGGTGTCTGAATTCAGTCCTCTGTAAGTTGATAATTTTCATTTCCATCAAACAATGGGGCATCCTTATGTTCCTAACGCATTACCCAGTCCATATCAGTATAGATATTCAGTATGATATTTTTCCCCATTGAGATATGATGTTTCTAAAATGTTCCTTTAATTTTTTTTTGAGCAGTGTAGATATAATTTCTTATATGAGTGCCAGCACCTCTCTAATAGTTTTTGGGAACCCAAGCAATCAAACAGCACATGTAGTTATATTAATGTGGAAGTCTTTTTATATCCATTTTGTTCATTCATTTTAGAAGTAACTTTACATCAAGTTGCTGATGTAGCAGATTTAGTTAACCAGCATGGAACTGCTTTCCTTTTGTTAGACATATAATAATTATGGTAAATATAAAAATCAAAATGACCTTGTGGTCAGCCCCCCATGTTTGAAATATTTCTCTTCAAGTGTGGTGATCAGTTTACTACATGAACTCAAAATGCTTGCTGAAGCTGAAAGTTACTAAGTTCATGGATGACAAAAAAAAGATATATATATATATATATATATATATATATATATATATACTATATTGCCAAAAGTATTGGGATGCCTGCTTTTTGCACGTACATGAACTGTAATGGCATCCCAGGCTTAGTCCATAGGGTTCAATATTGAGTTGGTCCACCCTTTGCAGCTATAACAACTTTGTTATAGACCTCCAACCTTTTGTGTGGCTTTCAGATTAGCACAACACCCCTCCAAATAATTGGATTCAGGTGTTCCAATCACCTCCATGGCTACAGATGAATAAAATCCAGCACTTAGGCATGCAGACTGCTTCTACAAACATTTGTGAAAGAGTGGGTCGCTCTCAGAAGTTCAATTAATTCAAGTGTGGTACCATGATGGGTTACCATTTGTGCCATCCCACGTGGAAGAAAAATATATTTTAAATATATTTAAAAAATATTCTTCCCAAATATATTGACATATATTTAAAATACTACAAGTTTGGCTGTATTCAATATATTTCAAATATATTTCAATATATATACATACATATGAAAAATATACATTTACAAATATATGTCTTTGAAAATACATTTATTCTACATTTTTGGAATGCATATACAAATATATGTAAAAATATATGTTAAACTGACTTTTTTTATATGCTAAAATCTGAAGAATATATTTAAAAAAACCCATATTTTTAAATATATTTAAATTTACATTTTTTAGAATGTCAAAATACATTAGCTTAGGCCAATATATTGAAATATATGTCACATATATAATTTTTTTTCTACATATATTGGAAATATATTTCTCTTCCATGTGGGATAAGTTCATCCGTGAAATTTCCTTGCTACTGAATATTTCCACAGTCAGCTGTTAGTGGTATTATAACAAAGTGGAAGCAACTGGGAACAGCAGCAACTCAGCCACAAAGTGGTAGGCCATGTAAAATGACAGAGCGGGGTCAGAGCATGCTGAAGCGCACAGTGCACAGAAGTCGCCAACTGTCTGCAGAGTCAATAGCTAAAGGTCTCCAACATTTGTGTGGCCTTCAGATTAGCACAACAGTGTGTAGAGAGCTTCATGGAATGGGTTTCCGTGGCTGAGCAGCTGCATCCAATCCTTACATCAGGTGCAATGCAAAGCATCACATGCAGTGGTGTAAAGCATGGCCTTGCTGCCACTGGACTCTAGAGCAGTGGAGAAGTGTTCTCTGGAGTGACGAATCACGCTTCTCTGTCTGGCAATCCAATGGACGTGTCTAGGTTTGGCGGTTGCCAGGTGAACGGTACTTGCCTGACTGCATTGTGCCAAGTGTAAAGTTTGGTGGAAGGGAGATTATGGTGTGGGGTTGTTTTTCAAGGGTTAGGCTTGGCCCCTTAGTTTAAGTGAGGGGAACTCTTAAGACATCAGCATATCAAGACATTTTGGACAATTTAATGTTCCCAGCTTTGTGGGAACAGTTTGGGGATGCCCCTTCCTGTTCCAACATGACTGCACACCAGTGCACAAAGCAAGGTCCACAAAGGTATGGATGAGTGAGTTTGGGGTGGAAGATCTTGACTGGCATGCACAGAGTACTGACCTCAAACTGATAGAACACCTTTGGGATGAATTAGAGTAGAGTCTGCAATCCAGGCCTTCTCGTCCAACATCAGTGCCTGACCTCACAAATGTGCTTCTGGAAGAAGGGTTAAACATTCCCATAGACACACTCCAGAAGAGTTGAAGCTTTTATAGCTGCAAAAGGTGGGCCAACTCAATGTTGAACCCTACGGACTAAGACTGGGATGCCAGTAAAGTTTATGTGCATGTAAAGGCAGGCATCCGAATACGTTTGCCAACATATTGTGTGTGTGTGTGTGTGTGTGTGTGTGTGTGTGTGTGTGTGTATATATATATATATATATATCTATATCTATAGATAAAGGATGTTGGACAAAATTATGGAAACACCTGGTAAATGAACAAAATCATTGTCTAATATAGTGTTGGACCACCATTAGCATCCAAGAATTGACAAATATACATTTTTAATAAGGATAATGGAATCTGGTACCACTCTTCAAGCAAAAATCATTCTAGTTCTTGCATAGATGCCGAGGCTGAAAATGAGCTTGAACCTTGTTCTCCAAAGTTGACCATAGTGGCTCTATGATATTGAGGGATGGCGACTGCAGCACCCAGGGAAGGTATGAGACTTTGTCTGCATGCTCAGGAAACCATGTCTGTGCCATGGGGTGCACAAGGACAAAATTTGGGGATAGTTGCTAACGGTGACTCTACATTTCAAGGTGATGATGGAGCCTGCAAATACCAAGATATGGCTGCCCAAACCATGATTGCACCACCACCATGTTTTACGGTTGGCACAAGACAGTCCTGGTCATAAGTGTGGGACAATGCTCACCACACATAAGGACATCCGGAGGTTGGGAACAGTGTGAAGCTCAGCTCATTGGACCATAATACAGACTTGCATTGATCTATAGTCTGCGATTTATGGGTGTTGCACCATTCTGTCCTCTTCTAAGCATTGATATCTGTCACTAGTGGTTTGGCAATTGCAGCTTGCCCATGAATGTTTTGCTTACGCAATCGTGCGCTATTTCCTTTTTTATCTCTTTCAGTCAGTTGACCATGTCAACTACGCTTATGCTTAGCAGATGACATTTTAACCAGAACTGTATTTGCCGTCCTAACCTTTGAAACTGTACCTCACGACACAGCAAATAAACTTCAGTCACAGAGGCATCAGTTAATCGTGCACCAACAATTTTCCCTATTGGAACTCAGTAAGCTCTGACATGACTCCATATTGCTAGCAGCGTATGCAGTGAATGGTGAAAGTGAGGCTTCCCACCTGTCAGCTGAGTGTCTCATCACACAGCGAAAGCAAAATAATGTTACATCACTTCCGCTTTAAACGTGAAACATGTTGTCGCTTTCACACCTGCAAATCATGTAGTGTTTCCATATCTTTGTCCAACCCCTGTATATAGGTGTGTATGTGTTTAGCGATATATAGTAACTAACAAGGATGCTTATGAACTTGAGAAAGAGTGGGGACACCCAAAACAGTTGTTCTACACACATATTATATTTTGTCAGCTGCCCTGTGCAAGGTTGGATTCTGGTGTGCTGCATTGCCTTTAAGGAGAATAGACTGACCTTCAGGTAATCTTGCTCTAAATTTATTTTGCTCTCAATGTATTTTCAAATTCCAGCGTTGGTGATTTCATAGATTAAAGTGGGATCACACCTTACAGGGGCACCTTGATAAAGTAGTGGGACTTTCATAAGTGTATGCAGCTGAGACCCCTGTTTATATTTTAAGCATAAAAAAGGTTTTAAGTTTTAAGCCCTTAGCAGGCTATCAGGTTGGAATGGTATGAGGTCTTGGTATTAGTTTTAAACATAACATTTCACTCATTGTCAGGCATATGCATTAAAGCAGTGACCAGACTAAAGCTGAAGTACAAAAAAAGGACCTTCAATATGAAGCCACCACCATGTTGAGGGCATATGGCCTGGTATGTTTCAGGAGCACCTACTTCACTGCCCACACTTTCCTGGCCTGCCAATGTGCTCAGATTAAGGACCTGGTATGGATTTGGGTGGAAACACACATTATTTCTTATTTTTTGCATAGGGTTCCCTCTTAAAATCCATACCACCTCAGAAAGGTCTGTTGTAGATTTTGGGTTGCACCCCATGTCATGTTTTGCATGGTGTTTCCATTTAAACCCCATTCCAGTCCCCAAGGGTCTGGTATGGATTTTACCAGGGACCTCATATTTTCTTTTTCTCACATGTACTGTATACCAAATGACATAGAAAAAAAAAAGTTGTTAATTCACTTCTCCTTGCAAAAAAATGTGTATTATGTGTATTATGTGTATTATCTGCATGTTAAAGGGTTTTTTGTCTTTTTAAATGTCACTTCTGCTATACTTTGTTTACATGGCAGAGATGTGCCACTTCACAGGCAGTTTTAAGGACCTCCTCAAGCATTTTCTTAAAGAAATATTGCATTTTTAATGCTGCACGTTCAGCCCTTTTAAATTCAATGCTGCCTGCAAAACTGTATGTTTAAAATAATTTTATTTTGAAAATGCCCCCCGACATCCTCAATACACTTTTTTGGTCAATACTTTGGCTATTAGCCTTAAAAATGGAGAAAACTGATTTGACAAATTTGGCTCCCATTGACTTCAATGATGTTCAAATTTGGCATCTGAACTTTTGATATGCTTGATCAAACTTGCCTCACACTGAGTATTAGTCCAACACCCCCAAAATACACTGCCCCAAAAAAACAGTACTACTCAGGAAGCGCTGTTGATTGGACCAGTTTTTTGAGGGATGGAAGGTGTCGATGGAAAGCTGATTCACATTTGTGTGTGTGAGAGTCATAGTCCAACTCTCCTACACACTGTACTTGAAGCTCACAGTTTTTTTTAACACTTTCTGCAGCACTTAGAGTTGCAAAATGAAAAAAAAATACAGACGCTTAATTACTGTATATGCAGCCTGATGTCAGATCAATTGAACTTTAATGATTACATATTTACACTTTTTAAAAAAATAGTTATACACAGCTTAGAACTAGATTTTTTTTTGTTTGTTTAGTCATTTTGTTGGAATTTAGTTGGCATAAACTGTTAATTGATGAACGGTCACTAAACAATAATGACTTATTCAGTATGGCAAAGTGAGATGTACAATGTGTACCAACCCATAAAACCATTCAGGATGACTCTTTTATTAGCCTTAGTTCATTACTCGGACATCTGATTGGTTACTACACATTTCATTTCAACGCTTTATAATGTACCACCTTATGGAAAAAACTAAATATTTGTTGTGCTTAGATTTCATGAACGAAGATGTGACATACCGATCCTACATGATGCAATTCCATATGATTATACTAGCTGTGCTCCTTGTATGTAAGTGGAGAGGCTTTGCTGATGCTGCATACAGACCAGTACATTTGTTTGATGAGGTTATGCACCCAGTCAAATGTCATTGTTGATGTGATAGACTCCTGTATGTGATTATGAAATTTCCTTGTGTCAATAACACTACTGTTGCTGTGTTCATAGGCTGTCAGCATATTGAATTCAACCCCTGTGTCATAACTTCAAAAGACCATTCACATACTGCTAGTCTACAGAAAGTAATATATGCCGAAGACATATGCAGCCTATAACCTTTATGCATATGCAGGAAAATACCCCAAAATTAATTTATTTTCACTATAATATATCACTTTAATATATGTATGCAGTAAGAGAAATAAAAGCATTTTTGCATGATTACAATAACAATTTTCTTTATTGTGATAGCGAACCTGTGCTTTGCCTGTACTAGGTTACAGCAGGTCCATAGGGAGTGTATTATTGCATGTACTGCACTGTGCTCCCCCCTAATACCAACTCGCTTCTGGATAGGGGAGAATATATATAGCATGCATCAGTTTCCTAAATTGCAGGGTACAGTACCTAAATTGCCAATCACCATACCTGACAGTTGTCAGGAGCATGCATTGTCCTGGTGCTACATCAGTGGTTGTCAACTACTAAAGGTGGCCTCAAATGCAGCCCTTGACATCACCAAAGGTCCACACATAATGGTCAATATATGTAATGCTTGAGAGGACTGTCAGGAACTGCAGACCTACTAGAGGAAATGAGGGTTAGAGAGTGTGGAGCCGGACAGGCTTCATTTACGGTTGGTGATAGGCTGCAGAAGACAATATGAATCTGGCAACATGAGACTAGTAAAGATCAATGCTATTACCTAATCAATGTTCCCTCTACAAACCACTGAAGTTTGAGGGACACACATCACATAGCAAAGGCCTGCATGTTGACCTTGGGCCACAGGTTGGGCACCAGGGTGCTAAATCAATGATCCTTGCAGTAGGGGGACATAGTACATAGTTCAGCAAAATATAAATTTGTTCTAAGTGATACACTGACAGGCCCATCATTGAGAACAATGGGTCATTGGATTCTCTACCATATTCAGCTAGATTTCCATCCAGATTTGAATTACTTTCTGATACAGTGTAAATGTGGTCAAAGGACCGGTCCAATATAATGCAAAAGTCTGTGTGCAACAACAAACACATGTGATGCCAATGCTCATTTTAGTCATATTGCTAACAAATATCAGGTCAAGGATGGAAAACCTCACTGTTTAAAGGGAAAGTATTGGCTTTTCAAAGTTTTTCAGATTGCAGGCGTGATTGGTGGTCAAATTTATCTAAATAACCTGATTGATGTGTGTTCATTTTTTTTTAAGTTTTTTTTTTATAAATTGTGGTTCTAAAAGTACACAGGGCAGCAGTATTTTCTTATCATATATGCAAAACCTGGCACATGCTTAGTAATGCTGCAGAGAGGTTGCACATTGATCTTCCTCCCTCACTGCAAGTCTACCAAGTAAAGTCTTACTGACATGAACAATGCTCTCTGCATTTGGCTATGTGATTATAAGCAGTGTTTGATTAGTGGGGCTGTATGATTACAGTAATATGCACACAGCTAATAGATTTTTTTGGACATTTGTCTTCAAAATAGATATCTCTAAGATCCTTACCCATTCATATGTCCCAGATTCTGGTTGATTGGGAACAGACTGCATATGCCCTTGGTCCCCTCTAAGAAACCAAGCCTCAGCAATGAAGGAGACATATTTATGACCTGAGCTAATGCAGCAAGCCACTCAAAGCACACAAGATACTTTCTCAAAATTACCCCATGGTCATGTTAGTTATTACATTGGGGGAAGTCTTTCAGTAAAATCTAGTCAAATCTGCAGAACCTCTAAGAAAAAGAAGCAACAGTCTTGCTGCATCCCCCAGCACCAAGTCTTGGTGCCTCCCCCCCATCAACATCACCAAGCCATGTTATCCCCCTTCACCTACATCAAGCTTTTCTGCTTCCCTGCAGCACCAGGTCTTGGTGCCATGACCCATCAACATCACCAAGCCATGTTTTCCCTTCCCACTTACATCAAGCTTTGCTGCCTCCCCCTCAATCACAAGTTAAAAAAATTGCTAACTAGTGCATTTGCATTTTTCTGTGTTGGATAAGTTACATATGGGGTCCAGTCACATGCTTTTAAACTAAGGAACACATTTTGTCCCCCAGCATACAATTCAGTTTCCCACAATACATTTCTCCCGTGCACCACAAGATTTTTTGACAATTTTACAATGTGCTTACAACTAATTTTTATTGTGTTCTATTATATGATATGAAAATATAAGTATTTTTACAAATGTTAAATATAAAGCATCCCCAATAATATAAAAAATAAAGCAGGAGCCACAGAAATTAGTACATATTCTAAAAACTGGTCTGAAAATTACTTTTTGTAAGCAATGCTGACCTCTGTGTATATAAACACACATGCACAAGCCCTTCTGGATTTCAATTTTGTAAAATGTAATTTACATGTTTAAATGTATATGTAGAATATTAAATTACCACAAATTCCTCTGTGAATTATTACAGAATCATGGTTAATGGGGTGTTTCTATCCCAATGGTTTTTAAATGAGCTAGAACTACATTTGGGCTTCATTTATTCACTAAAGTGAGGAATTAACTGAGTGAATGTTTTTAAACATTTCCTGTAGTATTTCCTTGATATTATCTATATTTCATAGTCTTCAACTTATTCTATGATAACTAAATATATGGGACTGGTGTTAATGCAAAGTGTTTACTGTGTAAACATTAGCTGATCAATTATTTAGCTTAGTTAATAATCTAAAGTTCTCTGTTTCTCATTGTTATTTTAGGCATTGAGAAAAATACAGTGTTTTTGGAAGATCTCCCTTGTCCCCAAAAATGCAGTGGTTGATTAGTTGTAAAGCTAACTGTTCAATCTTTCACCACTTGCAGGTAATGCTTTAAAATGTATTTCTAATTTAGTTAATGACAACATTGATTGATGACTAAAAAAATGCAACAGCTAGCTATAGCACTCAGTAATGGAAAATTATATTAGCACAGGGTATGGTAAGGTGGGCTCGGAGAAGGCTCTTATGAGCATAAACAGAGTGGTGAAGCTTTAACCAGTGCTAAGAATTTGAGTTGTCACTAACAAACTTGAATACTTAAGAAAGATATTATGAATTAACCATTTATTTAAAAAATAATTATGATCAAAACCAAATGAATTGCCTACCTGGCTTCCATACCCTTAGGCCCCTTTCACACTGGGCAGACTCTAATTTGATAAGCAGGGGATCTGTCCACTGATCCCCTTCTGATCAGAGCAGAGCTGGTGGATGAGAGGTGCGTGTCCTCTTAAGTTTCTACAGGGCGGTTCACTGTCTGTTTACACCGGGCTGCCTTCCAATCCAATTCACCTAGAGAAAAGGGGACAGATCCCTTCCATTTTTTTAGCAGACTGGATCAGATTCTTTTTTTTTTCTTTAATTAAAATTTTTTATTAGGTATTCCAGTACAAAAAGTATAACAATCCAAGATTCCGGACAATCACATGCTCATAAATCACATTTTACTATATCATTTCCCCGACCTCGCCCTTCCCTCCCTAAGTGCCCCACCTATTTACCACTATCCAGATCTTATTAACTAAGTTCTTACTCCTCTTATAGTTTTCTTTCTATAGCTATCACGTTTTCCCTCTCACAACCCCTCTCGCTTTCACAATCTCCGTCAAGCTCTCTCTAGACATTTCCCCCTAAACTCCAAACCAATTCCATATATCTTTTAGCTGTCCTAACCACTTCAATAGTAAAATGACGGTCAATAGTAAAATGACGGCAGGGCGGAACTCTCATCGATCCAGGAGGGCGTCATACGATGTCCTTCCCGGATCGCGCTTTGCACGTGCTCGCAGGGCAGTGCTGTGGCGAGATCTGTCACCGGCTGTGTACCTCGGATACGGCCGATAACATATCTGTGTACCGGCCCCATTGCCAGTACCATGTGACCTGCTGTGACCAATCACAGCAGGTTACATGACAGTTGTAAACAATGGATGGCTTCCTTTCATGCCATCCATTGTATACAAGTCTGTCTAGCTGTGAATGGTCACAGCGATCACATGCACAGGTTGGGCTATTCACAGCCCATCAGTGTCATGTGATTAGCTGTGGCCAATCACAGCTAATCACAACAAAAAACCTGAATGAATCAATTTCATTCAGTTAAATGCTTGCTTATAGCAAAGAAATTATTTGCTATAAGCAATCAAATTGTGTAAAAAAACAAATACTGATCACTTCCCCAAAGTAATACAATGTTACTAGGGTAACATTATACTACTTTGGTCATAGTGTAATATGAAATGAAAATCTTAAAAAAGTGAACATTTTTTATAAAAAATAAAAAAAAAATATTTAAAAAAAAATTAATTATTTTTTTTTGTGCTGTCACTCTGATCACCGATACACCAGTTATATGATGACGCTGTACTGCACTGGTGACAGTATGTAAAAACAATTTGTGAACATTTTTTTAATTCCTTCATTTTCCTAAAAGTTAGGACAAAGAAAAATACAACTTCAAAAAACTCGCCATGTCTCAAGTTAGACTGTCTACTTTGCAAAAAGGAGTCATTTGGGGGATATCTGTACTGTTCTGACATTTTTGGGCCTCAAAAAATTAGATTGGCTGTCAGTACTTCAGGACTGATCAATTTTTAATATATATCATGGTTTGTTAACTCAATTCTTTCCTACAGATTAAATAATAAATACTAATTTGGGTTATTTTCACCAAAGAAATGTAGCATGTAGTATTGAAGAACAATTATTTATTTGCAAACTTTTATTACAGAAACAAAAAAAAACGTGTTTTTTTTTTTTCTCAAAATGTTCAGTCTTTTTTTGTTCATTTAGCAAAAAATAAAAACCCCAGTGGTGATTAAATACCACCAAAAGAAAGCTCTATTTGTGTGAAAAAAATAATAAAAATTTAGTTTGGGTACTGTCAGGGATCGCGGCAGTGCGCGTGTCTGCGGGCGCTAGGACCTAGGCAGCCGCGGCAATGGTGGCGGCTGCGCATGCGCACTCGCAATCACGGATGCGCGCCTGGCACCAATGATAGTGCAAGATGCACTATTTAAACCAGCCCTGCACAGACTCACATTGCCGTATGGTCTTATTATCTGTTCCTGCTCGTTTTTGCCTGCTGATTGACCTTGTTGCCGACCCTGTTTGATCCTGACCTCTGCTGACCTTCTCTTGCTCTGATCCCTGGCTCGTTTGACTACTCTCCTGCATACCCTGATTATCTGACCTCCTGTTGCTGAACCTGGCATGTGACCCGACTACTCTCTGTCTGCTGCTCTGTACCATTCTGTCTCCACTGTTACCGACCCAGCCCCTCTGACTACGTTACACTACCCTGCCATCCATCCGTCCATCCATCCTGCACGGATCCGGTTACTGCTGCCCAGGTATATCTTCCTCTTCACATCAGGCTCTCTCCCAGTACATACCTCTGGCGGTTCCCTCTACCACAGGCGGGTGCACTCAGGGGCCGCGACCTGGTCACAGTCTGCTCCAAGTCCATCCCCACCATCAGGGGCTCTGGTGAATAAGCAGACTGGGGAATTCTGTCCTGTGAGTTGCTAGAGATACCTCCAGGCGGTACATGACAGGTACAGTGTTGTAAATGTTCAAATGTGAGAGTGCTGAAACCTGGAAATTGGCCTGGGCAGGAAGGGGGTAAAAGTGCCCGGTATTAAAGTAGTTAAAATATAGCCAACTACTCCACATTTTCTTAAATTCTTCCATTTTGTCCTCCTCCACATGACACATCTCCTCCATCCTAAAAATCTTTTCAACTCTATTCAACTAATCATTTATTCCTTGTGGTTCCGGAGCTTGCCAAAACATGGGAATCAAGCCCTTAGCTACACTGATTAAAATATATAATACCCTGTTTTTATACAGTATACCTATGGGCTCGGAGTAAAATAAACACATCCACGGGTCCTTTTGTATAATGATCCCACCGATTTCCTAAATACAATGAATTATGTCCTTCCAAAAAGCCTGTATTTTCAGGCACTTCCACCAAATGTGTGTCATTGTGCCCTTTTTCCCACCACCTCTCCAACATAAAGGTCATCATCTTGCTGTTTATGTGCCACACTCGGTGTAATATACCATCTCGCCATGCATTTATAATTCATTTCTACTGTGCTCATATTTATCACCTTGTCTGCTAATTTAAATATTTTATTCTTTTGTTCCTCATTCAGTTCTGTTCCAAGCTCCTTTTCCCATTTTTCCAAGAACCCGGGAGGATCGGTTCCATTCATATCTATCAGGATCTTATATATCCTGGAGGTGGCTTGTTTTGGAGCTGTATTTACATTCAACAACTTTTCAAATGGGTACAAATCCTCCGAGGTCCTCAGTGGCTGTGGGAGCATTGAAACAAAGTGTGCTAGCTGTCCATACTACTACTCATCTAAAGTGAAAAATAAATCTTTTTTTTCTTTAACTCTTGTAGGTGTGCAATTTCCCCTTATTCAAAATATCCTTCAAATGTGCATTTTTATCTTTAAACCATTTACCAGAAATGATATCCTTCCCTGGAGGAAAATACTCTGCACCCACCAAAGGAGTCAGTAAAGAATTGTGTTTCTATCCATTCTGCTTATAAATTGTATCCTAAACACTCAACACTTTTTCTGTTAAAGGACTAATATTCTCATCTAGTGTACGAAATTTATGTAGTATCCATGCAATCTTCCCTAGCTGTTCCTTACTTAAGCCTTCTTTTGCCTTGTGCATTAAATGTCCAATCTACTATTCATGATAAAATCACCGCTAAGTAATATTTCCTAACGTTGGGCAACCCCAATCCACCATTCCTTGTTACCCTACACCAGGGGTCTGCAACCTTTAAGACATAAAGAGCCACTTGGACCCGTTTCCGAGAGGGAAAAAAAGACTGGGAGCCGCAAAACCATTGCAACATTTAAAACAAATCCGACACTGCATATATTGCAAAAAACGCTCTGGTCATGAAGGGGGTTTAAGGGCCCAGTAAGCAAAGGGTAATCAGGGCCACAGTGTATCGTCATAATCACAATCATAGCCTTAGGTCAGTGGTGGGCAACCTTTTTTTTCGACTGAGCCAAATCTCGCCAAAACCACGATTGAAATTTATTTTGAGAGAAACATTTTTAAAACTGAAAATACATCCCCCATATAGTAATTCATCCCCCATATAGTAATTCATCCCCCCTATAGTAATTCATCCCCCATATAGTAATTCATCCCTCATAGTAATTCATCCCCCCTATAGTAATTCATCCCCCGTAGTAATTCATCCCCCATAGTAATTCATCCCCCATAGTAATTCATCCCCCCTATTGTAATTCATCCCCCATATAGTAATTCATCCCCCATATAGTAATTCATCCCCCCTATAGTAATTCATCCCCCATATAGTAATTCATCCTCGATATAGTAATTCATCCCCCATATAGTAATTCATCCCCCCTATAGTAATTCATTCCCCATAGTAATTCATTCCCCATATTGTGTGAATTCACTTACCTTTCCTCCGCGCGTTCCTCTTGCTGGGTTCCCGCGCCGTTCTGGTCTTCAGGGCGGACTGTGAGAGGAGAGGAGTTCGTCACGCTGCCCCGCCTACATCCGGGCTGCCCCGCCTACATCCTGACAGCCAATGTTTGCCAGCGGGCGCCCGGCACAAAGAAGATCTGCATTAAAAGAGCCGCGGCTTGCCGACCCTATTGCCTGTCACCTGGTGGGCAGTGTGCTCCGGAGCCGCAGGAAAGGTGAAAAAGAGCCGCATGCGGCTCCGGAGCCGCGGGTTGCCGACACCCGCCCTACACAGTACATTATACATAATTCTTGGCTTCTTATTTGCCCATATAAACCTGAGAATCATCTTCTTTATCACCCCAAAGAATGACCCTGGCAGGTTTATTAGGAGCATGTGAAACTTATAAAGAATTTTTGGGACTATCACCACCTTTACCAGGTTTATACAACCTATCCAAGAGGCTCCTCCCTTTAAAACTCGCCCCTACTCCCCCTTTATTTCATTTATTAAAGGGATGTAATTTGCCTGGTATAAGCTTTTTGTTGAAGCTGTTAATTTTATTCCCAGATAGCCTATTTCCCTTTCCTTCCAGGAAAATGGAAACTCTTTTTGAAGGCTGAACTTCTCTTGCTTTGGAATATTGCCATTTAAGATCTCTGACTTTGCAGGGTTTATTTTCAGATTTGACAGCTCGCCATATTGTTTTAATAGTCTCATTAAATTAGGCAACACTATTTTAAGATTTACTTTATAAAACAACATGTCGTCTGTGTATGCTGCCACCTTATGCTCCACTTCCCCTATCTTTATTCCTGCAAATCTACACACTGTCTTACCCTCTCCAACATGGGTTCTATTGATAGTACAAACAACAGTGGAGATAGTGGACATCCCTATCTAGTACCGTTATGCATTTTAAAAAAGTGGGAGAGGGTTCCATTGACCTTGACCGCCGCTGTCAGACCGTTGTAAAGCCCTTTTTTCCACTTCAACATTTTCAGCCCTAATCCTAAGACTTTTAATGTATCAAACATAAATCCCAAGACGACCCTGTCAAAGGCCTTCTCGGCATCTAACAACAGGAGTATTGTCGGCTGTTTCTCTCTCTTTACATTTTGTAAGAGGAGCAATGATCTCAGGCCATTGTCCCTCCCTTCTCTTCCAGGAATGAATCCTACCTGATCCAGATGTATCTGCTCCGGCAGACTAGTTGCCAGTACCTTACCGTACAGTTTAGTATCAGTCCATAAGGATATGGATCTACAACTCTCACACAGAGCTATCCTTCCTTTCTTTAAGTATGATGGTTATATGTGCTTGCAATGATTCTTCCCTCATTACCATCCCCTCTCCTATTGAATTCATGCAACCACATATTTTAGGGATCAGAAGATCTCTAAATTTTTTTAAATATCCCACAGTGTATCCATCTGGGCAAGGGCTCTTACCAAGGGCTGTGTCCTTTAAGGCCAAACTGATTTCCTCTGGGGTAATAGATCTCTCTAGGGCAGTGATGGCGAACCTATGGCACGCGTGCCAGAGCTGGCACGCAGAGCCATCTCAGTGGGCACTCCAAGAGGAAGAGAGGAAGAGGAAGAGGAAGAGAACGCGCTCTCCTGCGCACCTCCGGGGGCGCGCACCGGGCGATCTCCGTGATCGCTGTGTCCTGCGGACACAGCTGATCACGTGACATGGTAAAAGGCCAATCACAGCGGCCTTTTACCACGTGATCAGCCGTGTCCAATGACACGCTGATCACCGGGAAATGCAAATGCCGGTTCTCGGCTGCACTTTCCTCACGCTGTCAGATCGTGAGGAAAGTACTGCCGAAAACCGGCAGTTGTCAGAACAGGGATCGGCACCGATCATCAGGGTCACTGATCATCAGTGCCCTGATGATCGGTGCCCACCTGTGCCACACACAAGTTCCGCCCACTTGTGCCCAGCAATACGCCCACCTGTGCCCAGCAGTGCGCCCACATGTGCCCAGCAATGCGCCCACCTATGCCCAGCAGTGCGCCCACCTGTGCCCAGCAATGCACCCACCAGTGCCCACCTGTGCCGCCCACCTGTGCCCACCAGTGCCACCCACCAGTGCCCATCAGTGCAGCCCTGCAGTGCTGCCAGTCAGTGCCACCAGTCAGTGCCCAGCGGTTGTGCCAGTCAGTGCCCAGCAGTGATGTCAGTCAGTGCCACCTATCAGTGCTGTCTATCAGTACCCATTATCAGTGTCGCCTATCAGTGCCACCTATCTGTGACACCTCATTAGTGCTGCCCATCAGTGCCACCCATCAATGATGCCCAGCAGTGCCGCCGGTCAGTGCCGTCTGTCAGTGCCTCCAGTTGGTGCTGTCAGTGCCGCTTATCAGTGCCCATCATTTCCTGCATATCAGTGCATCATCAGAGCCTCCTCATCAATGCTCACCAGTGCCGCCTCATCAGTGCTACCTATCTGTGCCGCCTCATCAATGCCCATCAGTGCTGCCTATCAGTGCAGCCTCACCAACGCACATCAAAGAAGAAATATTACCTGTTTGCAAAATTTTAGAATAGAAGCAAAGGAAACCTTTTATGTTTTAATTTTTTGCTCTTTTTTTATTTATAGTGCAAAAAATAAAACACCCAGTGGTGATTAAATACCACCAAAAAAAGCTCTATTTGTGTGAAAAAATGATAAAAATTGCATATGGTTACAGTGTTGCATGACCGCACAATTGTCTTTGTTAAGTGCAACAGCACTGAAAGCTGAAAATTGTCCTGGGCAGGAAGGGGGTAGAAGTGCCCGGTAGGCAAGTGATTAATTCCAGTGTTGGCACTTTGAAATAAAAAAGTTGGTTTTGTGTTGCAGTTTGGGCACTCGGGCTCAAAAAGGTTCGCCATCACTGCTCTAGGGCCTCTAGTTTTCCTTCTGCTCTTCTTGGCATCTCCACTTCTTTTAAATATTTCTGCCTTTTTATCTTCTTTTCTTTAGGATTTCTGGGTCTCACGTCATAAAGCCTATTATAGTATTCTTGGAACCTATTAGCGATGTCAATGGTGGAGTACACCAATTCTCCTTTACTAATTTGAATTTTCTCTATAAAATGTTTAGATTTCTTTTACTTTAGCCTCCGCATTAGATGTTTTCCAGGTATATTCCCCCACTGATATCTTTCTTTTGATACCCTATTAAGTATCTTCCTCAACTCCTGTTCCGTAAGATCTTTTAGTTCTTCTCTTTTAAGGATTTTCTTCTAGTATAAGTCCATACCTCTTTTCTTTGTATGTAACTGTTCTAACTTATATAGCTCCTCCGTCACCCGCTTAATTTTTTCCCCCGGTTCTTTCTTTTTTTTCAGCCCCTATCGCAATCAGTATTCCACTGATATATACTTTATGTACCTCCAAAATTGTGCCCACAGAAACCTCCTTGGTCTCATTAAACTCAACAAAATTGCTCTGTTTCTAGCCTTAGCCTTTTCTCTATTTCAGGGTCTTGTATTAGCATCTCATTTAGTCTCCACTTAGTTGTTTTGTCCTGAACCACTCAAGCCTGTAGTCTCAGTTTGACTGGAGCATGATCAGAGATAGACATGACCTCTATGTTGGAGCTGACCAACAACTCAAGTTGTCTGTGCTCGATCATTATATAGTCCAGTCTTGAATACATTCCATGTACTGGAGAGAAGAAGGTGTAGTCTCTTTCTCTTGGATGTTTTATTCTCCAAGTGTCGGTCATTTGACCTTGGTGTAATAACCTCTACAATAATTTTAATTTCCTACCACCCTCTCTCTGCATACCAGATGACATATCCAATTGCGAATCCAGACACATTTTTAAATCTCCTTATAACCATCATGGCCTACATATTGCCCTGGAATTTGTCCTGAGTTGTTTCCACTAATGATCCCTAGTTTTAAGTGAGGCTCAAAACACAGACGCCCACTTCAATCCCAAGTTCTTATCATTAGTTAGATTGGGGTTTGGCAGCATGTCCGACCTCTAGGCAACCTGCCAAAACAAAAATTCTCTTTACCCCTCCTTCCCTCCCAAGCCTTCGTCGTGCCTGGGCAGGGAGGAACCGAGGGCAGAGAAACCATGATGCAGCCAGGAGAGGACCGAAAGGTGGTGGAGAGAGAGAGGAAAAAAAGAGAGAGAAGGGCATCATCCTCCTCTCCCAAGCAATACCTAGGGGCTCTCCACCCCTTCCATCCCCTGGCTCCCCCACTCTCCGACCTTACCCACTGACCCGCTCCCCCCTACGCCTCCTTACTTATTCTTCCTAGGTACTCACTGCCATTTTCCTGCTCCCTGCCTGCCACTCACAATACGTCCTTCTGACCACCCTCCAAGTTCCATTTTTTGCAAGTCCAACTTCTTACAGAAATCACTGTAGTCTTCAGGGAACCTCAGTCTTACTAACTTTCCATTTTTTCCAACTGATCAGGCATGCTGGAAAACCCCAGTTACAATGAAGGAAATAAGTATTTGATCCCCTGCTGATTTTGAATGTTTGCCCACTCACAAAGAAATTATCAGTCTAAAAATCGAATGGTAGGTGTATTATAACACTGAGAGACAGAATAGCAACACAAAATTCAAAAGAAATGCATGTCTAACAAATGATGCACTGATTTGATGTTCATGAGGGAAATAAGTATTTGATCCCCTATTATTCAGCAGGATTTCTGGCTACCAGGTATCTTTCATACAGGTAACAAGCTGAGATTAGAATCAGTCTCTTAAAGGGAGTGCTGCTAATCTCATTTTGTTACCTGTATAAAAGACATCTATCCACAGGAGCAATCAAACAATCAGATTCAAAACTCTCCACCGTGGCAAAGACCAAAGAGCTGTCCTAGGATGTCAGAGACAAGATTGTAGACCTACACAAGGCTGGACTGGGCTACAAAACTATCGCCAAGTAGCTTGGTGAGAAGGTGATAACAGTTGGTGCAATCATTCACAAAACAACTGTCAGTCTCCCTAGGTCTGGTGCACCATTCAAGATCTCACCTCGTGAAGTGTCAATGATCATGAGAGCAGTGAGGAATCATCCCAGAACTACACGTGAGGATCTTGTCAATGATCTCCAAGTAGCTGGGACCACAGTCACCCAGAAAACAATTGGGAACACACTACGTCGACAAGGATTGAAATACTGCAGTGCTCGCAAGGTCCCTCTGCTCAAGAAAGCACATGTCCAGGCCTGTAGTTTGCCACTGAACATCTGAATGATGCAGAGGAGGACTGGTTGAAAGTGTTGTGGTCAGATGAGACCAAAATCGAGCTCTTTGGCATCAACTCAACTCGCCGTATTTGGAGGAGGAAGAATGCTGCCTATGACCCTAAGAACACCATCCCAACTGTCAAACATGGTGGTGGACACATTCTGCTTTGGGGGTGTTTTTCTGCTAAGGTGACAGGACAACCGCACCTTATCAAAGGGACGATGGATGCGGCAATGTACCGTCAAATCTTGGGTGAGAACCTTCTTCCCTCAGCCAGGGC
Source organism: Staurois parvus (assembly GCF_062004578.1). Lineage (NCBI taxonomy): Eukaryota > Metazoa > Chordata > Amphibia > Anura > Ranidae > Staurois > Staurois parvus. The sequence goes on along the minus strand of NW_028318095.1, from coordinate 2,443,469 downwards.
ATTGAAAATGGGTCTTGTATGGGTGTTCTAGCATGGCAATGACCCAAAACACACGGACAAGGCAACAAAGGAGTGGCTCAAAAAGAATCACATTAAGGTCCTGGAGTGGCCTAGCCAGTCTCCAGACCTTAATCTGATTGAAAATCTGTCGAGGGAGTTCAAGTTGCCAAACGTCAGCCACCAAACTTTAATGACTTGGAGAGGATCTGTCAAGAAGAGTCGGCCAAAATCTCTCCTGAAATGTGTGCAAACATGGTGGCCAACTACAGGAAATGTCTGACCTCTGTGATTGCCAACAAGGGATTTGCCACCAAGTACTAAGTCATGTTTTGTGAAGGGGATCAAATACTTATTTCCCTCATGAACATGTAGATCAGTGCATAATTTGTTAGACATCTATTTCTTTTGAATTTTTTGTTGCTATTCTGTCTCTCAGTGTTACAATACACCTACCATTCGATTTTTAGACTGATCATTTCTTTGTGAGTGGGAAAACATTCAAAATCAGCAGGGGATCAAATACTTATTTTCCTCACTGTATATCAGATTTTTTTTCTCTTTCATTTGCTCCAGTAGCAGTTTCAATGATCTTCCTCTTGCCAGTGTCTCTGGGGAAATGTCAGCAAATACGTGCAACTTTGTTTCCTCATATTTAAGTTTGGTAGTATCGTGTAGACTTTTCTATATTCTTTCTCTATCTGCATAGTAATGGAATCGAAATATCACATCTCTGGGGCTGTTCACTGATACTCCTAATGGCTGTCTAATCCTATGTACTAAACCTGGAGCACTCAGAATCTGGTGCAGCTGTGCATGGTAGCCAGCTTTTAACGTCAACTTGTTCAATTAAGCTTTGGCAATAAAACCTGGAAGCTGATTGGTTTCTATACAGAGCTAAACCAGATTTTGCACTCTCACATTTTGGTAAATAACCCCCAATGTGTCAGATGATATGCAAGCAATTTTGTCAGTAACTAGACTTTGAATTCATGTTTTGCCCAGAAACATCAACAAAAACCTCAATAGTTGTAGTTAGTTTGTGTATTTGTGATTTAATATAAATATAATAACAGCTGCCCTGTTCCTAGCTATCAATAGGTCAAGTAAAAATAGGCTGTTGATACTTTTTGAAGTCATATTAATACCTAATAAGATTGGTGATGCTGATGATTTTGTCAGTCTGGCTAAGGGTAGGAAATGTGGCAATTAATTGAGGGTCTGTAACTGAAATAGTTAAAGATCAACTGAACCCTGAACAGTGCTGTTGTTTAGAGCAGTTTGAAGGAAGCAAATCAGACCACTGGAGACTTGGACAGCTGCATTGTGTGTGAAAGCAGTGGTCCAACTCTCCAACGTGTTACCAGTGAAGCATTTTTTAATGCTTGCTGAAGCGCAGATAAAGTGCAAGCCCTATGCTAAGTTCAACTTTTGCCCCAAGCTGACTGTGCAGTCAAGGTGCCCCAGTAGGTAAAACATCTGTAGAGCTTTTATAAATATTACTTGTTGTTTCCTTATCTCTAGGCTTTTGCGGCACCCCTGAAGCCTGGCCAAAAATTCTCATATTTCCCCTCCTACATTGTTCCTAGGACATGACATACATTAAATGCTCACACCCAGCATCAAAAGTGCTCTCCCTGGTTCAAAACCTGTGTAGTACACTCTTTCCCCCTTTGTCACAACCATGCTGGGCTCAGTGTTGCCTCATAGTGGAGAAAACGTTTGCTGTGCATACACAGCTTTGAACCAGGGCGAGAGCTTGCTTCTGTGATGCTGGAGACAAGCGTCCTATGTTTGTCATGTCTCAGCAAAAAAGCAGGACACGGAATGCAAACAATATCAATTTTTGGGCCAAGATTTGGGGATACCACAAAAAATCTACAGGTGTGAAAACTATATTAAGCAGTATTTTTAAAAGCTGCTGATTTTTTTTTTGTCTACAGGGCACCTTGATTGCATATTCACTTTTAGGCAAAAGGTGAACTTAACCTTTAAAGCAAAACTAATGTCCACAATACTCACCTATGCTCCAATAGGCTAAAACATATAAGGTCACTTGCTGTCACTGGCATCTTCCCCCAGGCTTCTTCTGGGTGCAAGTCTTCAGCCAGCTTGATTGAGATTGTCTGAGAGTTCAATCTTCCCGCTACACAGACACTGCGATGGGAATGTAAACTGAACTACGCTTTTGTTAATTGTGGTAATAGGGAATTATGTAATTGGGTGTTAGGTCTCCTTTTAGACAAAGTCTTTCCATAATGATGTAAAGGGTGTTGCTAATGCCAATATAAATGCCTGGCGGAGAGGAGCCTGAGTGAGTCGGACCAAGGGAGCCAAACACCTCACATCCATGCAGATGTAGTCAGCTACTGCAAAGGGCAGAAGGTCAGGGGGAGATAGTCTAATACCCAGGAGAGCCAGCTGTAGTCATCTTGTCTCAAAGCATGATCTAAGTGGACTGGGAATGGGATGCAAAGGGCCTTTTAAGCCATGCTAGGTGTTCTCTGTTGTGAGTATTAATACCCCTGGAGGTCCTAGGAGAAGTGTACAAAATCTTGAGGTGTAACTGCAGAAGTACTATCTCTGGAACAACATGAAGGTAGTCATGATCTGGATGCATAAAGCCTAATGGGCAGGTCAGAGCCCTCTAAGTGAGTACTAATTATCCTGGGAGGAAGAGAGTAACATTTGGAGGGGGTACCCTGTTCCCAGCACCCGGCTCGGTAAAGCTATGGAGTGGGAAATAGAGACTGGTATACTACAGAAGGTATCTTGTTAATATCGGGTGACAGCTCAGGTTGCTTCACTTGAGAATATTGATTTGAATAGAGCAGAATATTACAGATCTAGTAAACAGGTAGATGGGTCCCAACACTGTGGTGCTCCTAAGAGAGAAGATAGCAGATGCTAAGAGAAGATAGGCTATGAGTCATGTGCAATGTTCTTCTTATGTACCTTGGTTGGAGGCTGAGTTGACAAGAGGGCTTCCCTTGCGGCTCTGGTCCGAGCATCCGTGAAAGTGGTGACAGAGGTAAAAAGGCTTAAAGAAGCACGGTTGCCGGTAGCTTGGTAGCAGGTGACAGCCAAGATCAGAGACTTAGGGTCATACATGGTAAAGCAACAGCATGGTCAGGAAGCAGGCTGAGGTCAGTACCAGAGAAGTAGGCAGAGCAGGATCCAGTAGCAGGACAAGGTAAATACCAGGGAAGCAGACAGAGAATAGTAAGAGGCAGGCTGAGGTCAGTATCCAGAATCCACAAAGCAAGGTCAAGAACAAGCTGGAACAGCAACGGAAAATCAGTCAGCAAAGCAGAAAGAGATCACAGGAAAGCAGAGTAACATCCAACGATCAGCCACACCAGGATCTCCCTTAAATAGGCAGCTTGGCGCCAATGCATATGGATATGCGCACTTATGCGCGCTGGTGCACGCAAATGCGCCTACGTGTCACTGCACGTTGGATACCAGCCCAAGCTTGCCTGTGTGCTGGTAAATGTGCATTAGCATTAGCTGACAAGGAATGAGCATTAGCTGACTGGGAATGAACATTAGCTGTTAGAAAATGAGCATTAGCTATATTAATTTCCTGACAGTTTGACTTTCACAATGACTGCTACAGATTGTCCCCTTTTTGTGTGGCGATGTATGCTGAAGACACCTGTCAGTATGTCTATGTGATGTTATGTGTCACTGCCATCATTGAAGAACATCAGTAAAGTGCAGAAAATATATTACTTGTATGGACATTCTTTTCTTATAAGTATAAAAGTTAATGGCCGGTGATGTCATTGGTAGGCCTCTGGAACCCGTTGGTAGGCCTCTCTACCAGCAGTGGATTGTTGTGTTATCCAAGAAGCAGTAGGGCGAGAGGCTGGGTCATTTTAAGCCAACAGTCAGGCAATCAGAAGCCCTTTACTTGCATGCACAGCTTAATGTACATTTTAAAGAAGATTGCAAGCAGGTAGGTATATTTATTTTATTGCAGACATTGCATGGCTCTTCTGCCATAAAGAGCCTGCCTGCTCACAATTTTTTTAACTTAGACTTTAGATCCACATTAAGGCTACATTCACATGGGCAGTTTGGCATAGTGTCAATGACAGAGGCAGGAATCTACTGATTCTTGCTGCTGTTTTTGACAGGTGTGAATCCTAGCTGCGGCTCATACACTTCAGTGACAGGTTTTCAGCAGCCACAGCTATTCATAGCTGTTAGCTTACCTGTGGAAATCGCTGCTGGACACACACAAAACCACTTGAAGACCAAGCCTTTTCTGGTATTTTTTGTTTAGATGTTAGAATCAGTATTTTTTGCTAGAAAATGTCTTAGAACCCCCAAATCATTATATATATATATTTTTAAAACAGAGGACCTAGAGAAAAATTTATGGGGTTTGCAATTTTTTATGTCACACAGTATTTGCGCAGTGGTTTTTCAAATACAATTGTTTAGGAAAAAGTACACTATTTTAATTTTAATGCACAAAAACCACAATACATGACCCAATTTATTTTTGCAAAATATAAAAAATGATGGAAATTATTTTTCATGCTTTCAAATTAACACATACCCATACAACGGCAAAAACGAAATACATTTTACTATCAATAGGCAACATTTTAAAAGCCTTTGCAGGTGTCCCCTTTAGATTTAAAGAGGAGGTCTGATGCTAGAATTACTGCCCTTAATCTGACGGTCACAGTAATAATTCACATGTGTGGGACGATCACTGTTTGCATTGATGCGGGACTTTGCACGCAAAGACAGGGGCACTTTAGTTTTTCTTATTTGTTTATTTTTTTATATTTTATTTTTACAATGTTGCTTTGCATTTTTTTTGTAAACATCCCTTGTGACAGAAATGGGCATGTGGCAGGTACTCTTTATGGAGAGATGTGGGGTCAATAAGATCCCAAATACCCCCTACGCCCTTAAAAGCATTTAATTACACAAGGTTAACGTGATTAAATAATTTTCTTATTTTTTAAATGGCGCCGTGTATTTCTGAGTAAACCAGAAGTGATGTTAGGTCATTGCTTCGGGGTTACTACTGTATATCATAGAGCCCAACAAAGCTGATCCAGTTTTTATTGGCTCTGTGACCAGATCAATCGGGACTCCCAGAGGGACGGATGATCCCAGTAAAGCTGTGGAAGGCAGCGGGAGGGGGGTGGCTAGATAGCAGCTCCAATTGATATTACAAGAAAGCTTACTGTAGGCTCTAAAAAAACAAAATTGAGATGATACCTGCAGCTGTAGGCATCATCCCAGTGCAAATGGCTCAAACGCCAGCAACGTACAGATACTTGGCTGGAGCTGAAATGGTTAAAGCTGAAGTGGATCCCTCATTTAGGACAATCATTGATATGACACCTAACCAGGGGTGGACTGACAACTCATGGGGCCCCCGGGCAATAGGGGATCATGGGGCCCCTGTGTCCTTGCCCACACTCAAAGCACAACCAAAAAAAGCCTATAAAAGGCACCAGGGGCATTTCATGGGGCATTTCATGGTGCCCGAGTGCTCAATTGGTCAGTCCGCCCCTGCACCTAACTCATCATGATAATATAATAAGTGCATTTTAATACATAGCATGCCAGGCGCAAAAAAAAAAAATCAGTTGCCCAAAGCAATTAGACATATCAGTTATTTTTCATTAAATGTTAAAAAAAATCTCACAGCTGACTGACTTGGAATTTCGTTTTTATTTTCTCTTTATGGAGAAGACCCTGTATCTGTACCTTGGCAAACTTACCATCTTAGGTTTTAGTCTGTTCTGCTTTATATGTGCAAATCATAGGGCAGGATTGACACAGTCTGAGAAACATCAGGGACTTTTGTCAAGCTTAGGAATGTAGTGTGCTTTTTCTGGGTTGTCATCCATCACCATAATGAGCCCCTCAGACTACTTTGAAATTGATGTTGGTGATTAAACTGACTCAAACTGCATAGTCTTCATACAATTCCCAGTGTTTACACATAACCTAGAAATATGCCAAATTCCTAAACTCTTTTAACTCTGTAATTCACTTAGTAAATTACAGACCTCTGTAGTGTAACTAAGCAAATACATGCATAAATAATGCAGAACAATGCCTACATGTACAGTGTGGCTTTTAATGGAATATCAATTCCCAATCAGCTATCCTGAAATTTTCTTCTGTTTTGACGAATAGGCCATTGCCATTTTCTCATTTACTACAAATGACATTGGTCTTCCATGCTATAGAATGAGGTCATAGAAACAGAAAAAGGCATAGAAACACCAAAGAAATTAGTTTGCATTAAAACATCCATCTCCTGCCCTTATTTTCAGTTGAGTTATTTGCTCATGTTAATGTAGATTTTATTCCAGCCTGCCACGTGAAGCATGATTTTCCAAGTTTGCATATTAACACAGCTCTGAAAGAAAGGGCTTTGATTTCATGCTGATGTGGGGGTTTTTGCGTGGAAAATGAAAAAGAGGTGGTTGTAGCTTATTGAATTTTTTTTAAAGCATTCCTGCTCATATTTTTTTTCCTTATGACAGTTCTTGGCTCAGATGCCATTTGCTATGTATTTTTCCTGTCCATAGTGATGGCATTACTTGGGTTGTTGTATCTGGGCGCACAAGACAGGATGTGGTTTGAGGTGCCACCACTGTCAAGTATGTTTTTCATGCTTAGTTACTGCCAGAACTCCACAGAAAACAAATGTAAGGTGATGCTTGTTGTAAATTGCTCATAGGCCATTGCTTCAGCTTTTATACCAGGCTTTGGCAGATAGGTAATGCACTTGGGAACTGACACCAGTTGACACTGGACAACACTGTCCACCTTAATAATAATAATGGTTAGTAACTAACTACTACTACAGGTCAAGGATGCATTCTACAGCCTTCAGCCTGCAGTCAGGAAAGCTATCCAATGTTATACTACATTAGTTAGTTATCTCTATGTCTGGTTTTTATGTAAAAAGAACCTGAACTCTGGAAGCTCTATCCAAAACAAGGAAGCAGATGGCAAAAGTCTATTCACCAATGTTGTTCATAGGTTTCATGAAGCTAATCCTTTACTTATTATTGACTTACCGAGCCTTGTTTTATACCGTGTCTCTGTGTGAAGGTGGTCATCTTCATAGAGGCAGAGCTTTGCTTCCTCATTGCAGAGCTGCCTCTGATGACTGGTGATCTGAAAGCTGGTGATGGAGTATTCAAAAAGCAACAAGAAAGGTGTAGGAAGTACATTTTCACAGATTAAATGAAGCAGGAGTAGGGAAAGACATGCAGTGCAGGTACAGATTCCTCTTTAACAAGAAGCACAGTAGTGTCTACCCAAAATCTCTCTCCTAATCTCGACTTGCAATTACAGGTAATGCACCTTAGATGATCTCACAATGCAGTTATACAGCTACGAGGCTATATACACAGGAGTGCCTAGCTACTTTCACATGCCAGGAAATGCACTGCTATTTTTCCAAAGGAATTCAAGATAAAGAGTAGATTTCTTTTGGTATCATTTAGACTCAATTAACATCTCTAGATATCCCCTATACGATAGCAAATCTTACCTTTCTGAGTTCATGCCCACTTTCAGGGCAAGAGGTACTGCAGCTGCATAATTGCCAATCACTTGTTTTGGACAGGATAGTTGGCTCCCCTAGAAGAGATCCCTACAATCTACAGGTTGCCCCCAAAGAAATATATGCATTGCAGGTACAGATTTCTTTTTAGCAAGCAGCACCATAGTGACTACCCCAAATCTCAAATTTTGTAAGATTTGCACTTAGAGGTAACACACCTTAGATGATCTCACAATGCAGTTGTGCAGCTATGAGGATAAATACAAAGGAGTTCCTAGCTACTTTCACATGCCAGGAAGTGCACTGCTATTTTTCGCAAAGCAAAGCAAAACTCCTTTTAAGACAAAGGGTATATTTCTCTTGACAATGCTTAGGTAGAATCAACATTTCTAGATGTCCCCTATAAGATAACAAATCTTATCTTTTGGAGTTCATGCCCACTTTAAGGGCAAGAAGCGCTGCAGTAGGATAATTGGCAACCACAACTTTCAACAGACTCTTCTAGAAGAGATCCCTACAATCTGTGACCTTTCCCCAAAGAAAATCCTTGGCAATGCTCCCAGTTTCATGGCTTCCTAACATAGCTTTCTTCAAGTACAAGAAACATGTAGCCTGCAATTATGAAAATTTTATTTGCTTGGCTATCGCTGTCTTTAATACTTTGAATCTTTGACTAGGAGCGGGCATAAATATGTGAAGTCACAGTGAATTCAAAAGTTTTGATGAGCATACTGTCCTGGGTCAGGAACTTCTTTTAAACATTTTGTTAGCTGGATGTTGTTCTGATCCTCTGGCTTCAATGTTTTTTCCTTCCTTTACTGGAACATGTATGCAGGTTTATATTTCTGACTTCACTTGCTGTATGTGTCTTCTGAGTCACAGATTCAAAAGCCACATACAGCAGGCAACTAAAGTATTCAGAAGGAGGTCTGCTATGGTGGTCTGCATAAATGTTGAATGTCAGATGTGCTTTAAATGATCCTAGAGTCCTTAATATGAAGCAACATTATGAGATACATTCTGATGGACCAGATGGATTTGGGATGTTCCTTCTAATCATATGTAGCTACGCCAAAAAGTGATCTCTTTGACTAAGCCCTGAGGGATGGCAAATGCATCAGAAAAGAAGCAGTCAGAGTACAGTGAGAGATGTGAGTAACTCAGACCAATAAAATTTGTTCAGTTTTGAGATGATAAGTTGTGTGCTCCATGTTACTATTGCTGGATTCTGATAATAAGTGATTAGATCTCATTGTGTTGATGTCTTTGTACAGTAACTGATGTAATGGAAACCCCAGGAGCCAAAATCGAGCCCTACCACTCTTTTATTCTAAAAAAATATATAAACTTTATTTTTTTTAAAGCTCTTTTTTCTTCTGTTTATTTTTGGATCATGTTCATGTTGTTTAACTTTCATCTTTACTCGCAGCTATTTCTCTGTATCTCTAGCCCTTTTCATGTCACCCATGCCTTTCCTTCATACATAAACACCAGGAGGTGCCCCACATACTAAAAAGCAGAATTTATTATCACAATAACAGATTCTTTTTTTTTTCTTTTATCGTTACAGGCCACCAAAAAGTGTATTTTATACAAATGTCAGATAAAGAAATAGAAACCATTTCAGCAAAACTTCCTGAGGTAACAGCAAGAAGAAATAAACCATCATTAGGAAAAAACGCAGCTAAGAAAAAAACCCAGCATATTTTAATTTGGAAAAATGTGGTTTTCCTTAGACACGCATGCTGTCATTTTTCAAACCAGCTTTCAGTCTTAGACATAAAGCTGGAGACATATGCAAACATTTCTTCTGTCTATAAATAATAAATTATCCCCAAGAAGGGAAGAAAATAAAGTGATGGGAATAAAAGAACAGCAGGATAACCAAAAATAATATGTTTTTGACAGCCCATCATATCCATATTGCATATCACAAGGAAGGTCTGCTTAAAGTATACAGCTAATTAAATTGTCTATTAGTGAATGCTGAGTTTACTACCATTACACAGAGAGCAGAAACACTGTGCCGAGATAAAACGAAAACAACAAACTATTATCTTCATAAAGAATGATCTACTTGTTATGTTATTTTGAATAATAATATTTTATTAGATGAGTTGCAGTGGTTGTAATAGTCACCAAAGAGCACTTATGTGAGTACAATTTTGGGGACCTTATTCAACTACTGGCCAATTTTAAACACATCCACTGTGAAACCTAGAGGCTAGACCAGTGGTCAGCAAGCCGCGGCTCGCGAGCCACATGCGGCTCTTTACACACATTAATGCGGCTCTTCTGTGTGCCGGGCACCCGCTCCCCTCCCTCCTCTCAGGACTCTGCAGCTAGCCCAGCAATGGGCAAACTACGGCCCGCATACGGCCCGGCGGACCTTTTAATCCGGCCCGCGGAGCGCGGCAAACATTGGCTGTCAGGATGTAGGCGGGGCAGCGTGACGAACTGCTCTCCTCTCACAGTCCACCCTGAAGACCGGAACGGCGCAGGAACACGGCGAGAGGAACGCACGGAGCAAAGGTAAGTGAATTGACACAATATGGGGAATGAATTACTATAGGGGGGATGAATTACTATAGGGGGGATGAATTACTATATGGGGGATGAATTACTATGGGGGATGAATTACTATGGGGGATGAATTACTATATGGGGGATTAATTACTATGGGGGATGAATTACTATATGGGGGATGAATTACTATGGGGGATGAATTACTATATGGGGGATGAATTACTATGGGGGATGAATTACTATGGGGGATGAATTACTATATGGGGGATTAATTACTATGGGGGATGAATTACTATATGGGGGATGAATTACTATGGGGGATGAATTACTATATGGGGGATGAATTACTATATGGGGATGAATAACTATATGGGGGATGAATTACTATGGGGGATGAATTACTATATGGGGGATGAATTACTATGGGGGATGAATTACTATATGGGGGATGAATTACTATGGGGGGTGAATTACTATATGGGGGATGAATTACTATGGGGGGTGACTTACTATGGGGGATGAATTACTATATGGGGGATGAATTACTATGGGGGATGAATTACTATGGGGGATGAATTACTATATGGGGGATGAATTACTATGGGGGATGAATTACTATATGGGGGATGAATTACTATGGGGATGAATTACTATAGGGGGGATGAATTACTATAGGGGGCGTTAAATAAATTAAAATAAATGGCGTTAGTACAGTAATAGTTCAATACAAGATGATCAGGAGGGTCTTGCTCATAAGAGTTCACAATCAAAAGGTGATATGTTTATAGATGTAGGTGAAGAATAACCATTTCCATATACTGAACCCTTATGGATCATTGTATTCAGTTAGGGAGAAGAACCTATAATTTTCAGTCCAAATTAAGGAGGAAAGGAGGAAATGGGAGAAGCATTCTGGATGTCTCAGTGCTGGTCATGCAGGGAAAAAAGGAGGCACACACTGACGAATACTGCTCGGCTTTTGCAAACCTGGAGCATGTTGTGGACAATTAAAAATACATCCAATTTCTACCTGCATTAAAAGTGAACGATATTCAGGTCTATGTAAAAAAGGAAGAATGTTACAATACCTGCCTGACCCACATCTAATATAAATGGGCACCTAAGTCCCAGAGGGCCCTTGTGCACAAATTATATATCCATCCCTTTGAGTTTGGATTGTGTCCATTGGATCGTATTCTACTTGCACATGTTATATTCTCACAGCTGTGCATCTGCATTAGTCAGATATTTACAAACGTGTCAATTTCCATTTTTGGACTATAATAGAAAGAGATGGGTCTTGAGAATCTGAGATGAAGATTATGCATGAAAACAATATATACTACAGAAATATAGAAATTATTGTTAGTGACTTCTACTTCTTAAAAAAACTAGTTCTCTGGCTGTCATCTTGATCAATTGACATCAACACTTTCTTAATAATGGCCTGGAACAAGAATACAGACTAGGAGTTTTAATGTCATTTTGACTTTAATGATCTAGCTATATGTTTTGTTCAGTCTCTTAATAAACATAGAAGCCAGGCAGCTTTCAAAAGGAGGTCTGCAATGGCAACCCTTAGATTTTTCATACAGGTGTCATTCAAATTGAATATACTGTATATATATAATTTATTTATTTTTTTGCAGGTACTTATACAGTGCCATCAATTTATGCAGCACTTTACATATACAGTCATGGCCGAAATTGTTGGCACCCTTGATATTTCTCCAGGAAATCATGTATTTCTCACGAAACGTATTGCATTAACACATGTTTTGCTATACACATGTTTATTCCCTTTGTGTGTATTGGGACAAAACAAAAAAAGGGAGGAAAGAAAGCAAATTCGACATAATGTCACACAAACCTCCAAAAATGGGCTGGACAAAAGTATTGGCACCCTTTCACAACTGCGGATAAATAAGAATGTTACAAGCATGTGATGCTCCTGTAAACTCACCTGGGGCAAGTAACAGGTGTGGGCAATATAGAAATCACACCTGAAAGCAGATAAAAAGGAGAGACGTTCACTTAACCTTTGCATTGTGTGTCTGTCTGTGCCACACTAAGCATGGACAACAGAAAGAGGAGACGAGAACTGTCTGAGGACCTGAGAACCAAAATTGTGGCAAAATATCAACAATCTCAAGGTTACAAGTCCATCTCCAGAGAACTAGATTTGCCTTTGTCCACAGTGCGCAACATTATCAAGAAGTTTGCAACCCATGGCACTGTAGCTAATCTCCCTGGTCGTGGACGGATGAGGAAAATTGATGAAAGATTGCAACGCAGAATAGTCCGGATGGTGGATAAGCAGCCCCAAACATGTTCCAAAGACATTCAAGCTGTCCTGCAGGCTCAGGGAGCATCAGTGTCAGCGCGAACTATCCGTCGACATTTAAATGAAATGAAACGCTATGGCAGGAGACCCAGGAGGACCCCACTGCTGACACAGAGACATAAAAAAGCAAGACTACAGTTTGCCAAAATGTACTTGAGTAAGCCAAAAGCCTTCTGGGAAAACGTCTTGTGGACAGGTGAGACCAAGATAGAGCTTTTCGGTAAAGCACATCATTCTACTGTTTACCGAAAACGGAATGAGGCCTACAAAGAACAAAACACAGTACCTACGGTAAAATATGGTGGAGGTTCAATGATGTTTTGGGGTTGTTTTGCTGCCTCTGGCACTGGGTGCCTTGACTGTGTGCAAGGCATCATGAAATCTGAGGATTACCAAAGGATTTTGGGTCGCACTGTAGGGCCCAGTGTCAGAAAGCTGGGTTTGCGTCCAAGATCCTGGGTCTTCCAGCAGGACAATGACCCCAAACATACGTCAAAAAGCACTCAGAAATGGATGGCAAAGAAGCGCTGGAGAGTTCTGAAGTGGCCAGCAATGAGCCCAGATCTAAATCCCATTGAACACCTGTGGAGAGATCTTAAAATTGCTGTTGGGAAAAGGTGTCCTTCCAATAAGAGAGACCTGGAGCTGTTTGCAAAGGAAGAGTGGTCCAAAATTCCGGGTGAGAGGTGTCAGAAGCTTATTGATGGTTATAGGAAGCGACTGATTTCAGTTATGTTTTCCAAAGGGTGTGCAACCAAATATTAAGTTAAGGGTGCCAATACTTTTGTCCAGCCCATTTTTGGGGTTTTGTGTGACATTATGTCATATTTGCTTTTCTGCCTCTGTTTTATATTTGTTCCAATACATACAAAGGGAATAAACATGTGTATAGCAAAACATGTGTTAATGCAATACCTTTTTTGTGTGAAATACTTGATTTTCAGGAAAAATATCAAGGGTGCCAACAATTTCGGCCATGACTGTATATTGTACATTCAGATCAATCCCTAACCCTCAAGAACTGTACAATCTAAGGTCCCTAACTCACATTCATACATACACTTTCTAGGGCCAATTTAGACAGAAGCCAATTCAGCTGCCAGCATGTCTTTGGAATGTGGGAGGAAACTGGAGTACCCTGAGGAAACCCACACAGGGAGAACATGTAAACACTGTACAGGTAGTACTGTGGCTGGGATTTAAACCAGCAACCCAAGCGCTGCCAGGCAGAAAAGCTAACCACTTATCCTCCTTAGACCCTTGTTCTTTGAAGGCTATTCAAGCATATGCATTTGTTAACACGTGTTTTTTTCTTGCATTGGCACTCATTGTCCTAAGGTAGTCCATTCACTTTGAATGGGTCTTTCACGAGCCCCAGAGGATGAAGAACTTGTCCCAGTGTATTTCAGCACATATATATTGCCAAACCTGTGTTACAGAACATTGAAGTGCAGGTGTGTTGCTTAACCACTTGCCTACCAGGCACTTATACCCTCTTCCTGCCCAGGCCAATTTTCAGCTTTCAGCGCTGTCACACTTTCTGTCATGCAGCACTGCACCCATGTGACATTTTTATCATTTCTTTCACACAAAGAGAGCTTTCTTTTGGTGGTATGTACTCACCACTGGGTGTTTTATTTGTTGTGCTATAAACAAAAAAAGAGCAAACATTTTGAAAAAAAAAAATTCTCGGTTTCTATTATAAAATTTTGCAAACAGGTAATTTTTCTCCTTCATTGATGTGCGTTGATGAGGCTGCACTGATAGGCAGCACTGACGGGCACTGATGGGCACTGATAGGCGGCATTGATGAGCTAGCACTGATATGCAACAATGATGGGCACTGATAGGCAGCACTGATGGGTGGCACTGATATGCAACAATGATGGGCACTGATAGAAAACACTGATAGGTGGCACTGATATGCAACAATGATGGGCACTCATAGGCGGCACTGATGGGCACTGACTGGTGGCACTGCTGAGCACTGACTGGTGGCACTGCTGGGCACTGATGGGTGGCACTGCTGGGCAGCACTGATGTGCGGAACTGATGGGTGGCACTGCTGGGCACGGGTGGGTGGCACTGCTGGGCACAGGTGGGTGGCACTGCTGGGCACTGATGGGCATAGATGGGTGGCACTGATGGGCACTTGTGGGCGGCACTGCTGGGCACAGATGGGCAGCACTGGTGGGTGGCACCGCTGAGCACCGATCATCAGGGCACTGTTCATCAGTGCCCTGATGATCAGTGCCAAACCCTCCTCTGACAATTGCCGGTTATTGGCAGTACTTTCCTCACTCTGTGACAGCGAGAAGAAAGTGCAGCCGAAAACCGGCAACTGCATTTACCGGTGATCTGCTGTGTCATTGGACACGACTGATCACGTGGTAAAAGGCCTCTGTGATTGGCCTTTTACCACATCACATGATCAACTGTGTCCGTAGGACACAGCGATCACGGAGATCGCCGGGTGCGCGCAAGAGGGAGGGCGCGTTCTGGGAGGACGTCATATGACACCCTCCCAGAACTGGCCGGCTGCAGTTGGCAATAGGTTAATGCTGCATATATATTCCAATCACGGCACCACCTGCCTGGAGTTTGCATGTTCTCCCTGTGCCTGCCTGGGTTTCTTCCGGTTACTCTAGTTTCCTCCTACACTCCAAAGACATGCTGGTATGTTAACTGGGCCCTATCTAAATTTGTCCTAGTATGTGTATGTATGAATAAGTTAGGGATCTTAGATTGTATGCCCCTTGAGGGTTAGGGAATGCTGTGAATGTACAATATATTATTTTATTTATTTATTTCAGGTACTTATATAGCGCCATCAATTTCCGCAGCGCTTTTGCATACATATATTGTACATTCACACCAGTCCCTAACCCTCAAGGAGTGTACAATCTAAAGTCCCTAACTCACATTCATACATATACATACTAGGGACAATTTAGACAGGAGCCAATTAACCTAACAGCATGTCTTTGGAGTGTTAGAGGAAACCGGAGTACTCAGAGGAAACCCACGCAGTCACAGGGAGAACATGCAAACTCCAATCAGGTGGTGCAGGGGTTGGGATTCGAACCAGCGACCCTAGTACTGCCAGGAGGAAGTGCTATATATATAAATAAAAAAAAATGTACATTTGACTGCCATTCAGAATACCATTACTGCAAGCACATAGGTGTGAAGCCAGCTTTAAAGCAGTCTGTACTCAGGGAAATATGGTAGCTTCCTTTTTTGACCCCTTATGAAAATACAGGTTGCCTTACTGTTTCTGGCTTCATTACTTAAAGGCACTGACCTGGAACAAGCATGCGGATCAGTAAAGGCAGCATTAAGGCAGAACTCCCAATCTGTATACTTGTTTCAGATCAGATGCACTTAGAATCAGGCGTTGCTGCACATCATAGCCAATCAGCTTCTAACTTCAGCTTGCTCAATCAAGCTTTGGCAATAATACCTGGAAGCTGATTGATTTCTATGCAGAAGTGCACCAGATTTTGCACTCTTCAGTTTTAGTAAATAACCCCCATAAAGTACTGAAGTGAATGAATCAGGATGACAGCCAAGGAAGTTATATTTTTAAAAGGAGAGGTCAACAATGGATGCCCTATTTTTTTCTCACTTTTTTATATAAACTACATATTGATGTTCTGTCCCATGAATACATTATCTTTGAAAAAGTTTTCCATTTCAGTTCATTTTCGTCCTACGAAGTAAAATTGACAGTCATTACAGATTACTTATGCAAGTACAATAAAATAAATCAATCGTATCTGTAAATAAATGTTCTATTTGTACTCTTGATGTATTAAATAGAAAGAACACTTTACCGAACACTGAGTATAGACAGCTATCCCTGCGTACATCTAGTGAAAGCATTTCTTTGCTATCTTGTGTGCTCTAAATTCCATTTTTAACCAAAATCTAGCTAATTTGTCTTGGCATGCTAACTTAACTCACTTGTGTATTATTATGGTGTGCAAGCAGGTGTAGCTTAGCCTGCAAATAAATGCTTGTTGATAGATTCTCAGCAGGGAGTCTGAGGAGATTTCATTCTGCTGAACCTTACCCAGGAAATTACTGTCCAAACTGCAATACTATTTAATTCAGATGCAGAAGCCTCTCTAGGCCACACCTGGCCAAAGTCATTACTTTTCCACTAGCTGAACAACTGCAGCATAACGGGTGGGGGTCGGAAGGTGTAGGAAAGGATGACAACTAGCATGCAGTGACTTACTGTGCAACCAGGGCTCATGTAAAATTTTTAAAACAAACCTTGTATGAAAGTGCAGGGTCCTCCAACCTGGATGTTTAATGTACGAGCTTCAGGAAGATACAGGAAAATCAACAAAGCTTCTTGCAACTAATTTTATTTCTGCTCCTGAAGGGTTGCCATCTTTTAGTCAATGAAAGACCAAGGGAGATTATAGTGGCACCATGGATAAAGCAGACCTGCCTTATTTAAAAGTTGCCATGACTCAATAGGCATGGGTAAACCAGTGTGGTTTAGCTATGAGTATAAAACGGAGCCAAGTTTAATTAACATTACTATAAGGAAAATTATTTCTTCAGGCTGTTTGTAACTCCTTAGCCTCCTCTTGTATAGGGATGAGCTATCCTGCCAGGAAGCTGTCACTCCACACTGCCAATCATAAGTGGCCAAGATTTCTGCACGTACACAAGGGTTGTGTGTATGTGTGGCTCTGGGACAGGGAATACCTCAACCACATATAGTTGGCAGTGTGCAGTGACAGCTTCCTGGCAAAATCGTTCAGATGGGTTTGGACTAGGAACAAACATGTCTAAGCCCATACTAGCTCTTGTGTAAGTGCCAATCTTATTCTGCAATTTGTCCAATTTATAAAAACTACTATATTTTTGGTACAAAGTATTGCAAGGTTGTCTACAAATAATAAAAGAAAACAAATGCTCTCTTATGCCCTCAAGACATGCTATCTAATTGTGGTCTGTGAAGATTCTCATTATTCAGGTCATGATATATCTAGCAGTAGTTAGTCACATTCAACTGGACTTGTTCTGTAATGCTGAAGACGTTTCCAAGACGTGTCCAAGCAACTCAGCCATCTAAATGACCATCTATGTCAAACTGGAACAACCATTGTTGCACAGAGCTGAGGGCCTTCAACACAATGTGGGAGATTTACTAAAACTAGGAGTGGAGGATGTGGTGCAGCTCTGCATGGTAACCAATCAGCTTCTATCTTCAGCTTGTTCAATTAAGCTTTGAACAAAAAAAAAAGGATTGGATGCTGATTGGTTTCTATGCAGAGGTGCACCATATTTTGCACTCTTCAGTTTTAGTAGATCAACCCTCATCTGGCCTCCACATATAATGTTGGTGTTTTGACCACAACCACATTTCTCTCCTTTTAATTGTCTCCACAACAAGTCCTCAGCACCTTTTACCTTTTGACATATTGAATATGTATTTACTTACTACATAGACCATAAAATAGTTTGATATTCTGTTAGAATTCTGTTAGATATTTTCTGTTTTATAAGTTTTATGTTTTCATTCTCTTTCCGATTGTGGATTGTGGAAGTTATTGTGCTATTATTCCTGTTGTATACCTGTTTCTTCCTTTACTGGAAATCTCCAAATAAACAATTTCTAAAAAAATAACTGCTAATAATGAAAACAAACCTTTCAGCTTATAATTCTGAATATAAATTTCTTCAGAACTTCAAAAAAGTTTGCTAAAATCTTGCAATTTATATGGTTTTCATGAAAGGGATTATTTCAGATTTTTCTTATTTTTAAACTTTAAAATCTATTTACAACTAAATGTACTAAAAATTTCAGCTATCCCTGCTTTCTGTCCAGCCTATGTTACGGACTTAACCCTTTGTCTTCTGGAGTCCTACCATCCCAGTAGTGTGTTCAGCCCTGAGTTATGGATTTAACTCTCTGCCCGCCAGAACTCTGCTATCCCTGCTATGTGCCAATGCTGTGTTGCGGACTTAGCCCTTTGGCAACCAGAACTCTGCTATCTCTGTCTTTCAATAAAAGCCTTGTGTGTACAACTGCTCTCCATGTGTGTCCTGTTCCACCCACACCTCCATACAGACCCCTTTTGGGACTTAAATGCAACTGACATAACATCACATGTATATTAATAAGAATTTTTTTTATTGCACAAAAATATTAAAAAATCTGTTACAGCTTAAAATCATACTGGTAGCTCTGATAACTGTTCCAAAAATATAGTCCCTTAAAGGGTTAAAGCAATACAATGTTCCCAAAGAGCGCCAACGTGTTTCGATCATTTGAATTCAAGATCTTCTTCGGGGGGGCACTAAAACACATTTGAAGTTAATGGCAAATCATTGTAGTACCATCAATAACAGTCTATTTTCATACTTACAGAGCAGCGATTGGACAGTTGATATGTTTTAGAGCAGTCCTAAAAACACTGGCTTTCAAAGTGGAATTGTATATTCTGATATTCAATGGTGTGAGCAGTCAGGTGGACATGAGTGGTCACATGGACATCTTATAATATTTGCAGCAGAGGAAAGCAGTCCACTCTCCAGTATCTTTCTAAAAAAATCATCATATAAGAAAACATACTGTAGATATTAGAAACAGAACATCCTAAACACCAACAATTTACACACATCAATACACAAAATGCTGACCATATATGGGGCGGAACAAACTGGCAACGAGGACCCAAATATTCCTCTTTAAGCAAAAAAGGATGGCACAAATTGACAGGAGAATATCCCCAGTCACCTCATCTATAATGGAAAAACCAAACAGAGGTATATAACTATAATTATAGACAAAAAGAACAATTTATATATGCATATAAAGATTGGGCAGTGTCTTAATAAATACATGCCATTATCTAAGGGAATAGGGAAGATAGGGGAGAAGAGGAGGAGCACACGACTGTTCTCCTCCCCAGTCTTGTGCCCAACCCAAACATACACTGCTCAAAAAAATTAAAGGACCACTTTTTAATCAGAGTATAGCATCTTGTCAATTAAACTCCTGGGATATTGATCTGGTCAGTTAAGTAGCAGAGGGGGTTGTTAATCAGTTTCAGCTGATTTGGTGTTAATGAAACACTAGATGGGCAACAGTAAGACGACCCCCAAAACAGGAATGGTTTTACAGGTGGAGGCCATTGACATTTCTTTCCCTACTCATCTTTTCTGACTGTTTTTCACTAGTTTTTCATTTGGCTAGGGTCAGTGTCACTACTGCATGAGGCGATACCTGGACCTACAGAGGTTGCACAGGCAGTCCAAATCCTCTACGATGGCACATCAATATGTGCCATTGCCAGAAGGTTTGCTGTGTCTCCCAACACAGTCTCAAGAGCATGTAGGAGACCCCAGGAGACAAGCAATTACTCTAGGAGAGCTGGACAGGGTCGTAGAAGGTCCTTAACTCACCAGCAAGACTGGTATCTGATCCTTTGTGCAAGGAGGAACAGGATGAGCACTGGCAGAGCCCTACAAAATGATATCCAGCAGGCCACTTGTGTGAATGTCTCTGACATAAGGGTGGCCTGAGGGTCCAACTTCCTGTAGTGGGCCCTGTGCTCACTGCCCAGCACCACAGAGCTTGATTGGCATTTGCCATTGAACACTACAATTGACAGGTCAGTCACTGGCCCTGAAAGGGTCTGGAGAAGCCGTGGAGAACATTATGCTGCCTGTAACATCTTTCAGCATGACCATTTTGGTGGTGGGTCAGTGATGGTCCGGGGAGGCATATCCGTGGAGAGATGCACAGACCTCTACATACTAGACAATGGCACCCTGACTGCCATTAGATATCAGGATGAAATCCTTGAACCCATTGTCAGACCCTACACTGGTGCAGTGGGTCCTGGGTTCCTCCTGGTGCACAACAATGCCCGGCCTCATGTGGCAAGAGTATGCAGGCAGTTTCTGGAGGATGAAAGAATTAATACCATTGAATGGACCAAACGCCTGATCTAAATTCAATAGAACACCTCTGGGATATCATGTTTCGGTCAATCCGACGCTGCCAGGTTGCACCTCAGACTGTCCAGGAGCTTAGTGATGCCCTGGTCCAGATCTGGGAGAAAATAACCGAGGACACCATCCGTAGTCTCCTTAGGAGAATGCCCGACATTGTCAGGCATGCATACAAGCACGTGGGGGCCATACAAACTACTGAGTACCATTTTGAATTGCTGCAATGAAATTTCAGCAAAATGGACTAGCCTGCTGCATCATTTTTTCACTTTGATTTTCGGGGTGTCTTTAAATTTAGTCCTCTATAGGTTGATAATTTTCATTTCCATCAAATTATGGGGCATCCTTACGTTCCTAACACATTACCCAGTCCATATCAGTATAGATATCCAGCATGAGATTTTTCCCCATTGAGATCTGATGTGTTTTCAAAGTGTTCCTTTAATTTTTTTTGAGCAGTGTATTTAAAAATGACTATTGCTATCTCTGTCAATTGTTTCTGCATATCTCCCTTGTGTAACTTATTTGCCGTTATTCCACCTTTTTTCTTGGCTATTTTTGCTAATTTAAAGTGCTTGTAAACACTCAAGGTTTTTCACCTTCATGCATTCTATGGGGAGGGAGTGTTAGATGCACTAGCCGATTTAGATAAACTTAGAAACTGAAGCTGAACTTCAGCTCACACTTTATAAACAGATTTTATAAACAGTTACCGCAATTGTTTGTTTTTTCCTATTGGGATAAAGGTTGTAAATTTTTAAAAATCTGATCATTGTAAGCACCCCTGTCAGTGGTAAATGATTTTTCTCATCCCTCCAACAGCTACATCTGCAAGGGAGCTTGTTCTTTTGAAAAAACAGACTTACTGGCCAGATCACCAGGTGAAAATAAGGGAGCATAAAAAAAGAAAACTAATGCAGTGATCAAATCTATGCTGAAATGTAATACATGTTTGCTTTTACATGTATAACCACTTAAATAAACCAAAAACAAGCACTGAAATAAAAAAAAAAATGATAAGTCTTAGCTGAATACAAGGGATCCATCATTGACACTAAGAGGTCCATAAAAAGTTCTGGAGAATTACTTTTCTTACAAATGGTGCAAACAAAAACAAAGTAGACACTGATAACTAGCTTTTCTCTAGACAATTATTAATGAATTCTGAGCTAAGTATGATGCACAAGGTAGGGCTTTGAGAGAACAGTGGGACACATGGAAAAATGTACCCAAATAGAATCAGTATACAGTATATATGAACCAATGTCACCCATTAGCAAATATTCCACCAATGTTTACAAATAGTGTGTGAATTAATGGTAAAACAATGTTTTGTAGGGTAAGAAGGCTGGCAACGTGCCATTTCCCCATATGAGTGTGGCATATGTTTTCATTACAATGTCTGTTGATCCATTTATAATGTGCTTAGATAGCAACTTCAGCAGTAAATATTTCAAGGAGCTCAGACCATCTCCGGGGACTCCAGACTCTCCAGAGTTAATTGACTTACAGCATAAACAATATTTTATTCATTTATTATAATTAGACATAATGAGATATACAAAGTATCAGCTCATTTAGGCTTTTCTTATTAAATTGGTCAGTTTATTACATTTCCTCGTTAATTGCTCAAAATGATCTCTTTATTCTTGGCATTTTCATTTAAGACAATGGGGAATGATGTATACGAACAGAATCTCAGACAGCACAATAGGCATGTGGAAATACAATAGAAAAAGACAACAGATTTGTTTCACGACTCAAGGTGAGACACACACCAGCAGGCTCCATTGGATAAAACTCTCAGTATGCTTTAAGGAAAAGAGACCTATCATGAAGGAAATATGAAAAATTAAGAACTTTTCAATGATATTAAACCCCCAGTTCACACTATAGCCCACGTGAATCAAACAGGAATCACACCACACTTCTGTGCAATTCATGTGCAATTCAGTTCAGTGCGATTTGAGCCCACGCATTTTGAATGGGCTCAAATCGCATCGCATTGCACTGGAAATATGCAGGAATCTTTTTTTGAGCCACACTGCAACTGGATGGCATGGTCGTTTTGTACTGTGCAATCCAGTGCAGATAAATGCACTGTTTGGGACCTGCTTTTGGGACAACTTTAACTTTGTACTGTTTCTGTCCAATTTCTGCCCAATTTCCTTTAGATTTACCTTCAACTATGTAGTGCAAGAGCCTACCTAATTGGATACAATTGAAAGTGTTGTTAGTTTTGACTGCTATTATATGGTTTTTGGTAAATTTAAACCAAAAATCTCAAGAAAATTGTATAATGTATGGCCAGCCTTACAGAAGCTCCTTGCAGCTCCCCTGGATCTGTCTTTGCACCAAAAAAAAAAAACAGTTCCCCATAAGACAAATTATTTTATTGTGGGAGTAAACTCCCTTTTTTGCTTTGTACCTACAGGTAAGCCTATAATAAGGCTTGCCTGTAGGTTCTGTAAATATCTTCTAAAAGTGCATTGTTTAGGAAATACTTTCCTGTATAGTCACCGTTGACATCACTGGCCCATGTGCTATGAAGGAACGGCATACCTGAGCCATTCCTTCAGAACCCTGTGCAGCATGCGCGGGAGTGACGTCATCGTGGCTCGGCCATTCAAGCGGCTCCATCCAGGGAACCCAGAAGAAGACTCGGTGGAGATGGATTTCCAGGCAGTGGTGACAGGGTGCCACTTCAGAGATCCTTTTCACAGGTAAATCTGCCATAATCTGCTAGTATGCAGTGCATACTAGTACATTATGACTTTACCCTATGGGAGGACAAGTTTTTTTGGTTTTTCAACCCCGGTTTACTACTGCTTTAATTTTTTTGAACAGCAATTAAAAACAAAAAATAAAGCAACAATAAGTACATTAATAAATATCAAATACACACAAAAAAAGAAAAAAAAATACAAAGAGCACCATAATCCAGCCATAACTTCAAAGACATAAAGCAGATCAACACCAAAATAACACGTCTGCTTCCACTCACACATGTTTTAACAGTGAAACATACACTCACCAGCCTCTTTATTAGGTACACCTGTTCAATTGCTTGGTAACACAAATTGCTAATCAGCTAGTCACATGGTAGCAACTCAATACATTTAAGCATCTAGACATGGTGTAGAGGACTTGCTAAAGTTCAAACTGAGCACCAGAATGGGGAACAAAGGGTATTTAAATGACTTTGAACATGGCATGGTTGCTTGTGACAGACGGGCTGGTCTGAATATTTAAAAAACTGCTGATCTACTGGGATTTTCATGCAAAACCATCTTTAGGGTTTACAGACAACGGTCCCAAAAAGAGAAAACAGGTCAGAGGAGAAAGGGTTTGAAATGATTGGAAGGCAACAGTTTCTCAAATAACCACTTGTAACAACTAAGGATTGCAGATTTCCATCTCTAAATGCACAACATGTTGAACCTCGAAGAAGATGGGCTACATAAGCAGAAGACCACACTGGGTGCCACTCCTGTCAGCTAAGAACAGGAAACAGAGTCTACAATTTGCACAGGCTCACCAAAATTGGACAATAGAAGATTGAAAAATCGTTGCCTGATCTGATGAGTGTCAATTTCAGTGGCTGTATTCAAATGGTGGGGTCAGAATTTGGTGTAAACAACTTGAAAGCATGGATCCATCTTGCCTTTTATCAACATTTCAGGCTGGTGGTGGTGATGTAATGGTGTGGGGGATATTTTCTTGGCACACTTTGGACACCTTAGTACCAGATGAGCATCATTTCAACACCACGGCCTACCTGAGCATTGTTGCTGACCATGTCCATCCTTTTGTGACTACAGTATATCCATCTTCTGATGGCTGCTTCCAGCAGGATAACGCACTGCATCACAAAGCTAAATTCATCTCAAACTGGTTTCTTGAACATGACAATGAGTTCACTGTACTATAATGACCTCCGCAGTCACCAGATCTCAGTTCAATAGAGCACCTTTGGAATGTGGTAGAATGGGAGATTCGCATCATGGGTGTGCACAAATCTGCAGCAACTGCGTGATGCTAGTATGTCAATATGGACCAAAATCTCTGAGGAATGTTTCCAACACCTTGTTGAATTTATGCCATGAAGAATTAAGGCAGCTCTGAAGGCAAAAGGGGGTCCAACCCAGTACTAGCAAAGTGTAGTGGCCGGTGAGTGTATGAGCATGGAAGCAGATGTGTTATTTTTATCCTGTACTGAATAAAATATTTCTGTGTGTCTCAAGTACAGGTACCGATCAGCTTTACCTCATTGAAGTTATGGCTGACATGAACCTGGTGAGCACTGCACACTTGTATTTAGTATCTAGTTGTCGGGGTTGAGCTCCGGTATTGTGTTTTGTCTACAACAAACACTCAGCACAGCCACTGCAAACCTTATATAAAGCCCATGGCTAATCTTCTGAGGTGCTTGGACAGGAAGTCTTTAAGTCTCTAATATGTTCACTATGCAACAAGAAAATATTGTTCCAATCATCCAAAATGTACTTTATAAGCATAAAAACAAGCATCTCTTAAGAGTTTCAACACAGAGAAAGCACATGTGCCAACGCAGGATGTGGACACCAAGAGTTTCAACACAAAAGGTCTTAGTCATAGCTATCTGAGAAAAAAAACTGCCAAAGCTAAATAGGATAGGGGTTGCAAAATGGGTTAATGCATGATGTTACCTATACTACGTACAAAATGCAGGTGCATTGGGGAAGATGAGTTGAGGGGGCCATTAAAAATGCAAGGCATAATTATATATGGCAAAATTGCCAATTTCATAATTCTAAACTTCATATTAGTGCTATGTGGTGCCTTTTATTTTGAGTAGCAAAGCACCATGCATACTGGGAGAAGAAGGGGCAGGACCAGGGGCCACTCAGGCATGCGCATATAACTGACATGTTGACAGGAGGAGCAAGATAAGCCTATTAGTGCACTGTTGCTCCTTCACTGTCCAATCACAGGGGGCAAGAAGGTGACCAAGTCATATTGCTTAAAGTGAACCTAACTGCAACTGAGCACCACAAACCAAAAACACTATTTAATTATTTTTTAACACCTTCCCGCCCAGTCTATAGCAGATTAATGGCCAGGCGGGACACTCGCAGTTGTGAATGGGTGTCATATGACGTCCTGTCAAAAGCAGCCGTTCACTCGGACAGGTCTGATTGAAGGAGCCTATTGAGCATGCTCTGAAATGCATTACCGCCCCCTTCACCTTCTACATCTGACTCTGCTCTCCTAGCTTCATTTTGATGCACAGGCACATCCTGGACTCTACTTCCTGATCCTATAGACAGAGTTTGCTGCTGTTTTACTAAATAAATTGTCTATACTGCACTTAGAGGCGCCTTCCTCTCTTTTTCTTGTACTATGTCCGCAGTCTCTGGTCATCTCCTGTACTATGTCTGCGGTCTCTGGTCATCTCCTGTACTGTGTTCGCAGTCTCTGGTCATCTCCTGTACTATGTCTGCAGCCTCTGGTCATCTCCCGTACTATGTCCGCAGTCTCTGGTCATCTCCTGTACTATGTCTGCAGCCTCTGGTCATCTCCCGTACTATGTCTGCAGTCTCTGGTCATCTCCTGCACTATGTCTGCAGTCTCTGGTCATCTCCTGTACTATGTCTGCAGTCTCTGGTAATCTCCTGTACTATTTCTGCAGTCTCTGGTCACCTCCTGTACTATGTCTGCAGTCTCTGGTCATCTCCTGTACTATGTCTGTAGTCTCTGGTCATCTCCTGTACTATGTCCGCAGTCTCTGGTCATCTGTACTATGTCTGCAGTCTCTGGTCATCTCCTGTACTATGTCTGCAGTCTCTGGTCATCTCCTGTACTATGTCCGCAGTCTCTGGTCATCTGTACTATGTCTGCAGTCTCTGGTCATCTCCTGTACTGTGTCTGCAGTATCTGGTCATCTCCTGTACTATGTCTGCAGTCTCTGGTCATCTCCTGTACTGTGTCTGCAGTATCTGGTCATCTCCTGTACTATGTCTGCAGTCTCTGGTCATCTCCTGTACTGTGTCTGCAGTATCTGGTCATCTCCTGTACTATGTCTGCAGTCTCTGGTCATCTCCTGTACTATGTCTGCAGTCTCTGGTCATCTCCTGTACTATGTCTGCAGTATCTGGTCATCTCCTGTACTATGTCTGCAGTCTCTGGTCATCTCCTGTACTATGTCTGCAGTATCTGGTCATCTCCTGTACTATGTCTGCAGTCTCTGGTCATCTCCTGTACTATGTCCGTAGTCTCTGGTCATCTCCTGTACTATGTCTGCAGTCTCTGGTCATCTCCTGTACTGTGTCCGTAGTCTCTGGTCATCTCCTGTACCCTGTCCGCACTCTCGGGTCATCTCCTGTACTATGTCTGCAGTCTCTGGTCATCTCCTGTACTGTGTCTGTAGTTTCTGGTCATCTCCTGTACTGTGTCTGCAGTCTCTGGTCATCTCCTGTACTATGTCTGTAGTCTCTGGTCATCTCCTGTACTATGTCTGCAGTCTCTGGTCATCTCCTCTACAATGTCTGCAGTCTCTGGTCATCTCCTGTACTATATCTGTAGTCTCTGGTCATCTCCTGTACTATATCTGTAGCCTCTGGTCATCTCCTGTACTATGTCTGCAGTCTCTGGTCATCTCCTGTACTATGTCTGCCATCTCTGATCATATCTTGAATTTTGTCTGCAGTCCATTGGTTCAGAATATTTTTTTTCTTGTTTTCCTCTTCTAAAATCTAGGTGCGTCTTATGGAGCGAAAAATACGGTATGATATACTTTCCTATCTATTTACTAATGCTAACAGCAAAAGGATTAAAAATAATCAATGTTGACTGAGAGAATGAAGTTCCGCTTTAATTGCAGGAGAGAAAAGTCAGGTCACTAGCCTGCAGCTGTTGTCTGCCAGGACTGTGTAAATCTCAGGGCTGGATGGACATAAATACACATCCGTTAGCAGGTAACACAGCTTCCACATGTTCCTTTCATCTGTGTAAATAGCTGTTTCAGCTTTAAAACTAATTGGCATTATGTTGTACATTATATATGTACATATATATACATATATATATATATATATATATATATATATGCACCACTCAACCAAATTTTGATTTTGTATAAAATAGAACATTTTATGGACTATTTAAAAAAAATATCTACAAAGGGGTATATGTTTCTTTGTAAAAATCCAGTGAACTATCTAAAAATCACATGAATGCTAAACAATGTTTCAGATCAAACCCAGGCCTTTCATTTTCAGGCTGCCGGTTACTTCCATGTCTCAGGGGATCAGCATGATAATGACTGCACAATCACATATACCCACTTTCAAGTTCCAATTTCAGCACAGAATATGAAGTGGTATCATTAGGAAAGACCTCGGGGGGTAAATTCTATATTCACCTGTCACATCCCTCTTCAGGTACTATTTTTTTAAATATTACGGCTGCCTGTGACAAGATTATATATATGAGTGCTATGAAAGTATCTAGTAGCCTATAGTCGTTCACTGTAGACAGGACGCAATACAATTTTGAGGCATTACATGTATCAACAACAGAATTGGCTAATGGTTGTGTCACCATGGCAACATTGCTGTAAGCTATATAGAAGAAACACAAAGGAAACCATAGAGTACTAAAGGAGTAACTTTCACCCTAGACAGTGTTCACAACAACATATCCAATACAATTCAGGGTAATCTAAAAAAAAAACCCAACTGGGTATTTTAGATGAACGCAAACTAGGATAAAAATCACTCACTATGTCCGGATTCAAACTGGAACCTACTTTGAAATTGTGCAATTTCACTTGAAGTCACACAACTTCAACGTCGCATGTCAAGTGTGACTTGGAAGACATCTGTGCGATTTTTTACGTTTCACCTGAAAAGTAGTGCAGGAACTACTTTCAAATTCGGTGTGACTCCAACAAAGTTGAACAATTCCATTGCCAACAAAAGGGTGTGAATTGTCATGCACTTTGAAACTGTGAAATCACTTGACAAGTATCACCCGTGTGCAAGGTACATTGTGATTTATTGTATCACAAAAGAGTAAACACAGATCATAATAAATCATGAGCCATTGTATTAGAAATTGAGTCTTTTGTCCTCTGAGAACTCCACCACCTGCATGTCCTCAGGATACAGTTCAGGCATGTTCTGTGATCGTTGTGTCCTTTGGACATAGTTGATCACAGATCACATTAAAGGGCCAATCACAGCGGCCCTTTACCATGTGATTAGCTGTGTTTAGCCAGTGCCAATCAGTGCAGTCTCATCAGTGCACATCACTGCAGCCTCATCAGTGCTCATCAGTGCAGCCTATCAGTGCCCATCAGAGCAGCTTCAACAGTGCACATCAGTGGAGAAGAAAAATTACATATTACAAAATTTTATAACAGAAACCATGAAAAACATTTTTTTTCAACATTTTCTGTCTTTTTTAATTTGTTTAGCAAAAATTTAAAAAACCTAGCTCTGATTAACCACTTGCCTACTGGGCACTTTACTTCCTTTGTGCCCAGGCCAATTTTCAGCTTTCAGAGCTGTCGCACTTTTAATGACAATTGTGCAGTTAAGCAACACTGTACTCATATGAAATTGTTATAATTTTTTTCACACGCATAGAGCTTTCTTTTGGTGGTATTTAATTGCCACTGGGTGTTTTTAATTTTTTTGCGCTATAAAGAAAAAAGAGCAAAGAATTTGAAAAAAAAAAGTTTTCTTTGTTTTTATTATAAAAGTTTGCAAACAGGTGATTTTTCTCTTTCACTGATGTGCGTTGATGAGGCTGCACTGATAGGCAGCACTGATAGGCAGCACTGATGGGCACAGATGAGGTGGCACGGTTAGGCAGCACTGATGGGTGGCACTGATGAGGCAGCGCTGATGGGTGACACTGATGGGTGGAGCTGACTGACGGCACTGACTGACAGCACTGACTGACAGAACTGACTGGTGGCACTGCTGGACACTGATGGGTGCAACTGCTGGGCAGCACTGATGGGGGGCACTGATGGGTGGCACTGCTGGGCACTGGTGGGTGGCACTGATGGGTGGCACTACTGGACACTGGTGGGTGGCACTGCTGGATGGCACTGCAGGACACTGATCATCAGGGCACTGATCATCAGTGCCCTGATGATCAGTGCCGATCTGCTTTGTGACAGCTACCAGTTATTGTCAGTACTTTCCTCACGTTGTGACAGCATGAGGAATGTGCTGCAGATAACCAGCAACTGTATTCACTCAGTGATCTGCTGTGTCATTGGACACAGCCGATCACGTGGTAAAAGTCTGCTGTGATTGGCATTTCACCTAGTCATGTGAACAGCTGTGT
The DNA here is from genome assembly GCF_062004578.1 of Staurois parvus. Classification (NCBI taxonomy): domain Eukaryota; kingdom Metazoa; phylum Chordata; class Amphibia; order Anura; family Ranidae; genus Staurois; species Staurois parvus. The sequence continues at coordinate 2,413,716 of NW_028318095.1, read as the reverse complement.
CCATAGGACACAGCAATCAGGGATATCGCCAGGTGTGCGCCTCTGGGGGCATGCGGGAGGGTGAGTTCTGGGAGGACGTCATATGAGGTCATCCCAGAACTGGACAACCACACTGTAGCTATCATTAGGCTATAGTGCGGTAAGGATGTGGTTAAATACCACCAACAGAAAGCTCTATCTGTCTCAAAAAATTATAATAATTTCAGTACAGTACAGTGTTGTATGACTGTGCAATTGTCATTCAAAGTGCAACAGCTCTGAAAGCTGAAAATTGACCTAGGCAGGAATGGGGTGATAGTGCCTAGTACTAAAGTGGTTAAATTTCAAACACAAAGTGTGGTTGCAAAGAAAGAGGTTAATGTTAATTAGGGATGAGTGAACCTAACTGGGTGTGATTTGCAAACAGTTTTGTGATTCTTGCTCAAAGTTCAAAGTTCGTGGACTTTCCTGAACCACTTTGAAGACTACTGGGGTTGAATCATGTTATTCAAACTTGGTCTTTGTAGGGCAAATAAGCAAGATTTTGGTAAACAAAGGGCATGGGAAGCCTGTTACTGTCACGAGGTACATGTACCAATGTCAAAAATAAAAAAAGGTCTGTCTCTATACAAAATTGTCAGCTCCTCCTAACAGCTCTAACACATGCTAATATAGTACTCCCTCATGCAGATTTAAGGTCCCAAGAGTCTTTTCCTGTTGTTGCCCCACAGCCAGGCACACAGTCATAGTCACTCCTTTGCCTCATTAAACAACCTAGGGGTATGCTTTTCTGATGCTTTATTGCAGAACTTGAAGTTGGACTGTTGGATACTCTAGAAACGTTTAGCAGCAACCTGAGGACACTAATCTTCCTGTAAACATCTAAGCAGATTTCTTACACAAGCAAATATTGAACTGATCTATATCAGGTGTAGCGCTACCCCTGGAGGAGTCACTTGTATTTTTGCCCAGGTCTCCCCTTACATTGCCCCACAGCACAAAGTATTTTCAACAGCTAGGTACACACACTCTTTTGCTCATTGTCTTCAACGACCAATCTAGGGGATGTTTTTTTTATTGTAGAACTGGGGATAGGGATTGGGAATTCAGAAGGATATTCCAAAATTAGAACTATTCACTGTGAGGATATCTAGTTGATCTCTTAATTGATCACTTATGAAGTCCTGAAAGCAGACTTCTCTTTAAATTGTAGTAACAAGTAATTTAGGAGTAAGCAAAGTCCCTTTAGAGGTAGTAAAAGTTGCAGGGCTGAGCTCCTCAGGTACAGGCCTGTTACGGCAGACCATGGCAGTCTAGAAGTTATAGAAACTGAACAAAGTCCTTTGCAGTAGCAGTGGTTGGACAATCTTTTCAGAACACCAGCCAATGTTCCATTTTTCTCAGACCCACACTGACTATCAAGCACCAGAGGGGTAGCAAAGCTCACAGAGTCCCCAAGTTCTCTCAGTGTCTGTACTCACAAGTCCAAGGACAGAATATCAGTCTCCCTCCAATCTTCCAAGTGATTCTCTCCAGTGATACCAGACAGATCTTTGGCAGACAACTCCCCTCAGTCAGCTTACTGTAGAGCCAAGGTCATTCTTTCTAACTTCAGGCCCTCCCGAGGCCTGCATGATGGCAAGTGCCAGGCAAAGCAATCCTGCCTCCAGCCTTGCTTGGTTCAATTTTCTCCAAGGAAAGATGCTGAACCCGTGTGCTCACAGAACATAAATACCACTCCCAGCATGCACCAGGGTCACCCTCCATATCATTCTGTATCCATATTCATGCTGCTCATCTGCTTAGTTCCCTCCCAGGTTCTGGAAGGCTCTCATAGCTTCTTGAAGGTGGGCAGAACTCAAGGCAACATCAACGCATCATGAACAGACCTGACTAATCCATCACAGCACTCTATTAAGCAGAGAGCCCAAGTAGTTTTTCCTAACAGTCTCTGTTAAGCAGAGAAACATAGCTATACTTATCCTAGCTATAGGGTGTTACACAGGATACTAGGCACAATGTCCCCTTTGAGCAATGCTGACTCTAACAGAAGTTGAGTCACCACAGCATACAGTCTCAGGGATCTCTCATACCAGCCTTTACACACTAATGTCCTTGGATAGTTGGACGCCTCCTCCCAATATCTTCCTGGCACCTCTCCAGTGATACCAGACCAGATCACCAGTTGAAAGTCAGCTCCAACAACTATCAGCAGAATAAGTTCCCCCAGCTAGCTTATCTGAGACCTTGTTGAACAGCAGACACATGGCGATTCTGCCCAGAAGGGCAGCCGCCCCCAGGCCGCAGTCTCTTTCATCAATACAAAAGACCCCTCCATTCCAGACTTGAGTATTTATACACTCTCCCAGCTGCCATCAGGGCACACTTTTCTAAGGGATTGACCAGAGCTGCATAAATATACAGCTGCTACTTTGACTCGTCTAGTCCTCTATCTTCCAGAACCTTTCTAGTCTGAAAGGGGGAAGCAGTTAACTCTGTAGCCAGTGAAATACAAACAGACCAAAATAATCACATGTAGCTCAACTGTACCTAATTAAGCATCTATTTAGGAGGCTGCTTCACTGACAATATGGCTGCTATGAGCCTTCCCTTTTAAAGAAACGGGACAGGGTTATCTATTCCTTCAAACTATTGAGTCTTGTGACTCAGATGACCAGGGAGAAAGGCTATGGAAAGGCTATGCACTGCATTATAGGTTGTCTCCTATTTCTGGTGGGCAAATGTTTGTGATTTGAAAACTTTGAGAGTCCTAGCGTTTCGTCACAAACCCATGGTAGTTGCAAACCTGAACTTCATCCCTAATACTTATTCCTCCCACTGATCAAGCTCTTGATATCTGCTACACTGGCTGAGAAATCTGCATCCAACATTTCTGGAAGAAACAGATGCCTTTTTCCCTTCTGCATGCTGTGGTTTTGTTCTGCAGACACTTCTTTACTACAGAGCTGAAAAAAGAACAACAGAGACACCTCTAAGGGAATATTTTGGACCACAATTAATTCAAGGCATACACTATAGGGGTTTTAACTAAGTGGCACAAGTGCCACACATTTTCACGCGTATTTATGCATGTATTTGCGCATTCACACAATATATTCTTAGGGAAACTGCATTACTATTTATGTGCATATGCGCATATTTGCGCATACCAGCACAAAATACTGACCGGAATGCAGATTTTTCTATTTTTTTTTTTATTCAAGAATAAGCAGCGCTTGTTTACGCACCTGTGTGTACAGGCACATTGTAAACAATTGGCTGCAGTTTAGATCAGTAAAAAAACACAGTACTCTTTAAAAACGGCTGTGTGCAAGAGGCCTAACAAAGTTCACATACCTTTTTCACAGTGAAAGAGAAAATGGTGCAGTGTCTGCGCCTAAATAACAAAGTAAATATAATATACCATCCTATCTATAATTTAGCATTTACAAATGATAGCAGCATATGGGTTAAATAGTTAATGTTGAGTGACAGAGTTTAATTCTGCTTTAAACTAGGCAACAGAATTGGCATCTGCCTGGCTATGTAGTGTGTGGCAGGAGTGTAGGAATCACAAGACTGGCTGTACAGAATTAAAAACTATTTTCCATGTAAACCAGTTCACATATCTTTATTTTAGTGGTGTTTTTAGCTGTTTGCGTTGCATTTTTTCTTTAAACTGGTCAGACAAATGTTTGCACATCAAATTCGATAACAAATATAGAAAACATCCCGAGGCTTTTTGGATGTTCAGTGCTATTGTGCTCCTTTTTTCTCTCCCTTGCCACACATACTTTTCTTGTTACACTTAAAACACAGTTGAATTAAGAACAAGAAAAAATGCTTAAAGCCTGAAGGCACAATCAACGTGTCAGACAGCATTTACAATTTATTCTTTAAGTATTTTTAGCGGTGATGACTTTTCCACCTCTGCACTGAAAGGGATTATTTATGATATCATGTGTTTTTCCTGGCACACTCACAAATCTTCTTATAATGAAAGTGAACTTTTATTCAAGCAACTATTTCATTTTTATCATTCTGACTTTTATGGTGGAGAATGAAATACATTTAAATTATTTTAAAATATTTGCTACTTTGATTATTACCCTGACTGTATAAATAGAAAGGATTTGTTGGAAAATACCTGACTGCTGTGTCAAGCCTTTAGGTAATTAAAGCTGAACTCTAGGCATAGAGTTTAGAATAGAGATAGAAATTACTTAACTAAATGCAACTCTGTATTCTTTAATATGGTTTTACATGTATGTTTTTTTAAAGCAACTAGTGTAAAAATAAATGACAGAAACTAATGTATATATGTATTTATTAATACATTCTTAATATCTATGTAATCATTCTTACATCGTTTACATAGTTACATAGTTTTTAATGCAAGCAATGTAAGTGCACTTGGTATCAGCCTTGTGCAGTTCCTGTTCAACAGAGTTCAAACTGGGAGAGGGAGAAGTAGTCAATAGGTAGACATGTTCATTTTTGGAAATTCAGATGTACATAAATCTCTGAATGGACATAGTAATGAATGTCAATGAATTTAAAAAAAGAGAAACAAATGCATTAGTTTAATTTGGTTGTTGTCACATGATGTGATAGTAGCTTTGACCTGTGGGGAAATTAATTAAATTTTCAAATGTGTTCAATAATTTGGATTCAGATAACAAATGGATATGAATTTAGTTCCATTTGTTAACCACTTGCCGCCCTGCCACTGTAGATATATGGCGGCAGGGCGGCACTGGCAGGCAAAACCACGTTTTAAAACGTGTGTTTTGTAAACAGCTAGGGGGCGCGCGCGAGGTGCGCCGCCGCCCTATTTGTCCCGCCGATCACCGCCGCAGATGTGAGTCGCCGGGTCACAGCCGGTCCTTAGTGGCTATCTCCCGGCGATCAGCGGCAAACAGTGACAGGCAGCACAGCTGAAGTAGCTGTGCTGTCTGTCACTTCCCTGTCAGCTTGAGGATGAGCTGATCGAGAAAGAACAGTTTCTCTTTCTCGATCAGCCTTGTCCTGTCCAGTACACACCCCCGCCCCCTAGTAAAATACTCCCCTCACTCCTATAACCCTTCCCTGCAAAATCAAGTTAACCCCTTCCTCCCCATTGCCATTAGTACAGTGTCAGTGTTTTTCTTTTTGCACTGATCACTGATGTATTAGTGTTTTTGGGGATGTCAGTGACCCCAAGTCAGTACCCCCCAATGTCAGAATGTCTGCCGCAGTCCCGCCATAAGTCGCTGATCGCTGCCATAAGTCCCTGATCTCCGCCATAATTCGCTGATCGCCGCCATTATTAGTATAAAAAAAACCCTAAAAATCCCAGTATCTTTCCCGCCATTTGTAAACGCTATAACTTTCACGTAAACCAATTAATTTACACGTATTGGGTTTTTTTTGTAGTAAAAACATGTCGCAGAATGCATTTTGGCAGAAATTTATGACTAAATTTGATTTTTGCATTTTTTTTTACTGGACATGTTTTTTAGCAAAAAGTCCAAAATATTGTTTTTTTTTCCTCTAAATTGTCAGCCTTTTTTTTTTATAGCGCAAAAAATAAAAACTGCACAGGCGATCAAATACCACCGAAAGAAAGCTCATTTTGTGGGGAAAAAAAGGATGTCAATTGCATTTATGTACTGTATTGCATGACCGCGCAATTGTCCGTTAAACTAGCGCAGCGATGTATAGCAGACAAATGGCGTAAATTGCAGTATCTATACCATAGTTTGTAGACGCTATAACTTCCACACAAAGCAATCAATATACACTTATTGGGATTTTTTTTACCAAAAACATGTAGCAGAATACATTTTGGCCTAAATTTATAACCAACTTTGAGTTTACTATATATTTTTTTTATAGCTGAAAGTAAAAAATATTGTTTTTCTTCAAAATTTTTGGCCTTTTTTTGTTTATAGCGTGAAAAATAAAAAGCGCACAGGTGATCAAATTACACCGAAAGAAAGCTCTATTTGTGTGAAAAAAAGGACGTAAATTTCGTTTGGGTGCAGCATTGCATGACCGCGCAATTATCAGTTGAATTAGTGCAGCGCCGAGTAGCAAAAAGAGGCCTGGTCATTAAGGGGGGTAAATCCTCTGGAGGTCAAGTGGTTAAAGCAGAACTATACTCACCTAGACTCCAGCAATACAGCGTCCCTCTCCCCGCTTGGCCTCTGACATCTTCAGCAACCGGCTTCTAGGGTCTCAATCACAGGCGGCTGTCATTGGCTGGGCGGGGCCAACGTCACTCCTGAAGAAGTGCAGGAATTTATTCAAATTTAAGTTTGTACAGTGAGCTGCGCATGATTGGCTCACTCTACAGGGGCGGACAGGCAGGTAATTAACTTTAATGCAGAAGAGACTACGCATGTCTCTTCTGCATTAAAATTCCTGCCTGTTCGACATTTTTCTTTTTACTTAAAGTTCCACTTTAATTCGTATGCTCATCACGCTAGTCGATAATATCCAATCAGCTCATGCTATTGGTGGTATGCATCTGAAAGTATTGAATCTTTATGATTCGAATTTGTCCAATTTCATAAATATGACATATATAGCAATCTTATGAAAAATATGCAAATTTTTTCAAATCCACCGGACCAACGAAAAACGAATGCTGAAGATACAAAACAAATTCTGAAAAGGAATCGGGCCAACATAATGCATGGCATGAAACTAAATTCTCCAATGAACAAATGCATCTGAAATTAAATGAAAATTTTTGGTGTGCACATTTCAGTCAGTCTTGCTACATTTCAAAGAACATTCTGATAGTAGGAGAGAGGAGGGTGACAGAGAGATGACCTCATCAGTGTGCTGCTTCTCCTTTCACTGTCCAGGCACAGGCTCACATATAATTAACCACTTCAATACCGGACACTTTTACACCCTTCATTGTATGCATGAAGGTAAAAAACCTGTGTGCAGCTACCCCCTTAAAACTTACACAATACCAAAAGTGCTGCACAACCCAATAATAGCTATAAGTGTGCAATACTATACATGCCTACAGCAAATATGTGTATATAAATATAATAACAAAACAAATACCTAATGAGTCAGTGATGAAAAAAACAAGCAAAATATAAATATTAAATGATGTAATAATAATAATAATAATAATAATAATAATAATGTCCTTGTAAAAAACTGCAAAGCATATCTTCACATGCTCCAAATTTGTGTTAGCAGTGCAATGTCCACACACACATAATAGAAACGTGCTCCCATGTCCACATGCTACACCTCCGTGTGCCTCCACCTGTCAATGCTGCTGCTTACCTCCACTTATTGACCAACTCTCAAGTTAGGTCAGAAACAGCCTTCCCAATATCATGGGTTAGAATCTTTATCTCTTCAGCAGCTCACTGGTTATCATAAAAGCCAATATGTTAGGGGAGAAATAAGAGATCGCTCATAGTGGAGTAATCCCAAGGATGTCAACTTATTTGCATATAAAAAGAATAATACTCACAAACTAATCCTGTGCACAAGAATATCCACCTGAAAAAGACAAGTTGCCCCCTTAAGGATAAACATCCATCCAAAGTACAGCAATTAAGATGGCGGACTTTGTGATGATGTAGCCACGTCCCTTAAAACTTATCTGAGCTCATCTTGATCCAGTGATGTGCATGAGAGCATTGGCTCTCCTGAGTTTTTCCATCCTCATTGGCTGAGACAGCAGTGGTGGTAGCCATTGGCTCTTGCTACTGTCAATCATAGCCATTGAGCCAATGAGGAGAGAGTGGGTGTGGGGCCAGCTGTACTCCATATGTAAATGGACACACAGAACAGTGGCTCAGGAATGAGTCTGCTCTGGTGCCCTGTTGCAAGCTGCCTGGTGTGGGGGCACTAGGCAGGACAGAGGGGCCTGGAGCGTTGGCGGGGCCCCTGAGAAGAGGAGGATCGGGGCTGCTCTGTGCAAAACTATTGCACAGAGCAGGTAAGCATAACGTGTTTTGTTTTAAAGATATTTGAATATCACTTTAATGCTGTAGATGTCAGTGCGGACAAAATGACGTCAGCACTCCTTTGCCATGTCCTTTACAGCATTCTACTGTGAGCCTAGGACAAAGAGATTAGACACTCCCAGGAGATGTGACTATGACACCCTGGGCTCAGGAAGAAGGTTGAAGGATAGTCATTTTGAATGGACATAATTGTGAATGGACATCGTGCTGAATGGCCAGGACCATGAGTCTGTGATAGAAAGTGCTGGGCAGAATATGAGTATTGCAGAGAAAATTGCTTTTTATTGGATCTAATGTAGTACTACTTATATTTTTTAAATGTTTAAACTGGAATTGTGCTTTCATATCCTATCTTATATCTCATAACATAAAAATTCAGACTAGCCAATTGTTTGAGTTTAATTAATGTCAGGAAAACATGTTCTCCATTTGACCTGCTTTTCTTGGTAATAAAAGATGGATTTATCCTGCTCTAACGACAGGTAGCGTATTAAGAAATAATAAAATACCCCAGCTTGACTCTTTCTATGTTTGCAGAGTGATATGTTTTATATGACGATTTTAATTTATTTTGAGCACAAGTGGTCAGCATGCCATCAATTTCAACATTTTACCGATTACATTTTGCTCCATTTGAAAACTGACAACCCAGCGTGAGACTATCTAAATATGTTTGATTCTTAATACGTTGCATTAGTTGACTATTATTCCTGGTCGTTATAATCCTGCTTATTATCGGAGTTATAATTACATTTTTCAAATCGCACTTAATACATGGAATATTATATTTGAATTGCAAAAGAACAAAAATGGAAGTTGGGAGTTCAGATGAGATGCAAGTTGTTCTTTATAATGCATTGTGAATAGAAAGATGAGGAAAACTGGGTGTTTTGAAAACAAAGGCTAAAGGTAACAAGACAAGACATGAGGTCTAATATCTTAAATTGATAGTAATTAAAGTGGTATTAAACCAAAAAGCAAACATTTATTATGTCTCAGCTTACCATTTTTTAGATGTGATGTTTGCATTAGGTTTTTATAGGCTTTCTGTCTTCTGTTTTCATCGAATGATCCAGCCAATAAGTCTGCTGTTTTTCAAAAGAACAAGTTGTTAGTGTATCTAAATCTGCTAGTCCACATAATACCCCCCTCCCCCCAGACTGACAATGCTGCTGTCTGCTGTGCTTCCTGTGCTCCTTCATCCAAAGTAGAGACACTGTAATACCACAGTTGTGTTACTGGCCAGATAACCAGGTGAAAACAGAGAGGAAATAAAAAAAGAAAAACAAAACAAATGCAGCCACCACCTCTAATGATTTATAACCTGCAATATATTACATATTTTGGTTTTAATATCGCTTTAAAATAGCTGGATGACAAAAGTGGGATGCTGTATAACAACCATTCAATGTCATGCTTTTATCCTCTAGCATTAAAGTGGTGGTAAACCCAAAAGTAAGTATTTATTCTATTGCAGCTTGCCATTTCTTAGATTTGATGGCTGCATTGATTTTCATTTTTAGTCTTTTTTTCTTCTACTTTCATCCAGTAAAGCTGTCGTTTTTCAAAAGAGCAAGATGTCCTACAGATGTATCAATTTTATGAGATGAGGCAAACTATTTAACACTAGCAGGGGTGCTTACAATGATCAGCTTTTACTTATTTATATAAAACCTTCCTCCCAAAAGGAAAAAAAAATGTTTGCTGTAACTGCTTATAAAGTGTTAGCTGGAGTTTGCTTTCAATGTGTTAGTGTATTTAAATCTGCTAGTCCATCTTATACTCTCCTCCTCCCAAACTGTCAATGCTGAGGTCCAAAGGAGAGAATGCACTCTAATATAGGAGGTGTGTTACTGACCAGATCAAAAAACCTAAAAAAAGGTCTAAAAAAGCCTAAAAACATAAAACTAATGGAGCCGCCACATCTAATGAATGGTATGCTGCACTATATTACATTTTTGGTTTTGGGTTAATTATTGCTTTAAGCCTCTGTTCACATATATGCAAATTCTGATATTGTTTGAACCGCACAGATTTGCATGACATGTGAACTAAAATGCTTTTCTGAAGAGCCCATTCACATACATGCGGGACAGCCATAGTGTGAACTTAAAAAGGGTCCTTTGTGATTTTCAGTGCAGTGCGGGTGCAATTTCTAGTCTGATACACTGCACCATATGAGCAAAAATGCATTGCCTTTAAAATCGCACCGCATCCCGCACCGCATATATGTGATCCCAGGATAAAGGCATCCCCTTAGCATGTAATTTAAAGGATTGGTGTTTACATCAAAATCGCATTAAAAGGATCCTTTCCCCACTGTACAGTATTTGAGTAAAATATTTTTTGCTTTGTTGTGGATTGTTAAGCTGAAATATATAAAATTTCTGGTTTTGGGTTTAATAACACTTTAAAGTGTAGGTTAAACCCCAACTGAAAGATATTTAGTTTATTCAGCATTGTGCATCATTAACAATTACCATGATTTTTGTCCATTTGTTGCATCTCATTATTGCTGATCTCATGCAGCCTCTTTGCATCACTTTCCACCAGAACTCCAGTGGCTGCTGCTTGGCATTACTTAGGTCATGTCTGCATAATGTGTGTTAAATCGGTCACCATTGGAAGCCCACGTGAACAAGTGACAACACAGGAGTACAAGTGGGAGACAAGAAGAGAATGCTGACCAGAAATTCCAGAACAATGCAGAATTACCAGGTATTATTTCAATGAAAAGTAATATTTTAATTTTAAAATAATGAAAATTACTTTTAAAATAACATTAACATGTTAAAACATTTTAAACTTGATAATATGTGGAAAGCATGGTTGACCTTACAAAAATAATTTTGGTTAAGGTACAATTTGTAATAATTTTTCCGATCAAAAGACCTTTTAGTGATATTACAATTCAACATAAATAAATTCCTAACATATCAAAATATCCAGCAACGGTATAATTTTTCACAACAGCTGTGGTCAGGTGCATTGCTTTGGTCAATCACAATGTATTGTGAGAGCGCAGTGCGTTGTGGGGTGCAGCAGGCGAGCAGCCTGATGAACGCCCTTACTGTTTGTGTGTTCGGCGAACACACAAACAGCCTATGTTCAAACCCATCCCTATTTACAAGCCATGGGGAGAAGCCCCAGTGATTAGGTTGCACGGTGCCACAGCAGCCAATTCCAAGATTGTATAAGTGTCTAAATAGTGGTACACTTGTATAGAGGTAGTCCATAGACAAGTGGTACCCCTTGCAGAACAAAGACAACATCAAGCCCCATACTTTCTTGCCACTGCTCCCCATGTAGTCTGGGCATTCAGGGGGCTCTACTTCACTGTCCCTTCCCTCATAAACACTAAAATTGTATCCAATCGTGAATAGATAGTTGCTTACGCAATACAACATATATCAAATAATATCAAAGTGCTCTCCCAACACCTTATGGGTGATAAATTGGTACAGGATAACTTAAATTCCCAAAAATTTTTGAAATATAGAGTGTAAATAACAGTCCCATATAAGGGTATCCCAAAGTTCTAAGAAATTTCTTTTCCACCACGTGTGTGCAACAGATGAATTCCTCACTCACCGGAAATTATTGACCCCTGTGAAAGTGGTCAAATACCGCTCTACGGTCAAGCAATATATGGGTTCTCAACTCATGGGATGGACCTCTTTGATTTCCTTTTTGTGAATGGCTCTCCAAGGAACAGAGGGTATGGACTCCTAGCTAGATGGTCACATGGGCAAATGAATATTGAATGGACTCCCAATTATAGGCTCTTCCCAAGGTAAATCTCCAAGTACCCTTAAGAGGGATACTGCTTCAGATCACTGCTGTAAAAGATGATGAATACATGCACTTCGCTCTCTTCATCAACAGTTGACAACTTGTGATAACAACTTTGTTAATGTTCAGTGCTGAATCAAAATTCTTTGATGTATAAAAGCCCAACAGAACCTGCTCTTCTGGAGCCTCCCCCAGGCACAGGTAACCTAAGACGTGGGAAAAGCAAATCCGCAGAAGCCAGGAAGTTGACAGTGAGATCCCCTCCCCCAGCTGGTAGTGTCTCCTCAGCTTCTCTGCTCCAGTGACCCTCTCCTTCCCACCCCAAGGCTATCAGTGTCCAGGGACCAGTTCAGCTCATCTCCCAGCCTCTGCCAACCCGGAGCCCACTGTATCTCCATAGATACAGTGAAGGGCAGGGGGGGGGGGGATGTAGCCTCGCTAAGATTGTTCCTGGCCAAATTACCAAAAAAAAGAGAAAACTAATGTAGTTTGCACACCTAAGGACTGTAAGCTGCAATATATTATAATTCGGTTCTTGGGCTTAGGTATACTTTGACATGCATGCACATATCATGAAAAATATATCTGATAAGACTAGATACAAAAAACATTTACACTGAGCAATATATATATATATATATATATATATATACTATATCTAAAAATCATTGAAATGTTCTAAATGCCCTTTAAGCCAATATTATCATGTTTTTGTTTGGTTTCATTTACAGTGTAGTGCTTAAAGAAATTGCAAAATAGGCAAAAACCACTGGGCCGTCTTCTGCTAACATTAATATTCTCTACAATAAATGTGGATATTGAATTCATGGCACATAATATTCTCTGTAAGACACAGCTTGGTATATATTATCTGAGCCTGAGGCACAAACATTTTAGGATTCTCTATAGCACTTGAAAAATAAAAATGGATTAAAAACTTAAGTAGGTCATACATTACTAATGCAGTGTTAGAAACTGTGCTTGTTTTAGCTAGGTGGCAAAAAAAATTTCGATCAGAATAAATCTATTCAATCCAGCTTTGCCAAAGTCCCAGAAAAACAGATATTCGTCAGAGCAAAATAAGTTTCAATAGATACATGTAAAAGTTTGGCTGTGAGAGCTAAGGTTTTTTTCCCCAAAGCTGCTTAGGTTTAAGAAAATGAACAGTGAAGAGGTTTTTAGACTTAGGTTTAATAACTATGTTTTATCTGGTGTTATTAGCTTTATAATCTTTTAAGCTAAGGGTTTAAAGGGGGCAGAGAGAGATTCATTCACTTTATGTTTCTATTCTTTACTTTTAAACTTGACAAACATGACCTAATTTTCTCCAAGGCCTAGCGGGCATATTCAAAACATAAGAGAATGAACTATTAGCATAACAACAGAGCTAGAACACATTATGTTGTGTGCGGAGAATACTGTATGCTTGTTAGTAGAAAAATAATGTTAGAAGAAATTTTTAGACATTTTTATATTTTAGCACATATGATAAAAAAATGTTCAATTGGAATTCCTAGGGCCACATTTTAGTTCTATGTAGACTAGATTAGTTTAGACTATATGTAGAATAGACTACTTTCATTTTGTTTGGACCTGGTGTAGGGATGAGTAAACAGGTTCAGGTTTGTTTCACAAGAGAGTCTGTGAATCCAGAATGAAGTCTGAAATCCTCCAAATTAGCGCTGAACATCTATGGCTGTTCAGGACCTGTATCACCTGCTGGTGGCACTGGTTGTAATTCTGGAGTCCCACAGTGTGAGTCTCCCAGCAGATCAGGACCTGTCACCTGCTGTCAGGACCTGTATCACCTGCTGGTGGCACTGGTTGTAATTCCGGTGTCCCACAGTGTGAGTCTCCCAGCAGATTCCAGTAATCAGTTTCCACCTGGCTGCTGGGAAGGTATTTCGTTCTCCTACTAATGCCTCTCACTCTAGGAGATTCTGTTTGCCATTGATCCTGATCTTGCTCCTTCCCTGTGCCCTGTACCATGCTGTCTTGTACCTGCTCCCCCTTGTTCCTAATCCCAGTTTTGGTGCCTCCTCCCCATCTACTCCCTGAACCTCAAGTTTTCCCTGCTTTTCTGTGTTCCCATTTTGTCTATGTTGTATATAGTTAGTTGTTAGGCTTATTATTTGTTAGGTTGATTAGTTAGGTATTCTGTCACTAGGTTTTTGGTTCACTTAGATGGATTTTATTTCACTGTAAATTATTATAATTATTATTATTATACAGTATTTATAAAGCGCTAAAAGGTTTGCTCAACGCTGTACATTATAGTGGGGGACAGAACATGAGACAATACAGTCACAATACAAAACACGAGGGGGTCAAGGGCCCTGCTCTTTCGAGCTTACAATCTAGGAGGGAGGGGATAGTGGTACAGGAGGAAGTGGCTGTGGGGATGGAGTGGTAGGAGGAGTGGAGGAGATCGGCTGTTAGGTGAGGGCAGGGTAGGCTTCCCTGAAGAGATGGGTTTTCAGGGTGCGCCTAAAGGTGAGGAGGGTAGATGACAGTCTGATGGATTGGGGTAGTGAGTTCCAGAGGATGGGGGGAAGTCCTGGAGAAGTCCTGCAGTCGGGCGTGGGAGGTGGAGACCAGGGAGCTAGAAAGTAGGAGGTCTTGTGAGGAGCGAAGATTACGGGTAGGGTCGTATTTGGGTATCAGGTCGGTGAGGTAGTTTGGGGCAGCGTTATGAATGGCTTTGTATGTCTGTGTTAGTAGTTTGAATTTAATGCGTTGGGCAATCGGGAGCCAGTGGAGGGAATGACAGAGGGGGGTGGCAGAAGCGGAGCGGTTGGTAAGGTGGATGAGTCTGGCCGCTGAGTTCAGGATAGACTGAAGCAGGGATAGTCTGTGATGAGGTAGGCCGGTGAGAAGGGAGTTGCAGTAGTCCAGACGTGAGATAATAAGGGAGTGAACGAGTTGTTTAGTAGTGTCTGGGGTTAGGAACGTACGTAAATAAATCTCACTTATAGCATATACAGTTGGCCCCAGTCTCCTTAGTGTAGTCACGCAGATCTGGCCATACCTGCTGCTGATTTCTAAAAAAGTGAACATTGTTATTTTTTTTCATTTTCCATTTTCAAAGATTGCATAGTTAATGATAAAAAAGGGCATATCGAGCTTGAAACTGCCATGGGGGACATGTTCCAAAGCAACAAAAATTTAGAAAAAGACCAACCTTCCTTGCAAGCCAGCTTCCCGAAGTGTTGAAGGATAATAGCCTCTTCCCCACATTCTGCCCTTTAAAAGGTATATGGAGGTTTGTGGAGAGGAAGATATCGAAACCTGGAAGCTCACTTTATAATAACAGGGCCCCGAGCTATCGCCCTCCTCCAAAGGGAATGATTATGGGGTACATTGGGACTCCTCATTAATCCCTTTATCAGAGCCACATGGAGATGTTGTTGCTGTGCTACAGCTGTTAAGTGACAGATCTCTGGCTGTTATAAATACACAAAGCAATTGGGGATACCGGGAAATGTAATAATTCAAATATGGCCATGACAATATTTGGTCAATGCTGTCACTCATGATTTCCAGCTGTATTATTTACATACACCAGTCAGGGATCTGTCATTTTTGATGATGGTGAATCTACATAGCTGGGCAATATGCTTGACATTGGGTTCATGTCTGGAGAGGTTTACTTTTTTAAGGGTTTTACTGAAGGACTTTTGTCACTGTATGTGAGTGTTTATTTATTTATGACCTTTTCAGTACCCTGTACTTATTACCTTGAGAAGGAGTGGATATCTGAGGGCCCACTTATTCTAAAAAGGGCTTCCAGATTTCTATAAGTTCCCTTCCCAAACTCTCACATCCCTTTTAAGGAAAATAATGAGACAAGATGCCTTGCAAAGGGAAAGATACTTTGCCACTACCCCCTTGCAAGGTACTACCCTCCCTAGTGTTGAAAGGCATGTGACCTGATGTAGTTCAGAAAGTGGAGGCAACAGGCTCCTTGTCCACCCTTTCCTGGTCACCTAGATTACATGCCTAGCTATGGACTTGGTTGAAATTACATGGGAAACTCCACATTGTGTTTTTAAGTCCTGTTCTCCAAAAAGGATTTTGTGTGAATCTAAAAGCCCCCTTTAAAATAAAGGGGTGCTCAGACATCCACCCCCTCCCAGGGGACAAACAAGTAAGCCAAAAGTAAATAACACACATACACTGTGACAAAGTCATTTAACAAAAATCCAGAAACATAAACAATGTTCCCTGGTGTACTGTACATCCATCATCAATTCATCAGCCATGATAACCGCCTCCCAACAATGTTTACCACCACCCAATGATGTTTCCCTGCTGCCATGATGACCTGCTATAGATGATGTTGGCCTGTCGCACTTCCATTTCTAAATAACAGATCCTTGGCTGCTATGCTTTCATTGCTAATAAGGATGTTTTATGGGATAATTAAACTGCGTGTCCAGCCTAAACTTTTTTTTACTTCTGCATAGAATAAGACATTTTAGAAGATCTGTCAGGTGTTACTCCTATCCAAGATTCCCTTAGAGAGATTTGTCTTCACTTCCTCTCCCACTGACAACGGTTTAACCAGACAGAAAGTGAAGGAAAATATACAACAGCAACATAGGCAGATTTTTAGTGTAGGAGAAAGCTAGAACCCTTGTCAATTTGTTATTGCTGTCTGTTTACCTGTAGCAGATTTTTCCTTTCTCCCTGTCTAGTGAAATTGTCATCAGAACAGAAAGTGAAGGGAAGTTACTCTAATGGAGTTCAGGATGGCAATAAAACAAACAAGAGTTCTATTCCTTCTCCATTAAAACTAAACTGAAATAAATAAAAACAGGTTTGGCTGGACATACTCTTTAAGGCAATAGCTTAAGAGTTAAAGTAAAACACCAGGAAAAACATTGTTTCTAGTTTCGATTCAACTGGGGAGGGATAACAACTTCAGTCTGGTTCTTATTGTATCTCTATCCTCATGGCCTTTTTTCCCCTTACATTCTATTGTGTCTTCTGGCAAAAGTTCTAACCTTTCCCTTCTCTATCCACAATCATTCCTTACAGTGCAGAACTTGAATGCATTCCCTCTGATCCTCTAAAAATCTCCTCCCTTCTCATGGCCAGTGCTGCCCTTATAAACACAACAGAAACATGTCCCATAGGGGTGGCATTTCATGAACCTGCTTCTTTCAGTGGTTATGTTTTAACCAAGATTAATTTAGGAATTACGTTTAACCCTTCTGCTGCCACTGCAAAAGGCTTACAGTGGAACAGAACTACTTCCAGCTGGCTAGCTCAGCCGGAAGCTATAAGCTCATGGTCACTTCAATGACCGTGAAATTATGGCAGAAGGATACCCTTGACTCTGCCGATTAATGAATATCTGTGATCAGTGGCTGACAAGTTGTGGATCACAGCCATTCATTAAAAAAATGTAAAAAAGCATGGGGGAAGATTTTTGACAACTTGCAGGAGGTGCTCTTATATTGGTGTAACTAGCAGAGGCTTTACATGTATGGTGATAAGGCTTAAACTATATTGAAAGTCAAAACTTTATATTTTATTTTAGAATACGGAATGATTAAAAACCCTGTGTGCTATCTGTGTTCTAATGGTTAGATCACCTCTTACTTTTTGTCTTACGGACAAAGCAGGAAGTAAGAAGAAACCTTTCAATATTAGAAATCCCCTGTTAGAAAGTTGCCAGCATTGGAAGCTTCCCTTCTATTGAAAGCGGTAGTAAGCTCAGTATAAAAAAAATTGCCCCCCTGTTGTTTGAGTTTCAATATTTTTTATTGAAAGTTTTCAAGAAAAATTTTTAACAGAGATAAACATTTGGTTCAGTTTGGAATGTAATAAATACAATACTTTATTAGACATTTACCACACCTTTTGGCTGGGGTCTGAGTTATAGTTGCGGCATAAGCATCAGAGGTATGTTTGGGGTGAACTGAACCGTGGGGAGGTGTAGTAGGTATTGAGGGGGGTTAAACAGGGTGAAGAGTAATAGGGGGGGTAGTGGAGGGGGGGAAGATAGGTTGTGTGGGGATGGGGGAGGAGTACCAGTCTGACGTGAATAGTTTGTGCGATTGTTTGTACAGTATCAGGGTTTTACGGAGCAGTTAGGATTTCGTAACCAGTTAGGCCATAGAGAATTAAACTTATGTTGGGTGGAGTTATTAGTGGCCAGTCTTTTTTCCATTTCGCATTGAAAGTTAAGATCTGAGATTAGTGATTGAAAGGAAGGGGCTGTGGTGGTATTCCAGAGTCGGTTTATGTTTAGTTTTGCTGCAAAAAGAATGTGGACTATGATGGTACGGGAGGTATATGGGAATTTGTTAATCCAGATATGTGGGAGTGCAAGTGCCGGATTGGGGTTTATCATTATTTTGGAGATTTCCGCTATTAGTTGGAATACGTTATTCCAAAAGGATTTAATAGATTTGCAAGACCAAAGTATGTGAAGAGTGGAACCTACGTCCCCGCATTGTCTCCAACAGGAGGGGGAGTGTTTTGGATAGAAAATGGCAAATCTGGCAGGGGTTAGGTACCATTGATGAAGTATTTTCAAATAAAATTCCCAGTGTGAGCTGCAGTGAGAGGATTTGTAAGTGTCATTAAATGCAGTAGTCCATGAGTGGGTTGGGATGGTTTCCGCTAGTTTTTTTCCCAATTGGATAAAGAGGTAGATTTTAAGTTAAATTGCAGGTCTGTTAAATATTTGTAGAAGGTGGAGATGCCTTTACTTGGGTAATGCGGTTTGGAGAAATAAGTGTACGCCGTAGCTGGGATTGATATGGTTTGGTGTATGTTGTTTGTTCGAATGCAGTGGATGATTCGTAGGTAGGTGAAATATTCAGCGTCCGGGAGGCTAAATTTGGTGTGAAGATATTGAAATGAGTGTAGGATGTTATTTTTGTAAATATCTGTTATGTGATGTATGTTTTGTTTTTCCCACTGGGTTACGTCTAATGAGGACGTAATGGAGTGTAGTATGTTAAGTGGGGTATGGAGTTGTTTGGAGTCTGCGTAATCTGTGAATAAAAGATATTTCCAAGCTTGAAGAGTGGCTTGGATGCATGGGTGTTTTAAGTGATATGTCGTTTGTGAGAATATTGTGGTTAAGAGTAGATGTTGTGATTTAAGTGGAAGGAAGGGTGAGGTTTCCATTATGGACCAAGATTTTTCTCTGGTTGGGTGCCACCAAAAATAAATTTGGTCCAGGAGAGTGGCATTACATCAAGATTTGAGGTGTGGTAGGCTAGCACCTCCTTTGGGGGTGGTCTGATTAGAAGATTGGTGGTACATCAAGGTTTTTTGGAATCCCATAAAAATCTGGTAAATATCGATTGGAGTTTGGAGAAGAAAGTATTGGGGATTGGTATAGGGAGAGTGCGAAAGATATAAAGAATTTTCGGTAGGATGAGCATTTTTAATGTCACTACTCTGCCTATTTTAAATAATTCTGAGGTACTAAGGTTGGCAAATTCTTGGGGTATAGTTTCAAGAAATTTTTTATGGTTCTAATTAAATAGTTGGTCTGTTGTAGCAGAGAGTTTGATTCCCAGATATGGGATGGTATTTTTTTCCCATGTGAAGGGGAATTGTTTAGCAAGGGATAGTTGAGTGACATATGGTGTGTGGAGGTTTAAAATTGAGGATTTGGGCTCGTTTAGTTTATAATAGGACACTACTGTATATTGCTGGAGATGGGTACGAATTGTTTGAAGGGATTTGACTGGATTGGTAATCATCAATATGATGTCGTCTGCGAATAGGCTAATTTTGTGCTCAGTGTTAAGGTGCTCTATGCCAGTAAACATTGGCTCATCCTGAAGTTTAGATGCTAGGGGTTCGATGAGTAGTGCGAATATGACAGGAGATAGAGGGCAACCTTGTCTGGTGCCATTGGTAATATCAAAGGGATCTGACAGTATTCCGTCTGTTAACACTCTGGCTGAGGGGAGGGAGCATAGTGCTAAAATGGCTGTTAACATCCAACCTGTGATGCCAAATTTTTGTAGGGTCATTTGCAAAAATAGCCAGTGTATACGGTCGAATGCTTTTTCGGCGTCTAACGATAAAAGCAATGAGGGTTGTTTGGTTTGCTCTAAGTCAGTGGTTCTCAACCTTCCTAATGCCGTGACCCTTTAATACAGTTCCTCATGTTGTGGTGACCCCCAACCATAAAATTATTTTTGTTGCTACTTCATAACTGTAATTTTGCAGTGGGAGGAGTAGTGCCACGTCATTGGTGTCAGTGGGAGGAATAGTGTCCCATCACTGATGTCAATGGAAGGAATAGTGCCCCATCATTGGTATCAGTGGTAGGAATAGTGCCCCATCATTGGTGTCAGTGGGGGGAATAGTGCCCCATCATTGGTGTCAGTGGGGGGAATAGTGCCCCATCATTGGTGTCAGTGGGGGGAATAGTGCCCCATCATTGGTGTCAGTGTGGGGAATAGTGCCCCATCATTGGTGTCAGTGGGAGGAATAGTGCCCCATCATTGGTGTCAGTGGGAGGTATAGTGCCCCATCATTGGTGTCAGTGGGAGGAATAGTGCCCCATCATTGGTGTCAGTGGGAGGAATAGTGCCCCATCATTGGTGTCAGTGGGAGGAATAGTGCCCCATCATTGGTGTCAGTGGGAGGAATAGTGCCCCATCATTGGTGTCAGTGAGAGGAATAGTGCCCCATCATTGGTGTCAGTGGGGGGAATAGTGCCCCATCATAGGTGTCAGTGGGGGGAATAGTGCCCCATCATTGGTGCCAGTGGGGGGAATAGTGCCCCATCATAGGTGTCAGTGGGGGGAATAGTGCCCCATCATTGGTGTCAGTGGGAGTAATAGTGCCCCATCATTGGTGTCAGTGGGGGGAATAGTGCCCCATCACTGGTGTCAGTGGTAGGAATAGTGCCCCATCACTGGTGTCAGTGGGAGGAAAAGTGTCCCATCACTGGTGTCAGTGGGAGGAAAAGTGTCCCATCACTGGTGTCAGTGGGAGGAAAAGTGTCCCATCACTGGTGTCAGTGGGAGGAAAAGTGTCCCATCACTGGTGTCAGTGGGAGGAATAGTGCCCCAACATTGGTGTCAGTGGGAGGAATAGTGCCCCATCATTGGTATCAGTGGGAGGAATAGTGCCCCCATCATTGGTGTCAGTGGGAGGAATAGTGCCCCATCATTGGTGTCAGTGGGAGGAATAGTGCCCCATCGTTGGTGTCAGTGGGGGAGGAATAGTGCCACATCGTTGGTGTCAGTGGGGGAGGAATAGTGCCCCATCGTTGGTGTCAGTGGGGGGAGGAATAGTGCCCCATCGTTGGTGTCAGTGGGGGGGAGGAATAGTGCCCCATCGTTGGTTTCAGTGGGGGGAGGAATAGTGCCCCATCGTTGGTGTCAGTGGGGGGAGGAATAGTGCCCCATTGTTGGTGTCAGTGGGGGGACTAATAGTGCCCCATCGTTGGTGTCAGTGGGGGGAGGAATAGTGCCCCATCGTTGGTGTCAGTGGGGGGAGGAATAGTGCCCCATCGTTGGTGTCAGTGGTGGGAGGAATAGTGCCCCATCATTGGTGTCAGTGGGGGGAGGAATAGTGCCCCATCGTTGGTGTCAGTGGGGGGAGGAATCGTGCCCCATCATTGGTGTCATTTGGGGGAGGAATCTTGCCTCATCGTTGGTGTCAGTGGGGGGAGGAATAGTGCCCCATCGTTGGTGTCAGTGGGAGGAATAGTGCCCCATCATTGGTATTAGTGACACCAATGATGGGGCACTATTCCTCCCACTGACACCAATGATACTTACCTTGCTGACCCCTGCTCCAGCCTGGGCTCGCTCGCTCCCTCCCTCTCCCATGGTACAGACACTTACCGGTCAGCTGTCTTCCTTCTCCGGCCGCTCTGCTCCTCTTCACTTGCTCGATCTTTGCGGTGCCGCTCGGCTCCTCCTCTCCAAGCTCCACCTCCTCGCCGGTGATTGGCCGCCTGTGCGCCTCTCCTGAGCTACAGTTCCGGCGGCAAATCACCGGCGAGGATTGATCCTGGGGGTGTGTCCAGATGACAGGGGCTGCATGTCATCCCGCCCACACCTGGAGACGGATTAGAGGAGCGGTGTCTCGGTTCCTAAGACCATCGGAAATATGTGTTTTCCGATGGTCTTAAGCGACCCCTGTGAAAGCGTTGTTCGACCCCCAAAGGGGTCGCGACCCACAGGTTGAGAACCGCTGCTCTAAGTGATGGATGAGGGATATGAGTCTTCTAGTGGCGTCAGGTGCTTGACGGCCTGGTATGAATCCCACCTGGTCTGGGTGTATCAAAGTGGGAAGATAGGGGAGTAGTCTGCGTGCTATAATTTTTGCATAGAGCTTGACGTCTGTGTTAAGTAGGGAAATTGGTCTATAATTTTGGACATATTGCAGATCTTTGCCAGGTTTTGGTATTGTTGACTGTAACATGTCTTTGGGGAATGTGTCAGTGGCGGCTGCGTGGTTGAAGAGTCTGGTCAGATATGGTGAAAGGTTAGGGGCAAACTGTTTGTAGTACTCGTTTATATAGCCATCATTTCCTGGAGACTTATTAAGGGGGAGTGTTTTAATGATGGATTCTATTTCAGTGGAAGTGATCGGTATTGATAAGTCATCAAGTTGGGTTGAAGACAGTTGAGGGAGTTTAATTGTGTGGAGGAATTGTTGTATGGACATAGGCGTTGGTTGGATAATGATAGGGTGATCTTTAAGGTTATATAGTTGTTGGTAGTAGGTCGCGAAGGCATTAGCTATCTCTTGCAGGTTTGTGGTTAAGGTTCGTGAGGATGGATGATAAATTGTGGCTATTTTATTTCTTAGTCGTCGTTGTTTAATCATTTTGATTAGTAAGGAGTTGGCTTTGTTGCTAAGGGAGTAAAATGTAGTTTTTGTTTTTTGAAGGTTGAGGTCATATTTGTAGAGCAGGAGGGTTCTAAGTTTATTTCTGTCAGTGGTGAGTTGGGCGGCTGTTGCGGAATTTGGGTTTTTTTTGTTTAATTCTTCTTTTGTTTTAATTGAGAGAAGAAGTTCCTCAATTTGTCGGTTTCTCTGTTTGGAGGTGAGGGAGTTTAATTGTATAAGGATACCTCTCATGGATGCCTTATATGCAGACCATAAAGTGGATACCGATATTTCAGGAGAGTCATTTATGTCAAAAAACATGTTGTGTGCATCTAATATAGCTTTTTTGTGGTCCAAGTTTTTCAGTAAAAGTGCATTAAGTTTCCAGATACGGGGGATTGTTGAGTGTTGATTGTGATCTAAAGAGATGGAGATTGGAGTGTGATCAGACCAGGTTATGGTACCAATTTCGGAGGATGTGGCATGTTGCAGAGTCCACTTGTCCATGATGAAAAAGTCAATTCTAGAGTATGAGAGTTGAGAGGAAGAATAGTAGGTGTAGTCTTTTTCCATACTGTGGTGGCATCGCCATATGTCATAGAAGTCATTTTTATGTAGAAAGACGCTAAGAGATTGTTTGGAGGAGCGTTTGCTAGAAGAAGAGTCCAGTAGAGGGTTGCCGATGATATTGAAGTCTCCTCCCATAATTAGTCTGCCTTGTTTTTGAGCAGAAATTATAGAATTTATTTTATTGTAGAATTGCAATTGGTTGGTGTTTGGACCATAGATGTTGACCAGGGTGTATAGAATTCCATTAATTTTGCATATCAGGATATGGTAGCGACCCTGTGGTCTGCGACTTCTGAAATGTAGTGGTATTGGAGATAGTCTTTTATGGCCATGATGATGCCGTTTTTCTTCTTGGGGTTGGTTGCCATATTAATTGGTGAGAAATGGTGTATGCAGATGTTGGGGATTTTGTTGGTGGCAAAGTGGGATTCCTGAAGGAACATGATATCAGCTTGCAAAGAGCGAGCTTCTTTTTGTAGTAAAGATCTTTTGAATGGCGAGTTGAGGCCACAGACATTTAAGGATGAGATTTTAATCATAGTTCTGGATGTAGGCGAGTTGTTCGGAGTAGCAAAGGTATTTCATGAGTCATGCAGACTGAAGGCATATCTTTTTGTCGTTTTGGAAAGGTTTCCACAAAGAACGGATATCGTGTTGGATGCGGTCCCTGGTTTGGTGTGGAGGTTCCATCTTGTAGGTTGGCATTTAGATTGAGGAGGGGTTGAGGCGATCGACTGGTAGAGGTAGGAGGGAAAGGGGGTAAAAAAAACTTGTTGAAAATACAGGTGGTATGTGTAGCACTTATTGCTACTGAGTGACATGGGAATTAGAGCATACATGACTCGCGTAGCAAGTCATGTTGACGAGCAACTTGGGGTTCAGTGATGGTGCCGTCTGCCAGCCATTAGTGGTGGATAGAATCCCAGCTTGTTGGGTGGATGTTGATGGTGGTGATCTCAGGATCCTGACCACTCAGCTTCCATGCGCTGTATATGGTTGGATGCGGGTTGGTGAGATTCTGCCGGTAGGATATTCCAGGCTTTCAGATCAATGCCTGCCTCAAGGGATTTAATCGTAAAGAGCCTTCCTTGTTCTTTAACAATGAGCTTTGTGGGATAGCCCCATTGGTAGCCAATTCCGTGGTTCCGCAACGCTTTTGTAATAGTAACAAGCTTCTTGCGGTTGAGAAGTGTGGCTTTCAATAGATCTGCAAATAATTTTATATTTGCTTGGTCTGGTGGTAGTGATGCAGTGTTTCTCGAGGCAATCATATTTTTTTCTTTTACATGATAGAACTGGATGCATGCCAGGATGTCCCTAGGTACTGCAGCCGATAGGAGCGATAGTTTAAGTAGCCTGTGTGCACGGTCTATAGCGAGTTCCACATCTGATAAGGAGGGGATGAGGTTTTTCATGTATGTTTGTAAGTACGGTACTATGGCGTCCGCATTAATGGTTTCTGGGATTCCGCGCAATTTGATGTTGTTTCGCCTTGAGCGGTCTTCTAGATCCGCTAGTTTGAGGTTAATCTGTTCTATGTCGGTGCCTTGGTCAGTGCATGCATTTATGAGGTCGTTATGGGCGGCGAACATTTCTCCCATTCTATTTTCAATATGGCGGATATGGTTGTCATGTTGTTGCACCGCGGATGAAATTTGGGATAGCGTCGTCGTCAGGTCATCATGTAAAGTTTGTCGCAGTGAGAGAAGCACACTTTTCATGAACAGTTCAGTGATAGGTTGGTCTGAAGCAGGGACATTTTCTATTAAGGATGGAGCAGATATAGCAGAATTAAGTGCAGAATAGGAAGGCTGAGAGACAGGAGGTTTTTATGTGTCCAGCCTAGGTCTGGACTTAGCAGGGCTGCTTGTGGTAGGAGACAGGGGCGGAGAAGACTCACCAGGGTCTCCAGGGTACAGGGATGCTTTGAGCCTGGGGTCTGTGGTGTGCTCCTTGCTGTATTCCTGCTGTGTGGTCTCATGCTGTGAGGAGCCGGCGCCACCTTTACTGCAGGGGCTGAGAGCTGGGAAAAAGCTTGTCAGCTTTCCTGGCTTCCCTGGTGATCCAGAGAAGACCTGTGTCCCCTTATCAGTACGGGGAGAGGTCTGTGGTGTCACTGGGTCCGGTGCGTGCCAGGTTATGGCTGGCGGGGATACGGAGCTCTCTTCACAGAGCTGTCATCCCGGAGCCGGCCGCGCATGCGCCCCCTCCTGTTGTTTTAAGTCATAATATAGTAGTATGCAGCTCATAATAACACAATACAACTTACTTGTCAAACAGAACTCTCCAGCACTGCACTGTCATAGCTCCCGCTGGTCCCAGGTGCTTCCATCTTCATTGGGTGTTCCTTCTGGGTTCTGTCACAATGGCTGCTTGAACAACCAGGCTGAAATGATGGCACAATGGGCTCAAATCACTTTTCCGCTGACAGGCATGGGGGCATTTATGACAGGAGGACCACTAGGGTCTCTTCTGTTTTAAAAACCCTGCCTGTCAGTGGTTTTTAAACATTTAAGTTTGATATCAACATTCTGTAGCTCCTCCTAATTTTTGGCTTGGTGATAAAGGAAATCAAGATATATAGAAATAGTTAATCACAAACAGTAGTAAAAAAAACTGACAGGGGTTCTTTGTGATGGTATCACAAAATCCTTTGCGCCGATTCTCATATATGCTGATTGGATGCTATTTGAACCGCATCCAATCCGCATGACATGTGAAATAACATTGCTTTCTATGGTGCCCATTCATATATGTCCGGTGCACTGGAAAGCAGATTCAGTGCGGATCAAAAAAGAGTGTTGTCCGATTTCTGAGCAGAGCGGTCTGGTTCAGGTGCG
Source organism: Staurois parvus (assembly GCF_062004578.1). Lineage (NCBI taxonomy): Eukaryota > Metazoa > Chordata > Amphibia > Anura > Ranidae > Staurois > Staurois parvus. Next base: position 2,387,717 of record NW_028318095.1, on the reverse strand, counting down.
TATTTCAGTCTATTGACTTCTATGGGAACTGTTTCTAAACTGCACATCATCCATTGTGAACAGGATAAAATGCTGACCTGAACCAGATCTAGACCTGTAATTTTGACCTGAACTGCAGAACGACTACTGTGTCAATTAGCTGTGAACCCTGAGCTTCAATCCGCACTGCACATGTGTGAATCAGCTCTTCTCCTGACACTTCTCCAACCTCTGTGATGCATAAAGTATACCTGTGGTAAATGTGAAGAAATTCAAATTCTACCAGGTGATAAATGTAGCTAACCAGAACTGTCTACTCATAGCTTGAGTTAGCTGCTGGAGCACCCAAGAGTCCCAATACCTAGGGTATTCTATTCTGCAAATAACATCATCTCAGTAGGTAGTTCTTAGACATACATTCTCCATACTCTCATCACTATTTTCTGGAGGTTTCACAAATTCCGAGGAGTCAAAACTCCAACTTCCAAGATAAGGTTGAAATTTTTATATCAGACTGCCCACAGCTTCAGGGTTTCCAGATGCTCTAGAAAACAAAACCTATATGTTATATACGTATGCATATTTATTTGATACCAATAGGAAGTTTACTTTCTTCAACTTTACTACTGATTTGCTTACTGCAGCTCTACATAGTCCCTACTGCTTGGAAAATTAGACTGTTTTATCTTTCTATCTACTCTATCTATCTATCTGTCTATCTATCTATCTAGTCTTCGGACTGCCTGTCTGCTCCTCCATATGTCGGTCTGTTTTTCTTTGTCTGTATTTCTTTACCATCTATTTGTCACTAATATAAAAATTCATAAAACACAGAATATATTTTGTCTTCATTATGAAAAGAAATTAGACTAAGTGTTAGCGCTTACTTCATATACAACATTGGAAGCACATTAATTACATATTTATTGATGTTTGGCCACAAGTCTTTAAATGTTAATATCGCCCGGGGTAACCATATGGTGTCTGGAAGCAGAAACTTGGTTGAGACTCTTATTTTCTATGGGTGTCAGCCAAGGGCCATTTTTTCTCCCAGAAAATCATTATCCTAGCCTTTAAATAATTTATGTATCTTACAATATCATTTGGTGCCACTTACTATGAAGTGCATTGGTGGAATGATGTGAACACTGGTGCTAAGGGTTTTTAGTCATTATACAGTGTGTGTATTGCATTATAAAAGACACCGTAGACTGAAGAGTGTACTGTCGGATTTCCAGAGTAAACGAGGAACAATCTTGCGTTTTCCTGTCTAGGGAAATCTATCAATAAAAGCACTTCTTTCTGCCAATTGCAGTACCAGATGGGCATAAATCTGAAGAGTATATAGAAATCTTCTTTTTTCTGAAAAGTTACACATTTGTCCAACATCCACACACTGGGTACTGAATCAGTGGCAAATGAAGGACATTTTGGACCCATGAAAACTCTTTAGGAATGTTCGCAAAAACTTCTTGCATATTGGAAAATATCCTCCATTCCAGTAAAACATTGCTTGGAAGGAAAAGTGCTCTAGAGTGGAAAAAAATATGTGTGTGTATGTGTTTGTGTATATACAGTATATATCATGACAGAAACACTGCCAGTACTAGGGTAGATGCAGAAAGGTCTCTTTCACACTCGCAATAGACTACAATGTCATCTGAAGAGCATTCGTGTTTGGATCACTTTTTAAAGGGAATTTGACAGGCTGTGAGGGGAGGGTTATATTGCCTCTTCACCCCCTGGTTTAACCCTGTAATGCCGCATTACCGCACCCCAACTGCTTGTCAAACTCTTTACCCAGCATTATATGTGTTGCAGCTGCTAAGCAAGCATTGTGGCCATGGCGTGTGTACTGCCCCACAGCCTGTCAGGCTGTATTTCTCCAATTCAGGTGGGTGGATGAGGAGGTGGTAAAACCACACATGCGTGTGTGTTGTTTAAAGCCCAGGTCTGGGCTTTTTCCCATGCAGTGGGGCTGTTCCAGGACTGCATCGGTTAACTGTTTGTTTTGTCCAGGGGCAAATAGAAATCTTATACTCACCTGATCCTCCACTCCAGTAGCAAACGGCACTCCCCCATGATCCAGCGGTGGACTGTTCCTGAAGATTTCACCCATAGGGACCGAACTTGTGCTGAGAGGATTGAAGGATTAGGCAAATATATCTCCCTTCTCCGATCCCCTAGACAAAAACTAGCTGTTAACCCTTGCAGTGTGAGCACAGCCTCACTGCATGGGAAACTTTTTTTTTGCCCAGAATTGGGCTTTAACATGTTCTAATGATTGACAAAGCCCCACACACTGTACCTACTTTATGTACATAAAATGCCCAATTCAATATTTGTGATTTTTCATCATATGCCACAGGGTATGAAGTATAATTTGTTGTCAACTGCCATTTTACACAAATGCCCAATAATGATACTGAGGTTTATTCAATAAAATGGCACAAGGAGGAGCAAAGCTCTAAGTGTGAAAAGCAGTATTCAAACCAAACAAGAGGACTCTATCTTGCACTGGTCTTACATCAGAGAAATTACTTGATTTTGATCATTGAATTGATGAAGGCTATTCAACTAATAATGCTGATTCACTAAGGAAAATATGCAAGAAAGGGGATAAATCATGATTAACCTATCTTGCTAATTGTACACAATACATTTAAATAATGTTAATAGGGCGCATGCGCGGCCGGCATCTAGATGGACGCGCTTTGATCACAGCTCCGTCCATCCGCCGACACTAAACCGGCACACTCCAGCCCTGGGGATCACAAGAGGCATACTGACCTTACTGACAGGTGCCTGCTCCTCCACGCATATGCCCCGCAGAAGAAAAACCCCGGGACAGCCGGGGAAACTTACAAACTTCTTCCCGGCCGTCGGGCCGGGAATCCAAAATGGCGCCCGCAACAGCAGACAGGGAGAGAGAGGCGGCACTGTGGAGGACTACAGGGACCAGCAGACGGATCCCAGACTGAAGCAGTCGTTATACCCAGGGGACCCTGGTGAGTTGTCACCTCCACTGTCCCCCACAACCAGTAGTCCAGCCAAATCTCGGCCACGACTAGATGATGACCCAGGCCCTGCATATCAGGCCTTGAATTTTCCACCACACACTCCAAACGCAACCTTTATTGAAATAGATGCATTCCCTGCATCAGACCAACCGCTGACAGAGATCTGCATGAGAAACATGCTCTCATCATTACGTCAAACCCTGCACATTGATATCTCCGCATCGCTCAACCAAATTACTGGTATTATAAAACAGCAAGAATGCAGAATACATCACATTGAAACTAATATGGGAGATATCATAAAGGCACATAACGATTTGATTGACGCTCACGTGGATCACACTTCAGAAATGGAACAAATCAATTTAAAAATAGCCGATCTAGAAGATAGATCGCGCCGTAACAACATTAAATTTAGAGGGGTACCTGAATCAGTTACCAACGAGACACTACTACCTTACCTACAACAATATATCAGGACCCTCATCCCAACAATCCCCGACCTAGAGCTGGCGATTGATCGGGCCCATAGATTGCCCAAACCTTCATTTCTATCCGCGGCTATCCCGAGAGATGTATTAGCCCGTATACATTTCTACCATATCAAAGAGAGAATCATGACAGTGGCAAGAAACCCGCCGCCGCTTCCACCATCTCATGCAAATCTTAGGTTATATGCAGATCTGTCGAAAGCCACACTTTACAACAGAAAAAAAATGGTTTCTATTACCAAGGCCCTAAGAAACCACAACATAGCTTACCAATGGGGCTTCCCCACAAAACTAACAGTAAGACACCAAGGCAGAGTTTTCACGATCAAATCTCTTGAAGCTGGCCTAGATCTACTTAAAGTCTGGAACATCATACCTGTAAATGCGCAGGAGACCGCACTACCTCCCGTCCAACATATGGAAGCAACATGACTAACAACGCAGATCAAGATAAGTTGAGGCACACTTATATTTACGCTCTTCCCCAGAGGCTCCAGTTCAACATCGATTCTCTGGCGATCGGCCTAGAACAGATGAAAATCGCTCTACACATTTACATTTGGCTTGACCTCATAGACGGTCAAGGTTTGTTTAAAACCCCCAGTTTAAAAGTAGCTAATGAAGCTGCATGGTTTACTTGCATTTTGCGCAAGTGTTTTTTTATTATTGTTCTCTATGCCCTTCCCCTCCTTCCAAGGTGGCACCACCAAATACCTACCTTCAACCCAAGACCTACCCACTTGGACTATATATGGAAAACTGACTTTGATTCACTAATCGAATTTACCCTGTATAACAGAGATGCAAATCCTTTTTCTCGCATATGGCCATACAATGGACCACGATTCTCTCAAACAACATACCACTTAGATACACACCTCAAGAAAGGACTATTAAATGATTAAAATCACATCCCTCAATGTACGAGGCCTTAATTCTCCCTTAAAGAGATCGATGCTATCCAAAGAAATCCGGAAATCTCAAGCTGACATAATTTTTATACAAGAAACCCACTTCGCCACAGGGAAAATTCCCAAACTACAGCTGCACCGATTCTCTCAAATATTTTTAGCAACTGACGCTAAAAAGAAGAATGGAGTTCTCACAGCCATTAAAGATACTACCTCACTTCGAGTTATCTCAAGCACAGCCGACCCACATGGTCGTTACCATATCCTAGTGTGCCAATTGAATGACATCATCTATACCCTAGTGAACGTATATGGGCCAAACAACAAACAATTGTCTTTTTTCCGCAAACTCCACAAACTCATAACACAACATAAACAAGGCAGACTTATCATTGGTGGTGACTTCAACGTTATGGGCAATCCGCTTTTAGATTCTTCCTCCAACAAAAAATCCACCAAGCCTGACTTCAATCACTTCTTACATGACCACGATCTGTATGACATCTGGAGATGTCAGCACGGCACTGAGAGAGATTACACCTACTATTCCCCTCCCCATCTCTCATATTCAAGAATAGACAACTTTGTCACCGACAAATGGACATTACAGCACGTGAGATCATCTAAAATTGGTACCATAACTTGGTCAGATCACGCTCCAATCAGTATATCCTTAGACGACAATCTACGCTCAGCGATTCCTCCCATCTGGAGATTGAACTCTTCACTTCTGAGAAACCCAGAAAACCAGAAACATATCCTAGAAGCTCACAACCTTTTTTTTGATACGAACTCTACTCCTGATATCTCTATTACTACACTCTGGCTAACGTACAAGGCTTACATGAGAGGCATCCTCATTCAATTAAATTCCCGCACAAATAGAAAGAGATCCCAACAAATTGACCAACTAATGACCTCTATCCACGCGCATGAAGAGGTAAACAAAAAGAACCCAAATCCCTCCACATCCGCGGCCCTAACCCTAGATAGAAACAGACTACGGACCATTTTGCTCCATAATTACGATAATAACCTTCAAAAAACAAAAACCAAATTTTACGCTCTAGGAAATAAAGCAAACTCACTCCTTGCTAAAATTGTCAAACAAAAACGACTTAAAACTAAAATCTCTACAATTCATCACCCTAATACTCGCACTCTATTAACAAACCCACAGGATATAGCAAACGCATTTGCGATATATTACCAGAATCTGTATAATATAAAAGATGACCCAAATACAACCCAACCAACAACTCTCTCCATTAGACACTTTCTACAGAACACAAATCTTCCCCGCATTACTCCAAATCAACTTGAATCTCTTTCCGTGCCGATAGCACCCTTAGAAATTAAACAAACCATAAATACTCTCCCCCTAAATAAATCACCAGGGAGCGACGACTTTGTTAATGAATTTTATAAATCACTAGCACCTAATCTCACTACTCACTTATCTGCCTTGTATAATTATGTCGCAACAAATGGGGAATTTCCCCCTGACATGTTACAGTCCATAATCACTACCATTCCAAAACCGGGTAAGGACCCCCAATTAATCCAAAACTATAGACCGATTTCCTTACTCAATACAGATATAAAAATATATGCCAAAATAATTGCCCTAAGACTACTTCCATATCTACCTACATTAATCCACCCAGATCAAGTGGGATTTATACCTGGTAGACAAGCTCCTGACGCTACAAGACAAATTATATCCCTACTACATCACCTCGAGACCGAAAAACAATCATCCCTCCTTCTATCATTAGACGCGGAAAAAGCGTTTGACCGAATCCATTGGCAATTTATGACCCTTACATTACAAAAATTTGGAATAACGGACTGGATGCTCTCAGCGATTTTATCCCTCTACTCCAAACCCACCGCCAGAGTACTGACCAACGGCACACTATCCCAACCTTTCTGTATATCAAACGGTACCAGACAGGGATGCCCTCTATCCCCCATAATCTTTGCCTTACTTATCGAACCATTAGCAACCAATCTCAGAAATGACCCAGACTTTACGGGAATTAAACTTTATCAACGCGAGCACAAACTCAGTCTCTTCGCAGATGATATTATCCTTATGATTACGAACCCCTATAAATCACTCCAATCGATACGTTCACATATTCGTTGTTACGCGGAGGTTTCATATTACAAACTTAATGAGCCCAAATCATCCATACTCAACCTACATACACCTGTAGGAACCAGATCTCTAATCTCCAAACATTTTCCCTTTACCTGGGAAACACATAGCATACCCTATCTAGGGATCAAACTCACTGCAACCACTAGCCAACTTTACGCAACTAATTACACACCATTATTAGAAACCATTCCTCAAGAACTTAAAAGCTTACGCACAACCACATTATCGACTCTAGGTAGAGTGGCAACCATAAAAATGTGCATATTACCTAAAATACTATACATTTTTCGGACGCTCCCTATCCCAGTTAATCATACCTTCTTCTCTAAGCTTCAAGCTATGCTAAATAAATTTTTATGGAACTCTAAAAGACCCCGATGCTCTACGAACCTATTATTACGCCCACCCTCCAAAGGGGGGATAGGTCTCCCCCATCTAAAATCATATCATCAAGCGGTCCTATTAGACCAAATCTTCTTCTGGTGGTATCCTACTGACGAGAAGATTTGGACCAAATTAGAAAATTCTTTATGCTGGCCACACACAATAACAGACATACTGTTCATACCAAGAGCAGCCCAACCTAAAAACCTACAAACACACCCCTGTATCCAGGCTTCTTTAAATGCTTGGTTGGACTTTTCAATTCACAACCAAGCAAACAAAAGCAATGTGAAAATTCTCACTCCCATTTCATCCTTGCACTTCCTCACTCCTCACTTAAACATATTACCATGGTGCAGCCTTGGTATACTCCACATCCAAGACATCCACACAAACCTTAAACTGGACTCATTCTCTGCTATTCAAAAGAAATTTCATCTTCCCGACAAAGAACAATATACTTATATGAGAATAGCCCACGCCATCTCCAAAACACATATACCAATCGAAATAGAAATTCCTGCAACTGCACAACAATTCTTCCAAAGAACACAGTACCCTAAGAAAGGAATTTCAACTTTCTATTCACTTATTGCTGAAACACAATTCACTACATACACTTCTTCTTTAATCAATTGGGAAAAGAATCTATCCCAACCAATAACCATAAACACTTGGGAAAAAACATTCACTATCACATTTAAAGCCTCTAAATGTAGCTCCCATTGGGAAACATACTTGAAAATCCTGCACCAATGGTACTTGACCCCAACTAAATTATCCTTATTCTGCCCTCAACACTCACAACTCTGCTGGAGACACTGTGGAGAAAAGGGAACACTCCTTCATATACTTTGGGCATGAAAATCCCTCAAATCTTATTGGAATAAGGTTTTCCAGATTATCTCATCGCTCACGGGAACTTTAGTCCTTGCAAATCCTGCCCTTGCTCTTCTCCACATTGGAATAGACAAGTTCCCTGTCACCGTACGTATTATTATAATCCACATCCTAGCAGCCGCAAAAACTAACATCACCAAACTATGGAGATCCACCACAATCCCTTCTTTGTCACGCCTCATAGCTGATCTTAACTTCCAATGCGAGATGAAAAGAAGAACCGCACTTTATAATTCCTCCTACCACAAATTTAAAATCCAATGGTCACAATGGTTTAATAACCCTAATTGCTCAATAATATGATTACTACTAGTAAAGAGTACAATACTCTGTCCAAACCAAATTGGTGCCTACCCTCCCTTCCCTCACCCTATTCCCTTGTTTCTCCACTATCCTTATGTTCTCCCCATTCTTATGTTTCACTAGTTTCCTAAAATGGTTCACGACATACGAAACATACCTCTCATGTAGCCAACTTATAGAAATGTAGGTTTCCCTGCCACCTGGTGGGGAACCTCCTATTCCCTTTCGTTTTTATTTTTATATACTATTATCCTCAAATGTGAACCATATATGATTGATTATCAAATACCACTTTTGTATGTTGAAACTTCAATAAAAATATTTGAATATAAATAATGTTAATATTTTGCCTAATTTTCAAAAATGGTTCAAAACAGTGAGTACACCAAACATTTTTTCAAATATAAACTTGTACAAAAAACACTGTACTATCAAAATTACCTAAACTGCAATGGAAATAATAAGCCCCAAAAATGTACTACTAAGGGGTCCTTCTTAAAACATGTACCAAAAAAAGCACCATTTAATTAACCAAAAAATAATAATGCTTTCCACCTAATAAATATAAAAAAAGGTTATAAAGATAAAAGCACAAAACAAGGGGAAAAAGTGCCATAAGGAAGACAAAGAAAAAATTCCAAGAGTGACTTCAATAACTTCTCACAATACTTCCCAGCTTCCTGTGTGTCCTCCTGGGTGAAGCAAACAACTACCATCCAAAGGCAAGTTAAACTCCCCAGAGAAAAAGATAATTTATTATACTTAAAGGAGAAGTACAGCCTAAGCTGTTTTCAAGGTAGTAGTATCAAGCAGCAGTGTGCACGGGGCTTAGAGCGGCTGTGAGAACTCAGTGATCAGTGGTCTTGTGATCACCGAGTTCCCACACTCAGAGCTGGTGAGGAATTGATGCAGCATCATTATATGCTGCATCTTCCTAGGTAAGTATAATGGGAAAAAAATCCATGCTTCTCTTTTAACAGTGCACAAGTACAGTATATTGTAATAGCCATTTCCCCCAATTTGACACTGCTACCTTGAAGATACATCTTCATACTCATAGGGAGTCAGTGGTACTGTATATAGCTCATAAACAAAACAAGAAACAATCCACAAAATGTAAAACTGTTTATTTGGGATAAGGTTGAAAAATCAGAAATACACTTACACATAAATAGTGCATCCAATAACTATGGATTGAGCATATAACAGCAAGAAGTTTATTTTGAAAGACAGGGCAGGCACCAGAGTATTGTGTGAGGCCACATCAACATACTTCATCACTAAGACTTCATCAGGCCCCTGATGACGTCTCAGTGGCAAGACACATTATTATGATTGCTGAATAGTGTGTAAACCCAGAAATGGTATAGAAAATCACACTTCTTTAATTTCAGGCAAGAATGCTGGCTTTTTTGGCATACCTGTGGATACTGGACCTTACATTCTGTAGCAAACCACCCTTGTTAATAAATTCAAAGTATATTCACTGTAGCCTGAGTATGCAGTGCCACACATCATGGACAAATAATACATTCCTTGGATTCATAGGATTTGCTTTTGTGCATGGTACCAATGTGCAATTGTATATCTCCATTGGTTAATAAGACCTACTCCATAGCCTTTGTGCTAGCCACTACTAGGATTGTAGCAGCACAGATGCCAAGTAAACTCAAAAATTTGACACATGAATGATTCTAACTGAAACAAACCTTGTTCATTTAAATGTTATAAAGGAAACCTTGTGTTATCTGTATTTACTTTATTGTATCAAAACCTACAGAAGTGTCTTTCTTCATTACATTTTCTTTTTCTTTCATCATACATATATCTCAGTTTGTTCTCTCTCACTGAATGGTAGATGCAGTTACCAGCACTGAAAGCTTCATGAACAGCACATGTATTAGATATGACATAATGATAATGGGAAGGAAATCGCTAAAATTGAATTCTCCAGCACCAAAGTGAGCAATCAGTTCTCTGGAAGGGAGAATGTTTTCATGTGTCGGCTGACTCAGCAGCACCTCGTTTATGAATTTCATGAAAGATTTAGCAGCAAGAGCGGAATCAAATACAGGTGGTTTTCCATGGGTGAGAGTGGTTACAGAGATGAATTGATCCGTCACTGGAAATGTGTGAAGACATGAGCAAAGTGCTGATCATTTCATTTATTTTACAATAAAATACTTTTCAAATATTTTTTCTACTTGATGAGTACGACAGTACATTGTTCTAAGCGATTAATTGATTTGCTGTTCAGCCATGGTGATTCATGTAATATGTACATTTTCACTATTTTACTTCATTCAGTGCTGAAGGCTTTGTTCATACTGCTGTGGCTTTGTGGAAGGCTTTGTTCATACTGCTGTATTTAATTCACTAGTTTACTTGTTTTGGTGAATTAAAGTACAATGTACAATTGACAGTCTAAATAAGTACCAAATCCAGTTAATGTTTGATGCAAAAAATAGTTTACCTTCCATGACTAAGCCAGATCATTTTTTATTTGTGTCTCACACATTCCCCCTCCAAGACACTGCAGATCACAGTGGGGGGGGGGGGGGGGGTGCTTCAGTAACAGAAGCAGTGCTGTCAATCCAGAAAGCATTGGGCTGGGCTGGGTGTGGCCAAGTGTTGAATGACAAGCCTCAATCTTAGGAACAGGCATCATTTTGTCATCACAATGCAGTTCAAGCAGGCGCAGCCTACATGAGAGGAGCAACTCTGCTCTGAATTAAGGAGCAATGCGACATCCTTGCCACACCATCACAGGAAGCTGTATTACCCTAGGTTCACACCTAAGAATTTTCAGAAATGCAGTAAAATCCATTTAACATGATTTCCTATGGGACACGTTCACATCTCTGTGTTTTTACCCGGTGCGTTTTTTGGAAAGGGTCAGGAACTTTGGTTCTATAGAATTCAACGGAAATGCTGCAGAAAAGCATGCTGGGTTTTGCCACATTTTTTATGTGTTTTTGATGCATTTTGGATTTTAAATCTGCCTAGCAACAAGAAAAATAAAAAAATAATAAAAAACCCCACAAAAAGTATCAACATTTTGGAAAAAATGCATCAAAATGCAGGTGCAAAAATGTAAAATGCAATGCAAAATACAATGCAGAAACGGCTCAAATGCAAACTGCATAGGTGTGAACCTAACTTTAGGTAAACTTCACATGACATGATCAGCAAGTATTTGTAGGACTTTGAGGGGGGAACTTAGAGAAAAATGTGCAGATGGAATTGTAAGTAATCGCTATAGCACTTATATTTGAATGAAATAAGAGAGAAAGGGGAGCACCAACTAAATGTAGCATAAGGATTGTTTATTAAAAACATAAAATTGGCAACTCACATTGTTAAAAGTCAACAGACTCATGAATAGATACCTCTGTTCTGTGTGTGATGTCTTCATCACATATCTTCATCATGTGCGCTGGCTGGCTCTGTATATCCAGATAAATGGTGGAAAGATGGCACCTCAAACATCCGACTTCCGGAAACCACATTGGAACGCACACTGGTAAAGGTGATTGGCCTAATTTTTATCCCACTATCTCGACATCACCTCTACAAACGTGCGTTCCAATATAATTTCTGCTAATCAACCCCACCCTCCCCCTCTGCAGATGCATACTTGCTGAGAACTGATTGTTTCTCTCCTACACCACAAGTCCTCGGTATCTTGCTTGTGCTTGCACAGTAGAGCTCTATAGATCTCTATGGGCTCTTCTACCTCCATTTCTCAGTCGGGAGATTCACGGAGACAGGCCCCATAGGGTTCTATGTGATACCTACTGAGTAGTTGTGGGCTGGAGACAGAAGACTTGCAGTAGGGGATGTAAACAATTATTTGAAGCCTCAGACACTGGAATTTGGTGAGTATGCATCTGCATAAGGGGAGTTGGAATTGATTAGTTTAGGAGAAAAGAATAAATGCACTTTATGTAGCACCCTCATTGATATGTGTTAAGAGCAAATTGATACAGTTTGGCTCACTGTCTCCAGTGGAGCTGCATTTTTGTTGTTCGGTAAATTTAGCTTGTCTCACTGTACTCAGTGTGGCTCCAATTCTGGGTTAGAGAAATTTAGCTCTAGCTCACTGTAGCCAGTGCAGCTGCATGTGATTGTTTAGGGTTTACTCTGTGTCTCACAGGCTGAAGATATAATTGCTCTCACTTTCTAGAGCTACATAGATAGTTCTGGAACATAGGTGTGGAGTAATGTAAATGGACAGCATGAATATTTATACAACCTCAACCAATCTTTGTGGGCCCTGCACAAGTGGCTGCTCAGAAATAGGTATAAATAGCCTGAGATCTAGAGTCTTCTTGTCTTGTCCTGGGGGGAAGTATCCATTCTAGAGGGCGTGCTGCCCCCTGGGCTGTACTTCAGTATTCTTACTGTTCATGAGGCCTCATCTGGGTTCGCTGAGAGTTCTGGAAGCTGACTAAAAGCCTGTCTCTTTTTGGGTCTGGTCTGGGATCATTGGTAGTGGTGTCTGGAGGCATCCATTTCATCTGAAGACATTTGTGAGTACAGACTGTGTGAGGGGTCCTAGAGACTTGGTGCTTGAGAGTCAGCTGAGAGTGCAGTAAACAGGGGTACCATCTGGATTTATGAAGAGCTTAGTCCATCTTGTTCTGTGGGAGGAACTTCGCTCAGTTTAATTAAAGAAAGAGGTTTATGCCTTTGTCTGTTTCAACTAAGCCAAGTCCATTACTGGCCCCTACAAGGACTGTACTTAAAGTGCTGCAGAAGAAAATTAGTGTCCTTCTTTTGTACATAGTCCTTTTTGGAGCATCCCACTCATCCCAATCCCTACTCAAGTTACCCCTAAACATAAAAACAACCAAAAAAGAACACCCCTGGACTGTTTACTGAGCCAAAGTGTGACTGTGTACGTGTGCCTGACTGTGAAGTGAAGCTATGGAAAAATACCTTAGGGACCTATCTAACTGCTGGCTCCTGAAGGGTACTGCTACACTTATATGAAGGTGTACCTGTTACTTAATTGTAGACATAGCTCACTTCTTTTTGTAGAACAAGAAGTCAAGAAAAAAGTGAAAGAGCACAAAATTCCACAGAACATAAATAAGTGCACGACGATATTCACATCAGTGACCCAATGAAGCAATGTTGCTAGTTTAACCTGAATTTTGGACATTAAATAAGTAACACCTTTTAATGTAGTTGTATATTCCCTTAAAGTTATTAAATGCATTAAAATATAGCAAGTAAAATATTGCTATGTTTGGCAGTAATAGCAGTGCTTCATTCTGTTACAGGAACACTATGAAGAATTTTGAGGGCCACTGTGTAGTGGGTATCCCTAAGCTTCTCCCCGCACAGCCAGGCAACAGGTATTTCCCACACAGACTTGCATCCAGAGACAATGACCAGTTCATGGGCTTGGTTTTGTTGCTTTATTGGGGGAATCCAACTTGGACAGGGAAATAGGGATTATGGGAGGTCCAATTTGGCTTTAATCAATGGAAGGGGGACACTTCTCCTGAAAGCCATCAGTTGTTCTGGATCAGTAGCAGCTGCCCTTTACAGGTGAGGAACAAGCAGCCCCTCAAAAATCACTTTACTTCTTATAGCTGCATGCAGAGATGTCTTCTATCCCCTTATAAAGCTGCTCCCAGCTCCACAGCCTGCAAACACTACCAGCCTTCCTGGCTTCTCGGACCTACTGGGACAAGGATTAAGCCCAGTGCTGTCCTTAGAAAGCTTTCTACATGTGGCAGTATTTCCCCTTGGAGATCCCAGAGTGTGCTGCTGTACTCACACTATCCTCTTTACTCCCCGCTGCTCCAGACCTTGATACCATCCATGCCTCTCAACTGAATGTATCCTCCTGAGTCAGCCTGAGCCCAGCCTGGAGGCTCCCCCTCCAGACGTAGGGGACCCCTCCCAGGCACCAACAGTCTCCTCAGCACTCCATCTTCCACCAGCCTTCCTGTCCCATATTTATAGGCCAGTCCACTACTCCACCAGGGCCTCCAAACCTGGTATTGGCTGGACCTCCCATGAACATGCAGATTAAGCCTCCACCCCTTCATTCTTACCAACTTCTGGAAGGTTTTATGGTCCTCTAGAGTCAGAAGGAGGTGACAGAATCACAACCTGCTAAGTCTACCAGCTGACCTGCAGTAACCCAACCTTAAACACATGACTCACACAACTATCATGAATCTAACACAATATTCTAGTAGCACACTAGAGGGCGCTACATTTGCAAACTGCATTTAGACAATATGTTCTTTTGTGGGCTGTTTTTTCACATCTTACAGAGGAACTGCAGCCACTGTTAAAAAAAAAGTTAGAAGCTATGAATACTGTAGCTGATGACTCACCCAGGGATCCAGCACTGTCTTCACCCCGGCTGATTCTTTACCAGTCTACAGATCTCTGTTGTCACCATCTTGACTGTGAGAAGCCATCTCTAACTTCCTGTTTCACAACCTGCTCCCCACTGCACATGTGCAAGATCCTGCTGGACCTCCAGATTGGTCTCACAGCCTGCCAGGACATGTTAAGTGTCAAAAAAGGTAGCGTCTTGCAGGAAATAAAATAACTGCCAATAATGGTAGGGGGGAAGGGGGGAGAAGGAGATTGGGCAGAACATTTACTTTTAAGTGAAGTTCTGCTTTTAGGACCCTAGATAACTAATATAATGTATTGCTGGGTCTTTGGAGTGTATCTCAATTCACTATGTAACATCATACTTCCAATGAAACATATGCCTATTGTACTTGTAATGTAACATAAGAAAACAATGTTTGCAGAAGTGATACACAAAAAGAAAGCAAAGATGGGATATTGACTTAGAACCTGTACATTTCCCATACATGTACAGACAACATTGCTGACGCATTTATATAATTCCAAGATGACTCATTTTAAGGCACATAATATCCATTATATATTTTAGTAAAATCTATACAGGAAAGAAAAGAAACCAAGAATAAAAGGGTTTGCTGCTGCAAATTCCAGGTTCTCCAATGTAATGATAACATACCCTATTATTACCCAATCATATTTACAGCAAATGTTTTATATCTGGTTAATTTAATTTCAGTTCCAATTTCTGTATTTAGGATGGACCTAACCAAAACCAATGGCATTGTCTCTGTATTTGTTTAATGTACATACAAATACAGGTGAAACTCGAAAAATTAGAATGTCGTCCAAAAGTTAATTTATTTCAGTAATGCAACTTAAAAGGTGAAACTAATATATGAGATAGACTGCAAGCATCTTGCAGTGTGTGCCTCTCCATTCTTCCTCCATACTCTGGGTGCTTGGTTCCCAAATGAGATGCAAAAGTTGCTCTCATCAGAAAAGAGGACTTTGGACCACTGAGCTACAGACCAGGTCTGTTTTTCTTTAGCCCAGGTAAGATGCTTTTGACGTTGTTTAGGAGCAGCTTGACAAGAGGAATATGACATTTGAAGCCCATGTCCAGGATCCGTCTGTGTGAGGTGGCTCTTGATGCACTGACTCCAGCCTCAGTCCACTCCTTGTGAAAGTCCCCAACACTTTTCAATGGCCTTTTCCTGAAAATCCTCTCCAGGCTGCCGTCATCCCTGCTGCTCGTGCACCTTTTTCTTCCACACTTTTCCATTCCACACAACTTTCTATTAATGTGCTTTGATACAGCACTTTGGGAACATCCAACTTCTTTTGCAATTACCTTTTGAGGCTTTCCCTCCTTACGGAGGGAGTCAATGATGGTTTTCTGCACAACTGTCAGGTAAGCAGTCTTTCCCATGATTGTGATTCCTACTGAACCAGACTGAGAGACCATTTAAAGGCTCTGGAACCCTTTGCAGGTGTTATGGCTTAATTAGCTGATTAGAATGGGACACTTTGAGCCTAGAATATTGCACCTTTTCACAATATTCTAATTTTTTGAGATTGTGGATTTGGGGTTTTCATGCGCTGTAAGCCATAATCATCACAATTATGACAAATCACGGCTTGAACTGTCTTGCTTTGCATGTAATAAGTCTATCTCATATATTAGTTTCACCTCTTAAGTTGCATTACTGAAATAAATGAACTTTTGCATGATATTCTAATTTTTTGAGTTTCAGCTGTATATTCAAAATGGATGAGAAATGGTGGTGAAATAATGTAGATCTAAACTCAATCACTAAAATCTCATATTTGGTACAGTATAATGGTATAACATGTTAATGCAATTTCAAAAGATGTTTTTTTTTTGGGGGGGGGGGGGCGTGGAGACTGCTCATCTGTATGGCCGCACTCTGCTAGAGCTCCGCTCTGCACAAGGGAGATATAGCACATCATTCAGCCCAGGACTCACCTTTCATCAACTGGACCAACTCACCAACATCCCCAGCTCCTACTGCAACTGCTGACATGGGGAAGACCCGCCAACCCCCGCCGCAGGTACACATACTTTCCAATTTCTTCCCTAACCTACAGGGTGGGATTCAACAAAATGGTGGCCGAAGACATTCTTCACCACTACTGGCCAGACCTCTAGTGCCCAGTACAGTAGATTACAATGACACTGTACAAGAACACACTGATGCTGGAGCTGTAAACACAGGGTCAACATCCCCAGACTCTGTCCCATCTTCTCCCTCCTCTAGAAGCCAACTAAAATCCAACCCCGCAGGGAATCTGGAGAGGATGCTGACATTATATCTAATGTAGACATGAGCAATCATACCCTAAACCCCATACCCATCACATCTAATAGAGACCCCATAGCACAGTTTCCAACCACTGGACAACCGATTTCTGATGTGACCTTAAAGGATATGCTAATGTCTCTGCATTCGTCCAAACAATCGGACATGATTACATGTATACAGCAATGCAGAGCCGACAAACATGAGCTGGGTGACAGGGCACACCAAGTAGAATCTAAGATGAGTGTATATGCATCCTCTTTCAACGGTTTGGTAGATTCGCAAAGGTCACAGCAAGAAACCATTTCCAAACGGCTAGCAAAAGTGGCAGAACAATTTAAAACTTTGTGGGGTCCCTGAATCCATTCAGTCACAACTCGCTCATTATGCCCATGCTACATTTAAAGTGGTAATTCCGTTACTGTCTCCTGCAGATCTTACTGTTGATAAGATACACAGAGTGCCCAAACCATCCTTTCTTCCGGCAGAGGTTCCTCAAGATATGGTCCTACGAATACATTTCTTTCAAGTAAAGTAAAAAATTGTAGAAGCATTTCATCATACAGATGCTCTCTGTTAGGGATCGTCCTCTTGCCGGCACGCATCTATGTGCCTGATCCCTGTCAGCCATTGTAGTGCACGTGCGCAAGCGTGCAGTTACACGGATGCACACTGGCGTGCACGTCATCGCAAGGCGGGCTATTTAAATCACCAATACACTTTAGCCTTTTCCTCCTGGTCTATAATATCCTGCACTCCATAACCTGATTCTGTTGCCTGTATCTGATCTGACCCTGACTAAGAAAGAACTCCACCTGCACCGACCCGGCTTATCCCAGACTATCTGCTTGCCTGCTCCCTTGTACCTGATCTGCCCGATTGATCCTGACCCGGCTTGTCTGATACTGCTGTTCCTGCATCTGCACCTGGCCTGTATTCTGTTTGCCGCCATACCTAACTGCTGCTGCACCTATGTTCCTGCATCTGCACCTGGCCTGTGTCCCGGTTGCCACCATACCTTCCTGCTGCTGCACCTACGTTCCTGCTTCAGCACCAGGCCTGCATCCTGGTCTCCTGGGTCATCACCTTCCTACAGTCATCTCAAGACCCACCAGGCACTTGTGCCACTCCTAGCTTGGTGCCCTCTGTCCCCACTATCAGGGGCTCAGAGCGGGAGTAGTAAGAGGATGCCCAATTTCTCCCAACACACCTTACAGCAGCGCAGAAATCTGGAAAATATTTCTAAGGCATTGAGAAATCATAAAATCATCTATAGATAGAAAAAACAAACTTAACATTACATACCAAGGCTTGAACCACATGATTGAATCCTTAGAAAATGACCTAAAACTCCTGAGGACCTGGAATATTATTCCTCCTGTGCCTGAATGCATTATCGATAACCAGCGGCTTCCCTAGCCACGCATTCAATCTGATTGGCAGATCAAAGGTTAACGCAGTACCCTCTCCAAGAAGTCTTGAGGCTTCCTGCAACTTCTTTACCTAATTAGTTGATCTAATATCCTCTTGTGCTTGAGGTACATGTCAACGTACCTGGACCCCCATGATTGTTGGCAGTATCTACTGCCCGGTCCATGTTGGACTATATTTCTTAAAGGCTTTACACTATAGGTCTCAACAGTTTGTTTATTCTTGTTTCACAGTTACGGACGGTTATTTTCTGTACTCTACGTCCACAAGTATCTTTCTCTCTCACTTCTACTGGCCTAACAAATGCATTCTTGAAGTCACCACACCACCCAAACTAATCACTCTGAATCTTGTTTCACCCATGCCATGTCAGCAGTACACCTTTTGCATGTACCCCTACCATGTCAAGTGGAAGTACCCATACCCCATAACTGTGGGTCTCAAAATCATATGGACACGCCATCATGGGACTTAAATTCCTTTTAGTAAATGCCAGAGGCCTCAACCATCTGACTAAGCGACGCTCTTTATGGCTGGAAGCAATATATCACAAATCTGACATCTTAGTGGTACAAGAAACCCACTTCCATAAAGATGCATCTCCTGCTTTCTCTCATAAGAACTTCCCTCACATTTTTATGGCCTCCATTCCAGCGAAAAAGAGTTCTGATTGCTATAAGAGACTCGGTCTCCTTTGAACTCAAGACCTCAATCATCGACCCTGAAGGACGGTATATTATTTTGACGTGTTTTATTAATAATTTACCCTTTACTATAACAAATGTGTATGTGTCACATACCTGATTGGAGACTGAAATGACGAGGTCGGCCTCACTTGTGTCACTAGCCCTGACCCCACTGGAAGTGGAACAGAGGGTGTCTAGGGACCATGGGGACAAGAGCATCAGCAGATGTTGTTTCCAGCTGTTGTAGTTGGAGACTTTGGAAGACTGATGAACCTCTGATTCAGGCACAGTAGTGATATGCAGAGCTGGTATGGTAGATCGCCAGGGGTGCACTAGAGCAAGGCAGAAAGAAGGGAAGGGAGACAGGAGCAATGTCAAAGGAACAGCCAGGGTCATCAACGGGTGGACAGCGAGGTACCAAATCAAAAGCAAGCCAAAGTCAGGAGCAGAGCTGAAGTCAGGAACCAGTATCAAGCAGGAGAGTAATCAGAGTCAGGTTAGGAATAAGCCTGGTCAGCAACAAGGAAATCACACAGGAACGAGCAGGAAACAGGGAACAGCTGAAGACCAGATCATGCATTTCTGTGCGCATGCGCACGTCTATTCGCCAGCCGTATGCTCCTTACTCACACAAATCTAAATTTCTTTAACACTATTTTTAGATGGCAATTAGGATGCGTCCTCTTTGACTAGGAACCACCCTCCCCTTCTACAAAACCTCCTGGCTAGAGAGGATCTCTATGGTGTCTGGCGGTGCCAACACACAACTGAAAAAACTTATACCTACTACTCTCCTAGACATAACTCATACTCCCATATTGACCTCTTCTTGGAGGACAAAATTATCCAAATCCACAATCCATGATATCACCTGGTCAGACCATGCGCCTGTCACCATACAGCTAGAGGAGGGAAACACCTTTGCAGCAACACGCCTATGGAGATGTATTGATGCGGTGATACAGACACCAAGAGTACAACAAGAGGTTATCCTATACTTGGAAGAATATTTTCACTTTAACGACCCACA
The DNA here is from genome assembly GCF_062004578.1 of Staurois parvus. Classification (NCBI taxonomy): domain Eukaryota; kingdom Metazoa; phylum Chordata; class Amphibia; order Anura; family Ranidae; genus Staurois; species Staurois parvus. The sequence goes on along the minus strand of NW_028318095.1, from coordinate 2,367,746 downwards.
AACGACAGATCCCTTTATTAACTGGAACGCCCATAATGCTTATGTACTAGGCATACTAATAAAACTTAGTTCCAGATAAAAGAAACTCCAGCTGGCTAAGTTAGACATCCTTCTCACTGATATCCGCACTATGGAATCACAAAACCAGTCTAATCCCTCCAACAAACTGGCTAGAAGGTTGTCTGGGCTTCGCCACAAACTTAGGGAACTTCTATGTACACAAAATGATGTGTTCCTACGTAAACTCAAGCTTACTTATTATGCCAATCAAAATAAAGCAGGCCAATGTCTGGCAAACAAGAAAATTAAATCTAAAATTTCCCACATCAGCCACCCTTCCACATTAGCTAGGCTCACAAACCCAAAAGATATTGCTGATGGTTTTGCAGACTATTATTATTCCCTATATAACCTGAAAGAAGACCTCAGCACTGTAGAACTCGCAAAAGAAGAGATAGACAAATTCTTAGCCACGCTTAACTTACCCTCCCTTTCTCCATCTCAGAAATACTCAATGCAAGCATTGACCTAAAAGAAATTGACAGTATTATACTTTCCCTACCCACTTGCAAAGCTCCAGGCCCAGGTGACCTTTCAAATGACTACTACAAATTATTTAAAAAGATTCTCTCCCCCCATCTGCGCTTAGTTTTCCAGGAAGCAAACTCTTCAGGCTCATTCCCCACAGAGATGCTTAAAGCCCATATTGTAACCCTTCCCAAACCAGGTTAATCTGCAGACACACCATCCAACTTCCGGCCTATCTCATTATTGAATAGGGACATCAAAATCTATGCTAAGCTAATAGCCAAATTACTTTACGATATCATACCATATTTGATTAAACCCGACCAACTCGGTTTCACGAAAGGCTGCCAAGCAGCGGATGCCACTCAACATCTCCTAAACAATATACACTATGTAGAATCACGTCGAATGCCTTCTCTGCTTCTCTCCATTGATGCAGAGAAGGCATTCGAAAGAGTCCATTGGGGTTACATGTCTGCGGTCCTCCAAAAATTTGGCTTTCAATATCAGATACAAACAGCTACTGTATACTAGCTCCATATTATCATCCCTCAGCCCAGGTTTTTACCTCAGTATCCAAAACTTTTAAAATTTCTACTGGCACCCGACAAGGCTGCCCACTGTCACCATGTATATTCAACTTGATGATGGAACCGCTAGCCGAAGCCATTCGAACTCACTCACACATCTCTGGATTTAAATTTCAACACACTTCTCATGTTATTAATTTATTTGCGGATGACGTCATACTCCTCTTAACCAACCCTAATATTTCATTATCCTTCGCACATGATGTTCTTACCCATTTCAGTACCTTGTCATGCTATAAGGTCAACTTTAATAAATTATTAATCCTAGATTTAGGCGTAAACACTCATGCCCGATCACACCTCATATCTCATCTTCTGTATACGTGGGCGAAAGGTTCCATACCGTATCTAGGCATTATCTTAACAGCCAAAACATCACTAATAGCTGAAATTAACGTTCAATCTCTTATCTCAGAGATTCATAAAGATATCTCCTGTATGCCCCAAGCAGAGCTATTCTGGGCAGGCAAAATAGCCTCCTTTAAAATGATGATCCTCCCGAAAATTTTATATACATTCCGAACCCTCCCGATTCCACTAAAAGCAGCCCACATATCAGCACTCACTAAAACTCTCAGACATTTTATCTGGCAAGTGAAAAGAGTGAGATGCTCACATAAACACCTCATTCAACATAGAAGAGTTGGGGGAATGGCTCTTCCGGACATAAAAGATTACTACTTAGCTGCTATCCTTGCACAACTCAAACACTGGTTTCTAATCCCTGCTGAAGCCCGATGAGTTGAAATTGAAGCCACATAAACCTGCTGTTATTAGCAGATGCATGGAAACCGCTTATCCTATCTCATTTGCCTCTAACCACTCAGGCTTCAATCTCGGCCTAAAAAACTTTACTCCTTCAGTCACCCAAAGAACCCCCAAGTGCTAAAGTCAGGCTCCCTATAGAGATATTATTGCCTTACTTCTCTACTAAACAATGGAGAGAGAACAGTATTATCTGGTTTGATGATTTAATGCGGCAAAATACCCTCAGATCTTTTGACTTACTAACAAGTCATTAAAATCTTCCTAAGGTATGCCAATATATGTATACATGCATAGTCTCCTTCCTATCCAAATATCCACCGCCTTCTATCTGTTTAAACCCCCGGATATGGGCATTCTTAACAGGCGAATATAAAAATAATAAGGGCATCTCCCTATGGTATAATACATTCCATAATAAACAACAACTCTCTAAATCCCCAACAACTCTCTAAATCCTCACCAATACTGCTACGGGAAATGGATCTGAACAATGTGTTCACACTTGACCAATGGGCCATTGCATTAAAGAACAATTATATAGCATCCCACTGTATTAATCATTGGGAACTTACTCAGAAATAATAACCAGATGGAACAGAACCCCGTCTCAGTTAGCAAAGTTTTATTCCAGCTTATCATCCTTATGCTGGAGGTAATGCGGGCAAGATGGCTCCATCTATCATATATTTTGGAATTGTAAAAATTTGACCGGTTATTGGAAGAAAATTTTTAGCATCATCGCCAACATCACTGGGGTATTTTCACCCCCAGCTCCAGCACTAGCAATTCTACATCTAAGTATAGATCAATACGCAACAGCTCACCGTATTGTAGTCACTCACATACTAATAGCTTCTAAATTAATAATTGCTAGACACTGGAGAGATGAACGCACTCCTAACCCCTCTGAAGTTCAAGCACAAGTCAGCCTTAATTATCAATACGAAAGACAACTAGCCATTAAATCAGCCTCTTGGGCATCATTTGATAAAAATTGGAAATTCTGGACTGAATGGAACAAACAATAACACTATGAAAGTAATCTGCTACTTCTCTTTTCCCCTGGCCTCTTTTGTATTTTTGTATTTTCATATTTATGGATAAACTCTACTAGTTAGACCCCAAGTGGTGCACTTGGTTTTGAGTCAGCATTAATTTTCGGATTGCACTTGCATTTGTATTTGTTTCTTCAACTGCTTCTGTTTCTATGCTGTACAACATGTATAGTTCTAATTCCTTACTATATTTACTGCTATCTGTATGTTGGAAAACTGATAAAATGTAATAAAAAATGTAATTTGAACAAAAAAGTTGTTTTCAATCTTTTTAAATCTGCATCGTTCAGTAAAAATATACCTTGGGATCCTGCCATAAAGGTCTTTCTTGAGGCACTGGAGGAGATAGCTGTGAGGGATGGAGTGGTAGGAAGAGTGGAGGAGGTCGGCAAGTTAGCAGGGGGTGAGGTAGGCTTCCCTGAAGAGATGGGTTTTCAGGGTACGCCTAAAGGAGAGGAGAGTAGGTGATAATCTGATGGGTTGGGGAAGGGAGTTCCAGAGGATGGGTGACACCCTGGAGAAGTCCTGGAGGCGGGCATGGGAGGAGGAGACCAGGGAACTAGAGAGAAGGAGGTCTTGTGAGGAGCGTGTTGGGCGGTACTTGGATATTAGGTCAGTGATGTAGTTCGGGGCAGTATGGTGGACAGCTTTGTACGTCAGTGTTAGGATTTTAAATTTGATCCGTTGCGCAATCGGAAGCCAGTGGAGGGATTGGCAGAGGGGGGTGGCGGAAATGGAGCAGTTGGAAAGGTGAATGAGTCTGGCAGCCGTATTCAGGATCGACTGAAGCGGGGATAGCCAGCGGCGAGGCAGGCCAGTGAGGAGGGAGTTGCAGTAGTTGAGTCGTGATATGATGAGGGAGTGGATGAGCTGTTTAGTGGTTTCTGGGGTTAGGAACGTGCGGATTTTGGCAATGTTGCGGAGGTGGAGTCTGCACGAGTTTGTTAAAGATTGGACTTGGGGCTGGAAGGATAGGTTGGAGTCCAGAATGACACCAAGTACTCTGGCCTGCAGAGCGGGTTTGATATTGGCGTTGTTGGATGTGATGTAGAAGTCAATGGAGGGTGTGGTTCGGGCTGGGGGGAAGACAAGGAGCTCGGTTTTGGAGAGATTCAGTTTAAGGAAGTGGAGCGACATCCAATCTGATATGTCGCTCAGTAGGTGTGTGATTTGGGCAGAGACCGAGGGGGTGAGGTGGGGGGTTGAGAGATAGATTTGTGTGTCGTCGGCATAGAGGTGGTAGTTGAAGCCGTGAGAGTGTATGAGTTGGCCAAGGGAGGAGGTGTAGATGGAGAAGAGAAGGGGCCCAAGGACAGAGCCTTGAGGGACCCCAACAGAGAGGGGGAGTGAGGGGAAGGTGGTAGCATTATAGGTAACGCTGAAAGAGCGTTGTGACAGGTAGGATGAGAGCCAGGAGAGAGCAGAATCTCTGAGGCCGAGGGAGTGTAGTATTTTGAGGAGGAGGGGGTGGTCAACTGTGTCGAAGGCCGCAGAGAGGTCAAGGAGTAGGAGCACTGAATAGTGGCCATTAGCTTTGGCAGTTAGAAGGTCGTTGGAGAGTTTGAGTAAGGCGGTTTCGGTGGAGTGTAGGGGACGGAAGCCAGACTGTAGGGGATCGAGGAGGTTGTTGTTGTTGAGGTGAGAGCATAGGTGGGTGTAGACGAGGCGCTCGAGGAGTTTAGATGTAAGTGGGAGCAGGGAGATGGGTCTGAGGAGGGTCCAGGGAGGGCTTTTTAAGTATGGGGGTGATGTGTGCATGCTTCAGTGGGGAGGGGAAAGTGCCGGAGGAGAGGGAGAGATTAAAGATGTGGGTGAGGGAGCGTAGGATGGAGGGGGAGGGAGGTCGTAGGAATTGTGAGGGGATAGGGTCGAAGGGGCAGGTGGTGAGGCGGGCATCAGAGAGGATCTTGGAGACTTCCTCGATGGTAGTAAGGTCAAAGTTGTGAAGTGTTGGGGGAGCTTCAGTATGAGGAATGTAGGGTGGGGTGGGAGTGGAGGTCAGAGCAGTGGTGGGGCTGTGGGAGAGGGGTGAAGAGGGGGTAGCTGAGTGAGGGGGAACGGGGTTGGAGGGAGTTTGAGCAGTGACGAAGTCCCTGCGGGTAATGTCGAGGGGGAGGGGGGATGAGGGGGTAGCTGTGTGAGAGGGGACGGGTTGAGAGGGCGTGTGAGTTGCGGCAATGTCCTTGCGAATTGTGTCAATCTTGTTTTTGAAGTGATTGGCAATCTCAAGGGCGGTGAGTGAGGTGCTGGGTGGAGGTGGGGGTGGAGAGAGTAGAGAGTTGAAGGTGGAGAAGAGTCGACGAGGATTGGAGGAGAGGGCCTTGATGAGGGTCAGGAAGTAGGCTTGTTTGGCTGCGTGGAGGGAGGAGGTGTAGTAGAGCAAGTGCATGTAGACAGGAGGTGGCTGAAAGAGGTTGGACATTATCAACAGCACTGAGATGTAACAAAGGACGAAATAAAGGTAAAAACAGCAAGTTAAACATTTGTTTATGATACACAGTGGGGATGATTTACTAAAGGCAAATATGCGGTTCACTTTGCAAGGGAAGTTGCAATTTGTAAGGAAATTTTCCCCAGAGCTTAGTAAAGGAGGTGAAGCTCTGCTGACTTCTATCATCTAAATACGTGCAAGAAAAAAATGTTATTTGGGTATTCTTTGCAAAGTGAAATTTCACCACATTCACTTAGCTCTGGGGAAAATCCCTTGCAAAGGACTTTTCACCTTTAGTAAATGAACCCCAGTGCTTCCCCAAACTGAATTCCATTCTGTTATGGTTACTTATACTTTAACCCCTTCCTGCCGCTTCCTCCCTTTAAGAGCTTCTAGATGCCAGGAGACAGAGACCAGCATTTGGGTCATGTGAATGCTGTGATTGGCTACCATGCTGGGAGTGTGCAGGAAGTGTGCTGTAATTTCTTTATACAGGACCGTATGTATATATATATGCGGTCACTCGGTTTTAAGGCCCCCCTGCCCGGAGTCCACATATACAATATGTGTCCTAGGTGGAAAAGACCCGAATTTTGGGAATCAGTAAAACATGATAAATATATTAGATGGTCTTGATTAGGTTCAAGTACAGTTTATGGTTGGTGTCCTGAATATTTAGGCAAGTCTAATCATTTCATTCCCATTTTGATGCTACTGGAAAGTACAGTATGTTGTTTAACACCCTACAAAAAACAGCTTATAACAATGTAATTATCCACCTGGCATAGAGAAAATGATGCAGAACCCAAAGAGCTTATTGTTATTAAATATAGATATATTTCTTTTACATACTTGTATGCTAAGCAATGTTTGTCTCGTTTGAAGAATGAAGCAATATTTGTTCAGGCATCATCCAGGGTCAGCATCTACTACCTGGACTGATATGCTTTCTCAGAGATGACACAATGTTGTAAATTCTGGTGCCTGTGCAGCTTGCAAATGTTTAACACAGAGCAGGGGCGGACTGACAACTCATGGGGCCCAGGTACCAGGGGCATCTCCTAGGGCCCCCTACTGACCCAGGGCCCTCGGGCAGTGCCCGAGTTTCGAAATGGTCAGTCCGCCCCTGACACAGAGTAACCCCCTGCTGCAGCCCACAAAGTTACAATGTAGTTGTCTGATTGCTTTAAGGCTAGGTTCACACTATTGCGCTTCCTGCGGCTCTCGTTCACATTTTGTTTGAAAGGACTGCTGTACCTGCAGGAAACACAGGGAAAAGGCCCCTACACATTTTCTAAAATGCAATTGAGAATTAGTGGCTCCATGGCACATCTGCTTAAGAACAGCACATTTTGACTGCATGAGCTTGCTAGTGCAGGAACGTGTGCGAGTTCAGTGCTGTCCTCCACCAACAACCTATCCTAAAGAAGTAAAGTGCTTCTGTATAGTTTGACATCTCAAGAATTTCTTCATGCAGATCTATAAACTTGTTGTATTGTCTACAAGATCTTGCAGTTTGTATTCTTTCTTTGCATGGTGCCTCCATCAACTTACAGACACATTTTCAGTGTTATAAGGCATTTCTTAACACCATCCTCTTTGGACAAATCATGCTATAAGGTGGTTATAAAGTCTAAACATTGTTTACCTTAATGCATTCCTTGCATTAAGGTAAAAATGTTTCGGCATCAGCATTGCCCCTTCACCCCCCCCCCCTCCTTTTACTTACATGAACCTTAATTCGATCCAGTGCTGTGCCCGTCTGCAGCCCCTTTCTACCCTCATTTCCTGGTCTTACTGGCTTTTCTGAGGCAGCGTGAGCCATTGGTTCCCACTGCTGTCAATCAAGGCCAGTGACGAGGGCATGGAGGGCAGGGCCAAGTCTTGCTGTCTGTGTCTATAGATGCAGACAGCAGGGTTTGGAAGCGAGCCCACATGAGTGCCTCCATAGAAAGTAGCTTTCTATGGGGGCACTCACCGGAGGGCAGGAGTTCTGTCAGGAGAACCAAGAAGAGAAGGATCGGAGTAGCTCTGTACAATGTAATTGCACAGCGCAGGTAAGTAAAAAACTGATTGTAATTTTTAAAAAATAAAAAAAATAATTTACAATCACTTTAAGATTAAACTACAGTCCTTGGGACATATGAGCTATTAGCTGCCCCTTTGTTACTAAACTCTGTCCTATTAACCTCAGCAGTAAAAATTTATGCAACTGCCACAAAATCTATTAGAACCAGGGATACGTTTCAGGCTAGTCACTACTATGGTTTCAAGGTAAATCCCTGTGGATCACAAACTTTTGCAGGTTCACTGCCAGAAAAAAGGAAAAACTTGTATTGCAGTGCATGGCCATAAGAGTCATAAGAACCAACAAACTAAAGAACTGGATAATCCAGACACCTTTTTATAAAAGGGTGGGCTTACAACAAAAATATTTTCATGGTGTTAGACCTGACAAACCTGTGTAAGGAGTGTACATTTTCCATTTTAATTTTTTTATTATTTATTTTGGTAAAAGTCCCCTATGTCAGTGACCAACTGCCTGTGTCTTTTGCTCTACAATAGCTTGTTTTTAGCTTTAAATATTGCAGAACTGAGATTTTCTCTGCATCTTCACACCCCATCACCCCTGTCCCCATCGACTTCAATTGGGTTTGGCGCAAAGTTTACAAACTTTGAGCAAGATTCCTGAAACTGTTTGCAAAACTAACCCAAGCAGATTTCACCTCATTCCTTCTACGTTAGAGACTCTCATAGGATCAGGGCAGAGTTTAAGCACCAGGCCTCTATTACAAGTATATTAATTATGTCTGAATAAGTCTGATCACCCACTGAAACAATCAAATCAGTTTGCTAATTTAAAAATGATTGCTATCCACTGTTTATATACAGTAACTATAGCAGATTAACATAATACTAAATGAAAGCCTTTGCACTGTATTCCAAAGCACTATTGGACGTTTGTGAAAAGCTGAGTTGTACAACTAATTTGATTGGGAACATGCTGCACCATTTTATAGCCATAGGCCTCAGCAGAATCCCACTGTTATTAATTGCCATTGACCCAGAAGGTTTACATAGGCATGAATAGTGAGGCAGACTTAGAAAGTTCACAAAATATCATGTAAAACAAATGAGGTCTACATCAAACCACCTGCTGTTATCTCCTAATGAAGTCTAGGTTATTATCATTAACTGTAACACAAGAAAAATGAATGCACACAATATAATCACTGCAGAGTTTGATGGCACTGTTCTATGATGTGACAATGTGGATTACCATACATACAGAAGGAAAAAAAAAATTGTAATTTTCTCTACACGTTTGAAAATGTTTGATAAAAGATGAAAGATTATTTTGTGAAATGCAGGAAAAGCAATTGTTCCACATTTTTCACATGATATTAATTTACCTATGCAGGTTACAATAGGAAATTTAAAATGTAATTGGGTTTTATGGGTCTCAAATTATGTTCATTTTGGCATACAAAAGGTTATTTACTAAAACGTGAGAGTGAAAAATCTGGTGCAGCTCTGCATAGTAGCCAATCAGATTACAGGTTTTATGGCCAAAGCTTAATTCAACAAGCTGAAGTTAGAAGCTGATTGTCTACCATGAACAGCTGAACCAGATTCTGAGTGCACCAGTTTTAGTAAATCTATCCCATAGTCTATATATATCCTAGTTGATCATTTGCTGTTTTTAAATACTTTCCTGGTCCATGCCATTTTTAGATTGCTTGTAGTAATGCTACTTGCAGTGGAGTAGCATCAGCATGACAAAGTAACATCAAAGTAACCAGTTCCCAGGACAACTGGAGAACCCTGTTATTAACCTAACTAAGGAATGCATGTCTATTTTCTTTACACTGCACCAGTGAAAGCATCTCTATGATGTGGCTGCTAGCTTAATTCTTTGATGTCCAAAATGGTATTCTGTTAGGTGAGGTATCTATGTGTAGCTTTCAGGTCTAGAACTACTATAAGCCCATGGGCAGCTTTAGAAGTTGAGCCTCGAACCCTAGGAGACTTCTCCAGAAAAGTCAAGTTGTAGTGTTGCCCATTCCTTTTTGACTCTACATCTCATAAACCCTCTATATTCTCCCTGCCTTGCCCCTGAATTACACAGACCAGACAGTAAGAGGTGTAAATGGGAAAATCTCTCACAGCATTAAACTAGACCTATCATTATGACTGACACTGAAACATGAATCAGAAGAGCACATTCCAGCATAAGCCAATCATGTAATTATTTAAGAGAAAGGACCTCTGTCTAATAAAACCACTGTACCCTAACAGAAAAGCCAAAGCAAGGTTTACATGGTCTCTGGTTACTAGAATCCTATGGGTGTTTTAAGTCATAAGAGACAGTAAAGAGTCAGTGGTTTTCCCTATTTGGGAATCTTGGCATGTTATAATAGAGTCATCAAGCCATAACTATTATTTTTGTATATTCAATTTATAATTATAAACTATGCATAGAAACAAGTTTTGTTTTTCAATACATGAGATCTTTTTTCAATAGAACTCAATTTAAGTCATAGTAATACTTCAAAAGGCACCAGAGGTAGACCCAATGCTCTCAGTAATCAGCACTAAGTAACTGATGTAGCATTTTCTGCAATTCAAATCTGTGTGGGGACACTTGTGTTGAGGAGTATAGTTGTTACTAAGCTAAGCCAGCATAGATTTTCTATGGATCCTCTAAGAAAGGAGGAGAAGAAAAAAACAAAAACAAAATAGGAGTGAGATAAATACCTACAGTGTAGTAATATAAAGATTCAGTTGGCTTTGGCAAAGCTAAAAAATGGTATAACAAAATGTTTTATTTTACTTACATCTGTAAAGGTTGCTAGATTCCTTGAAGTGCCTACCAACAAAACTGGAACTTCTGGAAGATAGATTTGCCTCCGCACTGACCTTCGTATTGGCACTTTTCTTGCACTTGGTGCTCAATAGACACTGGCCAACATTTAGCCCATGTGTACACCAGCTTGCCAATGGCTGGTGGGTATTCCCCCACTCAGAACAAAATAGCACAGCAGGGGGTGGGTTTCACTGTACTAACATTGGATAGTTAGTATAGCAAGCTCCGCCCGAGCTCTTCAGTTTTTTTTTCATTCAGTCTGCTGGGTTGAAAAAAAAAAAAACTGATAGGGCGCATGCGCAGCATCCCAAAATGGTGGACATGTGAAGGGTGAGCTCTGCTGATCCTCAGACTGCAATGGCCTCCCGACACCCTTCTGCAGCAGCCACAGCTCCGGGAGTGCTCTCACCCATGTCAGGACGTACCCAGGCAAACCCATGGGCAAAATTGGATGATGGAAGCCACCCATGCCGCCTCCTCCAGATCCAAGGCCTTCCATGCTGGATTGCTTCTTCACTAGACCTGCATTCCTGGCCTCGAGTAGTTGCAGAGGCCTGAGTGAATGCTCCGGAGAGTCCGCTGACATGGCTGGGACAGACACAGACCCCCTGCTGCCTTGCTTCCTACACCGGTGCACCCTTGTCTGACAGTGAATATCTTGGAAGACAAATTGCAAGTATTTTTGCATAATATCACCCACACTGACTCTGCTGAAATTGGAAAATTAGTCCAGGAGCTCAGCGGGGAGATTACTCAATTGGGAGATCACACAGACCACCTTGAATCAAAATTTAATGAATTGGTGCAATATATGAATGTCCTGGAGGAGAATAATGCAAATTTGAAACATTCCATGTCCCAATTACAGCTCCAGCAGGAGGACCTGGAAAACAGGGAGCGCCGCTAGAATGTTAGTGTTCGTGGCATCTCTGAAAAGGTACTAAACAATATGATAGTGTGACAAGAACACGCCTATCTGAAAAAGAGGGTTTCTAAAGGATCCACGCGGAGTAGTATGAATTCAAATGAATTTAACAATACTTTATTTGATCACATAGATCATGAGGAGGTTAAACATGAGCACGGTGTACATATGAAAAAAATAAAATCATGTTTAAAAACACTTAGCGTCTTCAATTGAGGGTCATCTTAGCCAACAGAGCACCATATAAGGCAGAGTGGTGTAATGATGGAGTAGTTATCCTGGATTTCCGTAGGTTTCCTGCTTAATATTGTATGAACCGTTTATTCAGTGGATGTGTTCCCAGTATATATCAGGGACCTCCTGGAATGTACAAGCTGGAACACAAAAATACATAGTATGTATCTAGCAATATGGAAACCAAATCACATCCAAAAATTTACCAGGCCTCCCTCCACAATAGTCAATGGATACTACTGTTACCTTCTCAGAGGTGAGACTATCATACCCGCCTCTCAAATGTAAGGACTTCCTGGATAGCCACCCCAAATGGAACAAGGTCCACAGTACCAAATGATTCTGAGGATATACATAGAAAAAGATAATAAATGTGTAGAACATGGGCATCAGGTAACCCCGAAAACAAAACACACATAGAGATGTGGATATATTACCATCAATGAGGATCAAGAAGACTCCTGTCGACTTGAACTAAGATCAGGTCCTTGATGCTTTTCCAAAAATGCATATGGGGGTGAGGGACCAGGTATACACGATGCGTGGATTTCAAACACATATAGTGTGTATATAGCATATAGCAGGCCGTAGATACCTGAATTTAATATACCCAGTAAAGGGTTTCCAAAAATTGCTCAATTTGAGAAGGTTATTTGCGGTTTTTATAAGGATGTGGCTATGTCACAGCAAAAAAATACCTGAATAGGATAGCGTATATATATATATATATATGTAGATTCTCCTCCTGAGAGGATTTCCAAAAAATTCCCCGAATATACAGGGTAAATTAGGCCCATACAACATGCCCTATGAACACCATGTAGGCTCTGTAAATCTCAACAGCCATAAGCTTTTGAATAACTTGCCACCGGTGGAAGATATATTTCCCTGAGGGATTGCCGTTTGCGAACCGCTGTGATGATAGCCCACTGGTAGTTCTCAACAGGTCTTGGGCCTACCTAACAGGGAGCTGTGACACCGCCGTTCCTTCCCGCCTCGTGGGCGCCGCACCCTGTGAAGACGCCGAGCGTAGTGACGTCAATACGTTGACGCGTTTCGTCCGCCAATCACCGCAGACTTCGTCAGAACTGGGAGGGGACTTCAGTCCTTTGCCTTATATGGTGCACTAATTGCATACCAAAGAGTCTCCACCTCGCCATCTTGTGTTGAAAGAATATCACTACATTAGGAATATCCAAAAGTGAATTAAAACATATATCTTGAATTTTAAAATGATTGCTGGATGTGGAAGAGGAGCCTAATTACTATGGATCAAATCATCTTCCAAGAGAATGATAAACGGGAGATTATTGTTAGCATATTTCACTTTCACATAGGGAAACATCAAAACCAAATACAGCTACCAAGATTTCAAAAACAGTCCTATTGTTCTATATGCTCACCACTTAATAAGAGTAGAAAGAATCGAACACTTAGGTTCATATTTTGTCCACAGAGGCCCATATTTAGTGCATATATAAGGTATCGCAATGTAGATTATAACTCAGGGTATATAAAGAGTTCAAGGGAATTTATTTCAAAAACACCCCAAAGTTAAGTTCTGTGTTTAGTCCAAATGGGACAAGTGCCCCTAGGGTATAGATCCAGAATTTTTCTTTTTGTAGGAGGACTTTATCAAAATCCCCCCGACGGGCCGAAATATTCAGCAGGAAGATCCCTTTTACTTTTAGACCGTCTGTTTTGCCCCCGTGTACTTCTTTAAAGTGTTGCGCCAATGGGTTCACTTTTTCTCCCTTTCTTACATTCCTATTTTCATTTCTAATGTCTCTCAGATGTTCACCAATCCTAGTCCTAAGGCTTCTTTTGGTTTTACCTATATAAATCTTTTTACATGGGCATTCTATCATGTATATCATTTTACTACTAGAACAGTTAATGAAGCTTCGTATTTGAAATATCCTAGAGTTATCATTGTTGAAGAACTGATTAGACTTATGTACAAATGGACAAATCTGACAATGACCACATGGAAACATACCATTTACTGCGGAAAGGTCTAACTTTTTCTCCTACGGACAAAATGGACTTGTTTGAGGTCTATAAAGACTTAAACTTGTTTCTGAGAAAGATCCTTTTAAGAATTCCATATGTATCTAGAGAAGAACAAAATCCCTGTGATCTGAATTCAGAGAGAGAACAACAGGCATTAAGAGATCTCATTAGTCTCCTTGATGAGACTCCCACAGACAGTGAATTTGGGGAGGGAGATGTTTCTAACAAGTGGAAAAGACATACTAGACTTAAAACTCCTTCCAGAAGAATGCCCAATATCAGGGAAAATAAATGGCTAAGTACTTTTTTAGATCTAGTACATGATGACCTTGGAAAAATAGACTGGACAATGAGGAATGCTGATAACCTCACTAGGGGTGAAAGAATAGCCCTTAAGGAACTTAGAAATGCTAAAAACATTGTGATTAAAAAGAGCGATAAAGGGGGGAATGTAGTACTACTAGAAAGTGTGGAATATGAGAAGGAGGTGCTTAGACAGCTGAGGAGTCTGGATACATATCGCAAACTACATAATAACCCGTTCCCAAAACTGGTGGTCGATCTAAATAAAAAAGTGGGGCTGGCACGTGAAGCAAACCTACTAACCAAACGGGAATGTGATATGTTGACAGTTGATACATATAATATCCCCACCTTCTACGTAATCCCAAAAATACATAAAAATCCCTCTCAACCACCGGGACGCCCTATAGTATCTGCTATTGGTGGCCCTTTGGAACCAATAGGTAAATTTGTAGATGACTTGATCAAGGATTTGGTCCTGGAGCTCAAATCCTATGTAAGAGACACGGGGGATGTACTTAAAAAGATTCGAAATGTAAAAGTACCAGAAGGTGCACTCCTGGTGGGAATTGATGTGGAATCACTCTATACCTCCATCCCACACGTTTGGGGACAAAAAGCGGTGGCCCATTTTCTCGAGATATATTTTCCTGAAATGGAGGCCCAAAATGAATTTATATTGGATTTGCTTGAGTTTATGTTGACCCATAACTGTTTTCAGTTTCTGGGCTTCTTCTATCAGCAAATATGTGGTACCTCCATGGGAGCACCTTGGGCCCCGGCATTCGCATGTCTACATCTAGGTATGTGGGAAGAGGAGCTAGTTTATCCCTCCACTCCCTATAAACAATATGCAATAACCTGGTTGCGATACATTGATGATGTCCTAATGGTATGGGATGGAGGTATGGATGAGCTTAAAAGCTTTATGGAATTTTTGAACAAGAATGATAGAAATATCAAACTTACTTATACAGTGGATAGAGAGGTGATAACATTTTTGGATTTGTCAATCTCTGTCCACGAAAATAAACTGGTCACTAAAACATTTAGAAAGGAAACAGCGGCCAATACACTTCTACATGCTAATAGCTACCATCCAAAGAGTCTAAAACAGGGAATCCCAATTGGTCAGTTCCAGAGAATAAAAAGAAACTGTACAGAAGAATTAGAATATAGACATGAATCTATCCAGCTCTACAAAAGGTTCAGAGAGAGGGGCTATTCACATAGAACCCTAAGAAGAGCAAAAAGAAGAGCCCTCGGTAAATCAAGAGAGGAACTAATTAATAAATTAAAACCAAAGGCAGCTGCGAATACTGAAAACCAACCGGTAAGATTCATAACTAAATTCGGACAACAATGGGATGAAGTCAAGAAGGCCCTGGACTCCCATTGGCATCTACTAATTCAAAATCCGCAGATAGCGAAAGTGGTAGGAGAGAGCCCCCATATGGTGGCAAAACGAACTCGGAATCTAAATGATATATTAGTACAATCAGAATTTCAGAGGGTACCACAGAGAAACTGGCTAACTAGGAAGACTGGTGTATATGGTATGTTTCCATGTGGTCATTGTCAGATTTGTCCATTTGTACATAAGTCTAATCAGTTCTTCAACAATGATAACTCTAGGATATTTCAAATACGAAGCTTCATTAACTGTTCTAGTAGTAAAATGATATACATGATAGAATGCCCATGTAAAAAGATTTATATAGGTAAAACCAAAAGAAGCCTTAGGACTAGGATTGGTGAACATCTGAGAGACATTAGAAATGAAAATAGGAATGTAAGAAAGGGAGAAAAAGTGAACCCATTGGCGCAACACTTTAAAGAAGTACACGGGGGCAAAACAGACGGTCTAAAAGTAAAAGGGATCTTCCTGCTGAATATTTCGGCCCGTCGGGGGGATTTTGATAAAGTCCTCCTACAAAAAGAAAAATTCTGGATCTATACCCTAGGGGCACTTGTCCCATTTGGACTAAACACAGAACTTAACTTTGGGGTGTTTTTGAAATAAATTCCCTTGAACTCTTTATATACCCTGAGTTATAATCTACATTGCGATACCTTATATATGCACTAAATATGGGCCTCTGTGGACAAAATATGAACCTAAGTGTTCGATTCTTTCTACTCTTATTAAGTGGTGAGCATATAAAACAATAGGACTGTTTTTGAAATCTTGGTAGCTGTATTTGGTTTTGATGTTTCCCTATGTGAAAGTGAAATATGCTAACAATAATCTCCCGTTTATCATTCTCTTGGAAGATGATTTGATCCATAGTAATTAGGCTCCTCTTCCACATCCAGCAATCATTTTAAAATTCAAGATATATGTTTTAATTCACTTTTGGATATTCCTAATGTAGTGATATTCTTTCAACACAAGATGGCGAGGTGGAGACTCTTTGGTATGCAATTAGTGCACCATATAAGGCAAAGGACTGAAGTCCCCTCCCAGTTCTGACGAAGTCTGCGGTGATTGGCGGACGAAACGCGTCAACGTATTTACGTCACTACGCTCGGCGTCTTCACAGGGTGCGGCGCCCACGAGGCGGGAAGGAACGGCGGTGTCACAGCTCCCTGTTAGGTAGGCCCAAGACCTGTTGAGAACTACCAGTGGGCTATCATCACAGCGGTTCGCAAACGGCAATCCCTCAGGGAAATATATCTTCCACGGTGGCAAGTTATTCAAAAGCTTATGGCTGTTGAGATTTACAGAGCCTACATGGTGTTCATAGGGCATGTTGTATGGGCCTAATTTACCCTGTATATTCGGGGAATTTTTTGGAAATCCTCTCAGGAGGAGAATCTACATATATATATATATATATATATACAGTGGGGCAAAAAAGTATTTAGTCAGCCACCAATTGTGCAAGTTCTCCCACTTAAAAATATGAGAGAGGTCTGTAATTGGCATCATAGGTAGACCTCAACTATGAGAGACAAAATGAGAAAAAAAATCCAGACAATCACATTGGCTGATTTGGAAAGAATTTATTTGCAAATTATGGTGGAAAACAAGTATTTGGTCACCTACAAACAAGCAAGATTTCTGGCTCTCACAGCCCTGTGCCTTCTTGTTTAAGAGGCTCATCTGTCCTGCACTCATTACCTGTATCAATGGCACCTGTTTGAACTTGTTATCAGTATAAAAGACACCTGTCCACAACCTCAAACAGTCACACTCCAAACTCCACTATGGTGAAGACTAAAGAGCTGTTGAAGGACACCAGAAACAAAATTGTAGACCTGCACCAGGCTGGGAAAACTGAATCTGCAATAGGCAAGCAGCTTGGTGTGAACAAATCACCTGTGGGAGCAATAATTAGAAAATGGAAGACATACAAGACCACTGGTAATCTCCCTCGATCTGGGGCTCCACACAAGATCTCATCCCATGGGGTCAAAATGATCACAAGAATGGTGAGCAAAAATCCCAGGACCACACGGGGGACCTAGAGAATGACCTGCAGAGAGCTGGGACCAACGTAACAAAGGCTACCATCAGTAACACACTACGTTGTCAGGGACTCAGATCCTGCAGTGCCAGACGTGTCCCGCTGCTTAAGCCAGTACATGTCCGGGCCCGTCTGAAGTTTGCTAGAGAGCATTTGGATGATCCAGAAGAGGATTGGGAGAATGTCATATGGTCAGATGAAATCAAAATAGAACTGTTTGGTAGAAACACAACTCGTCGTGTTTGGAGGAGAGAAAATGCTGAGTTGCAGCCAAAGAACACCATACCTACAGTGAAGCATGGGGGTGGCAACATCATGCTTTGGGACTGTTTCTCCGCAAAGGGACCAGGACAACTAATGCATGTACAAGACAGAATGAATGGGGCCATGTATCGTGAGATTTTGAGTGCAAACCTCCTTCCATCAGCAAGGGCATTGAAGATGAAACGTGGCTGGGTCTTCCAACATGACAATGATCCCAAACATACCACCCGGGCAACGAAGGAGTGGCTTTGTAAGAAGCATTTCAAGGTCCTGGAGTGGCCTAGCCAGTCTCCAGATCTCAACCCCCTAGAAAACCTTTGGAGGGAGTTGAAAGTCTGTGTTGCCCAGCGACAGCCCCAAAACATCACTGCTCTAGAGGAGATCTGCATGGAGGAATGGGCCAACATACCAGCAACAGTGTGTGCCAACCTTGTGAAGACTTACAAGAAACGTTTGACCTCTGTCATTGCCAACAAAGGATATATAACAAAGTATTGAAATGAACTTTTGATATTGACCAAATACTTATTTTCCACCATAATTTGCAAATACATTCTTTCCAAATCAGCCAATCTGATTGTCTGGATTTTTTTTCTCATTTTGTCTCTCATAGTTGAGGTCTACCTATGATGCCAATTACAGGACTCTCTCATCTTTTTAAGTGGGAGAACTTGCACAATTGGTGGCTGACTAAATACTTTTTTGCCCCACTGTACGCTATCCTATTCAGGTATTTTTTTGCTGTGACATAGCCACATCCTTATAAAAACCGCAAATAACCTTCTCAAATTGAGCAATTTTTGGAAACCCTTTACTGGGTATATTAAATTCAGGTATCTACGGCCTGCTATATGCTATATACACACTATATGTGTTTGAAATCCACGCATCGTGTATACCTGGTCCCTCACCCCCATATGCATTTTTGGAAAAGCATCAAGGACCTGATCTTAGTTCAAGTCGACAGGAGTCTTCTTGATCCTCATTGATGGTAATATATCCACATCTCTATGTGTGTTTTGTTTTCGGGGTTACCTGATGCCCATGTTCTACACATTTATTATCTTTTTCTATGTATATCCTCAGAATCATTTGGTACTGTGGACCTTGTTCCATTTGGGGTGGCTATCCAGGAAGTCCTTACATTTGAGAGGCGGGTATGATAGTCTCACCTCTGAGAAGGTAACAGTAGTATCCATTGACTATTGTGGAGGGAGGCCTGGTAAATTTTTGGATGTGATTTGGTTTCCATATTGCTAGATACATACTATGTATTTTTGTGTTCCAGCTTGTACATTCCAGGAGGTCCCTGATATATACTGGGAACACATCCACTGAATATACGGTTCATACAATATTAAGCAGGAAACCTACGGAAATCCAGGATAACTACTCCATCATTACACCACTCTGCCTTATATGGTGCTCTGTTGGCTAAGATGACCCTCAATTGAAGACGCTAAGTGTTTTTAAACATGATTTTATTTTTTTCATATGTACACCGTGCTCATGTTTAACCTCCTCATGATCTATGTGATCAAATAAAGTATTGTTAAATTCATTTGAATTCATACTACTCCGCGTGGATCCTTTAGAAACCCTCTTTTTCAGATAGGCGTGTTCTTGTCACACTATCATATTGTTTAGTATGCTGTCCCCTGGGTTTATGTATCCACACTTGTATAAGTGAGTCGGAGAGGTGCTTATGACATTAATTATTAGTGTCATTTTTGGTGGCTTGCTTTTGTTTTATTGTTGTGATCTCTGAAAAGGTCCCTGACTCCCAACTTAAACGCCACCTGCTGTCTCTGTTTACCACTCTGGCTCCCAAAGTCCTAGATGTTGATTGGCATATGGCCCATAGATTGTTAGGCCTGAGGCCTCAAGAGGGGACTAGGCCCAAAGAAGTTATTATTCGTTTCCATTACTTTGACAGCAAAGAAGCTCTGATCGCCTCAACTCGCAACAAGACCTCCCTGGAATTTAAGGGAGACAAACTTCAGATTTTTAGTGATCTATCCTCCATTACTTTGGAAAAGATATGTGTCTTAACCACTAGCCTACAGAGCACTTATAACCCCTTCCTGCCCAGGCCAATTTACAGCTTTCAGCACTGTTGTACTTTGAATGACAATTGCGCGGTCATGCAACGCTGTACCCATATGAAATTTTTATCATTTTTTGTGACAGATAGAGCTTTATTTTGGTGGTATTTAATCATCTCCGGGTTTTTGATGTTCACCAATCCTAGTCCTAAGGCTTCTTTTGGTTTTACCTATATAAATCTTTTTACATGGGCATTCTATCATGTATATCATTTTACTACTAGAACAGTTAATGAAGCTTCGTATTTGAAATATCCTAGAGTTATCATTGTTGAAGAACTGATTAGACTTATGTACAAATGGACAAATCTGACAATGACCACATGGAAACATACCATTTACTGCGGAAAGGTCTAACTTTTTCTCCTACGGACAAAATGGACTTGTTTGA
Organism: Staurois parvus; assembly: GCF_062004578.1. Lineage (NCBI taxonomy): Eukaryota > Metazoa > Chordata > Amphibia > Anura > Ranidae > Staurois > Staurois parvus. The sequence continues at coordinate 2,347,802 of NW_028318095.1, read as the reverse complement.
GGTCTATAAAGACTTAAACTTGTTTCTGAGAAAGATCCTTTTAAGAATTCCATATGTATCTAGAGAAGAACAAAATCCCTGTGATCTGAATTCAGAGAGAGAACAACAGGCATTAAGAGATCTCATTAGTCTCCTTGATGAGACTCCCACAGACAGTGAATTTGGGGAGGGAGATGTTTCTAACAAGTGGAAAAGACATACTAGACTTAAAACTCCTTCCAGAAGAATGCCCAATATCAGGGAAAATAAATGGCTAAGTACTTTTTTAGATCTAGTACATGATGACCTTGGAAAAATAGACTGGACAATGAGGAATGCTGATAACCTCACTAGGGGTGAAAGAATAGCCCTTAAGGAACTTAGAAATGCTAAAAACATTGTGATTAAAAAGAGCGATAAAGGGGGGAATGTAGTACTACTAGAAAGTGTGGAATATGAGAAGGAGGTGCTTAGACAGCTGAGGAGTCTGGATACATATCGCAAACTACATAATAACCCGTTCCCAAAACTGGTGGTCGATCTAAATAAAAAAGTGGGGCTGGCACGTGAAGCAAACCTACTAACCAAACGGGAATGTGATATGTTGACAGTTGATACATATAATATCCCCACCTTCTACGTAATCCCAAAAATACATAAAAATCCCTCTCAACCACCGGGACGCCCTATAGTATCTGCTATTGGTGGCCCTTTGGAACCAATAGGTAAATTTGTAGATGACTTGATCAAGGATTTGGTCCTGGAGCTCAAATCCTATGTAAGAGACACGGGGGATGTACTTAAAAAGATTCGAAATGTAAAAGTACCAGAAGGTGCACTCCTGGTGGGAATTGATGTGGAATCACTCTATACCTCCATCCCACACGTTTGGGGACAAAAAGCGGTGGCCCATTTTCTCGAGATATATTTTCCTGAAATGGAGGCCCAAAATGAATTTATATTGGATTTGCTTGAGTTTATGTTGACCCATAACTGTTTTCAGTTTCTGGGCTTCTTCTATCAGCAAATATGTGGTACCTCCATGGGAGCACCTTGGGCCCCGGCATTCGCATGTCTACATCTAGGTATGTGGGAAGAGGAGCTAGTTTATCCCTCCACTCCCTATAAACAATATGCAATAACCTGGTTGCGATACATTGATGATGTCCTAATGGTATGGGATGGAGGTATGGATGAGCTTAAAAGCTTTATGGAATTTTTGAACAAGAATGATAGAAATATCAAACTTACTTATACAGTGGATAGAGAGGTGATAACATTTTTGGATTTGTCAATCTCTGTCCACGAAAATAAACTGGTCACTAAAACATTTAGAAAGGAAACAGCGGCCAATACACTTCTACATGCTAATAGCTACCATCCAAAGAGTCTAAAACAGGGAATCCCAATTGGTCAGTTCCAGAGAATAAAAAGAAACTGTACAGAAGAATTAGAATATAGACATGAATCTATCCAGCTCTACAAAAGGTTCAGAGAGAGGGGCTATTCACATAGAACCCTAAGAAGAGCAAAAAGAAGAGCCCTCGGTAAATCAAGAGAGGAACTAATTAATAAATTAAAACCAAAGGCAGCTGCGAATACTGAAAACCAACCGGTAAGATTCATAACTAAATTCGGACAACAATGGGATGAAGTCAAGAAGGCCCTGGACTCCCATTGGCATCTACTAATTCAAAATCCGCAGATAGCGAAAGTGGTAGGAGAGAGCCCCCATATGGTGGCAAAACGAACTCGGAATCTAAATGATATATTAGTACAATCAGAATTTCAGAGGGTACCACAGAGAAACTGGCTAACTAGGAAGACTGGTGTATATGGTATGTTTCCATGTGGTCATTGTCAGATTTGTCCATTTGTACATAAGTCTAATCAGTTCTTCAACAATGATAACTCTAGGATATTTCAAATACGAAGCTTCATTAACTGTTCTAGTAGTAAAATGATATACATGATAGAATGCCCATGTAAAAAGATTTATATAGGTAAAACCAAAAGAAGCCTTAGGACTAGGATTGGTGAACATCTGAGAGACATTAGAAATGAAAATAGGAATGTAAGAAAGGGAGAAAAAGTGAACCCATTGGCGCAACACTTTAAAGAAGTACACGGGGGCAAAACAGACGGTCTAAAAGTAAAAGGGATCTTCCTGCTGAATATTTCGGCCCGTCGGGGGGATTTTGATAAAGTCCTCCTACAAAAAGAAAAATTCTGGATCTATACCCTAGGGGCACTTGTCCCATTTGGACTAAACACAGAACTTAACTTTGGGGTGTTTTTGAAATAAATTCCCTTGAACTCTTTATATACCCTGAGTTATAATCTACATTGCGATACCTTATATATGCACTAAATATGGGCCTCTGTGGACAAAATATGAACCTAAGTGTTCGATTCTTTCTACTCTTATTAAGTGGTGAGCATATAAAACAATAGGACTGTTTTTGAAATCTTGGTAGCTGTATTTGGTTTTGATGTTTCCCTATGTGAAAGTGAAATATGCTAACAATAATCTCCCGTTTATCATTCTCTTGGAAGATGATTTGATCCATAGTAATTAGGCTCCTCTTCCACATCCAGCAATCATTTTAAAATTCAAGATATATGTTTTAATTCACTTTTGGATATTCCTAATGTAGTGATATTCTTTCAACACAAGATGGCGAGGTGGAGACTCTTTGGTATGCAATTAGTGCACCATATAAGGCAAAGGACTGAAGTCCCCTCCCAGTTCTGACGAAGTCTGCGGTGATTGGCGGACGAAACGCGTCAACGTATTTACGTCACTACGCTCGGCGTCTTCACAGGGTGCGGCGCCCACGAGGCGGGAAGGAACGGCGGTGTCACAGCTCCCTGTTAGGTAGGCCCAAGACCTGTTGAGAACTACCAGTGGGCTATCATCACAGCGGTTCGCAAACGGCAATCCCTCAGGGAAATATATCTTCCACGGTGGCAAGTTATTCAAAAGCTTATGGCTGTTGAGATTTACAGAGCCTACATGGTGTTCATAGGGCATGTTGTATGGGCCTAATTTACCCTGTATATTCGGGGAATTTTTTGGAAATCCTCTCAGGAGGAGAATCTACATATATATATATATATATATATACAGTGGGGCAAAAAAGTATTTAGTCAGCCACCAATTGTGCAAGTTCTCCCACTTAAAAATATGAGAGAGGTCTGTAATTGGCATCATAGGTAGACCTCAACTATGAGAGACAAAATGAGAAAAAAAATCCAGACAATCACATTGGCTGATTTGGAAAGAATTTATTTGCAAATTATGGTGGAAAACAAGTATTTGGTCACCTACAAACAAGCAAGATTTCTGGCTCTCACAGCCCTGTGCCTTCTTGTTTAAGAGGCTCATCTGTCCTGCACTCATTACCTGTATCAATGGCACCTGTTTGAACTTGTTATCAGTATAAAAGACACCTGTCCACAACCTCAAACAGTCACACTCCAAACTCCACTATGGTGAAGACTAAAGAGCTGTTGAAGGACACCAGAAACAAAATTGTAGACCTGCACCAGGCTGGGAAAACTGAATCTGCAATAGGCAAGCAGCTTGGTGTGAACAAATCACCTGTGGGAGCAATAATTAGAAAATGGAAGACATACAAGACCACTGGTAATCTCCCTCGATCTGGGGCTCCACACAAGATCTCATCCCATGGGGTCAAAATGATCACAAGAATGGTGAGCAAAAATCCCAGGACCACACGGGGGACCTAGAGAATGACCTGCAGAGAGCTGGGACCAACGTAACAAAGGCTACCATCAGTAACACACTACGTTGTCAGGGACTCAGATCCTGCAGTGCCAGACGTGTCCCGCTGCTTAAGCCAGTACATGTCCGGGCCCGTCTGAAGTTTGCTAGAGAGCATTTGGATGATCCAGAAGAGGATTGGGAGAATGTCATATGGTCAGATGAAATCAAAATAGAACTGTTTGGTAGAAACACAACTCGTCGTGTTTGGAGGAGAGAAAATGCTGAGTTGCAGCCAAAGAACACCATACCTACAGTGAAGCATGGGGGTGGCAACATCATGCTTTGGGACTGTTTCTCCGCAAAGGGACCAGGACAACTAATGCATGTACAAGACAGAATGAATGGGGCCATGTATCGTGAGATTTTGAGTGCAAACCTCCTTCCATCAGCAAGGGCATTGAAGATGAAACGTGGCTGGGTCTTCCAACATGACAATGATCCCAAACATACCACCCGGGCAACGAAGGAGTGGCTTTGTAAGAAGCATTTCAAGGTCCTGGAGTGGCCTAGCCAGTCTCCAGATCTCAACCCCCTAGAAAACCTTTGGAGGGAGTTGAAAGTCTGTGTTGCCCAGCGACAGCCCCAAAACATCACTGCTCTAGAGGAGATCTGCATGGAGGAATGGGCCAACATACCAGCAACAGTGTGTGCCAACCTTGTGAAGACTTACAAGAAACGTTTGACCTCTGTCATTGCCAACAAAGGATATATAACAAAGTATTGAAATGAACTTTTGATATTGACCAAATACTTATTTTCCACCATAATTTGCAAATACATTCTTTCCAAATCAGCCAATCTGATTGTCTGGATTTTTTTTCTCATTTTGTCTCTCATAGTTGAGGTCTACCTATGATGCCAATTACAGGACTCTCTCATCTTTTTAAGTGGGAGAACTTGCACAATTGGTGGCTGACTAAATACTTTTTTGCCCCACTGTACGCTATCCTATTCAGGTATTTTTTTGCTGTGACATAGCCACATCCTTATAAAAACCGCAAATAACCTTCTCAAATTGAGCAATTTTTGGAAACCCTTTACTGGGTATATTAAATTCAGGTATCTACGGCCTGCTATATGCTATATACACACTATATGTGTTTGAAATCCACGCATCGTGTATACCTGGTCCCTCACCCCCATATGCATTTTTGGAAAAGCATCAAGGACCTGATCTTAGTTCAAGTCGACAGGAGTCTTCTTGATCCTCATTGATGGTAATATATCCACATCTCTATGTGTGTTTTGTTTTCGGGGTTACCTGATGCCCATGTTCTACACATTTATTATCTTTTTCTATGTATATCCTCAGAATCATTTGGTACTGTGGACCTTGTTCCATTTGGGGTGGCTATCCAGGAAGTCCTTACATTTGAGAGGCGGGTATGATAGTCTCACCTCTGAGAAGGTAACAGTAGTATCCATTGACTATTGTGGAGGGAGGCCTGGTAAATTTTTGGATGTGATTTGGTTTCCATATTGCTAGATACATACTATGTATTTTTGTGTTCCAGCTTGTACATTCCAGGAGGTCCCTGATATATACTGGGAACACATCCACTGAATATACGGTTCATACAATATTAAGCAGGAAACCTACGGAAATCCAGGATAACTACTCCATCATTACACCACTCTGCCTTATATGGTGCTCTGTTGGCTAAGATGACCCTCAATTGAAGACGCTAAGTGTTTTTAAACATGATTTTATTTTTTTCATATGTACACCGTGCTCATGTTTAACCTCCTCATGATCTATGTGATCAAATAAAGTATTGTTAAATTCATTTGAATTCATACTACTCCGCGTGGATCCTTTAGAAACCCTCTTTTTCAGATAGGCGTGTTCTTGTCACACTATCATATTGTTTAGTATGCTGTCCCCTGGGTTTATGTATCCACACTTGTATAAGTGAGTCGGAGAGGTGCTTATGACATTAATTATTAGTGTCATTTTTGGTGGCTTGCTTTTGTTTTATTGTTGTGATCTCTGAAAAGGTCCCTGACTCCCAACTTAAACGCCACCTGCTGTCTCTGTTTACCACTCTGGCTCCCAAAGTCCTAGATGTTGATTGGCATATGGCCCATAGATTGTTAGGCCTGAGGCCTCAAGAGGGGACTAGGCCCAAAGAAGTTATTATTCGTTTCCATTACTTTGACAGCAAAGAAGCTCTGATCGCCTCAACTCGCAACAAGACCTCCCTGGAATTTAAGGGAGACAAACTTCAGATTTTTAGTGATCTATCCTCCATTACTTTGGAAAAGATATGTGTCTTAACCACTAGCCTACAGAGCACTTATAACCCCTTCCTGCCCAGGCCAATTTACAGCTTTCAGCACTGTTGTACTTTGAATGACAATTGCGCGGTCATGCAACGCTGTACCCATATGAAATTTTTATCATTTTTTGTGACAGATAGAGCTTTATTTTGGTGGTATTTAATCATCTCCGGGTTTTTGATGTTCACCAATCCTAGTCCTAAGGCTTCTTTTGGTTTTACCTATATAAATCTTTTTACATGGGCATTCTATCATGTATATCATTTTACTACTAGAACAGTTAATGAAGCTTCGTATTTGAAATATCCTAGAGTTATCATTGTTGAAGAACTGATTAGACTTATGTACAAATGGACAAATCTGACAATGACCACATGGAAACATACCATTTACTGCGGAAAGGTCTAACTTTTTCTCCTACGGACAAAATGGACTTGTTTGAGGTCTATAAAGACTTAAACTTGTTTCTGAGAAAGATCCTTTTAAGAATTCCATATGTATCTAGAGAAGAACAAAATCCCTGTGATCTGAATTCAGAGAGAGAACAACAGGCATTAAGAGATCTCATTAGTCTCCTTGATGAGACTCCCACAGACAGTGAATTTGGGGAGGGAGATGTTTCTAACAAGTGGAAAAGACATACTAGACTTAAAACTCCTTCCAGAAGAATGCCCAATATCAGGGAAAATAAATGGCTAAGTACTTTTTTAGATCTAGTACATGATGACCTTGGAAAAATAGACTGGACAATGAGGAATGCTGATAACCTCACTAGGGGTGAAAGAATAGCCCTTAAGGAACTTAGAAATGCTAAAAACATTGTGATTAAAAAGAGCGATAAAGGGGGGAATGTAGTACTACTAGAAAGTGTGGAATATGAGAAGGAGGTGCTTAGACAGCTGAGGAGTCTGGATACATATCGCAAACTACATAATAACCCGTTCCCAAAACTGGTGGTCGATCTAAATAAAAAAGTGGGGCTGGCACGTGAAGCAAACCTACTAACCAAACGGGAATGTGATATGTTGACAGTTGATACATATAATATCCCCACCTTCTACGTAATCCCAAAAATACATAAAAATCCCTCTCAACCACCGGGACGCCCTATAGTATCTGCTATTGGTGGCCCTTTGGAACCAATAGGTAAATTTGTAGATGACTTGATCAAGGATTTGGTCCTGGAGCTCAAATCCTATGTAAGAGACACGGGGGATGTACTTAAAAAGATTCGAAATGTAAAAGTACCAGAAGGTGCACTCCTGGTGGGAATTGATGTGGAATCACTCTATACCTCCATCCCACACGTTTGGGGACAAAAAGCGGTGGCCCATTTTCTCGAGATATATTTTCCTGAAATGGAGGCCCAAAATGAATTTATATTGGATTTGCTTGAGTTTATGTTGACCCATAACTGTTTTCAGTTTCTGGGCTTCTTCTATCAGCAAATATGTGGTACCTCCATGGGAGCACCTTGGGCCCCGGCATTCGCATGTCTACATCTAGGTATGTGGGAAGAGGAGCTAGTTTATCCCTCCACTCCCTATAAACAATATGCAATAACCTGGTTGCGATACATTGATGATGTCCTAATGGTATGGGATGGAGGTATGGATGAGCTTAAAAGCTTTATGGAATTTTTGAACAAGAATGATAGAAATATCAAACTTACTTATACAGTGGATAGAGAGGTGATAACATTTTTGGATTTGTCAATCTCTGTCCACGAAAATAAACTGGTCACTAAAACATTTAGAAAGGAAACAGCGGCCAATACACTTCTACATGCTAATAGCTACCATCCAAAGAGTCTAAAACAGGGAATCCCAATTGGTCAGTTCCAGAGAATAAAAAGAAACTGTACAGAAGAATTAGAATATAGACATGAATCTATCCAGCTCTACAAAAGGTTCAGAGAGAGGGGCTATTCACATAGAACCCTAAGAAGAGCAAAAAGAAGAGCCCTCGGTAAATCAAGAGAGGAACTAATTAATAAATTAAAACCAAAGGCAGCTGCGAATACTGAAAACCAACCGGTAAGATTCATAACTAAATTCGGACAACAATGGGATGAAGTCAAGAAGGCCCTGGACTCCCATTGGCATCTACTAATTCAAAATCCGCAGATAGCGAAAGTGGTAGGAGAGAGCCCCCATATGGTGGCAAAACGAACTCGGAATCTAAATGATATATTAGTACAATCAGAATTTCAGAGGGTACCACAGAGAAACTGGCTAACTAGGAAGACTGGTGTATATGGTATGTTTCCATGTGGTCATTGTCAGATTTGTCCATTTGTACATAAGTCTAATCAGTTCTTCAACAATGATAACTCTAGGATATTTCAAATACGAAGCTTCATTAACTGTTCTAGTAGTAAAATGATATACATGATAGAATGCCCATGTAAAAAGATTTATATAGGTAAAACCAAAAGAAGCCTTAGGACTAGGATTGGTGAACATCTGAGAGACATTAGAAATGAAAATAGGAATGTAAGAAAGGGAGAAAAAGTGAACCCATTGGCGCAACACTTTAAAGAAGTACACGGGGGCAAAACAGACGGTCTAAAAGTAAAAGGGATCTTCCTGCTGAATATTTCGGCCCGTCGGGGGGATTTTGATAAAGTCCTCCTACAAAAAGAAAAATTCTGGATCTATACCCTAGGGGCACTTGTCCCATTTGGACTAAACACAGAACTTAACTTTGGGGTGTTTTTGAAATAAATTCCCTTGAACTCTTTATATACCCTGAGTTATAATCTACATTGCGATACCTTATATATGCACTAAATATGGGCCTCTGTGGACAAAATATGAACCTAAGTGTTCGATTCTTTCTACTCTTATTAAGTGGTGAGCATATAAAACAATAGGACTGTTTTTGAAATCTTGGTAGCTGTATTTGGTTTTGATGTTTCCCTATGTGAAAGTGAAATATGCTAACAATAATCTCCCGTTTATCATTCTCTTGGAAGATGATTTGATCCATAGTAATTAGGCTCCTCTTCCACATCCAGCAATCATTTTAAAATTCAAGATATATGTTTTAATTCACTTTTGGATATTCCTAATGTAGTGATATTCTTTCAACACAAGATGGCGAGGTGGAGACTCTTTGGTATGCAATTAGTGCACCATATAAGGCAAAGGACTGAAGTCCCCTCCCAGTTCTGACGAAGTCTGCGGTGATTGGCGGACGAAACGCGTCAACGTATTTACGTCACTACGCTCGGCGTCTTCACAGGGTGCGGCGCCCACGAGGCGGGAAGGAACGGCGGTGTCACAGCTCCCTGTTAGGTAGGCCCAAGACCTGTTGAGAACTACCAGTGGGCTATCATCACAGCGGTTCGCAAACGGCAATCCCTCAGGGAAATATATCTTCCACGGTGGCAAGTTATTCAAAAGCTTATGGCTGTTGAGATTTACAGAGCCTACATGGTGTTCATAGGGCATGTTGTATGGGCCTAATTTACCCTGTATATTCGGGGAATTTTTTGGAAATCCTCTCAGGAGGAGAATCTACATATATATATATATATATATATACAGTGGGGCAAAAAAGTATTTAGTCAGCCACCAATTGTGCAAGTTCTCCCACTTAAAAATATGAGAGAGGTCTGTAATTGGCATCATAGGTAGACCTCAACTATGAGAGACAAAATGAGAAAAAAAATCCAGACAATCACATTGGCTGATTTGGAAAGAATTTATTTGCAAATTATGGTGGAAAACAAGTATTTGGTCACCTACAAACAAGCAAGATTTCTGGCTCTCACAGCCCTGTGCCTTCTTGTTTAAGAGGCTCATCTGTCCTGCACTCATTACCTGTATCAATGGCACCTGTTTGAACTTGTTATCAGTATAAAAGACACCTGTCCACAACCTCAAACAGTCACACTCCAAACTCCACTATGGTGAAGACTAAAGAGCTGTTGAAGGACACCAGAAACAAAATTGTAGACCTGCACCAGGCTGGGAAAACTGAATCTGCAATAGGCAAGCAGCTTGGTGTGAACAAATCACCTGTGGGAGCAATAATTAGAAAATGGAAGACATACAAGACCACTGGTAATCTCCCTCGATCTGGGGCTCCACACAAGATCTCATCCCATGGGGTCAAAATGATCACAAGAATGGTGAGCAAAAATCCCAGGACCACACGGGGGACCTAGAGAATGACCTGCAGAGAGCTGGGACCAACGTAACAAAGGCTACCATCAGTAACACACTACGTTGTCAGGGACTCAGATCCTGCAGTGCCAGACGTGTCCCGCTGCTTAAGCCAGTACATGTCCGGGCCCGTCTGAAGTTTGCTAGAGAGCATTTGGATGATCCAGAAGAGGATTGGGAGAATGTCATATGGTCAGATGAAATCAAAATAGAACTGTTTGGTAGAAACACAACTCGTCGTGTTTGGAGGAGAGAAAATGCTGAGTTGCAGCCAAAGAACACCATACCTACAGTGAAGCATGGGGGTGGCAACATCATGCTTTGGGACTGTTTCTCCGCAAAGGGACCAGGACAACTAATGCATGTACAAGACAGAATGAATGGGGCCATGTATCGTGAGATTTTGAGTGCAAACCTCCTTCCATCAGCAAGGGCATTGAAGATGAAACGTGGCTGGGTCTTCCAACATGACAATGATCCCAAACATACCACCCGGGCAACGAAGGAGTGGCTTTGTAAGAAGCATTTCAAGGTCCTGGAGTGGCCTAGCCAGTCTCCAGATCTCAACCCCCTAGAAAACCTTTGGAGGGAGTTGAAAGTCTGTGTTGCCCAGCGACAGCCCCAAAACATCACTGCTCTAGAGGAGATCTGCATGGAGGAATGGGCCAACATACCAGCAACAGTGTGTGCCAACCTTGTGAAGACTTACAAGAAACGTTTGACCTCTGTCATTGCCAACAAAGGATATATAACAAAGTATTGAAATGAACTTTTGATATTGACCAAATACTTATTTTCCACCATAATTTGCAAATACATTCTTTCCAAATCAGCCAATCTGATTGTCTGGATTTTTTTTCTCATTTTGTCTCTCATAGTTGAGGTCTACCTATGATGCCAATTACAGGACTCTCTCATCTTTTTAAGTGGGAGAACTTGCACAATTGGTGGCTGACTAAATACTTTTTTGCCCCACTGTACGCTATCCTATTCAGGTATTTTTTTGCTGTGACATAGCCACATCCTTATAAAAACCGCAAATAACCTTCTCAAATTGAGCAATTTTTGGAAACCCTTTACTGGGTATATTAAATTCAGGTATCTACGGCCTGCTATATGCTATATACACACTATATGTGTTTGAAATCCACGCATCGTGTATACCTGGTCCCTCACCCCCATATGCATTTTTGGAAAAGCATCAAGGACCTGATCTTAGTTCAAGTCGACAGGAGTCTTCTTGATCCTCATTGATGGTAATATATCCACATCTCTATGTGTGTTTTGTTTTCGGGGTTACCTGATGCCCATGTTCTACACATTTATTATCTTTTTCTATGTATATCCTCAGAATCATTTGGTACTGTGGACCTTGTTCCATTTGGGGTGGCTATCCAGGAAGTCCTTACATTTGAGAGGCGGGTATGATAGTCTCACCTCTGAGAAGGTAACAGTAGTATCCATTGACTATTGTGGAGGGAGGCCTGGTAAATTTTTGGATGTGATTTGGTTTCCATATTGCTAGATACATACTATGTATTTTTGTGTTCCAGCTTGTACATTCCAGGAGGTCCCTGATATATACTGGGAACACATCCACTGAATATACGGTTCATACAATATTAAGCAGGAAACCTACGGAAATCCAGGATAACTACTCCATCATTACACCACTCTGCCTTATATGGTGCTCTGTTGGCTAAGATGACCCTCAATTGAAGACGCTAAGTGTTTTTAAACATGATTTTATTTTTTTCATATGTACACCGTGCTCATGTTTAACCTCCTCATGATCTATGTGATCAAATAAAGTATTGTTAAATTCATTTGAATTCATACTACTCCGCGTGGATCCTTTAGAAACCCTCTTTTTCAGATAGGCGTGTTCTTGTCACACTATCATATTGTTTAGTATGCTGTCCCCTGGGTTTATGTATCCACACTTGTATAAGTGAGTCGGAGAGGTGCTTATGACATTAATTATTAGTGTCATTTTTGGTGGCTTGCTTTTGTTTTATTGTTGTGATCTCTGAAAAGGTCCCTGACTCCCAACTTAAACGCCACCTGCTGTCTCTGTTTACCACTCTGGCTCCCAAAGTCCTAGATGTTGATTGGCATATGGCCCATAGATTGTTAGGCCTGAGGCCTCAAGAGGGGACTAGGCCCAAAGAAGTTATTATTCGTTTCCATTACTTTGACAGCAAAGAAGCTCTGATCGCCTCAACTCGCAACAAGACCTCCCTGGAATTTAAGGGAGACAAACTTCAGATTTTTAGTGATCTATCCTCCATTACTTTGGAAAAGATATGTGTCTTAACCACTAGCCTACAGAGCACTTATAACCCCTTCCTGCCCAGGCCAATTTACAGCTTTCAGCACTGTTGTACTTTGAATGACAATTGCGCGGTCATGCAACGCTGTACCCATATGAAATTTTTATCATTTTTTGTGACAGATAGAGCTTTATTTTGGTGGTATTTAATCATCTCCGGGTTTTTGAAAAAAAAAAGTTTTTTCTTAGTTTCTGTTATAAAATTTTGTGAATAAGTGATTTTTCTCCTTCACTGATGTGCACTAATGAGGTTGCAGTGATGGGCACTGATAGGCTGCACTGATGGACACTGATAGGTGGCACTGATGGGCACTGATGAGGAGGCACTGGTAGGTGGCACTGATGGGCATTGACAGGCATCACTGATGGGCACTGAAAGGCAGCACTCATATATGGCACTAATAGGAGGCACTGATAGGCGGCACTGACTGGTGCTGATAGGCGGCACTGACTGGAACTGTTAGGCGGCACTGATAGACAGCACTGACGGGCACTGATAGGCGGCACTGATGCACACTGATAGGCGGCACTGACTGGCACTGATAGGCGGCACTGACTGGCACTGATAGGTGGCACTGATTTGCAGCACTGATAGGTGGCACTGACTGGCACTGATAGGTGACACTGAAAGGCAGCTCAGATGTGCACTGGTAGGCACTGAAATGTGGCATTGATGTGGCACTGATGGGCATTGGCAGGTGGCATGGTTGAGCATTGACAGCTAGCACTGATGGACACTGACAGGTGGCACTGCTGGGGCTACACAGATCATTAGAGCACACTGATCAATGGTGTACATGTCCCCACTGAGGGATGCCAATTACCGGCTTTCCTCTCCTCTCAAGTTGTCAGCGTGACAGCTCGTGAGGAGAGAAATGCCGACATTTTCGACTCTTTCTGTTAATCGATGATCCGCTGTGTCTGAGGGACACCGCGCACCGCCGATCGCCGCGCTACGCGCTCCCGGAGCCGCACATGCGCAGTTAGAATGGGAGGACATCATATGACGTCCTCCCAGAACGAGAGACCTGCCTTGCGCCCGTCATTGTACTATATGGCAGGCGGTTAAAGCCTGTTACCACTCATCCCCAGCAGCACCGAATAGCTTACCGATGGGGATTTCCTTTTAAGCTTGTTGTCTCCAAAGATGGTCCCAAGTCTTCCTCCGTGATCTCCATGAAGCGGACTCCTTCTTTAAACAGTTGGGTCTTCCTCCCTTGCCAGAAGAGGCCTTTTTGCAACCTCCTATGCCATCTTCTGCTACTACACGCAAGATCTGGACACCCACTAAACCCGAGAGGAAGACGTTTCCATGCACTCCTCAACGGTCCTGACCTCCTGGTTCAGAGAGCTTCACCACCTGACTCTTCCAGTTATCAGGTTTCCCACCTTGCTAAATGAGCTTCTATGCGCCCATGTGTGCCTTAGGAATTGTGTACTGCCCTTTCCCCATTTGTATGTGCTGATTACAGCTGTTAATTGGCTATCTGATGTAGACACCTGTCATTTAGGGTCAGCTGCTGTGTTGCCCCCTTGTGCGTCACGCTTCCAGCCCTAACGACTCGGGATATCTCTGATATCCTGGGTACATATCTTTGTTTCTGGCCTTAGTCCTTGCAGCCTCTGCTCTCTGTGATACATTTGTTTGCACTAGGCCTGTTGCCATGATAATCACCTGGTTTTCTGTCTCTGTTGTTTTCTGTTTTGTCTCATCAATAATAATTTTTTCTGCATGCTCAGGTTACGCAGCAGCTTTACCCTTTGGTGTTTCATGATGGCTTTAAGGCTGTTGTCGTATAATGTCAAAGGGCTTAACTAAATCCAAAAATGATGTATGGCTTTGAAGGAGTTCAGATCCTCGGGACCAGATAGTATATTCATTCAGGAAACCCATTTCAAACAGGATGGCTCTTTTCACTTTGCCACCAAGAGCTTTCCACAATTCTATTCAGCTTTTGATCACTCTGGGAAAGCCGGTGTAGCTATCTTGATCCGGAAAAACTGCTCCTGAGTTTCTCCTCTCGAGTTCATCCACATGGTCGCTATGTGTTGCTGAAATGTATTTACTGTATGCGGGCTCTCCATTTATTATTTTGAATTTGTATGCACCCAACTCTGGTCAATTGCTATTTCTTTCTCAGACCTTACACAAGTTATGCTTGATATCAGCTCCCTGTATGATCATGGGGGGGGATTTTAACTTAGTTATGTCACCACATATGAATAGAAAAGTGCTCTTTGCCCCCACCCTGTCGAAGCGGCTATGCTCCTCTTCCATGGCTTTCCGTAAACTGATTCAGGAGCATTGCCTCTTCGATGCCTGGAGAGTCAAACATCCTCTCCATAGGCAATTTATGTTCTATTCTACTCCACATCACATGTACTCTAGATTGGATCATTTTTTTGTCACTGCCCCCCTGCTCCCTTCCTGGTTTCTTTGGAGATTAATCTAATGACTTGGTCGGACCATGCCTTACTATCACTTGACATCGTTCTTCCTGACTCTACCCCTTGGGTTTGTCACTGGTACTTTAATGAGAGTTTTCTGCGCTCAGAATTGCTTCGAGAAGAGCTCTCTCAGGGTCTGGATGCTTACTTTCATTTCAATGTTGGCTCAGTATCCTCATTCTCTACCCTATGGCAGGCCCATAAGTCTGTCATTAGAGGCCTCTGTATTTCCATGTGCGCCCATTTGAAGAAGGCCTCTGTTTGCCCCAAGCTTATACACGGAGATTAGGCAGGCTTCGTCCCAGCTAGACACACAGCAGATAATACTAGGAGGACCATTGACTTGGACGCTCAAAAAGTGTTTGACTGATTAAGTTGGTCTTATATGTTTCTTCTTTTAGAGAGATTTGGTTTAAGTGGTCCATTTGTGGCAGCTTTGAAAGCCCTTTACGCCACTCCATCTTCCCAGGTCAAACTGGCTTCACCTTCTTTTCTGGATGTCTAATGGTACACGCCAGGGTTGCTCTCTTTCTCCTCTACTGTTTATTCTCTGTCTGGAACCCATGGCTATCGCTATCAGATCCAATCCTGATATTCAGGAGATATGCACCCACAATCACGATTTTAAACTGTCTTTGTTTGCTGATGATATTTTGATAACACTGACAGAACCCCACACCACTCTTCCTGTTCTGCATCATACTCTCCAACTCTTTGGGGCCTTGTTGGGTTGTAAGGTTAACACATCTAAAGCTGAATCTTTATGGCTCCACATACCCCCTGCCATTCTATCTTCTCTTCAGTCAAATTATCCCTATCACTGGTGCCCCCACTCCTTGAGGTATGTAGGTACCAACCAACCTTACCTCCTCTTACAATTCCCTTTATGAAGCTAATTCCCCCCCCCCCCTCCCTTTTTCATGCTATTTATCAGTCTTTAAAATCTTGGGACAACCTTGTCATCTCCTTTCTCGAAGGATAAATGTTCTGAAAATGACTATACTGCCCAAGCTTTTGTATTTGTTTGAGATGCTCCATGTTCCTGTCCCTATGTCCAAGCTCAATTCTCTTCAGAAATCTTTCCTCCACTTTATCCAGCATCCCACTCAGTTCTTCTCTCACCACGACCTAGGGAAGATCTGGGGACTCCAGATCTTGTGCTGTATTATTTGGCTACTCACCTCCACACTCTCACCTCCTGATCTTCTCATTGTCTCTCCTCCTATAGGCATCTACTGCTTGGGCCCATGCTTTTCATGCTGTCTATATAGAAGAGGTGTAGGGGTAGATTTGCCCTGTCCTCTTCTTGTTCACCTTTGACCAATGTCATCCTTAATCCTAACCTTCCTGATAGTTTGACCCCGGCCTGTATAAGTCCCTGGGCTAAAGCCAACTTATTCCAATTGCAACACCTGGTCCACCCAGTGACCCGAAAGCTTAAACCCTTTATCGAGTTATAAAAAACTTCACGCATGCCTTCTCATCAGTATTATGTTTACCTTCTTCTCCAAGATTCCCTCCTTGACCCTAGAGAAGCCTACTCTTTTCAAATGCATCTGCATTCAGGGTCCATACCAACGGGGCCTAATCTCCTCTATCTATAAGTTGCTTCAAGACACTTTTCTACTGAAACACATCTTTACATGTAAAAGTGGCCCCTAATCCTCCAACAAGATATTCCCTTAGATCAATGGAGCAGGATCTGGGAGGATGCTTCAAGATCTTCTATATGTGTGGTATATAAAGAAAATACTTATAATAAAATTTTGATGTTCTGGTACAAGACTCTTGAGGTTCTCCATGCTCGGAATCCGAGTGTTTCTCCTTTCTACTGGTGATGTGGCGAGGAAATTGGCACTCTTGTCCACATTTTTTGGCTTTGCCACCACATTGCACCTTTCTGGAGAGAGGTCCTTAGTATATTGTAGCTACTTTTACAGGTCCACATCCCATTTGACCCCGTTCACTTTTTACTGGGCCTACCTTTTACAGGCCTCTCTAAATTTGCCAAGAAACTATCTTCTCATGTCCTAACAGTGGCCAGGAGAACCATTCCCATGCATTGGTTTTCTACTACGCCTCCTACATGGAATTGGTTACAGTTGTCACTGAGATGAGAAGAATGAAGTACCTCACTGCTATGCATGCTAATCTTGTCCCCCTTTTTGAAGCAGTGTGGGAACCATGGGATCTTTTCACCTCCAATATGTCTACCCAGATGGCTGATATTGCTAGCTAATCCACTGTTATGCACTGGCATTGTATGTATCTGCATTTTCATTGATGAACTTGTTTCCTCTCTTCTTTTGTTGATTTACCTCATGACTCTATGCAAATGTTTGTTTGTTGTATGCCTTTCAATCTCAATAAAAAAAAACAAAACCTGATAGTGTGTACCAGGCATAAGGATGGATACAGCATAAAGTTGGGTATCAGCAGCTTAATGTCTATTAAAAGCAACATGTTTCATGGCTGAAATACTGCTACTGTTTCACATGGGGTGCATCAGAACTTTGAACAACTTTGGAAAATATGTTAAAGCCTTTTATTAGCTGCTTTCTGTGGCACTAAAAGCAGCTAACAAAAAATGTAACACCTATTACCCAGTTCATGCCAAATGCACATGTGTGATACAGCCTGCCTGAAGAAGTGGCTGTATGTTGGCTGCAAAGCATGTAGCTAGTGTTGTAAACCATGCTTTAATTAAAAAGAGAATGTTTGCTGATGATACCCAACTAGGGATGATATCGAGGTTTGTGTCAAACATAGGTTCCAGAGGAACCCAACCTGTTTATGAACCCAGCAGCCATGGATCCTGAGCGAGATTAATGACCAAATTTTGTGGTTAACTATACTTGGTCAATGACATCATCTGGGAACCTCAATACTGTGGTTACATTTGCACAGCACCAGTGATTTGTCCTGTAGATGTACTTTAATCAAATTGTGATTAAAAGCCTTCTAAGGTGTATGTGTTTATTTATGTATAACTCATTGTGGGAATGAGTAATAAGGGTTACTAACGTACTCCCGTATTCATTTAGCTGGAAGTTAGAAGTTATCTGGGGATCCCCCCTATTATAGAGTAGGGCTTCCAGATTCCACTATTAGTCCCCATTTTATTTCCATCCTCTTTCTTTGGAGTGTGGGAAAGAGGCTCTTGTCCCTGAACATTGGGACAAGTTTCCTTGCAAGGTGAAGTAGCCTGGTCTGGTATAACACTCACTACCCTCCCTCTCATGGCCACCCAAGCTGCATGCCTAGAGAAGGGTCTTGGTGGAATTTTAACCTGCCAAATAAAACCTAACCTCGCTAAATGTTATTTTCTTGAACTTTTTTTTGTATTAATATATGTTCCCCAATGGCAGTGTCCAGCTCCCATAAGCTTCATTGGCTTTCAGGGCTAAGTTCGGGGTTTGTAGATATCCAGCTGGATTTGCTGCATGAACCAAACACAGCTAAGTTCACTCATCCAAATATCCAATTTGATGCTGTGTTAGTCCTTAAATGATATACTGTATATCCATTTTTTTGGAGACCAGTCACACTTGTGTGTGACTGAAAGGAAATAAATGGATGGCAAAGAGGGCATGGAAAGAACTAGGGTGATAAGGAAATAGGGGAAGGCACTAGGAGGTTAGCAAGCTCACATTGCATCATACAATGACCCAAAAGAATAGATAGCTAGAACAGAGTAATAAATATGTGTATATCAAAATTAGCAAAAAGGTGAAAGGTACTCATGGGTATGGAAATAAAAAGCAATACAAACCAATTTTTCAGCACACTTTCAACTTAGCTATCAAAAAGAAAAAAAAACCCTAACTAAACTATCTGAACTACTAAAACCAGAGGCTTTTGTTGGACACATTTATAGATACAGTACATGTTGAAGCCACACAGCTGTGGCAAGGCATCTAAACTCTAAAATCTATCTGATTCTCCAACTATGGGGCACTGCACAAACTAACGCTTTGCTTTAACTTGAAGTTGGAGGAATGGTAAAAACACATGGTTCAGAGGTGGTTTTATCCCCCTTCCCCCCAGTTACTCTATCTTAAAGGGTTTGTAAACCTCAGACATGAAATTTAAACAAAGCATATCCCTCTGTAGTGTGTACCCAAATAAGAGCATATAAAGGTTGATTTATTAAAGGCAAATAGACTGTGCACTCTGCCAGTGCACTTGCTCAAGAGCTTAGTAAATGTGCAGAAGTTCTGCTGACATCTATCATTCAATTATGAGCAAGCAAAAATGTTTTTTTTAAATCTTATTTGCACATCATTTGGTATTCTTTGCAAAGTGAAGCCTTACCTCATTTACTAAGCTCTGAAGCAACTGCACTTACAAAGTTCACAGTTTATTTACCTTTAGTAAATCAACCCCTAAGTGTAATTTCTCTCTGCTGCCTCATTCCTCTTACAGGTGAAACTTGAAAAATTAGAATATCGTGCAAAAGTTCATTTATTTCAGTAATGCAACTTAAAAGGTGAAACTAATATATGAGATAGACTCATTACATGCAAAGCAAGATGATTTGTCATAATTGCCAAGCCGTGATTTGTCATAATTGTGATGATTATATGGCTTACAGCTCATGAAAACCCCAAATCCACAATCTCGGAAAATTAGAATATTACATGCAATCAATAAAACAAGGATTGTACATAGAACAATATCGGACCTCTGAAAAGTATATGCATGCATATGTACTCAGTACTTGGTTTGGGCCCCTTTTGCAGCAATTACTGCCTCAATGCGGCGTGGCATGGAAGCTATCAGCCTGTGGCACTGCTGAGGTGTTATGGAAGACCAGGATGCTTCAATAGCAGCCTTCAGCTCTTCTGCATTGTTCGGTCTCATGTCTCTCATCTTTCTCTTGGCAATGCCCCATAGATTCTCTATGGGGTTAAGGTCAGGCGAGTTTGCTGGTCAATCAAGCACAGTAATCCCACGGTCATTGAACCAGGTTTTGGTGCTTTTGGCAGTGTGGGCAGGTGCCAAGTCCTGCTGGAAAATGAAGTCAGCATCCCCATAAAGCTCGTCTGCGGAAGGAAGCATGAAGTGCTCCAAAATCTCCTGGTAGATGGCTGCGTTGACCCTGGACTTAATGAAGCACAGTGGACCAACATCAGCAGACTGTGGAAACTTCACACTGGACGTCAAGCATCTTGCAGTGTGTGCTTCTCCATTCTTTCTCCATACTCTGGGTCCTTGGTTTCCAAATGAGATGCAAAAGTTGCTCTCATCAGAAAAGAGGACTTTGGACCACTGAGCAACAGACCAGGTCTGTTTTTCTTTAGCCCAGGTAAGACGCTTCTGACGTTTGTTGTTCAGGAGCGGCTTGACAAGAGGAATACGACATTTGAAGCCCATGTCCAGGATCTGTCTGTGTGTGGTGGCTCTTGATGCACTGAATCCAGCCTCAGTCCACTCCTTGTGAAAGTCCCCAACACTTTTGAATGGCCTTTTCCTGACAATCCTCTCCAGGCTGCGGTCATCCCTGCTGCTTGTGCACTTTTTTCTTCCACACTTTTCCTTTCACATAACTTTCTATTAATGTGCTTTGATAAAGCACTTTTGGAACATCCAACTTCTTTTGCAATTACCTTTTGAGGCTTTCCCTCCTTATGGAGGGTGTCAATGATGGTTTTCTGCACAACTGTCAGGTCAGCAGTCTTTCCCATGATTGTAATTCCTACTGAACCAGACTGAGAGACCATTTAAAGGCTCAGGAACCCTTTGCAGGTGTTATGGCTTAATTAGCTGATTAGAGTGGGACACTTTGAGCCGAGAATATTGCACCTTTTCACAATATTCTAGTTTTCTGAGATTGTGGCTTTGGGGTTTTCATGAGCTGTAAGCCATAATCATCACAATTATGACAAATCACAGCTTGAAATATCTTGCTTTGCATGTAATGAGTCTATCTCATATATTAGTTTCACCTTTTAAGTTGCATTACTGAAATAAATGAACTTTTGCACGATATTCTAATTTTTTGAGTTTCATCTGTATATGTTTATGGCTGCTCAAGGTAGAGAGACTCCCAATCTCCAGGCACAACTCCTCCTGTAGGTGCTAGCCCAGCTCCTGCGCTGCATAGATGAGAACAAAGGATGTCCGATCGGCTGCACTCCAAACAATCCACTTTATTGAACCAAGATAAAACCAATACAGACAGTGGAAATACAGTGGGGGACTGGCAGGTAAACACGTTTCATGCTAAAGACAGCCCATATTCAGTATAAGGGCTGTCTTTAGCATGAAATGCATTTACCTACCAGTCCCCCACTGTATTTCCACTGTCTGTATTGGTTTTATCTTGGTTCAATAAAGTGAATTGTTTTGAGTGCAGCTTATAAGACATCCTTTGTCCTCGCCTCATTCCTCTGTTATCAACATGAATAATTTTTTACAAGTTTTCCTGACACCAAGAGAAACAAAGTGATGGGGAGTGACCTCCAGAACGCAGAATGTGATTGACAGCCTCAGCTCCCTTCCTGTGAAGGGGGTATGTTCCTTCCCTCCAATCAGCTCTCAAAGCTCTCCTGGCTGAGAGTGTAGTTTCAGCTCGCCACACCTGTTTTTGACAGCTCAGACAAGCTTTATAAATTCCGGACTTTGAATGGATGTAGAGAACAGAAGACCGCAGATAAACAGGTACAGGTTATGTAGGAGTATTTGTTTAATCTCTGTGTATCTGTGTATAAATGAGTCCATTCACTTCACTGAGCATATTTAAGGGCTTACAACCACTTTAAAAATTATTCCCCCTGCCCATTTCATGTCACCTATTCACGTGAATGGGACCACTGCAAACAGCATACCAACTGCAGGTTTTTAGGGGTTAAGATAAGCACTGAAATGGAAACATAATGCTCACTTGTAGGTATTAGTGGATGTTAGGAATTAGCAATGTGTGTCTTACCACATACCCAGGGATGAGAACTGTACATATCCTACTAGATGCCAAGAGAGGACATTGACATACTTCTTTCTAGAGTGACAAAAAAAAAAAAAGGTGAATGTGAAATGCTTGGCCTTTTCTCCTTTTAGTGGACAATCAGTGGCACTTCCCCTTTAACAACATCTTGGTTATTATTTGATGTGCTCAAGTCATAGTTGTAAGTCAAAATAATGTCACGTACCCTGAAAGCTCAGTATTGTAAGCACTCAAACCCCTGTTTGCCACCAGAGCTAATAACTTTCATTACTTTCTTGTTTCTACTACCACAGCATAAATTTTTTATTGTGACATATATTTTGTCTGTAATCCTTTTATTATTGTTGTAAAGAAGAAAGCTTTAAGTACAATTTTCACTTGTGTTATGCGCACTTACTTTTGTTTTAAAAATTTTCTCAGGGGAAATTTAAAAACGCTTCTTGCAAAGATATAAAACATAAGACAATGGAATACAATTTGATTTTACAGCACCGAGTTTATGAAGCTTTTCACGAGAACTCTTTTATGAGAAAGCAAGCAGTATTTCTGGTCTCACACACAAGCTTAAGCTCGGCCGCATAGCGCGTTAATTGCTGACTTTTATGGAGAATTCACTCTTTGGATTTTGTTTCTTAAAACAACAAAGTGGCATTAAATCAAACCAGCAAACTAAGTCATACACACACTTTCTGGCTTACTCAGTAAAAGACCAGAAAGCAATGATAACAACTACGGCCCTGGCCAAAAATTTGAGAATAACGCAAACTTTCACAAAGTCTGCTGCTTCAGTGTTTTTAGATCTTTTTGTCAGATGTTACTCTGTTATACCGAAGTATAAGTACAAGCATTTCATAAATGTCAAAGGCTTTTATTGACAAATACATTAAGTTTATGCAAAGAGTCAATATTTGCAGTGTTGGCACTTCTTTTACAAGACATATATAAAAACCCCACAGCAAAGCCTTGTCCTGGGAATGGTATATCTGCCTTTGCCTAATCCTACATTGGGAAGATGCATCCAAGAACAATGCACTACAACAATATATATAGCACCTCATAGGCTATCAATGGCAGTATTTATTCTGGATGTAAAAAGTATATGTTGGAACCATATCAAGACAATCACATTAATGCATGTACCCAACCCAATCCATCCGTCCACTCTTTCCCCTTCATCTCCAACCGATCCCCCCTACCCCACACCCCCCACACACCCAGCACCCCCTGGCTAGACCCCCACCCCACTCTTGGGCACCCAGAGCCACCACCACCTACTCCTCCCTATATTCCCCTGCCCCCCCATCCTAGAAAAGCTGGACAATGTCCCCAAAGAGTCCCTCTGTAGCATAGCCAAATCTGGTGAAGGATGGTAAAATATGAATAACTGGCTAAAGTCACCAATAGAGAAATATAGTCCCAATATGAGTAATGTCAGGTATGACTCCACTTGGGGAAGGAAAGAGTGGAGGGGCAACCACAATGCCCCACTTGAGGTGGACCAATTTTCCCAGCCACTCAATGATGCTGCTCCCTCCAGACCGCAGTAATTCCTCAGAGATCCTCTGGCTACCTCCTGACAGGCCCCGACAGGCCCAGCCTACCAAGGTTGTGCAGTATAGAGGTAGCTGGTTGGCCCATACACAGCCTGTATGATGCAGTTGGGGGCCTCCTATGACAACACAATGAGGATTGAACACAAGTTCTCAGTGGAATAAGGTCTGGGGAGTTTTCTGGCTATGGACCTAAAATTTTGATGTTTTGTTCCCTAAGCACCTTAGTTACCACTTTTGCCTTATGGCAGGGTGCTCCATCATGCTGGAATAGGCATTGTCCGTCAGCAAACTGTTCTTGGATGGTTGGGAGAAGTTGCTCTCAGAGAATGTATTTGTACCAGGGGCGGACTGACAACTCATGTGGCCCCCCGGGCGATAGGGGCCCCTGTGTCCTTGCCCACACCCAAAAAAGCCTATGAAAAAGCCAATGAAAGGTACCAGAGGCATTTCATGAGGCCCCCTTCTGACACCGGGCCCTCGGGCAGTGCCCGAGTGCTTGAATGGTCAGTCCGCCCCTGATTTGTACCATTCTTTATTCATGGCTATGTTTTTAGTCACAATTGTGAGTGAGCCCACTCCCTTGGCTGGGAAGCAACCCCACATATGAATGGTCTTAGAATGCTTTACTGTTGGCATGACACAGGACTGATGGTAGCACTCATCAGAGAAAATGACTACCCCAGTCCTCAGCAGTTCAATCCATGTACCTTTTGTAGAATACTGTATCAGTCTGTCCCTGATGTTTTTCCTGGAGAGAAGTAGCTTCTTTGCTGCCCTTATTGACACCAGGCCATCCCCCAAAAGTCTTCACCTCACTGTGTGAGCAGATGTACTCACACATGCCTACTGTCATTCCTGAGCAAGCTCTGCACTGGTGGTGCCCCAATCTCGCAGCTGAATCAACTTTAGGAGACAGTCCTAGCACTTGCTGGACTTTCTTGGGCACCCTGAAGCCTTCTTTACAACAGTTGAACCTCTCTTCTTGAAGTTCTTGGTGATCCGAAAAATAGTTGATTTAGCTGCAATCCTGGTAGCAGTATTATCCTTGCCTGTGAATTCCTTTTTGTGCAAAGCAATGATGACTGCACGTGTTTCCTTGCAGGTAAATTAATATTTGTGACATTCTCAAAACTTTTGGCCAGGGCTGTATATGCAGTAATCTATAGCAGCCATTCAGAAGCCAGACTTTGTATGAGGCTACAGCAGGGACTAAGTGTCAGACTTTTCTAAATACTGCCAACTAATTTACAATTGCCAGTATTTACATGATTGTGTCATTCCATAGCCATCATCTCAGTCCAGTATATACTGACCCTAGAAGATGTCTGAACAAAGAAACCTCTGTCCTGAAAAGAAAAGGGAATGAAGGCATTGTCAGAGGAGTACTATGAACTCTATGAGGTATCAAATACCATTAAAGCAAAACTAATGGCACACTTATTTACCTTAGTTCTAATAGTCCAACACCCGCAAGGTTCCTCACCATTGCCAACATCTTCTCCCTGAGTTCTTCTTTACCCACAGCATTCGGATTAGTGGGAGAATAAGTAATCCCCAGCATTGGCTTCAGTAGCCATATTAATAACTAAAGATAGGGCTTAGTTTGATTCTTTTTCTTCAATATACTTCCCAGTTCCATTTTGCCTAAAACATAGCAAAACAAAGGTGGAAAGGGGCCACACTAGAAGCCTTATGCTCTGTGACATCTACTTTATAGAAGTAGTGCCCATCTAGCTTGGAATGCTAGGTAAATTTATCTTTTGGCTCCTTCTTTAATCAAGGGACCAGTGATTGTTTATCCTGTCTGTTCAGGACTTTTGGGAGTTTGATTGCTTCCCCTTGTCTCTGGATGAAGCTTCCAATGCTCACAGTGGGAGATTTAAATCAACAACATGAATAATTATCATGCTGCAGCCAATGCCTGGAGAGTAGCATCCAGATGGGGGACGGGGAGGTGATATAGTCTGAAGCACTGGAGAGCTGGGTTCCTTCTCTCCAGCAAGGTTCCAAAGGCCTGAAGGGCTGCTGCCCTCAGGCAGCCCATGGAGTGTCACTGTTCTAGTGGCCTCAGTGGTGTCAGGTTTAAGGCCCTGGGTGGATCCTCTTAGAAGCTTTGTGTAGGTCCATACCACAAGGGAGCTGGTCTGGAAAAGGACTGTCTTACTCACTTGACCATATCTAGCGCAAGCTAGAAGGTGGCAGCTATCCTGGGGACTTATGATTAAGGACTGCAGACTGATATATGTGACTATACAGTGTTCTGCAAATCTCACTGGCTACCAATAGTTGTGCTGTGATAAAAGGTAACCAGATGCCAAAGAGACTTGCTTCACGATCTGCATCTGTGAGGCCTTAGACAGTCCAATATTCACAATAACCTAAGAAGTAGATTGTCCTCTAATAGTTATTTGATGATCATTCTATGTTATCCCTTGCCCTAACCCCTCTCTTGTTTACAGTTCTTCAAGCAATACATTTCAAAAAGACATCCACTAGAATAGATTTATGAATGGGCATACCCCTGAGGACGCGCTGTCGCATGAAACACGTTGGATGGAGCCATCGTTGCTGACATCATGCCATTGTCTCCTGGACAAGGTGCGGTGGCCATTTTGTCCCTTTAGCTCCTGTGGTTGAGCAATCTTCCCCAGATTAAAGAGACACGCACCACCGGTACTGTGAGGATGCTGGATGAATAACTCTTAAGCTGTTCCTCTACTCCTGCACCCAGATGTGACAGATTGTAACCAATGCTTGTATACATCAAAGTCCTGGTGAGTGCACACCCATCAGAAGTGGTGGATTACCTTTAAAGATATATGCACAACTGCACTTTGGTCACAAGGATATATTGTGTCTTAATTGAAGAACTACTTCTGCTGAATTATCTTTATAACTGAAATCAGAATGATAATGGTACAGGGCTATTCACAACAGCCTTGTACCATGTGACAAGCTGTGATCAATCACAGCTCACACAGTATTTCTCAATGGCTGCAGGAATGCAGCCAGAGAGAAGGAGAAATGATTGCTTTTACAACCTTTATAGGTGTAAAAGCAATCAGTGTAAAAAAAAAAAATTGTCACCACCACCCCACAAGTAGTACAGTGTCACTATGGTGACACTGTACTGCTAGGGTGACAATATGTTAAAAAAAACATAAATAATAATATAAAAAATAAAATATAAATGTAAAACATTTTTTAAAAATTATAATTTTGGTTATAAACTAATTTTGGTTATTTTTTTTTACTAAAAAGATAACTGAATACATTTTAGCCAAGATATATGAAGAAAGATTATTTATTTGCAAAATTTTTATAAGAAAAACACTTTTTGGGACTTTCATTTATACATAGGTGAAACTCGAAAAATTAGAATATCGTGCAAAAGTTAATTTATTTCAGTAATGCAACTTAAAAGGTGAAACTAATAAATGAGATAGACTCATTACATGCAAAGCAAGATGCACTGACTCCTTGTGAAAGTCCCCAACACTTTTGAATGGCCTTTTCCTGACAATCCTCTCCAGGCTGTGGTCATCCCTGCTGCTTGTGCACCTTTTTCTTCCACACTTTTCCCTTCCACATACATTTCTATTAATGTGCTTTGATACAGCACTTTGGGAACTTCCAACTTCTTTTGCAATTACCTTTTTAGGCATTCCCTCATTATGGAGGGTGTCAATTATGGTTTTCTGCACAACTGTCAGGTCAGCAGTCTTTCCCATGATTGTGATTCCTACTGAACCAGACTGAGAGACCATTTAAAGACTCAGGAACCCTTTGCAGGTGTTATGGCTTAGTTAGCTGATTAGAGTGGGACACTTTGAGCCGAGAATATTGCACCTTTTCACAATATTCTAATTTTCTGAGATTGTGGCTTTGGGGTTTTCATGAGCTGTAAGCCATAATCATCACAATTATGACAAATCACGGCTTGAACTGTCTTGCTTTACATGTAATGAGTCTATCTCATATATTAGTTTCACCTTTTAAGTTGCATTACTGAAATAAATGAACTTTTGCACGATATTCTAATTTTTCGAGTTTCACCTCTAGCAAAAAAAATAAAAAATCCCAGTGGTGAATAAATACCACCAAAATAAAGTTTTATTTGTCTCAAAAAATGCTAACAAATTCATATGGGTACAGCGTTGCATGACCGCACAATTGTCATTCAAAGTGTGACAGCACTGAAAGCTGAAAATTGGCCTGGACAGGAACGGGATAAAAGTGTCCGGACTTGAAGTGGTTAATGAAATTTAACAACAGGTGCACTAGATGGGCCTCAAAACAGGTATGGTTTTACAGGTGGAGGCCACTGACATTTTTTTTATGACTAACTGACATTTCTTACTGTTTTTCACTAGTTTTGCATTTGACTAGAGTCAGTGTCACTACTGGGAGCATGAGGCAATACCTGGACACTACAGAGGTTGCTCAGGCAGTCCAACTCCTCCAGGATGGCATAACAATATGTGCCAATGCCAGAAGGTTTGCTGTGCCTCCCAGCACAGTCCCAAGAGCATGGAGGTGATTCCAGGAGGCAGGCAGTTACTCTAGGAGAGCTGGACAGGGCCATAACCCATCAGCAGGACCAGTATCTGCTTCTTTTTTGCAAGGAGGAACAGGATGAGCACTACCAGAGCCCTACAAAATGACCTCTAGCAGGCCACTGGTGAGAATGTCTCTGAACAAACAATCAGAAACAGACTTCATGAGGGTGGCCTGACGGCCCGACATGCTCTAGTGGGCCCTGTGCTCACTCTCCAGCACCATAGAGCTTGATTGGCATTTGCCATTGAACACCAGAATTGCCAGGTCCACCACTGGTGCCCTGTGCTTTTCACAGATGAGAGCAAGTTCACCCTGAACACATGTGACAGACGTGAAAGGGTCTGGAGAAGCCATGGAGAACATTATACTGCCTATAACATCTTTCAGCATGACTGTTTTAGTGGTGGGTCAGTGATGGTCTGGGGAGGCATATCCATGGGGGGACGCACAGACATCTAGAGGCTAGACAATGGCACTCTGACTGCCACTAGGTATTTGGATGAAATCCTGGGACCCATTGTCAGACCCTACGCTGGTGCAGAGAGTCCCGGGTTCCTCCTGGTGCACGACCAAATCTGGCCTCATGTGTAGACAGTATACAGACAGTTCTTGGAGGATGAAGGAATTGATACCATTGAATGACCCTCATGCTCACCTGACCTAAATCCAATAGAACACCTCTGGGATATCATGTTTCAGTCCATCCAACACCGTCAGGTTGCACCTCAGACTGTCCAGGAACTCAGGAATGCCCTGGTCCAGATCTGGGAGGAAATACCCCAGGACACCATCTGTCTTCTCATTAGGAGCATGCCCTGACGGTGTCAGGCATGCATACAAGCATGTGGGGGACATACGACTACTGAGTACCATTTTGAGTTGCTGCAATGACATTTCAGCAAAACAGACTAGCCTGCTGTATCATTTTTTCACTTTGATGTTTGGGGTGTCTTTGAATTCAGTCCTCTGAAGTTATTCAGTCCTCTGTAATAATTTTCATTTCCATCAAGCAATGGGGCTAACACATTACCCAGTCCATATTAGTATAGATATCCAGCATGAGATTTTTCCCCATTGAGATCTGATGTATTTTTAAAGTGTTCCTTTAATTTTTTTGAGCAGTGTAGATGTATAAAGTGAATGTGCTCAGTTCATAAACATCCAGGTATTTGCTGTGAAAAAAACTCCCACCATGTGATTGTGATCCCAGTGAATCCACTACCACAAATGATTAGCACTTACTGATTAAATTGATCCCAACACAGAGATTGCTTGTATGCAATTAATGTGTTACTAAACCCAGGACCCTGCATTCACTATATCTGGTCTCCCACAGTACACAGAACATGGAAATGCAATTATTTTAGTAAATATAAACTGCTAAATACCTTTTTTCATCAGAAGTTAGAGCAGTCTTGTGACTTCAGATGAGCACTGGTTAAAGCTTTTATGAGGAGTTTTCTTCCTGCTCTAGAAGGATGCATGACCCCTGACCTCTGTCTGGACAGTGCTGATTGGCCCCGTGCTGATCAAATGCACTCTCCCAAGAAAAGAAAAAAAACCTCTCTAGCAATACACACTAAACTGAGCATGTGCAAAAGGGCTAAGGGTTTAGTCTGTCTTATCAGGAGATAAGACGTGAACATTTGAATAAGAGGAGGGGCAAAGAAGAGAGGATCAAACAGCCTTTTTACACAATGCAGATACTCACTGTGGAACCCCTTAGGTTCCACAGTGAGTATAAAAAGCATGCCTTATTGCATATACAGACTGATTTTACTGGTATGGGTTTAGTAACACTTTAAGCACCTCTGGCCATGTTATTAACAGTCTCCAGGTTCCTCACTGCCTGCCATGCTATTTCCAGTTATTTCCAGGGATATACTGATTTCGCACAGCTTCCACAGAGTCCCTCCAAAGAGAAGTCAAAGCAGCAGCAAATAGTTTTATACTTTAAAAATTTGTTTATTTAAAAAAAATACATGTACTTAAAAAGCGAACAGGAACAAAAGCACACAGTGGATACAAATGCCGAAATCTCAGTCTCGGGTTACATGTGACGTTACAGGCTAGGCCCCGTCTGACATGTTTCGCCACCAATCAGCGTCTTCAGGGGTATGAAGCATCTGGATACCCCTGAAGACGGTGATTGGTGGCGAAACATATCGGTCGGGGCCTACCCAGGGACATCACAAGGAGATTTGACTGTACTTCTCCTGTGGATCACAGGAGTGCAGTTCGTTCTGCACTCCTGTGACCCATTTTCAGCCAACAGCAGACTAAGGTTCGCTGTTGCTAACATCACTCATATGGTCGGGATCCACCCAGGAGCCTGAACCAGCACCTGGTTCAGCCTCCCAGCAATCTGCTGAGAAGCCAGCTGCTCCTGCTACCTCCAGCACTCCAGTGAGTGTTGGGGGGGACAGAGAAGAGAGAGGTGACTGACAGTCACTGCTCTCTGCTCAGAGCAGCACAGAGAACCAAGGGATTAGCAGTGTCTGATTGCTAAGTTCTTACCCTTAGAGCCGGCAGGGGATAGACGCAGTATCAGATTGAAGCTGCATCCACCTAGGTAAGTATGTTTAAAAAAAATCTATCCATTATTATATATGTAGTCTAACTTTGGAGGCTCTCCACATTTATACAGTTAGGACTGCAAATATACTGGGGTGCCATGAAGTGGTCTCTGCAGCTTATGCATATATTTGCAAATGTGTGAAAACTAAACCCCTCGTTTTAATGTGAACAGTTAGCAGTGTAATTTGTTTTGTTGCAAGCTGGCTGGTAAGTGAACTGGGAATTTTTGTTTTTTGACATGCATCACCCTTTCCTGTGCTCCTTGTTGCGAAGGCCAGTTATAGGTTGGGGTGGTTGCCTTTTTTTTGTACTGTTGGTGAATAAGTGAGCTGATACACTGGACACTTTTGCTGCCATTGTGCTACTTCTGGGTTTCCAGCGAGTCCCTATATTTTTAAGGAGGGGTGGGCTCCCTCCAGGCATACCTGTCCACAATCTATCCATTATTATATATGTGCTCCAACTTTGGAGACTGTCAACATTTTTTAGAGTTAGGACTGCAGATAAACTGGAGTGTTGTGAAGTGGCCTCTGCAGCTCAATCATATATTTGCAAACGTGAACTGTTAGGCAGGGTAATTTGTTTTGTTGCAGGCAGGCTGGTAAGTGAGCTGGGAATTTATGCTTGTCGTTTTTTGTAGCGCTACATAAACTACATCCATCTTTTGACCATGCCCTTAATTGCTTGGCAGGCAGTGGACTATGCACCCCACATTTTTTCAACTGTTGGCAGCTGAAGCTGAAGTGACAGGAAGTAGGGACAATTTCCTCTCACAGACACAGAAAGGTATAAAAACATGAATTTATCCAAAACTAAGCCAACGAAAAAAAAAAATGCTTGGAGTTTCACATGTGTATATAAGAAAAGTGGTCAATTAGAAATTTGTTTCTGTAAATAAACCAAGTAGCATTTGACACAAAAGCTATATTGAAACTGTGCTCATTGTAAACTGTGGACATCTGGAAAGCCATACAGAGCAGCAAGCTCCAAGGTTCACACTGAGCCAGTATACATCAATGTGAAGATCTAAAGGAAGAAAAACTGATAGAAGTACAAAAGAAAAACTGGATAGAGTATCAAAGACAATATGTGTGTTTAATGCCTACTATGGGTGGCACAGCTTCTATCCAGACACCTCACAGCACATGATATCATATTGTTTATTCACTTAATTAAGGACCTGCCAGGTAATAGAAAGATCCTTTTGAAGGCATAATACATAATATGTGCCATAAATAAACAACAATGGATAGATTTAAACAGAAACCATGATCAGTTTGGGTTATTTTGGTTGCTTTTTCAAGCTTGTATGTTTTATATGTGTTTTTTACCATATGTTTTTATAATTTAAGTTTAACAAATAGGAATTAAATAAATGGCAATGTACTCCCAGAGATTAAAGATTAGTCACTAAAGGTTACCTAAGAATACAATATGTTATGGAGAGCATAGCACACACCCATTAGCTTAAAAGTTCCTTTTGGATAACTTACTTCATGACGAAGGTAAAAGATCATAATACCTGCACCCAGTTTTGAAACTTTGACATGTATTAGTAAAACTGTAGTTATCATCACAACCACTTGTTACTAAATCCACAACAGTAAAATCTGTATTTGCAGTAAAGCATGCTTGTTATACTCACTGTGGGACCTAAGGGGTTAATCCTCTGCATTATGTAAAAAGGCTTTTGATCCTAACTTCTCTGCTCCTCCTCTTCTTCAAATGTCCACATCTTATCTCCTGATAAGACAGACTGAACCGTAGCCATTCTGCACATGCTCAGTTTAGTGTATATTGCTAGATAGGGTTTTTTTTTCTTGGGAGAGTGCATTTGATCAGTACAGGGCCAATCAGCACTGTTCAGAAAGAGGTCAGGGGTCTTGCATCCTCCTAAAGCAGAAAAAAAACTCCTATAAGCTTTAACCAGTGCTCATCTGAAGTCACAAGACTGCTCTAACTGCTGATGAGAAAAGGTATTTAGCAGTTTATATTTACTAAAATAATTGCATTCCATGTTCTGTGTACTGTGGGAAATCAGATATAGTCAATGCAGGGTCCTGGGTTTAGTAACACTTTAAAGTATCCAGATGAACTATACATTGTTGTTTTTTTTTCAGGACAAATTGAGAAGTAAATATAGGACAAATGATAGTAAAAAAATATAAGTTTTTTGAACTATAGCTTTATATTTCTTGCCATTACAATGACCTACCACCAAAGAACAACCCAAAACACTCATCACTCCCAATGATTGCAGCAATATCACATAAGTGTATGTTATTTGCTTTTTTTACCCATAGTGCTGCTCAGAAACAACAACAAGCATTTTGCTTTTTTGAAAGCCTACCTCCAACCCATGAACTTTGATCGTTGACCCTGGCAATGCCTTTTTACCCTAACCCTGACCCTGACCCTGATTTAGGTCAAACCCTGATCTAGCTATGATATTATTATTATTCTTTTTTTTTTTTTACAAAACTTTTTTTTTGTTTTTAAATCTTCTTCTGTAGCAAGGAGAAATAGATACTGGGGTTGATTTACTAAAGGCAAATAGACTGCACTTTGCAAAGTGCAGTTGCACTTTGCAAGGGCAGTTGCTCCAGAGCTTAGTAAATAAAATAAAGCTTCACTTTACAAAGAATGTGAAACAGGAAGGTGCATCTAAGTGCAGTATTCCAGGTCAACTTTAATAAAAAGCGGTTAAATACAATTACAATGTGGTAGTAAAAACAGGCCCTAATGTAATTCGTCAGTAGCAGGGCTCTGTTCTCTAAGTGATGGAGCCACTGTGCCAGCCAGCAGCTGCAGGGGGAGCTTGAGGAGAGATGTTAAAGATGGCCGCCGCTCTGTTCGGACTGCTGGAGCATATGCTGGAACTCACGGGCGAACAGCCTGCCAAATGCCCTTGCCGTTTCTGTGTTCACTGAACACACGAATGGCCGATGTTTGAGTCAAACTGATGTTTGACCCGAACATTCAGCCCATCTCTATTTATTAAGTGGGCTGAAGCTGTGGTCACTTCAGTCACCCAATCATTTGCAAGAAAAAAATTAAAAAACAGATTGTTTTTATTTAAGTGGTTGGGTGACTGAAATTGACACTGCTTCTTCTTAAACATCGTGTTTAAGAATGTAATGTTATTATTATTATTATACATTATTTATAAAGCGCCAATAGTTCGCTCAGCGCTGTACATTACAATGGGGGACAGAACAATAACAATACAATACAATGCAAAACATGAGGGGATCGAGGGCCCTGCTCTTTTGAGCTTACAATCTAGGAGGGAGGGAATGGTGGCACAGGAGGAGAAAGCTGTGGGGGATGGAGTGGTAGGAGGAGTGGAGGAGGTCAGCAAGTTAGCAGGGGGTGGGGTAGGCTTCCCTGAAGAGGTGGGTTTTCAGGGTGCGCCTAAAGGAGAGGAGAGTAGGTGATAATCTGATGGGTTGGGGCAGGGAGTTCCAGAGGATGGGTGACACCCTGGAGAAGTCCTGGAGGCGGGCATGGGAGGAGGAGACCAGGGAAATAGAGAGAAGGAGGTCTTGTGAGGAGCGGAGAGTGCATGTAGGGTGGTATTTGGATATTAGGTTGGTGATGTAGTTTGGGGCAGTATGGTGGACAGCTTTGTACGTCAGTGTTAGGATTTTGAATTTGATCCGTTGTGCAATCGGAAGCCAGTGGAGGGATTGGCAGAGGGGGGTGGCGTAAATGGAGCGGTTGGAAAGGTGAATAGGTCTGGCAGCCGTATTCAGGAATCGACTGAAGCGGGGATAGCCAGCTGCGAGGCAGGCCAATAAGGAGGGAGTTGCAGTAATCGAGTCGTGATATGATGAGGTGGACATTTGGTTGTCCCTTCCAGTGTGCACCACCCTGTAAATTTTAAATCGGTCACGGTTCTCCCCAGTTTATGCTGCCATCCAATGTTGGTGCCTCATGTTAAAGGTTTCCTTATAAATTAAAATAAAGAACAAACACGAAAGCTGCTGAAGTGTGTTTATTTTTAGTATATTTCTTTATCATGTAAAGGGTTACTTTTATACATTTGCGTTCCTTTGTAACTATATAAATAAAACATCTATATTTTCTATTGTTGGTATAAGATATTTTCTTAAGTATCTATCCTTCATGTTGTGGTCACAATGAGACAAAAACAAGTGAACAATCTTCCAAATAAATGACTAATAAATGCATATTGGCACCATAGCGTGGAGAGTCTACAGGAGATGATGATATCCCTTCTCATGAGTGGGAAATATTGAGTGCCGAGCACACCAGGATTGTCACTGAACATTGTCATAGTCATGTCCCGTGTCTCAGTATTCATCTGCTCATTTTCATATAAATGAATCACACGGGTGCAATTGGGGAAAATGTCAGCCCTGCGTTGATTGTAAAAAACATGACTTATGTTATATGAACTTCTTCTAGTTCAAAGCTGCCATCATCAATGCTATAAACATCATACAAATCAGTATTCTGTCACCTCGTTCTGTCATTGCTGGAATCAATCAGGTTTCAATCAAAGACGGTGTGTCATTGAGACATAAATTATGTGTTAATATAGGAAAAGTAACACAATCAACAATGCGTATTATGATTTATGTTCAGGGGATTTCAAGAGAAAAGATTAGTATCATTTCTATAAATGTAAAATAAGAAAGATCACTTAGAATGGGTTCTCATTTGAAAGGTATGTATGCTGTATATATACAGATTAATGTGTTTGCTTTCAACACCAAAAGCTTGGTGTTACTGAGCTCCATGCACAGACACAAGGCCTACCATAATACTCCTCACACTAATGCTACCTGGATTCCCCAGCCCTAACCCTTCCTAAAACCCTAACTAAACCTCACTACAACCCCTCCCTATAGCCCTAACCATAACTCTTCTTAGAAGCCTCATCCTCCTTGTATCCACAACCCTCTGACCAACCCTGCCTATAACCATAACACAAACTCTCCCTGTGACCCTAATGCTAACACTCCCGATAAACCTAACTCTTACTGTAACCCCAACCCTTACAATAAAGCTGGGTATATGCTAGAAGAATTTAATTTGACATTTTCCATTGTAGTATTGTAAGAACGTTCATTTGCTCCTCTACTTATTAGTGGGTTCAAACCAATCTTTGCTTTCAAATGCAATTTCAAATGTGTCAAGAAAATTTGAAGGAGCAGGTTGAATTTTTTTTGTCAAATGTACAAATGTTTATCAGTGTATGAGGTTTTCGTTTGGTAAAAATTCCATTCATTCCAACATCGAATGTTTAAAGCAAATGAAATATTAACTTACTTTTGAATGTTCTGAGAATTTTTGTACACGTTTGTTTGAAATTCTACTATTGTATACCCAGCTTAACTCTCCCATTAACCCTAACAATAACCTTTCCTGAAACCCCAACCCTAACCCTAACACTAGACCTAACACTAACTGTTTTGTTAATGCTAAACCTCCTTATAGCCCTGGCACTTAAGTCGGTCATACATGGATCAAAATTTGGCTTTTTCATCAGCAGGGACAGGCCAAGATTCGATCCATCTATGGGCAGGCTAATTGTACAAAAGTCACTGCATTGATTGACTTGGGTACAGTCGGTTTGTTGGCTTTTTCTACATGCGATTACTGCCAGTGCCTATAGTTGCTAGCAGTAATCACTGTGTTCTGCCCGTCGGGAAGGCTCCCCGTGCCCTCACCGGCAGAACACAATAGCACTGCTTGAAGCATTTCCACCTGTAGTGGAAAGAAAGAAAATTGAATAATCTATTGGCTGCCTAACCCTTCTTTAACCCCAACCATAATACTATCCATCTCTAATGAAAACCTAACCCCCTGTTTGCATTCCTCCTGCAAACGATGCTAGCTTCAACTTTCTTAAAGAAAATACACTGTTTCAATAGAACAATATTAATTTAACCACTTGCTCTCCAGAGGATTTACCCCCCTTCCTGACCAGGCCATTTTTTGCGATACGGCACTGTGTTACTTTAACGGACAATTACGTGGTCATGCAACGCTGCACCCAAATGAAACTTACATAATTTTTTTCCCCACGAATAGAGCTTTATTTCGGTGGTATTTGATCGCCTGTGCTTTTTTACATTTTTTGCACTATAAAAAAAGACCATTAATTTTTAGACAAAAAAACAATATTTTTGACTTTTTGCTATTAAACATGTCCAGTAAAAAAAATAAAAAAATCTAATTTCGTCATAAATTTAGGCCAAAATGTATTGTGCTACATGTCTTTGCTGAAAAAAATCCCGATACGTGTAAATTAATTGGTTTATGTGAAAGTTATAGCGTCTACAAATGGCGGTATATATACTGGGATTTATATTTTATTTTTACTAATAATGGCAGTGATCAACGACTTATAGCGGGACTGTGGGACTGCGGCGTGCATTCTGACACTGGGGGGGAACTGACTTGGTATCACTTACATCCCCAGTGACACCAATACAGTGATTAGTATTAATAAAAAGCTCTGACACTGTACTAATAACACTGGTCAGGAAGTAGTTAACTACTGTGGGGAGATCAATGGGTTAACTGTGTGCTGTTTTACTGAGGGCTGTGTTAGTGCTTTACACTTTAAGCACACTGCTTTGCATGCCTCTGCTATGCAGAACCATACAAAGCAGTGTGCCAGAGCTGAAAGGAGAGAGAACTGTATTTTTTACATACAGTAATTGACAGCCGAGGCCGCAAATAGCGGCATGGGTAGAGCATGCGCGTGCCCCCTATGTATATATACGTGATTTTGCGCACCCCTGCTGCCCTGTATAACAAAGCTATAAAAAAATATATGATAAGGCCTACATAAGGCACCCATTTGTTACAGTTAGTTGCTGCTTTGCAAATAAGCTGATCCTTCACCTCACTTGGCCTCCTTCTGCCCAGCAGTAAAAGATGCTCTGAAAATATGAATGTCTACCCTAATGATAACTGGTATGCAGAAAGAGAAGAAAAATTATGAATCATTACATTTAACGTTTGTAAAACTTAGGGTGACGCAGTGCCTGTCTTGTATTTCCTACATACCCATATCAAGTCTAAGTGCAAGAATGATTTTTTTTTTTTTTGGTCAAGCTTACTGCCAATAACATCTACAACAGAGATACACACTGCATTACTACAATGAATACCACACAACTGCAAAAGCTTTCAGTCTATGCTGCAGAAGTTATTGTAACATTTAGCAAATGATTGTTAATTGCAAATCTGTGTGTGTGTGTGTGTGTGTGTGTGTGTGTGTGTGTGTGTGTGTGTGTGTGTGTGCGCGCTTGCTGGGTAGTTTGTAGGGGGATTTGGAATGGTTTCACTGACACATGTCTAAAATTTTTAAACCTGACCCGAAATTAGCAGCAGTGAAATTAAGTTAATGGAGGGTAGATGCTGTTGTTAAATTTTGGCTATTTTGTGGGCTAATAGGCAACCTATTCTCAAAAAACCACAAGATAGCCCTTAGGGACATTTAACAAGGCAAAAAAAATGTTTTATTTAAATACCATACAGTGAGGAAAGGGTCTT
This sequence comes from Staurois parvus, assembly GCF_062004578.1. Taxonomy (NCBI): domain Eukaryota; kingdom Metazoa; phylum Chordata; class Amphibia; order Anura; family Ranidae; genus Staurois; species Staurois parvus. The sequence continues at coordinate 2,309,629 of NW_028318095.1, read as the reverse complement.
TTAAATTACATGCTTGGGAGATGCCAGCACAGCGGTATTGAATCCCAAACAAAAAAATAAATATATTGCAGCTTACCAATCATTAGATGTGGTGGCTGTGTTAGTTTTCTTTTTTTTTAGGCTTGGTTTCCTGTTTTCAGCTGGTGATCTGGCCAGTAACACACCTTCTGTAGTAGAGTGTCCTCACTCTGGATGAAGGAGCACAGGGCACCACTGGACAGTAACATTGTCAGTCTGGTGGGACAGGAGTGTTAGATGTACCAGCAGATTTAGATGCACTAACAAATTGAAGCCAAACTCCAGTGCACACTGCAGTTACACAGCAAGAGTTTTTTTTTTCCTTTTAGGTTAAAGGTTTTACTTACAGTATATAAATAAAAGCTGATTATTGCAACTCCCCCAACTCTGTCAGTGCTAAATGATTTGTCTCAACACTCTAAACTGCTACATTTGTAGGAGATCTTGTTCTGTTTTAAATTTAAACAGACTTACTGGCTGGATCATCAGATGACAACAAAAATAAAGCCTAAGAAAAAAAAAAAAAATGTAGCCATCACATCTAAGAATTGGTAAGTTGCAATATAATAAATGTTTGTTTTTTGGGTACTAATACCACTTTAAGCTGTATGTGGTGTTATGGAACAGTATTTTACAGTCAATGCCATCATATTCTGGCACCACATATTTTGGATTTGTAATTGTTTTTTTTTTAAATTTATATTTAGCTTAAAATACAGCAGCACCTAAACCCGATTCCTTTAACTTGAAAAAAAAAAAACTATTTTTAGGTAGCGTTCAATGTGACACCTGATTTTTGTTATATTAAATGGTAATAGACCTGAATCAACTGGTGGAAGCAGCAGTCACAACAGATTTAAAATCAATAGGAAAAATTTCTATTAACAAAATTAACATTTAATCCTTTTGGTGCACGGGGAGCCCCACTGCAATGGCAGTTTTTTTCAGTTCAGTTAAAAAATTAAGGTCAACATTAACGACTGGAAGCAGCATTTCCTCTGAATAGTTCTATGAAGACAACCAAACAAATGAAACCTAACAGGTTCCAGTGCCCCCTGAAGTTCTCAGCAAAAATTGTTACTGTCTCATGAATAGATGTTGGCCAGAGGTCTAAGGTATCCATTCTCCAAAATGTGTATGTTTACCCCTTATTTCCCAGACTTGACAGATTTGACAGTTTCAAATCACATGACAAATTGTACCCTATTGTTTGCAATGGAACAGTTCAAATTGGTGAGCCTTCGACAAAGTCTTTTCAAAGATTTGAAAGTAGTTCCTGCATTACTTTTTGCGATTTCAGGTGAAACTTGCATAGACATCTGCCCATGAGGTTGCCCAGATATCTTCCAATTTGCAATTGAAATTGCACTGACATGAAGCTTTGAAATTGTGCTATTTCAAAGTTGGATCCAGTGTGAACCCAGGCTTAGTGTATCTAAAGCCAAACCTTTTTTTCCAGTTTTGGATAGGGTAGTGAGAAATTAGAACCCCTTTCAAGTTTTTATTGATGATGGAACTCTCTCTTAATTTATCATCAAAAGTTTTATTAACTACCAGTAATATAGGGGAAATCTTCCAACAAGGACACTTGTTCTATTGTCATCTGTCTAAGAAATTATCTGCTCCCCTTTAAATTAGGATAGAGATTACAAAATATTTTTATAAAAAACTAATGGGGCTATAACTATACCCAACTCCATCTAATATGTAATAGCTTTAAATATTCTTTTTCTCCCCTCTAAATAGAAATGTTCTTTACTACCAGGCATGGAGAGCATGTGACTCGCCCCTCTTCCACATGATAGCACTGGTGCTTGGCCTCTTTGGCACTTTGGTGCTGCCACGTAAGGGGGAAGGGGGGGGGGGGGGTAGAGAGTCCTTAGCCCATGAAAGCTACAACCTTGAACTTACACAGTGGTTTTCTTGTTCTCTTTCTGTAGCTGATTGGAATGCTAAGGGTGAAAAGGGAGGCTGGGGAAAATGAGAGACTGGCACTTTATGCAGAACTTAAGCTATTTAATTCATTGTTAATATTCAAAGAAAACTCACCCATCCATCCATGTCACCATGCTTTTTTTGCTGAGAAATCATTATGAAGAACATGCCCTGGCATTTCTGCCAGTGGCCATCTTGAGTAAGGGTGGATGATTTATGTAGCATCTACTTCCTGGAATCCATCTGCCCTTAACTCAGGCATTGGCTGAGCTGAGAACCCCCCCCCCTCCCCTCTTAAAGACTGCTAGGATGTAGAAGAAGAAATGTAAAAACACACATAAATATGATATACTTTGCTATCCATTTACTAATTCTAGCAGCATAAAGATTAAAATAGTCCATGTTGGCGGCCGGCTCCTGGATGGACGCACTTTAAGCTCAGCTCCGTCCACCCGCCGGACACATCACGGCACACCCTGGCCCCGAGGGACATAAACAGCACGGCAACAAAGATAAAGGGTGTACAACCCTCTGTGCCATGTCTCACCGCCGCAAAACTCCTGGACAGCTAGGGAGACTAACACAATTCTTCCCTGCTGTCACAGCAGGAATCCAAGATGGCGCCGGCTGCACGGACACAGGACACAGCAGCCATGAGGGAGACAGCAGATCCCAGCAGCTGTACATCAGACTCCGCTCTCCACTATACCCTGGGGACCCAGGTGAGTCATCTCCCCTCCTGTCACCCACCACAAGCAGCCCAGCCAAATGTAGACCCCATCTATATTAAGATTCACTATCTGCCTGTCAGCCTCTCATTCAGCCATCACCTCAGCACATCGCAGAACCTTCTCTGATAGAATCTTTCCCTGCCTCAGAACAGCCTATCACAGAAATATGCATGAAGAACATGCTATTATCCCTACGACAAACACTGTATAACGATATCACAGTTTCACTATCCCAGATCTCAAACATGGTTCAGCAACAAGAACACAGATTACGCCATATTGAAACAAGAATGGGAGACATAATTACAGCGCATAACGATTTAATTGATGCACATGATGACCATACTTCTGAAATTGACCTGAAACTAGCGGATCTGGAAGATCGCTCAAGACGCAACAACATAAAATTCAGAGGCATCCCTGAAAATATCGCCAACGATACACTACTATCATATTTTCAACAATACATGAAACACCTCATCCCATCTCTCTCAAATATGGAGCTCGCCATAGATCGAGCACATAGAATACCCAAACCCGCATTCCTATCAGCGTCAATCTCCAGAGATGTTCTGGCTCACATCCGCTTCTACCATATCAAAGAAAAAATAATGACAGCAGCCAAACCCCCCCCCCCCCCGCTCCCACCAGCACACGCAAACATCAGATTGTAACGAAACCACGGAATAGGCTATCAATGGGGTTTCCCACAAAATTGACCGTCAGACACCAGGGCAGAATACATACAATCAAAACCTTAGAGGCAGGCATCGACCTATTGAAGACAAGGAACATAATTCCCGCTGAGCCCCACCAAGTGAACCTGACCACCTCGGACGCTATACCTCAACATACTATTCTCTGGCAACGGCCCTTTACAAAATATTCTCACGTTACGAGACACTGCTTGGCATGACCCTTCCTGTGGTCTATGCTTGTTCATACCCCTCTGTTTTGAAGGAGCACTCCCTGTTACTCATGTTGCTTGCATTTTCTGCAAGTCTTTTTTTTACTTCCACCCCCCCCCCCCCCCTTCACCATCAGTCGATCATCCGAACCAACTGTCCTCCTGAAACCAACCAAACAACATGGAATATATCACACGCAGCATCGAGCGAACCCATACCACTCTACCAAACGCATAGAAATCTCTCCTGTCCTATCAAGTCTTTCCAACTCATGTCAATACGCCCAGAAACGACTCCTCTACTCCTCTACTCCACCAACTCAACCAGCGGACAACAAAATGATTGACATAACATCACTTAATGTTCGGGGTCTAAACTCCCGCTTTATAAGGTCCATGCTCCAAAAGGAAGCCCGTATACTTCATGCTGATATACTCTTCATACAAGAAACACATTTCACAACCATCAGGACCCCTAAACTACAACTGCACCGATTCTCCCACATTTATATGGCTACTAACTCCAAGAAAAAAATGGAGTCATTACAGCTGTAAAAGACTCTATACAATTCCATCACATCTCAGAAATAGCAGACTCTCAAGGGCGCTACCATATCTTAATCTGCAAAGTCAACGATATACCATATATCCTAGTAAATGTTTATGGACCCAACAATAACCAATTGCAATTCTACCACAAACTCCTTTCCACCATCTCTTCTCACAAAGAAGACAGACTTCTCATTGGTGGAGACTTCAACATAATCGGCAACCCACTCCTGGATTCTTCCACCAACAAGCGCTCCCCAAAACATAACTTTAATCGTTTCCTACATGACCATGATCTATATGACATCTGGAGATGCCACCACAGCACCGAAAGAGACTACACCTACTACTCCCCATCTCACCTATCCTACTCCAGAATCGACTTCTTTATTACGGATAAATGGACGCTACAACATGTAACATCATCCAAAATTGGCACCATAACCTGGTCTGATCGCGCTCCAATCAACATAACCCTGGACGACAAGCAACATTCGTCAATCCCCCGAATTTGGAGACTGAATTCCTTGATATTGAAGAATCCAGACAACCAAAAACACTTGCTAGAAGCTCACAAAGTATTTTTTGAATTTAACACCACCCACCTCTATAACAACATTATGGTCCATTTACAAAGCATACATGAGAGGTATCCTCATACAACTTAATTCTCGCATCAATAAACAAAGAACCCAGAAAATTGACCAACTTCTAGCATCCATAAAACTAAAAGAATAAATCAATAAAAAAAAACCAAACCTCTCCACACACGAGTCACTAACCTCAGACAGAAACAAACTCTGAACCCTTCTACTGTACAAATATGACCTTAACCTTCAAAAAACGAAAGCACAATTCTACTCTCTAGGCAACAGGGCAAATTCACTGTTAACAAAACTAATTAAACAAAGATGTCTCAAATCCAAACTACTCTTAATCCAACACCCAACTACTCATACATCTCTCACAAACCTGCAAGACATAGCCAACGTTTTTGCAACATACTACCAAACACTATATAATATTAAAGATGACCCAGATACATCCCAACCAACAACAATATCCATACAAAAGTTTCTAAATACCACAAATCTCCCACAACTTACCCCATCACAGCTCACTTCTATCTCTACCCCCATTTCTTCCGCAGAAATAGCCAAAAACATAAAAATTTTACCTCTGAATAAATCTCCAGGGAATGCTGGCTTTAATAACGAATTCTACAAAATATTTGCCCCTGATCTTACACCACATCTCACCGTTCTCTTCAACCATGCCGCCTCTACAGGTGAATTCCCCAACGAAATGCTACAATCCATAATTACCACCATTCCAAAACCAGGCAAGGACCCCGAACTTGTCCAGAACTACAGACCAATTTCCTTACTAAAGACGGACATAAAACTCTATGCAAAAATTATAGCACAAAGACTACTGTCAGGAATGGACTTGCCAATAGTGGTGGGACTCACCTGCCTTGTGGGCTGCAGTACCAGGGCTGGCCAGCGGGTGCTCTCAACAACCAGAGGTTCACTTCGGCAATTAGCCATCACCTGGGGCTGATTGCAGGTGGTGTATTTAAGGGATGGCCAGACCTACAGTCTGTGCCTTGGTGTGTGTTTTTCCATGAGCCCCTGTACCTTGTAACCTGCATTCCTGTTCCTGTTCCTGCCTGACTTGTTGCCGACCCTGCCTGATCCTGACCTCTGCTGACTTCTCCTGTTTGATCCCTGGCTTGTGACCCTGACCATTTCGCCTGCTCCTCCTGTACCTACCTGCCTGATAGTTATCGACCCGGCCTGCCTGACTACATTGTGCTCTATATGTGTATGTACCTGTGTATCTATATCAGTTTAGGTTTGTTTCACCTTGTTGTATGTATTTGTGTTAGCTTGGGGTTTGGTGCACTGCGTTTATATTTGTATTGTTAGTCTCAATAAATTATATTATTTACTATATCTGAAGCCTACGTTTCCCTGTGTCAGTCCACACACTTCTGGTCACACCCGCATCCCTGACATTACACCAAGGCCAATCCTGACCAGAAGTGGCTGCACAGGGAAGCCATCTTGACTTATTGCTGTTGGGAAGGATGGATCTTGATGAGGTGGTGTATTTATGTCTGCTAGTGTTTGATGATAGGGATTATGCTTATCAGACTCTGAAGGAGTATCCCAGGGATCAACTACTAGAGTGCATAAGGATTGTTCATTGCCTAGTAGATCAGGGCACAGAATTCTCTGAGGTGCAGCCATTGATTCAGGTTTGTGCTGAGTTGGTTTCATCTGGTACCCCCGAATGCAGGGATGAATTTTTGCCGCCATTTAGTGCCGACCAGGTAGAGTCCCTGGTATGGTTATTAGAGGATGATGTGGATTACTTTCTGGAGCGTTATTCTGCATGTTCACAACAGGTACTAAGAGATTGTATAAACGCAGTGCAGTCTTTGACCAGACAGGCTTTGTGTAAGCTAAGCTTTGTTCAACCCATACTGCAGACATGGTCAGACTTGTTGCACCCAGCCTCAGTCAGCTTACAACATCATTCCTCCACTCAAGGCACTCTTCCTGCATCCCCGATAGCACCCCCAGTGACGGCCCAGTATACTCTGCTAACTACCACATATCAGTCCTCTGCTCCCACTCTTTTCTTTAACCCTGTAAAGAAGTCCTCTGTAGCAACTGCTCCATCCTCCAGCTCTTCTCTGTCCTCAGCTGCTCCATCCGTTTACAAACCTGCGCTTACTTACAGTGCTTCGGTAACTAAAACCAGGAAAAGGCGAAAATTCTTTCCAACCAATACCATCCTGCCAGTATCCAAACCGGTCAGCCTGCCATCTGAGAACCCACCTTCTGTGGTGCAGCCTGGTGCCTCGGCGCCCACAATTCAGCCTGATGTCTCTACCCAGCCTGATGTCTTTACCCAGCATGATGTCTCTACCCAGCATGATGTCTCTATTCAGCCTGATGTCTCTACCCAGCCTGATGCCCTTACCCAGCCTGATGTCCTTACCCAGCAGGATGTCCTTACCCAGCATGATGTCTCTACCCAGCCTGATGAACTGATCCAGCCTGATGATCCTATTATGCCAGACGACTCAGTGCCCGCAGTCTTGCCAGACGACTCGGTGCCCGCAGTCTTGCCAGACAACTCGATGCCCGCTGTTCCGCCAGATGACTCGGTGCACGCAGTCTTGCCAGACGACTCGGTGCCCGCAGTCTTGCCAGATGACTCGGTGCCCGCAGTCTTGCCAGACGACTCGATGCCCGCTGTTCCGCCAGTTGACTCAGAGCCAGCTGTCACGCCTGGTGACTCGGTGCCCACTGCCTTGCCAGATGACTCGGTGCCCGCTGTCGAGCCAGATGACCTGATGCCTGTTGACCCAATGCCCGCTGTCGTGCCTGGTGACCCGATGCCCGCTGTTGAGCCAGATGACCTGGTGCCCGCGGTCAAGCAAGACGATCCAATGTCTGATGACCCGGTGCCTGCTGTTGTACCTGGTGACCCGATGCCCGCTGTCGAGCCAGATGGCCCGGTGCCCGCCGCTCCATCTGGGGGCCCGGTGCCTGCCGCCCTGCCTGGGGGCCCGGTGCCTGCCGCCCTGCCTGGTTGCCCGGTGTCTGCCGCCCTGCCTGGTTGCCCGGTGCCTGCTGCCCTGCCTGGTTGCCCGGTGCCCGCTGCTCCGCCTGGGGGCCCGGTGCCCGCCTCTCTGCCTGGGGGCCCAGTGCCCGCCGCCCTGCCTGGTTGCCCGGTGCCTGCCGCCCTGCCTGGTTGCCCGGTGCCTGCCGCCCTGCCTGGTTGCCCGGTGCCTGCAGCTCCACCTGGGAGCCGGTGTCCGCCGCTCCGCCTGGGGGCCCGGTGCATGCCGCCCAGCCTGGTTGCCCGCTGCCTGCCGCCCTGCCTGGTTGCCCGCTGCCCCGCCTGGTGGCCCGGTGCCTGCCGCCCTGCCTCGTTACCCGGTGCCTGCTGCCCTGCCTGGTTGCCTGGTGCCTGCCGCTCCGCCTGGGGGTCCGGTGCCCACCGCCCTGCCTGGTGGAACGGTGCCCGCTGCTCCGCCTGGTGATCCGGCGTCCAGCCTGATGTGCCTCCGTCCGGTGCCCAGCCCGAAGTGCCTCCGTCCGGTGTCCAGCCCGAAGTGCCTCCGTCCGGTGTCCAGCCCGAAGTGCCTCCCTCCGGTGTCCAGCTCGAAGTGCCTCCGTCCGGTGTCCAGCCCGAAGTGCCTCCGTCCGGTGCCCAGCCCGATATGCCAGTCTTTGATATCCCGCCAGTCACCGGACCCGGGCGGTGGAACATTTTGCCCAGCTAAGACTGTTTGGAGCGTCCTGAGGCCGCTCCTTGAGGGGGGGTACTGTCAGGAATGAACTTGCCAATAGTGGTGGGACTCACCTGCCTTGTGGGCTGCAGTACCAGGGCTGGCCAGCGGGTGCTCTCAACAACCAGAGGTTCACTTCGGCAATTAGCCATCACCTGGGGCTGATTGCAGGTGGTGTATTTAAGGGATGGCCAGACCTGCAGTCTGTGCCTTGGTGTGTGTTTTTCCATGGGCCCCTGTACCTTGTAACCTGCATTCCTGTTCCTGCCTGACTTGTTGCCGACCCTGCCTGATCCTGACCTCTGCTGACTTCTCCTGTTTGATCCCTGGCTTGTGACCCTGACCATTCTCTCCGCCTGCTCCTCCTGTACCTACCTGCCCGATAGTTATCGACCCGGCCTGCCTGACTACGTTGTGCTCTATATGTGTATGTACCTGTGTATCTATATCAGTTTATGTTTGGGTTTGTTTCACCTTGTTGTATGTATTTGTGTTAGCTTGGGGTTTGGTGCACTGCGTTTATATTTGTATTGTTAGTCTCAATAAATTATATTATTTACTATATCTGAAGCCTACGTTTCCCTGTGTCAGTCCACACACTTCTGGTCACACCCGCATCCCTGACAACTACTTACCTACCTTCCCACATTAGTCTATCCGGACCAAGTAGGATTTATCCCTGGTCGCCAAGCACCAGACGCAACCAGAAGACTCATTTCCCTCATCCACAATTTAGAAACCTCTAAACAACCCTCTCTATTCCTATCCCTAGATGCAGAAAAAGCATTCGATCGAATACATTGGCAATTTATGCAGCTAACACTTCAAAAATTTGGAATTACAGATTGGATGCTTTCTGCAATCCGCTCCCTATACTCCAACCCTTCTGCTAGAGTATTAACAAATGGCACACTCTCACATACTTTTGACATTTCCAACTGTACTAGACAAGGCTGCCCCTTATCCCCCATAATCTTTACGTTACTCATCAAACCCTTAGCTTCAAAACTCAGAGACGATCCCACCTTTACAGGTATTACACACCTTAAAACTGAACACAAAATTAGTCTGTTTGCAGACGATATCATACTAATGATAACTAACCTAGTCAAATCGCTTCAATCGATTCGTGAACATCTCCGCAATTATTCGGAAATATCATACTACAAACTTAATGAACCGAAATCTTCTATTCTAAACCTTGACACATCTACTAAGAATCAAAAAATATTAACCAAACAATTCCCCTTTTCTTGGAAACATCACAGCATTCCATACCTAGGAATCAAACTTACTACCACAACAGATCAGCTTTATACTTCAAACCACAAACTATTGCTCGAATCCATCCCAAGAGAACTTAATAATCTCCGTACATCAACACTCTCAAAATTGGGAGGAGTAGTAACCCTGAAAATGAATATACTACCCAAAATCCTTTATATATTTCGCACACTTCCCATTCCCATTCCTAATACCTTTTTTACCAAATTACAGGCGATACTGACTAAATTTCTCTGGAATGCAAAGAAAACCAGATGTACTACAAACCTATTAATACACCCTACGTCCAGAGGAGGAGCAGGTCTCCCACACTTAAAATCATATTACAATGTCACTTTACTGGGCCACCTCTATTACTGGTGGCACCCAACTACGGAAAAAACATGGTCCACCATGGAAACGCTTTCACACTCCCAACTCGCTCCACATGACCTGCTGTTATTACCATAAACTCCTCAATCCAAAATTCATCTCAAGCACCCTTGTATCCAAGCCAACGTACAAGCCTGGTACGACTTACTCCTAACTCGATAGAAACCAAACAAATACTTACTCCAATTACATCTCATCACCCCATCCTTACACCTACTGCAATGGGAAGACTGAGGCATATCTTCTATACAAGACCTCCAAACAACCCACCACTTAGATTCCTTCTTGACCCTTCATGAAAAATTTAACCTCCCTGCCAAAGAGCATTTCACCTACTTGAGAATAGCTCACTCCTTACAAAAGGTAAACATACCACATTTCTTGAAAATCCCCTTTAAACAAAATGCAATACCCAAAAAAAGGGATCTCAAACTTTTATGCATATATAACCAATGCACAATTTTCCCTACAGACTTCCTCTCTATCCAGTTGGGAGAAACTTCTTGCACAATCAATACTTCCATACACATGGGAATAGACCTTTAACATCACTCATAAAGCATCCTGTTGTAGCTCCCACTGGGAATCATACATGAAAATTTTGCACCAATGGTACCTAACCCCAACCAAACTCTCTTTATACTACCCTCAATGCTCATCCGCCTGCTGGAGACAATGTGGAGAAACAGGATCAATTCTCCATATACTTTGGGCATGTAAATCCCTCAGATCCTATTGGAACAGTGTTTTCCAACTGCTCTCAACAATAACTGACACCGCAATAACACCAAACCCTGTCCTGGCTCTCCTCCTCATAGGAATCAACAAATTCCTCACGGATTCTCGCACTATTATTATTCATACACTGGCAACTGCTAAAACCAACCTTACTAAATTATGGAACTCTACCAAAATTCCCTCCCTTTCCTCACTTATCTCAGACCTTAACTTCCAATGCGATATGGAAAGAAGAACAGCCCTCAATAATACTTCCTACCACAAGTTCAAACACCAATGGTCTCGATGGCTACAAAACCCAAACTGCATCGTTAAATACCGATAAACTAACTCTATAACAATTAGATTCTTGACCCACGACTGGTGCGTCCCCCCCTTCCCTCCCTCCCCCCTTTTCACCCCGCCCCCTCCTCTTATCCATGTTCATTTTCCTTCCTATATAAGATCATCACCCTTATACGGTTCACACCTAACCGAGCATACCTCTCAGGTCAATGCAGCTCAGATATATAAAATCCCCAGCCAAATGGTGGGGAATTTACTTCACACAAATGTATCACTATATCTGACTGTGAACTGTATTTCGTACCATGTTTGATTATCGTACCCTGTATTTATACTGAAACCTCTCAATAAAAATATTGAAATATAAAATAGTCCATGTTGATTGAGCGAGTGAAGTTCCACTTTAAGGCTTTTATTTTAGATTACGTGTTTAGGTAGGGGATGGATACCTTGTCTTCAGAATGGAAACCCCATGCCAAAGATTACCAGCCAGTGGTGGAAACAAATGTAGTTGTCTGCTACAATGGCTAATAATTGATAACACAAGTACACAATCCTGCTTTAAAAATGGCTGCGTGTATAAGTGGGTGCTGCAGCGACCGTCAGCTGGAACCGAACAGAATCAGCAAGGCAGAATGTCACCAGCACACCGAGGATCACCAATATGGGTCCAAAAGTTTTAATGAACAATCACATAGTTACAGCAAAGCAACGTTTCAGAGTCTCGCAGGACCCCTTCATCAGGTATGTGACAATAATAATCGATAACAATGACATAGGTCATGTCAGTATACTGTATGTCAGCTTGGCCAAATCGCCATATCAGTATGACCAAGTTAAGCTAAAATAACTTTTAAAAGTGTAAGGTTAAACCAAGTTATTTTTATAAATATATTTATCAAGTCAGGAAAATTTCATGAAGCAACTAAAAATTACCAGCAACAACACCATTTAACTGGTTTTAGGAAAGTATAATGTTTAAATGGAAAAATGCTGAAAATAAAAGACTAATTTCCAAAGCTCCGAAAATGATGTAAATAAGCGGCTGTCTGCCAAGCTGGAGTCCTTAAGAGAGAACAGCAGGAGATCTATCTGCAGAGTCTTCAGTCAGCTGTGTGCCTGCTGTAAGACATGAAGATTAAAGTGACTGTAGAATGAGGGAAGAGTAACAAGTCTGTGGATATGTTATCAGGCAGAATGTGCAGGCACAGTTATGGTCGCTAGTGGGGGCCTCTGGGATCCATGAAATGCACATAAGAAGTCCAAAAGATAGAAGTACTGTTCTATCATTGTCTATGTAAATGAGATTTCTGCATTAGCTTTCGATCCTATGGGTAAAGCAGACAACTCATTCAGTCACCTCTTAAACCTTGCAATAGTTAACAGTCAGATTAGGATGCACCAATATAAAGGATGGATGGTTTTCTAATTCAGTTCATTCTGAAAGAGATTGTTCCCATGTATTAATTTTTTTTTTCTATATACATATACAGTCAGGTCCATAAATATTGGGACATGGACACAATTCTAACATTTTTGGCTCTATACACCACCACAATGGATTTGAAATGAAACAAGCAACATGTGCTTTAACTGCAGACTGTCAGCTTTAATTTGAGGGTATTTACATCCAAATCAGGTGAACGGTGTAGGAATTACAACAGTTTGCATATGGGCCTCCCACTTGTTAAGGGACCAAAAGTAATGGGACAGAATAATAATCCTAAATAAAACTTTCACTTTTTAATACTTGATTGCAAATCCTTTGCAGTCAATTACAGCCTGAAGTGTGGAACACATAGACATCACCAGACGCTGGGTTTCATCCCTGGTGATGCTCTGCCAGGCCTCTACTGCAACTGTCTTCAGTTCCTGCTGGTTCTTGGGGCATTTTCCCTTCAGTTTTGTCTTCAGCAAGTGAAATGCATGCTCAATTGGATTCAGGTCAGTTGATTGACTTGGCCATTGCATAACATTCCACTTCTTTCCCTTAAAAAACTCTTTGGTTACTTTTGCAGTATGCTTTGGGTCATTGTCCATCTGCACTGTGAAGTGGCATCCAATGAGTTTCGAAGCATTTGGCTGAATATGAGCAGATAATATTGCCCGAAACACTTCAGAATTCATCCTGCTGCTTTTGTCAGCAGTCACATCATCAATAAATACAAGAGAACCAGTTCCATTGGCAGCCATACATGCCCACGCCATGACACTACCACCACCCTGCTTCACTGATGAGGTGGTATGCTTAGGATCATGAGCAGTTCCTTTCCTTCTCCATACTCTTCTGTTCCCATCAATCTGGTACAAGTTGATCTTGGTCTCATCTGTCCATAGGATGTTGTTCCAGAACTGTGAAGGCTTTTTTAGATGTCGTTTGGCAAATTCTAATCTGACCTTTCTTGATTGTTGACTTTGACACACATACACCTACCTCCTGGAGAGTGTTCTTGATCTGGCCAACTGTTGTGAAGGGTGTTTTCTTCACCAGGGAAAGAATTCTTCGGCCATCCACCACAGTTGTTTTCCGTAGTCTTCCGGGTCTTTTGGTGTTGCTGAGCTCACCGGTGCGTTCCTTCTTTTTAAGAATGTTCCAAACAGTTGTTTGGCCACGCCTAATGTTTTTGCTATCTCTCTGATGGGTTTGTTTTGTTTTTTCAGCCTAATGATGGCTTGCTTCACTGATAGTGACAGCTCTTTGGATCTCATCTTGAGAGTTGACAGCAACAGATTCCAAATGCAAATAGCACACTTGAAATGAACTCTGGACCTTTTATCTGCTCATTGTAATTGGGATAATGAGGGAATAACACACCTGGCCATGGAACAGCTGAGAAGCCAATTGTCCCATTACTTTTGGTCCCTTAACAAGTGGGAGGCACATATGCAAACTGTTGTAATTCCTACACCGTTAACCTGATTTGGATGTAAATACCCTCAAATTAAAGCTGACAGTCTGCAGTTAAAGCACATCTTGTTCGTTTCATTTCAAATCCATTGTGGTGGTGTATAGAGCCAAAAATGTTAGAATTGTGTCCATGTCCCAATATTTATGGACCTGACTGTATACATTCATTTTTTTTATTGTTGTTTTAGTTACTGGTTTGTGTTTTGTCACATCCCTCTAATAGACCACTGAATGGTAACAATTACAGCTGCCAGATTTGTAACTCTGTCTTGGGTGAAGAAGTAAAGTGGGTTACTTGAGCTCTGATGAAGAATGGACTCCCCTTTGAAACAAGTCAGAATCACTCTGAGAATCTCCCCTTCTGATGGGATTTGCACGTGTTCTGGATGAATTCCCATACTCTTACATAGTATTGATACATTGGTCCTCTACTGGTCTGGGTAAACAACACAGGTCTCTCTCCTGCCAGAAAGTGCATGCTGCTGTGTATTTCTCTGCTGTGCATGTTTCTCTAGTAAAACACACACAGCACATTATGTAAAACAGCACACAGTTAACCCTTTGATTGCCTCAGATGTTAACCCCTTCCTGCTCAGTGCCATTAGTAGGGTGTCAGTACTTTTTATTAGCACTGATCACTGTATTAGTGTCACTGGGGATGTCAGTGGCAGTTAGTCAGTCCCCCCCCTGTGTCAGAATGCCCGCAGCAGTCCTGCATTCCCTTTATAAGTTGCTGATCCTCGCCATTACTGGTATAAAAAAAAAAAAACATTCCAGTATACATACCGTCATTTGTAGATGTTATAACTTTCACGTAAACCGATTCATTTACATGTATTGGGATTTTTTTTAGAAAAAGCATGTAGCAGAATATATTGTGGCCTAATTTTATGAAGAAGTTTGATTTTTAAAATTTTTTTATTGGATATGTTTTATAGTAAAAAGTAAAAATATTGCTTTTTTTTAAAATTGTCAGACATTTTTTGTTAACAGCACAAAAAATAAAAACCGCACAGGTGATCAAATACCACTGAAAGAAAGCTCTATTTGTGGGGAAAAAAAGGACATAAATTTCATTTTTGTACAGCATTGCATGAATGCACAGTTGTCAGTTAAAGCAATGCAGCGCCATATTGCAAAAAATGGCCTGGTCAGGAAGTGGGGTAAATCTTCTGGAGAGCAAGTGGGTACAGTGTTACTAAACACACAACAGTAAAATCAGTCTGTATATGCAGTAAAGGATGCTTGTTATACTCACTGTGGAACCTAAAGGTTAATCCACAATCCTAATTGTGTAAAAAGAATGTTTGATCCTGTCTTCTCTGATCCTCCCCTTCTTCTACTGTCCCCAATCCATCTGCTGATTGTACAGAGCCTTGGAGGCAAGCTGCATGTGCTCAATTTGGTGTGTATTGCTAGAGAGTTTTTTTTTCTTGGTAGAGTGCACGTGATCAGCACAGGGACAATTGGTGCTGTCCAGACAGAGGGTTGAGGGTCCTGCAGCCTCATAGGACTATCAGGGGAGAATGAAAACTCCTCGTCCAAACTTTAACCAGTGCTCAACTGGACACTAATAGAAGTCACAAGACTGCTATATATTCCTGATGAGAAAAGTTATTTATCAGTTTATATTTACTAAAATAATCGCATTTCCATGTTCTGTGTACTGTTGGAGACTTGATATAGTGAATGCAGTGTCCTTGGTTTGCATATAAAAATGATGCAGCGCTAAAAATACAAAAATACGCAATAGATAATATACATAAAATACTAAAGATATATATATATTAACAAAGTAACCAATGACCCAAATCCACATGGGGATATGAAGGAGACCGTGACCCCTAACAAACAGATAACAGTGGCTTAGTGCAAAATAAAGTGTCCACAGTTCATATTTCTAAGACGTGCAGGTGAATCACAGCACACTCCAAACGTGATCCCAGGTAGTATGGCTGCAATGGCCTCTCACCTCCACTCTATGACCCCACAGGGCCACAAAGCAAATGTAGATCACCTCTGGATCCCTCAAACCAGTAGCTCCTCAGATAGGATGGTATGGGCAGTCATCACATGAATATGGACAATATCCAGCCGGACCAGTGGGCAAACGAAACACACCCTCCTCAGATGTCAAAAGCTCATATGCTCATAAATGAGGAAAGAAACACAATCCTCATAGTGTATTACTGCTTTTAATGGCAAAAAGGCAACAAAAGGCCAAAAAAAAAAAAAAATAAAAGTAGGTATATACACTCACATAACAACAGCCTGTTTTCAGATCCTTTCAGTAAGCTGGGTGTACAGCATGATCAAAAGGTGTTCCAAGATGGCGTCACGCCGGAAGTACGTCACCACGCTATTGCTGGCAATAGACGGCAATAGCGTGGTGACGTACTTCCGGCGTGACGCCATCTTGGAACACCTTTTGATCATGCTGTACACCCAGCTTACTGAAAGGATATGAAAACAGGCTGTTGTTATGTGAGTGTATATACCTCCTTTTTTTTTTGGGACGGCAATAGCGTGGTGACGTACTTCCGGTGTGACGCCATCTTGGAACACCTTTTGACCATGCTGTACACCCAGCTTACTG
The DNA here is from genome assembly GCF_062004578.1 of Staurois parvus. Classification (NCBI taxonomy): domain Eukaryota; kingdom Metazoa; phylum Chordata; class Amphibia; order Anura; family Ranidae; genus Staurois; species Staurois parvus. The sequence goes on along the minus strand of NW_028318095.1, from coordinate 2,292,994 downwards.
AAAGGATATGAAAACAGGCTGTTGTTATGTGAGTGTATATACCTCCTTTTTTTTTTGGGACGGCAATAGCGTGGTGACGTACTTCGGGTGTGACGCCATCTTGGAACACCTTTTGATCATGCTGTACACCCAGCTTACTGAAAGGATCTGAAAACAGGCTGTTGTTATGTGAGTGTATATACCTCCTTTTTTTTTTTTTTTTTTTGGCTTATTGTTGCCTTTTTGCCATTAAAAGCAGTAATACACTATGAGGATTGTGTTTCTTTCCTCATTTATGAGCATATGAGCTTTTGACATCTGAGGAGGGTGTGTTTCGTTTGCCCACTGGTCCGGCTGGATATTGTCCATATTCATGTGATGACTGCCCATACCATCCTATCTGAGGAGCTACTGGTTTGAGGGATCCAGAGGTGATCTACATTTGCTTTGTGGCCCTGTGGGGTCATAGAGTGGAGGTGAGAGGCCATTGCAGCCATACTACCTGGGATCACGTTTGGAGTGTGCTGTGATTCACCTGCACGTCTTAGAAATATGAACTGTGGACACTTTATTTTGCACTAAGCCACTGTTATCTGTTTGTTAGGGGTCACGGTCTCCTTCATATCCCCATGTGGATTTGGGTCATTGGTTACTTTGTTAATATATATATATCTTTAGTATTTTATGTATATTATCTATTGAGTATTTTTGTATTTTTAGCGCTGCATCATTTTTATATGCATTTCTTCTATTGTCCTTTTTTTGGTATGGGATAGATGCTGGCTGCTTTTTAGTTAAGTGCATTATTTATCGTAAGAGCGCAGGAGGATATTTTTTATTTATTAGTGTCCTTGGTTTAGTAACACTTTAATGTAAAATTTTTGTTACTTTGGGTTGATTCATTTTTTTATCTTTTGTGAACAATTTAAGAAAGCTTCAAATTCTTTCAAGATCAAATCACTATTATTTTGATCCGTTGTTGCAGGGCCCTTAAACAGGGTGGGATCCATAGGCAGGTGCCTACTCTGCCTATTTAGTAATCTGGAACTGTATATTACTCTCTGTTGGCTACTTTCCCACTGTCCTTTTGCATTAAAATTTTCAAATAGTTCATACATTTCCCCGCTCCTCTCACCCATCAAAAAAGTGGTTTAGCAGATTTTCTAATCTGGACATATCTCACATAGTGTAAATGGAGTCTGGCCTTACTTTTCTCTACTGCCGTTAAAGTATTATACCTTGGTTAAGGAATGCTTGAGCTGGTAAATGATTGGTAAAGGAGCGCCAACACTTTGCTAAGGGCAACCCTCTGGTCTCCCTTCCTATCAGTCTGTACAATTTGCAATGTAGTGAAGCCTGATTAGTTTCTAGCTTTGACCCTTCCATTCCCAGTCTGTTTCCTGTTGTACAGGGGGCTGCAAAAGGATAATAAAACAACACATCAAGGTGCTTTTTAAATGTACATTTTAGTTATTAATTAATGCACAACTGGGTTCATGGGGGTATTTTATTCCTGACTGGTAAAATCTGTTCACTTTTATATCAATATCCAATTTCATGTACCATGTTTCTTGCTGGTTTTCTATTTCCACTTTCCATTATCCTTAAAAATGTTCTTTTTCATATACCCTTACTTGTTAAGGTCATTTTTACACAAGGGGTTCTATTGCTGGCAACACAGCAGGTCTAGTAGTATGGATAGCATAACTTCCTAAGGCAGGATATCTGAAGAAGTTCTTTAGTGAATGTCTTCCTCAATCTGTCACTCAGCAGCACTAAATGGGAAACAATTGCAAATGCTTCTTCAAGGCTGAAGACACCCAAAGCTCAGAGGAGAGCAACCTCAGGAACCTTGGTCCTAATGTTTATCACCTCTTCAACTCATACCACTGGCCTGCACTCCTCAGTGACTGGATTCATAAATATTCAAAACTCAAAATATTAAAGCGACACTAAATTTTGATTTAAAAAAATTCTATTGAATGTATTCTTAGCTCAAAAAAATACCTAATTTTGGTCTCAGCCTCCTCAAAATAATCACATTTCTACTGTGATCTGATTTCCTGTTAGAGGGTGGCTACCTTCGTTCTTCATAGTCCCACTGTATGCAGAAATGTAGTCCCCCTCTTGCTCCTCCTGAGTTGGTTATACAGTAGACTTAGAGTGGCAGGACTGTGAGGAGCAGCACATAGCCATTCACACATCATGTTATACATCTCAGCAATACGTTCCTCTATATAATAAAATGTTCAGGACTGCCTTCCAACCCTCCTCCCAATCTGGCTGGGTCCTCTTCTTTGCTGGCCCTCTACACATTTTGTTTTTGGAATAGTGTACTCATACTCTCCAACATTTCTAAGAAAAATATACCCCATCCTCAGCATCATACTGCAGATACATGCACTTCTAAAACAGATAAATAGAAAATGATTACTTCTCACCCCAAACACCAGTAAAAAAAAAAGGATTTATACTCTCAACTGCAGGGTGCTGGGTAGATTAAGTGAAGACAGTGATGCTCCTCTAGGACAGGCCCTGAGTTGCTTAGCACACATATAGATAGGGAACAGGGCACAACCATATAAATGTAGGCTATAGGATAAAAAGCCTAAATATAAGGGTGATGCACTCACTGCATCGATGGTGATGAAGGCACATCAGTGATGTAGAAGTGTCTCCAGAATGCTGTAGGAACTATGCAGAGATCAGCAGGCATGAGGTCAGGCTGTGCAGAGATCAACAGGAAAGAAGCTGGAGAGTGTACCCAGAACTGTCAGGCTGCAACATGGAGCTCCTCCCATATCTCTGCGGCTTTGGGGAGCTTCCGGTAAACTTCGGGAGTAGCTAGTAAGGATGTCACTACGTTGGGGGTGTAGTTCACCATGGCACTCACTGACAGATAGGAATTGGGCACCCACTCCAAGCCAAGGACTCGCCTGGCTGGGTGGTGGGAGGAGGTGGAGCTGCTGGGTGGGCTGGATTTCACCTGGGAGTAGTCTACACCCCTCCGCACCCCCATAGTGATGCCACTGGGAACACCAGGGATTTTCACAAAGGAAACAATACAAAGAGAGCAGGATACTTTTTCATTCAAGTACATGGTACAGCAAGCACATATCAGGAATATGAAATGTTGGGTTTACATATTCTTTAAGCTAAAAAGAGAAGGACCAGATAAGATGGATAGATGTAATAGTGTTACTACAAGAATGAGCTCATGGGGGTTCAATAAAGAAGCTGCTGACGGGCAGATCTAGCATGATAAAGCCCATGAGGTCACTAAGAGTCACAATCAATTGAGTGACTGAACACAACACAATTCAAACTAAAACATTTTAGATAACGGTGGCAGCAGCAGAAAAAAATTAATCCTGTGCTAGAATACCTCCATAATGCTGACACTTAATATCGGCAGCATAATCTTGTCAAGCTATTATATTTCAGCATGTCCTTGGATTAATAAACACAGAAGGGAACATTGCTGCTGCTCTCATCCATAATCTTCTTTTCAATCTAAAGTAATTTCAGTATAATCTTCTAACAATGTAGATCTATAAATTTCCTCATATCAATTATGCTATCGTTGGTAGTTAATTGCAAACAAGTGGTTGTATCTGTTGGTCTCTGGTGTCCTGAGACGCGCTCAAATAAATTATGCTCGGAAATGATGTTCAATGACTGTGAATGACATAGTCACCTTCTGTTCGCTTTTTAAAGGACAGATAATACCATAATTAAAGTTTCATTTTAGTTTAACTTTGCAGAAATGTAATCTGCGACTATTTCTGAATGTGACTCTCCTTAAGAACTGTCGCTTAACAACTTTTCTATATTGTCTATTAGGACATGTGCATTTATTCTATTAACTAGGCTTGTCATACTTTTGGGTATTGGGATACAGCAAAGAAAAGTACTTGATCAAAGGACTGAAAGGAAACCTTTACTGTAAGTCGCCTGGCTGCCTTCAGTACAATATTTTTTTATTATATTGATTATATATTAGGTGTGTGGGATTGCATATCACATCCAATATTTCATTAGATTATCTCCAAAAAAAACCAACAGACCAATTTCAACATATGCATAACATCATTTTGTCTGTTAATGTATCAATAAACACGATTTTCAACAGACAAACATTTCATATGATGTTATGCATATGTTGAGCGTGGTGCCAAGTCCTACTCTATTTTTTTTCTCTTTTTGTGGATACAGTGGACTTAATTTACTAATTTACTCTCAGTGCGGTATCCACAACCCAGTAAGAATTCCTGTCTGCTGTGCTCATGTTTTCTACATTCAGTTCTCCAGCGCTGACGCCCAATGCCTCTCTCCTGGCTGCCTCAATGATCTCCTCTGCAGTCATTGCTTACAGCACTGTACACACACTGTACAGTGGAAGGAAAATAGCTGTGGAGCTGCTCCACCTCTCAGCTCCGCCCCCTAAACTCTGGCTCTCACACTGTCTTCCAATGGCTCCAAACTCCTGTCAGCAAGGTAACCTAAATAGAGGTTATAAAGAGGGAAGATGCGCTGATACAAGGGGGGTGTCTCTCTGATCTCTGGAGGTTTTCAAGGAAGGGGGGGACTGATATAAAGGGATTGTGAGCTAATGGAGTCACTACTGGGAAGTGCTGACTGCTTCTCTAATAGTTGGTGACTAATCATTAGGTCAGCAGTCATCAGCACCCCCTTATAGACCCACCAATAGATCAGAGTCTCCTTATATCATCACCAAGGGCCCACGCCCCTTAAATGTGGACCTGTGCTGTAACTGTCCCTTTTCAGAATTTGGCTGTTTCTTTGATAAATATAGTGGGCTGTCTCTTTGCTGGATTGGGATGTCTCTCCACTGAATTTCTTGGGATGTCTCTTTGCTGGATTGGGCCATCTATTTGCTGAATATCTGGGGATGTCTCTTTGCTGGATTGGGCCGTCTCTTTGCTGAATACATGGGGATGTCTCTTTGCTGGATTGGGATGTTTCTTTGCTGAATTGGGATGTCTCTTTGCATATATGGAGATGTCTGTTTGCTGGATTGGGATGTCTCTTTGCTGTGATATATGAGGATGTCTCTTTGTTGGATTGAGCTATCTCTTTGCTGATTATATGGGGCTGTCTTTTTGTTGGATTGGACTTTCTCTTTTCTGGAATGGGCTGTCTCTTTTGTGAATACATGGGGATGTCTGTTTGCTGGATTGGGATATCTCTTTGCTGGATTGGGCTTTCTCTTTGCTGAATATATGGGGCTGTCTCTTTGCTGAATATATAGGGATGTCTCTTTGCTGAATATATGGGACTGTCTCTTTGCTGGATTGGGCCGTCTCTTTTCTGAATACATGGGGATGTCTCTTTGCTGGATTGGGATGTCTCTTTGCTGGATTTGGCTTCCTCTTTGCTGAATATATGGGGCTGTTTCTTTGCTGAATATATGGAGATATCTCTTTGCTGAATATATGGGGCTGGATTGAACTTTCTCTTTGCTTGATTGGGCTGTCTATTTGCTTAATACACGTGGATGTCTCTTTGCTAGATTGGGATGTCCCTTTGTTGGATTGGGCTTTCTCTTTGCTGAATATATGGGGAAGTATCTTTGCTGAATATATGGGGCTGTCTCTTTGCTGGATCAGGCTGTCTCTTTACTGGATTGGACCGTCTCATTGCTGAATATATGGGGATGTCTCTTTGCTGGATTGGGATGTGTCTTTGCTAGTTTGGGCTGTCACTTTGCTGAATATATGGGCTATCTCTTTACTGGATTGGGCCATCTCTTTGCTGAATATATGGGCTGTCTCTTTGTTGGATTGTACTGTCTCTTTGCTGAATATATGGGGATGTCTCTTTGCTGGATTGGGATGTCTCTTTGCTGGATTGGGATGTCTCTTTGCTGAATATATGGGGCTGTATTTTTTCAAAATATATGGGGCTCTTTGTTGGAGTGGGCTGTCTTTTTGTTGAATACATGGGGATTTCTCTTTTGTGGATTGGGGTTTCTCTTTTGTGGATTAAGCTGTCTGTTTGCTGGATTGTGCTGTATTTTTGCTGTATATATGGGGATGTCTCTTTTTTGAATTGGGCTGTCTCTTTGCTGGATTGGCTTTCTCTTTTCTGAATATATGGGTATTTCTCTTTAGTGGATCGTTCTGTCTCTTTTTTGGATTAAGCTGTCTCTTTGCTGGATTGTGCTGTCTCTTTGCTGAATATATGGGGATGTCTCTGTGCTGGATTGGGCTTTCTCTTTGCTGGATTGGCCTATTTGCTGAATATACAGGGGTGTCTCTTTGATGGATTGGGGTGTTTCTTTGATGGATTGTGCCATCTTTATGCTGAATATATGGTACTGTCTCTTTGCTGGATTGGGCTGTCTCTTTGAAAAGGTAGGGCAGTTACAGTTAGTGTAGGGTCTTGCTCAAAAGAATCTACCTTGTATGGCGGCAGGCTTCATATTATTTGGCCAAAATATAATTCCTTACTGTTTAAATCTTGAAAGCACTGATGACTTGGAATACACTTTTCATTTTCATATATTAAGTTGTAATAGTGTTAAAAATCAGTGGGTGGGTCCTGAGGAATGAAGGTGGTCAGGCCTGGGGGGCCCAAGCCTAAAACTGTGTAAGGGGCCCCAAAATTTCTGATAGCTGCCCTGGCTGCGCATAGAAACCAATCAGCTTCCAGGTTTTTTGTCAAAGCTTAACTGAATAAGCTTAAGTTAGAAGCTGATTGGCTACCATGCACAGCTGCACCAGATTTTGTACTCTCCAGTTTTAGTGAATCAAACACAATATTTTTTGACTCGCTCACCTGGAAAAAACATATAGATCAGAAAATTCAGAGGGAGGTCAGGCCTTCTAATCTGCATACTTGTTCTGGATCATTGACTGAGAACATACTGAAGCACAACAGCCGGACAATCAGTATTTTCAGAAATCAGAGGTCGACAATGGCCTTCTGCAAATGCTTTCAGTACAGATTCCTATTAAAAAAGGGTATGTCCACCTAATCTCTTTCAGTTTAAGATAAATGGGGGGGGGGGGTTACCCCTGTCAGGTTTTTACTTTTATCTGGATTTTCATTAGATATATATAACAGGCAGAGGAACTATTACAGTACAGGGCTGCCTAGAGGTAGTGCCCACAAAACCTGCTAGGTGGCAGCACAATACAGAATACTGTACCGGTATCAAAGAGAGCAAAGTATAAGAGGAAGAAACCACCAGCAATAAACAAATAAATAAAATACATTGCAGTCTAGTGTAAACAAAGTTACTTGTGGTTCTCTTCTTCTCTCTTTTTTTGCAGAAACCTTCAAAACTTGAACCCTGCTCCTTTTCACTCTGCAACTGACCAACTCTATGACAGAATCTTTACCCTATCCTGCCCAGACCTGGCCACTTCTGTCTACAACAGTTTGCTTTCATTCACACTAGACTCACTTGCTACTATAACAATATGGAGCATCAGACCCCGACCATTACAACCTTGGCAGACTGACAACACCAGAAATCGTAAACGACATATTTATGCACTGGAGCAATTGTGGCATAAAACCAAAGCTCACTAAGCATTCACCCTATATGAATCTGCTTTCTTAACATACAATTCTTCCCTCCATGCTGCCAAACAAGCCTGTTTTGCCACTCTCATCAATAGCTTATCATCCAGTCCTCGTCATATCTTCTCTACTTTTAACTCTCTACTTTCTCCACCTTCACCTCCACCCAGAACCTCACTCACTGCTCATGAGATTGCAAATCATTTCAGAAACATGATTGATGCAATTCGTAGGGGCATCGTCACTGCACAGACATCCATCCCACTTAGCATACCTCATACTAAACCTCCCTCAACACTTTCCTCTTTTGACCTTGCTACTACTGAAGAGGTCACTAAGGTTTTCTCAGAAGCCCATCTCATTACCTGCCCCCTGAATCCTATCCCCTTATAACTACTACGGCCACTCTCTTCTTCTGTCCTATGCTCCCTTACTCACATCTTCAATCTCTCCCTCTCTAACAGTGCCTTCCCCTCACCTCTGAAGCATGAACACATCACTCCCATACTTAAAAAGCCCTCCCTGGATCCCACCAACCTGAATAACTTAAGACCCATCTCCCTGCTCCCGTTTACCTCTAAACTCTTAGAAGGCTTAGTCTACAATCGCCTGAGCACCCACCTCACCGACAACAATCTTCTTGACCCTTTACAGTCTGGCTTTCACTCACTCCACTCTACTGAAACTGCCCTTCTAAAACCCACGAATGATCTACTAACTGCTAAAACCAATGGCCACTACTCTGTACTCTTACTACTTGACCTCTCTACGGCTTTTGATATGGTTGACCATCCCCTTCTCCTCAAAAAACTCTGGCTCCTCCTCTTCACTCCCTCTTTCCATAGGGGTCCCTCAAGGTTCTGTCCTTGAACCCCTACTCTTCTCCATCTACACCTCCTCCCTTGGTCACTGATAAACCCCCATGCCTTTAAGTACCATCTCTAAGCTGATGACACCCAAATCTATCTTTCTACACCTCACCTCACCCCTTCAGTCTCCTCTCGCATTACTAACCTACTAAGCGACATATCGGCATGGATATCACTCCACTTCCTCAAACTCAATCTTTCCAAAACTGAGCTCTTAGTATTCCCTCCAGCCCGTGCCCCCTCCCCTGACTTCTCCATCAAGATCAATAACACAACCATCAGTCCCTCCCCTCATGCAGGGTGCTAGGTGTAATCCTAAACTCCCATCTGTCCTTTCAGCCCCAAAAATCAAGACAACAGATCATGAGCTCTGATGAAGAAGGGATGCCCTTCGAAACGCGTCAGCTGTACTGAGTATCTACCCCCATGATGGGATTCGCGCTGGCTCTTTATCTTTCAGGTCCCTTTGAGGACCTATATGCCTGATTTTATTCGCTGTTTGTGAGTATTATTTTATAATTAATAAACTTTGGTTACTGAGGTAATGCACAAGGTTGGTGCGCTTCTTGTTTTTGTTTAGATTTGCACTTTCAGCCCCAAATCAAATCGCTGCCCAAATCTTGTAGACATCACCTCCGCAACATCTCCAAGATATGCCCGTTCTTTACCTCTGAAACTACTAAGCAATTTATTCACTCCCTTGTTATCTCTCGCCTTGACTATTGTAACTCCCTCCTCATTGGCCTACCTCATTGCAGGCTATCCTCTCTTCAGTCTATCATGAATGCTGCTGCCAGACTACTCCACCTTACTAAACGTTCTGTATCAGCCACCCCTCTCTGCCAATCCCTCCACTGGCTTCCCGTTGGCCAACGGATAAAATTCAAAACATTAACAATAACATATAAAGCCATTTATAACTCTGCCCCAAATTACATCACCAATCTTGTCTCCAAATATCACCCAAACCGTACTCTTCGCTCCTCCCATGACCTCCTGCTCTCTAGCTCCCTTGTCTCCTCCTCCCATGCTCATCTCCAGGACTTATCCAGAGCTTCCCCCATCCTCTGGAACTCTCTACCCCAATTTATCAGACTATCGCCTACTCTGCTCACTTTTAGGCGATCACTGAAAACCTATCTCTTCAGGGAAGCCTATCATGCCCTCAGCTAATAATGGAATCTTCTACTCTTCCTACCAGTCCATCCCGCACATTTACTACCTTTTGTACCACTAGCCTCTCCCTCCTAGATTGTAAGCTCCAAGGAGCAGGGCCCTCCTATCCCTCTTGTATTGAACGGTATTGTTGCTGTATTGTCTCCCGTGTTATTGTAAAGCTCTGAGCAAACTGTTAGCGCTATATAAATCCTGTATAATAATAATAATAACACTTTTCTTATATAATTTAATAGATGAGGGTGTGTCATGGAACAAAAATTGCAAGGGAGTACTTGCTATGGGTTTAAGAGTCAGTGTTTTTAATCCATGGAGTAATTTTTTCCTAAAATACCTTAATCTTGGGACATGACCACCAAAGATGTAAAAACGTGCCCCTCTGGTTACAGTCCCACCAACAACAATGGTCAGCTTCAGAAAACATCTGTATCAGATGAGAAGGGGTGCTATACCATCTAGTAAGAAATTTGTAAGAGGATTCTTGAATGCGAGCACTAATGGAGGCAATATGCGTCAGTTTATTTTCTGGATTTGAGGAGGAGTAAACTCCTAGCCCAGCTCCCTCTCCCATTCTCAAATATAAAAGGGGGTGGACACGGATTGTGCATTCAATACAAGCTTGTACATGTGAGAAAGGAGATGTCCAGAATCTGGGAGCTTCACCCATAGTGATTCTCAATTCTGCTAGTGGAAATATTCTGCAAAGGGACTGAAGGGCATCAAGAGGCAACAATTTACCCGTAGGGGCAAATTTAACACAAATAGTATCTCCATCAGCCCCCCCAGGAGCGGAAAAAACTGGACATCTTCACCCAGCAGAAACCAGGGGATTCCTCCCAAGAGTGCCAAGAGGGATGGTGAGGTTGCGAATTGGCCTGCCCCATTCAATCTGTCCCACACAGTAGGTGTATTACAAGTTAAAGGAGATGTCCATGTACTTTTTTGTATGTTACTTGTTTTCCAACTGCAAAGAAACATGCTTGATTATGTTCAGCAACTTATTAAATAATGCAGCAGGAGTAAGGATGGACCAAGATGGCAGCCCCAGATCTTGCCTCTATACAAACAAGTCAGCAATGCCGAATTTGTATCTTTACAGGTTCCCCATAAAACAACATTCTACTTTTCCCCTGATCCAATTTTTTCTGTAACATATAACACCTTACCTTGGACACAATTAGATGCCCATTTTGAGTAATCTAAATATATTTTTGTCAGTTAATAAAGATGTCTCCTATTTGGAATCTGAAGCATGCTATAATTCCTTTTTAATTCTATGCTTATATAAAACATGTGTACTTGAGTGCATCAGTATTTAATAGAGACAGATTACTTTGTGATATTAATGATATTGTTCATTGCAAACTATGCCTTGACAGTTAATTAAATCACTGATGCATTTTGTCTATAAGAGAAAACATCTCAACTCATTTGCTATGACAAAGGAAGCAAGCTAGCAGCAAACCTTTTACAAAATAAATCTAAAAGGTTTTTTTTTATATTTATAAAGCAATGTACTAATAAATGCTGAGTAATTCTATATGGATTAAGGAATGGCAGCTATTATTTCATCTAGTGAATTAATTGCTTTTTGTACTCTGGATTGGATCATAACGTGCATTGGTTTCCAATAGAGCTGCCTACTACTGTATTCCATTTCCTGTAGGAGAAATTAATGCTGCAAGCTAATAACAAAGGCCCATGGAAAGTTTGCTTTGTAAAAAAAAAAACATTAAGCAAGCAAAATATTTTGTTTCTGTTTCCTCTAGATGAATGCACATTGTATATGGTCATTAAGATATTGGGATTGATTTACTAAAGAGGTATAGGCTGTTCACTTAAAGAAAGTAAATGATTGTGAGTAAGGGAAACCTGTTAAATAAAAACATACTGAAAACCACACCACCGCTCCAAACCTACATCTCATAATGTCCACAAATGGCTCCTATAGCCTGTCTCCGCTCCAACATGTAATTATAAGAGTCACGCCCTGTGATTAGCTAGTTTTTTGTAGTTTTTTTTCTGTTGACAATAAAGTAACTGCATACATATAGGGTCTAATTTACTAAAAATGAAGAGTGCAAAATATGGTGCAGCTCTGAATAGAAACCAATCAGCCTCTAGATGTTACACTCTGGTCACATCAAGCCCGACTTTAAAATTGTGCGACTTATTGTGACACCCGTGAAATCGCACAGGTGAGATGCCGATTTCAGGTGCAATTTGCAAGATGCCTAACACACATGTCTATGCAAATCACATCAAAAGTAGTGCGTATACTACTTTAGAAATTGGTGCAGCGCTGACCAAGTAGGGTGCGACTCAGCATGCGATTTGCAAGTCGCATAACATGTGAATCGCATGCCAAGTCGCACCCGATGTGACCAGGGTGTCATTGCCAAAGCTTAATTGAACAGGCTGAAGTTAGACACTGATTAGCTACCATGCACAGGTTTAGTAAATAAACCCACATAGTCCCCAATATTTAGTAATCTACCCAATATTCAAGCTTTGGGTATGCTCAAGCTTTGGGTATGCTTGCTGTCCAACTGCTGGGCTTGAGAAAGTGTATTGAGCTATGTGGGTCACAGCAGCAGTTATGTTGATCAATGAAACATTATTATAATTCTAGAATGAATAGCTCAAGGTGAGGAATGGAGGAGTATGTGTTCAAACCTGCAGATAACAACAAACCTGTGACACCATACTTCTCTCTCCATCCAGATTACAGAAAATTTCTCGCTTTGCGCTTGGTTAATGCAGCTAGACTATGCATTCTGGTTCACTGGCGGTCCACGCAGACTTCATCGATGGTGGGAATGGTTCACCAGAATCAACAAAATGGAAGAAATGGAGAAATTGATTCATATCTCACAAGATTGTTTGTCCAAGTTTACATCTACGTGGCTTTGTTGGTCTCATTTCAAAACTGACTGAGCAATACAAGAGCTGTCTACAGTAGACCACATTATTCTTCTAATTTTAGATTTTTGCTCGCTTTTCACCTCATGGAGCAAAAACCCTAAAAAGTACCCTTATAATGTTATGCCTTGGTGGTTATGAGGCATTTTTGGCAGGTGTGGGATAGTGCCCTCCAGTCCTCCCTCCCTGTTCCCTCTCCAGTATTACCTCCCTCCTCCCTCCCTCCTTCCCCCCTTTTTCTTTTTTTTCTCCTTTTCTTTTTTACTTTGTTTTCTCTATCTTATCTTTGATTTCCGCCATGGGAACCCCATCTGAAAGATATGTCTTTGGCTGATACCTTAGTCCTCCTTACTACATTTCTAACTTGAAAAGCCCTATAACCATCTTTACAGTGTATGCAGGGGCTCCCGGTGGTAGGAATACTTATAATTTAAGGGTCCATGTATTTCCTTCCACTCCATTGATGTAGTTCTATTGATAGACCTTCCATTGTATTTTCAACTAGCGCATTGTATATGTGTATAAGATTCCTGTCTGAGAAATGTCTTTCTCTCTTGATTAGCCCTGAAAGACCTACCGTTAAGCAATTCTTTAGTAATTTGTTACAAACATCTCAATAGACAGTTTATGAAAAAACAAACAAACAAACACATATGTTTGCTGCATATTTCATAATAGCTTAAAAATGTATAACAACATATACATCCAAACTGAGCAAGCAGGAATTATAAAAAACAACATGCTTTATATATAATTTCCCCACGAGTCATTTTGTAATTTAACATTTAATTTAAAAATTACCCATCTATTTAATTTTAAATACATAACAATTTTCGTAAGGATATCTAAATCCCAAAATAAAAGCTTTGCAACTTACCAATTCTTAGATGTGGTGGTCACATTACTTTTCTTTTTTTCCTTTATTTTTACTTGGTGATCCAGATGGTAACTGGTTTTAGGGTGGCAACACTTAGTACTATACTGGTGGAACAGCAAAGCTGCCCTTAAACAACAGAGTTGTCATCCAGTGGAGAGTGAAGTGTTGGATGGACTTTGATTTAGATGAATTTTACATAAGTGACTTACAAATTAAAGCCTAACTCCAGCTCACACTGTGTCATTAGTTTTTTTTTAATAAAGTTTTTAACTGTATGAATAAAAGCTCACCATTGTAAGTACCTCTGTCAGTGTTAAATGGTGTTTATGAATCCTTTAACTATTGCATTTGCTTGGCAGGTTGGTCTTTTAAAGTAAGTTGAAAAATAACAGACATACTGGTTGGATCACCAGATAATAAAACTATGTTATAGGAGAACTCCAAAAACAAAGACTGCTGTGACCCTCAAATTTAAAAATCAGTATGTAAAAGGACAAACAACAATTTCTGCAGAAGAGTGAAAGGTATGAATCTGCAGAAAAAATACTAAAATTCCTGGCAAAGAAATCCAAACTGTGAGTTCTAGCTGCAGAATATTAGTCAATATTATAAGCTCTGCTCCATCAATACAAAACAGGAAATTGACTTTTCATAATAATTAGCACTAAGTACTGAGTTTCATTATCTGTTATAATCCTTCTAATTTTCAAATGTGGATTATTGTCATACCGCTTTCTATATTAAGCCTACACTAATTAACTTACAAGTGCACTGGGTTCACTCATATCATAGGAATGAAGGTCACTTTACTCTGCAGCATAACAATGAGCAGCCCCTAAACTTTGTAGACTATTCCAATCATTCCAATCATCTTGTAGAAAGAGCAATCACAATATATATGGAAAGTACAATAGCCAATAGCAACCAGTTACATATAGCCACACTAGAAAAATGTATGTGAGAAACCTGAAAAGTGTTTACTGATGACAGTGTCTTACTGAAATGGAGGAAAAATAAAACAAGACCGTAGTGACACAGAGACCAGCGAAAGGAACCAGTCAGGTCAATCAGGGACCAGAAAATCAACACTCCCAGTATTGGATTTTGAAGATGTTTTGGATGGTGGTTTCTCCTCACTACAGCAGAAGCTGGCAGCACAAGCAATGGGAGAGGTAAGTATCAGAGGTGTTGATAAAGGGGGATATGGATGTCCAAACTCTACCTAAGCATCCGTTCATGGTACAGACACACCTGCTAGAGCTGTACAGCTCCTCCATGGCCAAGGGATAGACAAATTGCTGGGAGAGAGGGGAAAGAAGACTTTTTTGGTCACATCACTGGCCAGGAAAACCAAATTAATGAACGAGAGGAAGGGAGAAGAGTAGCCAGGAGCTGAAATCCTGCCCTGGATGGTCAGAAACCAGAACCAAGGATAGGACCCAGGAGAGGAGGCCACATTCATATGTATTAATATTTGCTTGCTGTTTATGAAACCTTGCTGCCACCAGTAGAGCTCTCCCCGGGAAACCCTGGGAGTTTCTCCACCAGAGGTTTCTACATGTGTATTAGACTCTCATTTGTGGCACAGTAGCATATTTTGTGGGTAAGGACTGTGCAATATGTTACTGTGTACATAGCGGGTAAGCTCAAGTTAAAAGCCCCTCCCACTGTTAGCAAATTTTACCACACCAACAATTCACCATGGTGAACTGCATTTTTTGCTTCTGGGTGCCCAAGACTGAACCCCCCAAGAAAAATAAAATGATCCACAACCCTGGGGAGTATTTGGTGTCTTGTCACGGAAGAAACATGGAGGCTACCATTGCTGCATTCCCTAACTCACAAGTCATTGACTTGGAACATGTATGCAAATAAGGACTTTTGATTTTTATGGCAAGTTTACTTAAAAATGTACTATATATTCATTAAAATGACAGACTATGCATACTAGTTGGCCAGATTGCATACATTCTTCTCCTACTTAGCATGAAGATTACTCAACTTACAAGGACTCCAAATCCATCTATTGAATGTCATATATTCTTAATGAAAAGTGTACAACATACACAGAAGCAAAGTGTATAGAATATACAGAAGGAGCTTAAGAAAAAATCAAATCAAACTATTAAGGTTTTTCCAATTTCAAATGCACTTCTACCAGATTGAGTTGACAATTCAATCACATGAAAAACAAGCTATTTGTAGTTAATAGGGACAAATGTTACTGAGAATAACAGATGATACTAAACTCTAATAATATCGTGTACATACAATCTTCCAGTATCTGTGCTGGATGAGCAGAAATTTTATAAAACATTTATAGAAATCTCACATGCAAGTACTTTAAAATATGCATTACAATTTTTGTTTTCGAGTTCTGGCTGAAAATGGAAAATTTGACACAAAGGGGTTGATTCATTAAAACCAAAGAAATGAAAATCAGCACATACATTGTTTCACCTTTCAACCAAGTTTCACCTTTCACTTGATGTGAAACGTAAAGAATTATAATTGGTTGCAGCAGGCTGCACCTCTGCTTTTGTTCTCACTTAATATGTTCTCTATCATTTATTATTAGTTCTGGATAGAGAATGGTTAGATGCTCTTTTAGGTTCTGCTAGTTTGGGTAAGAGGCATGAAAGAAAGTGACAATCTTAAATGATTGGGAAATTGGAATTACCAGAACAGGTGTCCTCATTAGAAGATACCCCCTCATCTCCTGTCCTAGTGGCCACAACTTTTTTTATTTCAAAAACCTGTTCACCCTGACATATAGAAAGTTTCTAACCATTTATTGCCTCTGCCATACATAACCCAAGCTAATTGAAAAAAAAATATTTTATTTCACCTTTATAACAGAAACCTATCAGAAGTAGAAACTTGGTATTGTTGATTGCTTTTAAAGGTGAAATCTCCTGTACTGGGATGCTTGTCCTTTCTTCACCACCAGAGGGGTCATTGGCCTGTGTATGTAAGGTGTATATATGCACCTTATATACAGTACATGTATGGTAATGTTGTTCCTTAACATTAGGAGAAAAATAGGGGTCAAAAAACAACTTGAAATGTGTTATAAATTATAATGCACTTTTTTTCTTTTTACATGTTTTGTTGTTATATGTTACAAAATATTAAATAAAAATAAAACACACACAAAATGTATAATGTATAAAACCACCTTAATTTCAGCCTTCTGAATTGACTTTAATCATTTCTACTTTTGCTGAAAAAATTAGCAAATTTAACTAGAATTTTAGTGATGAAAAACTGGTCAGTCCCATGCCTACTCCCTATGCATGCAAAAGTGAACAATGAAGAAGCAAGAAAGTAAAAGTATTGATAGATTCAAGCTTTGGTGATAGAGAAAAAAAAAATCTAAAAATATTGTGGAAAGCAGTGAAAATAAATCAAAGTATTCTACATCAAAAAAGCCAATTCTTTCATTACAGGCCATAGATTGAAGCTGTCTTATTTTAAAGTGGTTGTAAAGGCTCAATGTTTCTTTACCTTAGGTAAAAAAAACCTGTAAGCAGCTCCCCCCCCTTATACTTACCTGAAACCAATCTTGATTCAGCACTGTGCAAGAGAGCAGAGGCTCGCTTTGCTCTTTCCCTCCTTATTGGCTCAGAGACAGCAGTAGGAACCATTGGCTCCCACTGCTGCCAATCACAGCCAGTGAGGAGGGAGCAGGGGGTGCTTCCTGCCAATGGACACAAAGAGCTGGCTTGAAAGCTAGCATGCACAAGTGCCTCCATAGTAAGTGGCTTGCTATGGGGGAACTCGGCAAGGGCAAGGAGACAAGATCAACAGTGGGGGACCCCAGAAGAGGAGGATCAGATCTGCAGTGTGCAAAACCAATTCTCAAAGCAGGTAATCATTACGTGTTTGTTATTTTAAAACAAAAAGATCTGTACCTTTACAACTACTTTAAAACTGATATCCGAAGGTTTAAAGTAATTCAATTCACTAGAAAAGTCAATTTTGCTTGTAAAAGTTTCACTTTAAGGCCTGCTCCTCCACTCCTGGTAAAGAAATGGGAGCATTTGGGGAGCAGGGAGGAGTGGGTACCTGATTTTGACAGGTATTTGCTCTCACTTCTGCTCCGACTGCCTAGGCATTCAGAAGTGGAAGTCCCCCCCCCCCCCCCAAAGTCGTCTGGGACATGTAACAGATCCCAGAAGACTGCTGGACTATTCACAATGTGCAGCTACTTGCACATGCGCATTGGGCACCAGGCTGTGAAGCCACAAGCTGTCAGAGCCTGGTGTCCACAGTTAGGATGCCGGCACCTGGGACAGGACACCGCTGGAAAGACCAGCTGGGGTGAGCACACTGCTGGATCATGGAACAGGTGAGTAGCTGTTTTTTAAAAGTCAGCAACAAATTCTAAAATATTTTTCCTGTTTATGAACACTGTTTTTTGTTCCTTGATTAAATGGTAGGTATGGTTTAAAAATGGAAAAGTCTCTGAAGCAATAAAGGTAACTGTATCCAGTACCTTGGTTCTCAAGTAATGGTCTTTGCTTTCCACAAGAAAGCCCTATGTAGTATGCAGACTGATTTGATGGAGTTTATATAGCAATAGTGACTCATTCCTTAGTCCCATGTGACAGTGCTGGGCAAATCAGATCAAATTTCTTATGTGGCGTTGTCACATAAGAAAGAGAAGGTGCATGTCAAAAGACAAACCTGTAAGAAGAGTCAAATGACAACTCATAAATATTATTGTCCTTGCATTGCTCCATTATGGCAGCCAGCAGCAGTGGAGTTACCTAACTAAGCATATTTAAAATTAGGTGCCATTTTAGGACTTTGGCAATGTTGTACTAAAAGGTATCCCTTTTCTTGTCTCAGAAAGTTGCTGACCCCTACCTACAATGTGCCACCCTTGTAGCACAAAATTGTGGTGGATTTAAGTCTCTGCCCTATTATTGCATACCTATGGAACAAGTGTAAGAATACTCTTCTTGCTTCCTGTGTATAAGAATAAAAGCCACACTCAGTCCCACTTTGTTTTAATTATGAAAAAAAAGATGTAGAATATAATAAAACTAATTTCCAGTGTCCTTTAAAGACCTTTTTGTATCCATCCAGGCTGGGTATGCACTAATTATATTCTTCAGTGCAAACAACTGTATCATCAGCCAATTTACTTTCAAAGTACAGCATTTATCACAAGTGTATTTATCACTTCATAGGTTACAAGGTATCATTATAACTATATTATTCAAAAGCATGGCTGAGTTCATTTATACCAGATTTAGCTATTTAATTCAGAGGTGCTGTTACAGTCAATTTTGAACTGTTGACCCAGTCTTCCTAAAGTGGAACTCTAGTCTAAAAGAAAGCAAAACTATGTTCAAGCAGGTGTAATAGCCACATTACAATAAAATACAAATTTTTCTCAGCACACTTAGCAGCTAGTGAATAATAATAATAGTAATTATAACAATGATAATTCTTCAAGATTTTAATAATTTACCTTAAAAATAAAGGTTTTAGCTGCATTCTTTTGCAATTTTATGTGGAAGCCATACTATGTCCTTAAAGTGGAAGTCCAGTTAAATCCTAACTATGCTTAAATCTGCTCCAACTCCCATTCTAAGCAAATTCTACCTATCCTGTGAAAGAAAAATGTCTATACTTACCTATGCTGAGGGCGCTCAGGTCTAGTTACATGATTTCTCCAGAGGCTGGCTTCAGTGAATAGGAGAGATTGCCAACAACCACTGCAGAGCCTATGCAGTGATGTCATGCATAGGCTTACTATGGGGCATCTGTTGTTGTCCGTCCCTGCTCTAAACTGAAGCTGAGAGCCAATCATGTGACCAGACCAGCATAGGTAAATATAGACATCTTTCCTTTAAAGGGTAGTTATAATAAGCTTAGAATGGTGGTGGGAACAGGTTTAATTATAGTTAGGATTTGCATGGACTTCGACTTTAAGCCTTCCTCTGTGAAGTGTGATCCCTAACTTTAGTATAACAGAGCTGCCATCCTGAGACACTATTACAGTGATCAGTGCTAAAAATATGCACTGACACTGTACAAATGACACTGACTGGGAAGTGGTTAAGCATCTAGGGTGGTCATTGGGTTAAGTGTGTCCCTAGCTATGTGCTTGGTGTACATTAGTTGGTGCTTTTACTAGGAGAAGTGAAGGATCCTGTTTCTAGCTTTGCAAGGACACACGGTCCTTCATCCCCTCCTCTCTGTCCTTGTTTACAAAAGCAGAGCTGTGTTCTGTGTCTTGCCCGGTGATCAGCGGATGCCGGCGGACATCCATTCACTGTCACTCGCAGACCAACTTCTGCTGTTAGTGCCCCCCCCATGGAGGAAGTGCAAAATCATGTATATAAACGTGACTTTGTACAGGAGGGCAACTCGGTAGCAGTAAAACTGCTATAGGGTGGACCTTAAGTTGTTAATAGGCAAAACATAAAGCCTGTAGGGTAAAGTAGTCAACAATAAGCCAAGTAGTATTGGGGCAGCCTGCAAAACATTAGGCAGATCATAATGGCAAGTCTGAACAAACAAGCTGATCTGCAACAAATTTATAGGACAGAAATAAAGAAGGAAGGAAGTATATCCACAGTAAGAAAGCAGCGGATGGGTGGAGGTAGGAGTGGAGAAAGCATAAGAAGGGAAAAAATGGGGGAGAGGGTAAGAGAATGCCTAGGATGTCCAAAACCAGCACCCCAAAGCTGGACTGCTATAACTCTCCACGGACAGCGATGGGTGGACATATCATATCTATGGGGTCCATATCTGAGAAAATGTATTTTGATTGTCCAGTAGGATACTGGATAGCTTCTCACTTATGACAAATTGTTTCTTTCAGACTTTAGTAATAGTCTGTTTTGTCGCTAACAGAGTGTAGGCCACCAGTTTGAAATGGGGTTTAGTAAAATATGGGGGTTTAAGGTGTACTAAGGTATACCATGGATCCCTGGGAAAAGGCTGATTGAACAAAGAATGTATGAGTTTCAGTACCCTGGGCCAAAACCACATGAGCATGGGACATGTTCACCAGGAATGTAAGACATTACCAGGATTTGGGCAGCAAGTGTTCTTGTTTTTAAAATGCAGCTGACACTGAACATATGCTGTAAAAATACATAAGAGGATTATCTTCAATGAAAATTGCATATCAAAATGCTCAGTAGATCCAGATATAGGCAGCTGAATTGATATGCAGTGCTAGACTACTGCTGTAATAGCAAAGCTTGAAGCTGCCCCTCCCTGTTCATTTTGTAATTTGATGAGTGCTATTACTGACCTTATGAAAGCTTAGGATTTGAAAGGGTATAGGGTTAAGCTTGACTTTTGCAAAGAAAATAAAATTTGCATATAATTTAAGCTGCCGGTATCTCTAAATCTACTAATTGCTTTGGCATGCCTTTTACACTAAAATAATCTCTGCTAATGCATTTTTCTCACCAAATGATTGAATTTGTTTGAATTGTCCAGGTATGTGACAATAGATCCAGTACCAATTACTACAGCATCAATATTGTATATCATAAAAATCTGGATTACATTAAAAAATCAGTTCCACTTGTGGGAAATAAGAATAATAGTTATTATTCAAATGATTCACAAATAATACAGTCACTGATTAGACTGTGCAGAATGCCAAGTGAAGACCATTGGATATTAAGTTCAGACTTTATGCAAGAATCCTACAGACAGAAGACTGTAGCACAAATTATTGACTTGTTCCAATAGAATGCAAGGAACTAGAGGAACTACATCTGCTCTGAACTTGTGGACTAGCATAGTGTGGGCTCTTTCATAGAACTTTCAGTGAGAGTTTAGCAACATCTTTTCTACATCGGATAATTCTAGTTGTTGGATTTAAGATATAATGTAGGCTTTATGGTGAAGAGTGCAAAGGAATGGTTTAGCACCAGCTTTTGTGATTTAAGTTTTATATCTATATCTTTTCATTTAGAAGACAGAGATATGCACGACTGCTTTAGGGGCTTCCAACATTGTACTAGTGTGACAAGCTGAAATGCTGTGTACAATGTGGACATTAACCAGTCTGGAGAACAGAGACCTGCTAGCAAACAGGTACTATTTATGTAGGAGGATTTGTTTCATTTCTGTGTATCACCTGAGGCTAGTCTCTTCACTGAGTATATGTAAAAGTTTACAAAGAATTTAAATCATTGGTGCTGAGCATACACAAGTATGCGGCCTCTCAGTGGCTAGACCTTGGTGCTGTGGGGGCTGCATATTTGTTTATCCAATGTAAAGAAAATATGTGCCATGAGTGCTCACCCTTCGTGCTCCCGCCACATTTACTGGAGTCTCACGGAAAGGTCCCAATTGCTACTTGCAGTTGGGAGCTTTCCGATCATGTGACCACTGTGACAGCCAATCACAGTGGTCACCTGACCTTAAACCCCACCTCCAGGTGTCACAAACTTCTAAAAGGGCCGGTGTCAAAGGGTTTACATTATACAGAGAAACGAAAACAATACATTCCTTCAGACAGTTGTAAGGAAACTATACACAGGCAGTGAAGGCAAGGTTGGGAAGGGTGAGAATTTACCAGCAAAGGAGTGGCATATAAGGTTGAAGTGTACGGGGGGGGGGGTATAATGCAAGAGGTCAGGAAAAGAGGGAAGGTTCTGAAACCATAAGAAATATTTAAAAGAGAAGTATGGCCAAAGTTCTTTTGGTCATAACTCTCTTGTCGGTCACAGGAGTGTACTCATTCATAGGAGATTATTAGCTGACTCTGAATCAGCTAGTAGCATGCTATAGCCCGCTGTCAGTTGATGTGTCAGAGCCACTCTAGGCCCTAAAAGGATCCTGACCATGTTGTTGGTATCCACCCAGCTGCCTTATTGTCAGCTGGCTGTGTCTCTCAGCATGCGGCTGAAAGCTGAAGCCAGCTGCGCCTGTCCCCTCTCCTGTCTAGGGCATCAGTGAGCGCAGAGTGGAGAGCGGTGACTGACAGCCACCATTCTTTGCTCTGAGCAAACTGAGAGCTGAGTAATCAGTGGTCATGTCATTACTCAGTTCTTGGCCTTAGAGCTGATGTGACTCACACCAATGCTGAAGCACAGAAGTGAGCATGAAGTTTGTTTTTTATAAACCCCAGACTTCCCCTTTAATAGGATCTGTAGGCATATACAAAATATCTTGCAGATACAAGTAATAAGGAAGAAAGAGGGGTGAAGAACAATCTCTGTTCCTAACCAATGGGCCACAGGTGTTAGATCAATGTAGTAAATGGTGGTAAAATATAGGTATTAGTCCGCCCAATCTGACCCCTCCCCAACTCCACCACTTGTAGAAGCCTGTGTGAGCAGTGCTAATCAATATGTGATATACAATCAAAATGGAATCGCAATAGTGCACATGAAAAAATGAAACAATGTGAAGAGAATAAAATCTCAATAATATATAACATTAAATAAAGTGTTCATATAAAGATGCTAAATAGTATATAACACAGAACAGAAATGTCCATATAGATTGTATCCAAAAAAATACAAAGGTTGACAATGTCCTTCTTTAGAACTCCTTCATCCAGGAAGAAAATAACCCACAAAGTGTGAGTAATGGGTAAACATTTACCAGTGCAATGTAGTACACCAATATTAAAGGAGATTCCACGACCATGTGTCAAGGTTAAAAGCACCTTTTACCAGATCAGATGGACCAGTTATACAGTGCATCCAGAAAGTATTCACAGCTCTTAACTTTTTTTCACATTATGTTATGTTACAGCCTTATTTCAAAATGGAATACATTATTTTTTTTCATCAACATTCTACAAATAATACCCCATAATGACAACGTGAAAGAAGTTTGTTTTGAAATCTTTGCAATTTATTAAAAATAAAAAACAAAAAAACTACATGTGCATAAGTATTCACAGCCTTTGCTCAGTACTTTGTTGAAGCACATTTAGCACCAATTACAGCCTCAAGTCATTTTGAGTATGATGCTACAAGCTTGGCACACCTAGTTTTGGGCAATTTCTCCCATTCTTCTTTGCAGTACCTCTCAAGCTCCATCAGGGTGAATTGGGAGCATTGGCGGAGTGCTGCAGAGATGGTTGTTCTTCTGGAAGGTTCTCCTCTCTCTACAGAGAAATGCTGGAGCTCTTGGTTACCTTCCTGGCTAAGGCCCTTCTCCCTTGATTGGTCATTTTGTCCAGGCGACCCTCTCTAGGAAAATTCTTGGTGGTTCCAAACTTCTTCCATTTACGGATGATGGAGGCCACTGTGCTCAGTAGGACCTTCAATGCTGCAGAAATTTTTCTGTACCCTTCCCCAGGTCTGTGCCTTGATACAATCCTGTCTTGGAGGTCTATGGACAATTCCTTGGACTTTATGGCTTGGTCTGTGCTCTGACGTGCACTGTTAACTGTGGGACCTTATATAGACAGGTTATGCCTTTCCTAATCATGTCCAATCATCTGAATTTCACACAGATGGACTTCAATAAT
The DNA here is from genome assembly GCF_062004578.1 of Staurois parvus. Taxonomy (NCBI): domain Eukaryota; kingdom Metazoa; phylum Chordata; class Amphibia; order Anura; family Ranidae; genus Staurois; species Staurois parvus. Next base: position 2,269,149 of record NW_028318095.1, on the reverse strand, counting down.
GTTGTGGAAACATATCAAGGAGGATCAGTGGGAACAGGGTGCACCAGAGGTCAATTTTGAGTGTCATGGCAAAGACCTTATACTTATGTACATGTGTTTTTTTTCATTTTTTATTTTTAATAAATTGCAGAGATTTCAAAATGAACTTCTTTCACATTGTCATTATGGGGTATTGTTTGTAGAATGTTGAGGAAATAAAATAATTTAATCCATTTTGGAATAAGGCTGTAACATAACAAAATGATGCAAAAGTTAAGCGCTGTGGATACTTTCTGGATGCACTGTAAATGGCCATAATACACTGAACACATCATGGCCAAGGATGACTTAACCAGGGCATACAAATGCCCCAGGAAGCCAATGTTTCCAACGGATTAAACAATAATAAACACTCTCCCTTTGTGAAATATGTTTACCATTTTTAATAAAAAGAGAGACTTTGTAATCACATCCACATAAGATCAAATCTAAAATGACAGTAAAAAGGTTTCTTACATAGAAATCAGTGAAGCAGGCTGATAGCAGCAACATACAAAACACTAGGTTGGACCAGCAAACAGCAGAGATCGATGACGCTACGTGATGACATCACAAACAAGCCATGCCGAAATGATAGAGAATACGAAAAGGTGCATACAGGAAGGAAATACTAGGCAAGAAGATGAATTGGATGGGGAAGAAGGCAATGGAAAGCAGGGGTAGAGAAGCAGGGAAATTAAGAAGATAAACCTTCTCAACACATATAGGTGTTGTTCTAGAGAAGTGTCTTGGTTGAGAACAGATTTATATACTACCAATCAAAGGGAAGAAGATAAATATAGATAAAATACAGGGGCTTCAGGCAGTGAGAAATCCAAATGAGTGGGAGCATTTCCCTGAAGTGGAAGTGGAGTCCATCTAAGAATGTTTGGGTAGGAAATGTGAAGTCTGTGTAAAAGACAGGTATGTCCTCTGGGTACTTGGGAGTGCAGAATTTACCACCTCTCCTTGCAACAAAATAGAATGAGCAGCCCCAACACTAACACATGCTAACATCTCTGGGGATTGTCAAAAGCGATTGATGCAGTCTGTGTTTTCGTATTGTAGAGTGACCATTGCTATTTCCCTTTTAAAGAACTGTTTCCCTTTTAAGACTGCATGCTATCAGAAAGGGCTTGATTGCCTCAGCTCTCAGCAGTGCTGGAGTGTTTGTGGGAGTTGCAGTTTCATCACAAAGGCAGACATTGTAACCTTATGCTGCAGAGGACTACAGGGACCAGGATGCTTTGCAAGGAGGAGAGTTGGGGGAGCCATGTGTGCCTTTGGAGAGGACATGTGGGAGCTAGTCTGCAGCCCCTACTGTTGAAGTACACTGACACTGTTTCCAGATCGGCAGCAGTTGCTAAGGACAACGGTTATCTAAAACAGCTGAAGTCAGCGGCAAGTGTGATCATTGGTACCAGTCACCAGCGATGGCAGTTACCGACAGCAATGTCATCTCCCACCGCAGAGAGAGGTAAAAGTGTTGGAAATCACAGAGGAGGCATGTGACCATCCCAGGAGAGGAACCTCAGAGATTGTGCAGCACTGACCATTGACAATAGGAAACACTAGCCATAGAGGGAGAGCCCCATTCATCATCTCTTCAAGGAGTTAACCCCTGGAGACTGTTCTTCTTGGATGTGTTCAGCAACTGCTAATAAATGACATGTCAGTCCTTAAGAGCACTCCACTGATTCACTAGCACAGGCCTGTGCAACACATAGACTCACACAGTGTTACTATCCTACAGTATACAAGTGAATTTGGGACTGAGCCTAAAGGCACGTCAGTTTAGCTGGGGACATATTGGTGCTGTAGTTGCAGGGGGTTAATACTGATCTATAGCTATACCATTATATACGTATATATAATATTATTGTGTTTATTGATGTTATTGTGACAATTCTAGAAGGTTTGTGTATTCAGTGCATTTAACTGCTATTTTCCAAGTTAATTTGCAGTCTATTTGCAGAGTTTTACCTGTCTTATTAAACTTGTTATAAAACATCCCACAAGGTGTACTGGTGAGCTGTGGATCCAATATATCTGGTTTATCACTGAAGTAGGACAGAAGTGGCCGTTAATTCTAGTGGCTCCTTCGGGGGGTGAGCACTACAGTATAATAACCCAAGAGATCTTTATAAAGTTTTATTGGTGTTCCATGGAATTCTGTGTTGTGCGTGTTGTGCATGTTGTTCCTTAAGTCAGGGGTGGGCAACTGTGGCCCTCCAGCTGTTGGTGAACTACTAGTCCCATCATGCCTCTGCCTTTGGGAGTCATGCTTGTAACTGTCAGTTTTGCAATGCCTCATGGAACTTGTAGTTCTACAACAGCTGGAGAGCCACAGTTGCCCCCCCCCTGTCTTAAGTGAATTTCAGTGCATTCTCCATCCAGCTCTTTAGCTCTTTCTTTCTCTGTCTGTATATTATTTTCTCTACCCTGTATCATGCTGACAAAACCTCCAGGGCATTGCGGCATTTGTCTTTGTATAAATCACACTCCCAAATTACCTCCATCCCCCTTCTGCTTCTTCTCCCCTTTGGGAATATATTCCCTAACCCCGGCCTTTCAACATCTAACTCCCCCCTCCCAACACATGCACCAAACACCAAAACAAACCCAGTAAATCAGTCAGTGTAGTTATGGTACAACCATGATTTTAACTAATTTCTAAGGAATTGTTAGGAGCAATCTTTCAATTTTAACCCATGTCATGGTTCAGGAGATTAACCACAGCGAAAAGAATATATAAACTAAAAACAGAAAACTTACCTGATTTGGTACCAAAACAGTTCCAGTACAGGATTCAAGCTGTAAGCAAGATGAATCAGCTCTGAAGTAACTTTACGTACTGTTTATCGCTCTTGTTTTCTCTCAGATGAGGGTGATATTCAGCATTCTGTGAATGGCAAGCAGGGCATAAGAGGCTGAAAATGCAAATCTGGAAGATGAGCCTGGGGTAGATAAAAAGTTCTGGGAGATCTCCTAGTTTGCAAATGCTACCGGATCATCGGTGATCTGAGTGTGAGGTATGACAAAGATGCAGCCTGCGGTATCTGTATCAAGAGGAAAACGGAAAATGTGCTCACTTTCTCATTCCAAGATTAATGTCACAAACAGAAATAAATCAAACTATACAGTTAATTACTTTCACTATAGTAGTCGTGCAGGGCACATGGAGAAACACATCCTTTTGTGTTAGAGAGTTATCATTACTAGCATATACTGTAGGATACTAAACAAAGAAAGTGAATGTCAGAACTAACACAAAACTGAAACAGGTAGCTTAAACCAGGTGTGATTAACCTGTATCAACAGGAAAACATAAAACACATGTTGCTCACTTGCTCATGCTAAGTTTTGCATGAGCTTGCTGGTTGTTATTCTCCTGCAGTCACACTACAAATCATTAGAACTCCCTCTAGCAGCATCCTAGTAATAGCATTAATGGGAGGTTTACTAATTTAATTGCTACATGAAGAAAGGCTGTTTTTCCATCTTTGAAGGTGATCAGCTGAAATAAGTTGCTCCATTTCCCTGCATTACCTGTGCCTTAAAGTGATGCTAAAGGTTCATCTTTTTAAAAAAATAACAATCATACTTACCTGCTCTGTGCAATAGTTTTGCACAGAGAAGCCCAGATGCTCCTCTTCTTCGGTCCTCCACTTGCACTGCTGGTTCCTCCTCCCTGTACTTGCACTGTGAACTCATTCTAAATGAGTTCTCACTAAAGATCTATATAGAGAAATCAAGACCTGGGGCCATTTGCAACTAGGTGGGGTTTGCGTTTAGTGGGGGTTCCTGCGATTAGCTGCGGGCAGGAAGACCCACTGAAAACAATGGAAGGATGACAGCTCCCACAATTATTCATGGATACTCACATGTAATTGGTCAAGCAGTGATTACCTGTGAATGATTGTCCCTGGACACAGATACTTTGGATCCATGGATGATCATTTCAAAGGTATTGCTCCATGAGCTATCACATGCGAGCGACCACTAAGAGCTGCGCTCGTATTTGATAACTCATGGAGCAATACCTGTCAGCCTCCTATTGTTTTCAGTGGTGCTAATCACAGGAACCCCTGCTGGGTCTCCTGCATTTAATCTCAAATGGCCCATATGCAAGTTTGAATAAGCCCAGTTATGTGTATTGCTGGATCATATAGCTAATGGCGCTATGTATACTGATCACTATATGGACCACAGGGTCACATATAGCTCATTTGCATCATCGTGTGAAAGTTTAGCAGGGATGGATCATAGGATTATAATGATTATGAAGATCTAAGTAGTTTTTATGAACAATTCCACCTGAATGTCTTTACTGTGTATATTTGATCAGCTGATCCTACATCTATATTATGAAAGAAAAGTAACAGATTTGAGCATTGGTAGTCACATAGAAGAAGCTCAAATTTGTACTGGCATAAACTAAAGAATTCCTAGATTAAAGATTTTATTTTTGGCAAGAAACATTCATTAGTGTAATGGGCCATATGTGATTTGTGGAATGCAGCACTTGCTGGAACTTAGTGTATGAAACGCATACTATATTGTATCTTCTGATCTCCAAGAAACAGAATCTCTCCAGGCTCCTGAGTAATTAGCATGTTAAGAATTACTGATAAGGACATACGTTAATACTCTATCTCCCACGTACATAGTGACATCTGACTGCTGTTTATGAATTATGTAAAATACTATAAAGCAGACCAGAACACTAGGTTAGGATGTTACAGAAAATTTAATTATTCACAACGCAAACAAAAAATAACTGATATACATGACATTTTTTCCTCTAATTTGTATAGCATCAATATACTGTATACTACCACACCTAAAATGTAAAAAGGATCTCCTGCCCCCTCAACACCCAACTCTATAAACCTGTTAATAATGAATAGGAGGGAAATAATCGTATTTACTTATATTTCTGTGACATTTTCTTCATATTTACCTATTTTTCTCCTACCTCTGTGCTGCTTGGGTGCCTGTTTCTATGCCACCATTCCAAAAAATTCTTCTTTAATGCGCATGAGCAAGATGAGTGCATGAAGTCATGTGCTTCATCCTGTGCATGCACCATATGACACTACATACATCTGTCATATGTTGTACTTTTTTTCCTAGCACATTTGTTTGGCGCATGCACGAAATGAGGCGTGTGATATAATGAGCTTCATCTTGTGCATGCACAGCACAACAATACTGTGAGAGCTTGCCAGATCTTGCAGTGTAGGTACAAGATTTCCATGAAGGCAATGGTGATGTTAGCTTTTCTAGAGGGCATTTGCCAAGCTGGGGCTATGCCACCTCTTCCTTAAAAGAAACCAGTAAGTGGAAAACAAAAAAGGCAAGTATAGCAGAAAAAAAAAAAAGTAAAAAGGCGTCAGGCCATCGGAGATGCATGCTATTTTAAAGTACAAATAACTACAAGCCACCCGATGCTTTTCTCTTATATACAGGCGAAACTCGAAAAATTTGAATATCGTGCAAAAGTTGATTTTTTTTCAGTAATGCAACTTAAAAGGTGACGTTGTTTGTTGTTCAGGAGCGGCTTGACAAGAGGAATACGACATTTGTAGCTCATGTCCAGGATCCGTCTGTGTGTGGTGGCTCTTGATGCACTGACTCCAGCCTCAGTCCACTCCTTGTGAAAGTTCCCAACACTTTTGAATGGCCTTTTCCTGACAAACCTCTCCAGGCTGCGGTCATCCCTGCTGCTTGTGCACCTTTTTCTTCCACACTTTTCCCTTCCACATAACTTTCTATTAATGTGCTTTGATACAGCACTTTGGGAACATCCAAATTCTTTTGCAATTACCTTTTGAGGCTTTCCCTCCTTATGGAGGGTGTCAATGATGGTTTTCTGCACAACTGTCAGGTCAGCAGTCTTTCCTATGATTGTGATTCCTACTGAACCAGACTGAGAGACCATTTAAAGGCTCCAGAACCCTTTGCAGGTGTTATGGCTTAATTAGCTGATTACAGTGGGACACTTTGAGCCTAGAATATTGCACCTTTTCACAATATTCTATTTTTCTGAGATTGTGGATTTGGGGTTTTCATGAGCTGTAAGCCATAATCATCACAATTATGACAAATCACGGCTTGAACTATCTTGCTTTGCATGTAATGAGTCTATCTCATATATTAGTTTCACCTTTTAAGTCGCATTACTGAAATAAATGAACTTTTGCACAATATTCTAATTTTTCAAGTTTCACCTGTACTGTATATAACCCTACCCCATTTATAAAGTGCTAAATTATTACTTATAAGTGTGCATAGTGCATAGTATGCATGTGTACCTACATCCCATACAAAAGTGCCAATTCACTATATACAAAAGACATCCCTTAAAATCATTCATTATATAATAGTAATGCATCATATATAATCAAGTGTCCTTTAAAATGAAAAAAAAAACACCTTATAAAAATATCCAACAGAAAATAAAAGTCCCAGTGATACAATCAATCCATTTTGTGAAGTAAAGTGACTTTCATGCAAAAATTATTGTATATCTCAGTTCAGTGTTAAATCCAGTGTGCTCCCGTCCTATGGTATTGCACGAGACTTTCTGACCCCTTTTCCTAGGAAGTCTCTAGCACTTCAAACGTGGATACTCTCAGCTCTGATTGCTCCAATGGTAGATTTATGTTGATGTACTTTCCAGAGTTGCTATTCAAAAGATGCATGCATGTAAGGAGATATAAACCAGAGACAGACTCCAACAGCTTGATATTGTATTTATTCAATGGTTAACATCCAATTAAAATGCACATACACAATAAAAATGCTTGCATTACACAAACCATAATTGCATCGCTAAAGCTATCACTGTTTGTGTTCTATATACCGGAAGTTCGGAACTAGAAACGGTGCAACAAGCCCGCTCAACACATTTCGTCACTCTGACGTCATCAGGAGTGGCGCCGTATTGGTGCACCCACTTTTTAAATACCCTATGCTCCTAATCTCCACCTTAACCCCTCATATTCAGGAATAATGCATATCCAAAGTCTCCTAACTTACTTCTCCTTGCCTTTGGAAGGCTGCCTGCTCACTCCATATCACCACTGATAAGAGGCTCTATATCGGCATTAAAGTAGGACTCCAACCTATTAAAATTCAGAGAATACATTTCTTACAATTTAGGAGGCTGCAAATTCACTTTATACTGCTACTCCTTAAGGGCCCTATATCGGAGTTAAAGTGGAACTCCAACCGCCGTATATTATTATTAAATTTGAAGAATGCAATCCTCACAATACCTTAGCGTGGAATTATACTCAATCTATACCTAGGAAAATATATAAGGGAACTCCTAATTACATAGAGAATATTTACAAGGGAACTCTAGTCCACATTAAATATAAAATGTTACATATAAAACAAATGTAAAAAGTACATATATATAAAAAAGGGGTGAATATACATATATGAAAAGGTAGGGTAAATATCCTACTTATTAAGAAGAAATTCTATACACAAGATTTACCTATAAAACTTAAAGGGGAACCCAATACCTTTTTATTATTATACAGGGTTTATATAGCGCCAAAACGTTTGCTCAGTGCTGTACAATATAGTGGGGGACAGTACATGAGCCAATACAGTAACAAAACAATATACGAGAGGTTCGAGGGCTCTGCTCTTTCGAGCTTACAATCTACCATGTTATGTGGGAAAGGCATTAATTCAGACCAAATCTTTCAGATTCAGATGGCTAAATCCAAATTTGAATTTCAGCTTTATTTTTTTTTTTCCAAATGTAATTTTTATTGAGAAAGTTAAGGCAGATCAATGTACATACAAATATGTATTACAGTATGAACATAGACACAATATGCAGCATCCTGTTTCGCAGACGGGCTATGGGTTTGAATTGTAGTACAAATCGAGGTGAGGTATATCTTTATATCAAAGGTGTATAGAAAACCAGCAGATACAAAGAGTGTAATAGATAAATCGTTAAAGGTATAGTAATTACTGACCTATCTACTTGTAAGCCCTTATGTTGAGGGAATGTGAAGTGCTGGGAAAGAATAGCACATGATGATGTGTGCGTTATGATTTGTGTGCCCATTTCGGGAGCGTGTGATCCACGTGAAGTTAGCCACACCTGTATGAGAGATTAAATGCTATATTTTGTTGGGGATATATGAATGATGAAAGCGTACAAAAGGTGTGAGATAAAGAAAAATCAGAGAGGTGAATAGATAGAAGAGGAGATGTAGAGTGAGGTAGTAGGAGGGAATATAAGGTAAAAAAAAGGTGGGGGGGGAAATGGGGGAGGGGGAGAATGGGTAAGGAGTAGAGGGGATGTAGGAATGGGTAGCTGCAGATAAAATAAATCACATTGTTTTATACAAGCCAGAAAGATAGCTATGTACCTTAGGATTTAATATGTGCAAGATCATTTAATGGGGCAATATGTGTGTCAAGAACCTGAAAGGTAGGTTATGATGTTGAGTCTCAATCCATCTAAATGTGCATTAAATGTGTCACTGGTAGATAGGGTGTCTTTTGAGATAACATTGTGTCCAATTATTTAATCAGGGGGTGTAGGCTGTTCCTGCAGTAATAGGTGATAGGTAGCAGTGGTTTTGAAATGACTCCAACAAGCCCATGTCTTCCTGAATCTCTTGGGATGTTCTTTTGCTACAGAAATCATTTCCTCAATTTTGTTGATCCTAGTAAACCATTCTCGAATAGTGGGAACATGTGCTGAGTGCCAGTGGACTGGGATACATTGTTTTGCCATGTTTACCATGTGCATGGCGAGTGATTTACGATACGTCCTAAATGGAAGTGTGAAGTGGTGGAGTAAGAATTGTGTGGGGGAGAGGTCTAGGGAGTACGTAGTTACTTGCGTGATTATGGGTTGGATTTTCCTCCAGAAAGGTTGCAGCAATGGGCAGTCCCACCAGATATGCAAGAGTGTACCCGTCACCTGGTGACTTCTCCAACACAAATCTGAGATGTTAGGGTCAAATTTGTGAAGTAGGGACAGAGCTCTGTACCATCCAGAATATAGTTTAAAATTGTTCTCTTGTGTGGAGACACATATGGACCCTTTGTGTATATGTTCGTAAATGTGATCCCAGTCTTCAGGCGATAGTTGGAGTTGTAAATCAAATCTCCAGGCCTTGCAAGCTTTCCTAGACGGAAGGTCAATGGTGTTTTCTAGGCATGTGTAGAGCTTAGATATAAAATGTCTCTGGGGAGAGTCTGTTGAGCAGAGTTTTTCAAATAGGGTGAGTGGTCTAGTACAGTCTGTTAGGTGTGAGGAGCTATGTATAAAGTGGTGGAGCTGTCTGTACATCCACGGTGTCAGGGTTAGGGATGGCCATTTGTTCAAAAGGTGGTCTCTGAGTAAGAATGTCCCATCTTTGAAGAGTTGATGCAGATTCAGTGAGTGGACCAGAGGTTGACGAAAAACCTGTTTTCTGACTTATCAGATGATAACACGATAGAGTTGGGTCTATAAGAAGGTGTTCCCTGGGCTCAGATGGGATGTGGGAATTTTTCAACCAACAGGAAGTGGCGAGCAGGGTCCCCAAAAATGCAGCTTCCAAATTAACCCAAGCCTTATGGTTGCAGTTCGTAGACCAATCTAATATTCTTGCCATGTGACAGGCTCTGTAGTAGCGGGTGATATCAGGCAGTCCAATACCCCCGCCCGTCTTAGGCTTCAGCTTTATTTTTGATGATTCAGATTTCCAAAAGGCTTTTTGATGAAACAGCCAAAAGGCTGCTTCAAAAGCTGATTCCGCGTTATATCTACTTCTGCTGTTGCCTCAGCACCCATTGCTTAACTGCCAGTACCCGCAGGTCCTGCCCTTTTATCTTAGTAGCCCTGATAGAATTTTTAATGGAAGTGGTTCACGCTATTTTTTTGTCCCATCGTCTCATCACACATGACTTCTAGAGATGAGCGAATCGAAGTATCCGAAGTGGAATTCGAGTCGAATATCGGAAAAATTTCGATTCGTGCCGAATCCGAAAAACAGCCTAATTCGGACGCGCGAATCGAAATTTTTCCGAAAATGGCGGCTGACATGTGCGGCGACGGAGCGGGGATGTCGGGGAAGGCGCGCAGACAAGGCGCGCTGCCCCATAATGCATTCCTCAACGACATGTGATCGCATCAGCCAATCAGCAGCCAGCCAGCCAGCACTGTGTAATGGTCGAGGTATATATAGCGGCCATTTTGGAAATCTTCATTTGCCTGCAGTCATTGAACAGAGGCAGACCGCTCTGTACTAGGGACAGGGACAGAGTTAGGGCCACAGAAACGAGAATTGGGGACAGAGAGAAGTTACTTAGGGACAGAGAACCATTACTCAGGGACACAGACTTGTTAATGAGGGCCACAGAATCGTTATTTAGGGACAAAGAAACGCTAGTTAGGGCCACAGAATTCATACTCAGGGACAGACAGAATTGTTACTCAGTGCCAGAGAATTGTTACTTAGGGCCACAGAAACGTTATTAGGGCCACAGAATTTTTACTCAGGGACAGACAGAATTGTTACTGAGTGCCAGAGAATTGTTACTCAGGGACAGACAGAATTGTTACTGAGTGCCAGAGAATTCTTACTCAGGGACAGACAGAATTGTTACTGAGTGCCAGAGAATTGTTACTCTCACAGACACAAAATTGTTACTTGCACAGACACAGAATTGTTACTCGCACAGAGACAGAATTGTTACTCAGGGCCACAGAATTCATACTCAGGGACAGACAGAATTGTTACTGAGTGCCAGAGAATTGTTACTCAGGGACAGACAGAATTGTTACTGAGTGCCAGAGAATTGTTACTCTCACAGACACAAAATTGTTACTTGCACAGACACAGAATTGTTACTTGCACAGACACACAATTGTTACTCAGGGCCACAGAATTCATACTCAGGGACAGACAGAATTGTTACTGAGTGCCAGAGAATTCTTACTCAGGGCCACAGAATTCATACTCAGGGACAGACAGAATTGTTACTCAGGGACAGACAGAATTGTTACTGAGTGCCAGAGAATTGTTACTCAGGGACAGACAGAATTGTTACTGAGTGCCAGAGAATTGTTACTCTCACAGACACAAAATTGTTACTTGCACAGACACAGAATTGTTACTTGCACAGACACACAATTGTTACTCAGGGCCACAGAATTCATACTCAGGGACAGACAGAATTGTTACTGAGTGCCAGAGAATTGTTACTCAGGGACAGACAGAATTGTTACTGAGTGCCAGAGAATTCTTACTCAGGGCCACAGAATTCATTCTCAGGGACAGACAGAATTGTTACTCAGGGACAGACAGAATTGTTACTGAGTGCCAGAGAATTGTTACTCAGGGACAGACAGAATTGTTACTGAGTGCCAGAGAATTGTTACTCAGGGACAGACAGAATTGTTACTGAGTGCCAGAGAATTGTTACTCAGGGACAGACAGAATTGTTACTGAGTGCCAGAGAATTGTTACTCTCACAGACACAAAATTGTTACTTGCACAGACACAGAATTGTTACTTGCACAGACACACAATTGTTACTCAGGGCCACAGAATTCATACTCAGGGACAGACAGAATTGTTACTGAGTGCCAGAGAATTCTTACTCAGGGCCACAGAATTCATACTCAGGGACAGACAGAATTGTTACTCAGGGACAGACAGAATTGTTACTGAGTGCCAGAGAATTGTTACTCAGGGACAGACAGAATTGTTACTGAGTGCCAGAGAATTCTTACTCAGGGACAGACAGAATTGTTACTGAGTGCCAGAGAATTGTTACTCTCACAGACACAAAATTGTTACTTGCACAGACACAGAATTGTTACTCGCACAGAGACAGAATTGTTACTCGCACAGAGACAGAATTGTTACTCAGGGCCACAGAATTCATACTCAGGGACAGACAGAATTGTTACTGAGTGCCAGAGAATTGTTACTCAGGGACAGACAGAATTGTTACTGAGTGCCAGAGAATTGTTACTCTCACAGACACAAAATTGTTACTTGCACAGACACAGAATTGTTACTTGCACAGACACACAATTGTTACTCAGGGCCACAGAATTCATACTCAGGGACAGACAGAATTGTTACTGAGTGCCAGAGAATTCTTACTCAGGGCCACAGAATTCATACTCAGGGACAGACAGAATTGTTACTCAGGGACAGACAGAATTGTTACTGAGTGCCAGAGAATTGTTACTCAGGGACAGACAGAATTGTTACTGAGTGCCAGAGAATTGTTACTCTCACAGACACAAAATTGTTACTTGCACAGACACAGAATTGTTACTTGCACAGACACACAATTGTTACTCAGGGCCACAGAATTCATACTCAGGGACAGACAGAATTGTTACTGAGTGCCAGAGAATTGTTACTCAGGGACAGACAGAATTGTTACTGAGTGCCAGAGAATTGTTACTCTCACAGACACAAAATTGTTACTTGCACAGACACAGAATTGTTACTCGCACAGAGACAGAATTGTTACTCAGGGCCACAGAATTCATACTCAGGGACAGACAGAATTGTTACTGAGTGCCAGAGAATTGTTACTCAGGGAAGACAGAATTGTTACTGAGTGCCAGAGAATTGTTACTCAGGGACAGACAGAATTGTTACTGAGTGCCAGGGAATTGTTACTCTCACAGACACAAAATTGTTACTTGCACAGACACAGAATTGTTACTCGCACAGAGACAGAATTGTTACTCAGGGCCACAGAATTCATACTCAGGGACAGACAGAATTGTTACTGAGTGCCAGAGAATTGTTACTCAGGGACAGACAGAATTGTTACTGAGTGCCAGAGAATTGTTACTCTCACAGACACAAAATTGTTACTTGCACAGACACAGAATTGTTACTTGCACAGACACACAATTGTTACTGAGTGCCAGAGAATTGTTACTCAGGGACAGACAGAATTGTTACTGAGTGCCAGAGAATTGTTACTCAGGGACAGTCAGAATTGTTACTGAGTGCCAGAGAATTGTTACTCAGGGACAGACAGAATTGTTACTGAGTGCCAGAGAATTGTTACTCGCACAGACACAAAATTGTTACTTGCACAGACACAAAATTGTTACTTGCACAGACACAGAATTGTTACTCGCGCAGACACAGAATTGTTACTCAGGGCCACAGAATTCATACTCAGGGACAGACAGAATTGTTACTGAGTGCCAGAGAATTGTTACTCAGGGACAGACAGAATTGTTACTGAGTGCCAGAGAATTGTTACTCAGGGACAGACAGAATTGTTACTGAGTGCCAGAGAATTGTTACTCAGGGACAGACAGAATTGTTACTGAGTGCCAGAGAATTGTTACTCGCACAGACACAAAATTGTTACTTGCACAGACACAGAATTGTTACTCGCACAGACACAGAATTGTTACTCGCACAGACACAGAATTGTTACTCAGGGCCACAGAATTCATACTCAGGGACAGACAGAATTGTTACTGAGTGCCAGAGAATTGTTACTCAGGGACACCTAATCGTTGAATTAAATAGTATGTCAGACAACATGCAGAGGAGTGGCAGAGGAGGCAATGTTTTAGGAGCGAGCAGACGTGGCAGCAGAGGAAGGGGTCGAGGCAGCAGTATTCGCAGCCAGAGGCCAGTGCTCCCGGTGTCATCCAGCGGTCGTGTCTCCACCGACAACCCTGCCGTCATTGATTGGTTGGCTCGGTCGTCTTCCTCTTCCCAGGTCACCTCTGACACCTACAGCCAACGGTCGGTGGGTACGTCAGACACAACCGTTAGTTGGCATGGCCCGGGACCAAGCCCACTGAAATCACGTGTCCTCTACCTGCCCCTGTCCTTTGCTGTTCCCTCACCAAGCGAAGTATCGCATGCTGTGGGCTCAGCCCCACTGTACAGTGAGGAAGAGCTAACAGAGGGCGGTCAGGAACGGGGGGAGACATCGGCCTTTTCAGCAGCCAAGCGAACAAGTACTGGCGAGGAGAGTGGCTCGGTAGCCGGTCTAGAGACAGGTCTGTCTCCTGACCCAGACGCAGCCGAGGGGGCTAGTAGTGAGGCGGAGACCCTACTTGATGATGAGGAGGTTGATCGCACTTGGCAGCCTCGTCGTCATCAGGCAATTTCTTCCGCATCATCAGGAGAAGAGGGTGGCAGCTTGGCAGCGAGCAAAACAGTCGGTGGGTTGCCCAGGAGACAGCAGCAGGGTCGCATCAGTGTCAGTGGAGCCAAACGTCCACGGAGTAGAGCACCAGCTCCACTGCAGCCTACCACCACGGCCAGTAGTGGTGCCGGTGCGCACGGAGGAAGTAGCAGTCAGCCAGTGAAGAGTAGCGGGGGCAAAGTTTCCTACTCGGTGGTGTGGCAATTTTTCCTCAAGCCGCCCGAGGAAGTAAACGTAGCCGTATGTCGACTATGTGGCCAGAAATGCAAGCGTGGCCAGGGGGCCCATGTTGGGACTACAGCGTTGCGTCAGCATATGCAGCGTCACCATTCGGTGGCCTGGGAAAACCGTGATAAACATACGGCGGTTCTGCCTGCCCCAGCCCCCGCTCCATCACCCGCTCCGTTACTTGCTCCGTCACCCGACGTCGTCAATCGCCCTCTATCAGCCAGTCAAGGCTCCAACACCTCTGCTGAGGGGAGTTGTCGCTCGTTGGCATCTTCCGCTCGTTCAGATGCTCCTTCTCCTGCTACTCCTCTTCTCGGATTCCGTCAACAGTCTTTCTTGGAATCCGTATCCAAGAGACAACAGTTTGCGAGCACGCACCCGACGGTGCAAAAGCTGAACGTCCTCCTGTCCAAGTTGCTGGTGCTGCAGTCCCTCCCTTTCCAACTGGTGGACTCAGCACCTTTCCGAGAAATGATGGCTTGTGCCGCGCCGCGGTGGAGAGTGCCAAGCCGTCATTTCTTTGCCCAAAAGGCAGTGCCAGCCCTGCATTCACATGTAGAAGAGATGGTGGGCCAGTCTTTGAGCATGTCGGTCTCTGCCAAAGTGCACGGCAGCGCCGACGTGTGGAGCTGTAACTACGGTCAGGGACAGTACATGTCATTTACGGCCCACTGGGTGAACGTGGTGCCGGCACAGCCGCACCAGCAACTTGGACAGGTCACGACGCTTTTGCCTCCACGTTTGCACGTCCTTGGTCCAGCAAGCATGTCCGCCTCTACCACCTCTTTTTCCGCCGTGTCCTCAGCCGCCACCCCCGTGCCAAGTCCCATTACCCGACCGGCATATCACATGTGCAGGGCGCAACGGTGTCACGCTGTGCTGCACCTGGTATGCCTTGGCGAACGTAGTCACACAGGGGAGGAACTGCTGAGTGTAATGAACAGAGAAATCGACAGATGGCTGTCTCCGCGCAAACTAAAAATCGGAACCATGTTGACTGACAACGGAAAGAACATGGTGTCTGCTCTGCGTCAAGGAAGGTTGTGCCATGCGCCATGCATGGCTCACGTGTTCAATCTGGTTGTCAAGCGGTTCCTAAAATCCACCATCCCACTGCAAGACATCCTTAAAATGTCACGTAAACTGTGCATGCATTTCAGCCATTCCTACACCGCAAAGAACACCCTCATTGAGCTGCAGCGGCAGAACGGAATTCCACAGCATCGCCTGATCTGCGACGTTGCAACAAGGTGGAATTCAACCCTACACATGTTAGACCGCCTTTACGAGCAGCGAAAGGCCATCACCGATTTCCTGATGTTACAAGCGGATAAAGGTACTCCCCTGTGTAACTTAGATGTCAGCCATTGGCAGCTCATGCGTGACACCTGCCGCTTGCTCAGGCCCTTTGAGGAGGCCACGCTATTCGTGAGTCGGCAGGACTATGGGATGAACGACGTCATTCCTCTGTTGCACGTCCTGGAACAAATGCTGTTAACAATGGCTGGTCAGGGTGCGGTAGACGTGGCGCACAGATCTCAACGCCACATGACCCCTGTGGGGGCAGGACAGGAAGAAGAGGAGGAGGTAGAGGAGGACATTTGTGCTCAGGAATTATTGAGTGAAATGGGTGGTTTTTCCACTCAGCGGACAGGAGTGGAGGAGCAGGAGCATCTGGTAGAGGAGGAGGAGGAGGAGACAGAGGACCCAGACGCACCGTGGCAGTATGCTGTGGAGATGGAGGCAGGGAGTCCCTCGCATTCCTTGGCACAAATGGCCCATAGCATGCTCGGTTGCTTGCGTAGCGACAGCCGAATAATAACCATCAGACAGAGGGATGACTTTTGGCTGTCCACCTTGTTGGACCCTCGCTACCGGTCCAAAATGGTGGCCTTTTTCACACCTGCTGAGAGGGAGGCCAAAATTACGTACTATAAAAACCACCTATGTAGTCAGTTGGTCTCTGCCTTTGTGCGCCATCGTCCATCCTCAGACACTGTGGGCCCTGTGCGCTCGCGTTCCGCTGGCATGGCAGCAGGGGAGGGGTGGGGTGGTAGGAGCAGCGGCAGCTCCACCAGCAGCGGCTGCCTCAGTCTGCAGTCGATGATGAGTAGCTTTCTTCACCAGCGCAGTGAGGAAACTACTAACCAGCCGCAGCAGCAGCAGCAGCATCAGGTGGACCTGGAGCAGGAGCTCAAACAACAGGCTTGGGCCTACTTGGACAGCACCCTGCCAACCGAGGTAGACAATCCCCTTGACTACTGGGCAACGAAACTTGACCTTTGGCCCCAACTAGCTGAATTTGCCCTTGAAAGGCTGTCATGCCCGGCCAGTAGCGTGGCATCGGAGCGCGTGTTTAGTGCGGCAGGAGGTATTGTAACTCCGCGGAGGACACGACTGTCCACCCAAAGTGTGGAGAGACTCACGTTTGTGAAAATGAATCAGGCGTGGATTAGTCTGGATTTCAAACCACCAGTTCCTGACACAACTGACTAAATCCGCCATGAATCATGCCTCAAACATGTGCCACTTTCAGGTCTCCTCACACTGCTGGTGTGTTGAATTTTTTGACATAGGGTGCTGGCAGATTACGGGCCTCCTATAGCTGCTGCCAGGCCCCTAATCTGCCATAGGCCCCTATATACCACCTCCTCCTGCTGCTGCCAGGTCCAGAGTCTCTCATGGGTCCCTGTACGGCCTCCCATTGCTGCTGTCTCCATCGCCACACTCTGCTGCCATGTGCCACTTTCAGGTCTCTTCACACTGCTGGTGTGTTTAATTTTTTGACATAGGGTGCTGCAAGATAACGGGCCTCACATAGCTGCTGCCAGGCCCCTAATCTGCCATGGGCCCCTATATACCGCCTCCTCATGCTGCTGCCAAGTCCAGAGTCTCTCATGGGTCCCTGTACGGCCTCCCATTGCTGCTGTCTCCATCGCCACACTCTGCTGCCATGTGCCACTTTCAGGTCTCTTCACACTGCTGGTGTGTTAAATTTTTTGACATAGGGTGCAGGCAGATTACGGGCCTCACATAGCTGCTGCCAGGCACCTAATCTGCCATGGGCCCCTATATACCGCCTCCTCATGCTGCTGCCAAGTCTAGAGTCTCTCATGGGTCCCTGTACGGCCTCCCATTGCTGCTGTCTCCATCGCCACACTCTGCTGCCATGTGCCACTTTCAGGTCTCTTCACACTGCTGGTGTGTTAAATTTTTTGACATAGGGTGCAGGCAGATTACGGGCCTCACATAGCTGCTGCCAGGCCCCTAATCTGCCATGGGCCCCTATAAACCGCCTCCTCATGCTGCTGCCAAGTCTAGAGTCTCTCATGGGTCCCTGTACGGCCTCCCATTGCTGCTGTCTCCATCGCCACACTCTGCTGCCATGTGCCACTTTCAGGTCTCTTCACACTGCTGGTGTGTTTAATTTTTTGACATAGGGTGCTGCAAGATAACGGGCCTCACATAGCTGCTGCCAGGCCCCTAATCTGCCATGGGCCCCTATATACCGCCTCCTCATGCTGCTGCCAAGTCCAGAGTCTCTCATGGGTCCCTGTACGGCCTCCCATTGCTGCTGTCTCCATCGCCACACTCTGCTGCCATGTGCCACTTTCAGGTCTCTTCACACTGCTGGTGTGTTTAATTTTTTGACATAGGGTGCTGCAAGATAACGGGCCTCACATAGCTGCTGCCAGGCCCCTAATCTGCCATGGGCCCCTATATACCGCCTCCTCATGCTGCTGCCAAGTCCATAGTCTGTCATGGTCCCTGTACGGCCTCCCATTGCTGCTGTCTCCATCGCCACACTCTGCTGCCATGTGCCACTTTCAGGTCTCTTCACACTGCTGGTGTGTTAAATTTTTTGACATAGGGTGCAGGCAGATTACGGGCCTCACATAGCTGCTGCCAGGCCCCTAATCTGCCATGGGCCCCTATATACCGCCTCCTCATGCTGCTGCCAAGTCCAGAGTCTGTCATGGTCCCTGTACGGCCTCCCATTGCTGCTGTCTCCATCGCCACACTCTGCTGCCATGTGCCACTTTCAGGTCTCTTCACACTGCTGGTGTGTTAAATTTTTTGACATAGGGTGCAGGCAGATTACGGGCCTCACATAGCTGCTGCCAGGCCCCTAATCTGCCATGGGCCCCTATATACCACCTCCTCCTGCTGCTGCCAGGTCCAGAGTCTCTCATGGGTCCCTGTACGGCCTCCCATTGCTGCTGTCTCCATCGCCACACTCTGCTGCCATGTGCCACTTTCAGGTCTCTTCACACTGCTGGTGTGTTAAATTTTTTGACATAGGGTGCTGCAAGATAACGGGCCTCACATAGCTGCTGCCAGGCCCCTAATCAGCCATGGGCCCCTATACCGCCTCCTCCTGCTGCTGCCAGGTCCAGAGTCTCTCATGCCATGTGCCACTTTCAGGTCTCTTCACACTGCTGGTGTGTTAAATTTTTTGACATAGGGTGCAGGCAGATTACGGGCCTCACATAGCTGCTGCCAGGCCCCTAATCTGCCATGGGCCCCTATATACCGCCTCCTCATGCTGCTGCCAAGTCCAGAGTCTCTCATGGGTCCCTGTACGGCCTCCCATTGCTGCTGTCTCCATCGCCACACTCTGCTGCCATGTGCCACTTTCAGGTCTCTTCACACTGCTGGTGTGTTTAATTTTTTGACATAGGGTGCTGCAAGATAACGGGCCTCACATAGCTGCTGCCAGGCCCCTAATCTGCCATGGGCCCCTATATACCGCCTCCTCATGCTGCTGCCAAGTCCATAGTCTGTCATGGTCCCTGTACGGCCTCCCATTGCTGCTGTCTCCATCGCCACACTCTGCTGCCATGTGCCACTTTCAGGTCTCTTCACACTGCTGGTGTGTTAAATTTTTTGACATAGGGTGCAGGCAGATTACGGGCCTCACATAGCTGCTGCCAGGCCCCTAATCTGCCATGGGCCCCTATATACCGCCTCCTCATGCTGCTGCCAAGTCCAGAGTCTGTCATGGTCCCTGTACGGCCTCCCATTGCTGCTGTCTCCATCGCCACACTCTGCTGCCATGTGCCACTTTCAGGTCTCTTCACACTGCTGGTGTGTTAAATTTTTTGACATAGGGTGCAGGCAGATTACGGGCCTCACATAGCTGCTGCCAGGCCCCTAATCTGCCATGGGCCCCTATATACCACCTCCTCCTGCTGCTGCCAGGTCCAGAGTCTCTCATGGGTCCCTGTACGGCCTCCCATTGCTGCTGTCTCCATCGCCACACTCTGCTGCCATGTGCCACTTTCAGGTCTCTTCACACTGCTGGTGTGTTAAATTTTTTGACATAGGGTGCTGCAAGATAACGGGCCTCACATAGCTGCTGCCAGGCCCCTAATCAGCCATGGGCCCCTATACCGCCTCCTCCTGCTGCTGCCAGGTCCAGAGTCTCTCATGCCATGTGCCACTTTCAGGTCTCTTCACACTGCTGGTGTGTTAAATTTTTTGACATAGGGTGCAGGCAGATTACGGGCCTCACATAGCTGCTGCCAGGCCCCTAATCTGCCATGGGCCCCTATATACCGCCTCCTCATGCTGCTGCCAAGTCCAGAGTCTGTCATGGTCCCTGTACGGCCTCCCATTGCTGCTGTCTCCATCGCCACACTCTGCTGCCATGTGCCACTTTCAGGTCTCTTCACACTGCTGGTGTGTTAAATTTTTTGACATAGGGTGCAGGCAGATTACGGGCCTCACATAGCTGCTGCCAGGCCCCTAATCTGCCATGGGCCCCTATATACCGCCTCCTCATGCTGCTGCCAAGTCCATAGTCTGTCATGGTCCCTGTACGGCCTCCCATTGCTGCTGTCTCCATCGCCACACTCTGCTGCCATGTGCCACTTTCAGGTCTCTTCACACTGCTGGTGTGTTAAATTTTTTGACATAGGGTGCAGGCAGATTACGGGCCTCACATAGCTGCTGCCAGGCCCCTAATCTGCCATGGGCCCCTATATACCGCCTCCTCATGCTGCTGCCAAGTCCATAGTCTGTCATGGTCCCTGTACGGCCTCCCATTGCTGCTGTCTCCATCGCCACACTCTGCTGCCATGTGCCACTTTCAGGTCTCTTCACACTGCTGGTGTGTTAAATTTTTTGACATAGGGTGCAGGCAGATTACGGGCCTCACATAGCTGCTGCCAGGCCCCTAATCTGCCATGGGCCCCTATATACCGCCTCCTCATGCTGCTGCCAAGTCCAGAGTCTGTCATGGTCCCTGTACGGCCTCCCATTGCTGCTGTC
Organism: Staurois parvus; assembly: GCF_062004578.1. Classification (NCBI taxonomy): domain Eukaryota; kingdom Metazoa; phylum Chordata; class Amphibia; order Anura; family Ranidae; genus Staurois; species Staurois parvus. The sequence goes on along the minus strand of NW_028318095.1, from coordinate 2,248,446 downwards.
TCCATCGCCACACTCTGCTGCCATGTGCCACTTTCAGGTCTCTTCACACTGCTGGTGTGTTAAATTTTTTGACATAGGGTGCAGGCAGATTACGGGCCTCACATAGCTGCTGCCAGGCCCCTAATCTGCCATGGGCCCCTATATACCGCCTCCTCATGCTGCTGCCAAGTCCATAGTCTGTCATGGTCCCTGTACGGCCTCCCATTGCTGCTGTCTCCATCGCCACACTCTGCTGCCATGTGCCACTTTCAGGTCTCTTCACACTGCTGGTGTGTTAAATTTTTTGACATAGGGTGCAGGCAGATTACGGGCCTCACATAGCTGCTGCCAGGCCCCTAATCTGCCATGGGCCCCTATATACCGCCTCCTCATGCTGCTGCCAAGTCCAGAGTCTGTCATGGTCCCTGTACGGCCTCCCATTGCTGCTGTCTCCATCGCCACACTCTGCTGCCATGTGCCACTTTCAGGTCTCTTCACACTGCTGGTGTGTTAAATTTTTTGACATAGGGTGCAGGCAGATTACGGGCCTCACATAGCTGCTGCCAGGCCCCTAATCTGCCATGGGCCCCTATATACCGCCTCCTCATGCTGCTGCCAAGTCCAGAGTCTGTCATGGTCCCTGTACGGCCTCCCATTGCTGCTGTCTCCATCGCCACACTCTGCTGCCATGTGCCACTTTCAGGTCTCTTCACACTGCTGGTGTGTTAAATTTTTTGACATAGGGTGCAGGCAGATTACGGGCCTCACATAGCTGCTGCCAGGCCCCTAATCTGCCATGGGCCCCTATATACCGCCTCCTCATGCTGCTGCCAAGTCCAGAGTCTGTCATGGTCCCTGTACGGCCTCCCATTGCTGCTGTCTCCATCGCCACACTCTGCTGCCATGTGCCACTTTCAGGTCTCTTCACACTGCTGGTGTGTTAAATTTTTTGACATAGGGTGCAGGCAGATTACGGGCCTCACATAGCTGCTGCCAGGCCCCTAATCTGCCATGGGCCCCTATATACCGCCTCCTCATGCTGCTGCCAAGTCCAGAGTCTGTCATGGTCCCTGTACGGCCTCCCATTGCTGCTGTCTCCATCGCCACACTCTGCTGCCATGTGCCACTTTCAGGTCTCTTCACACTGCTGGTGTGTTAAATTTTTTGACATAGGGTGCAGGCAGATTACGGGCCTCACATAGCTGCTGCCAGGCCCCTAATCTGCCATGGGCCCCTATATACCGCCTCCTCATGCTGCTGCCAAGTCCAGAGTCTGTCATGGGTCCCTGTACGGCCTCCCATTGCTGCTGTCTCCATCGCCACACTCTGCCATGTGCCACTTTCAGGTCTCCTCACACACTGCTGGTGTGTAGAATTTTTTGACATAGGGTGCTGGCAGATTACGGGCCTCCCATAGCTGCTGCCAGGCCCCTAATCTGCCATGGGCCCCTATATACCGCCTCCTCATGCTGCTGCCAAGTCCAGAGTCTGTCATGGGTCCCTGTACGGCCTCCCATTGCTGCTGTCTCCATCGCCACACTCTGCCATGTGCCACTTTCAGGTCTCCTCACACTGCTGGTGTGTTGAATTTTTTGACATAGGGTGCTGGCAGATTACGGGCCTCCTATAGCTGCTGCCAGGCCCCTAATCTGCCATGGGCCCCTATATACCGCCTCCTCATGCTGCTGCCAAGTTCAGAGTCTGTCATGGGTCCCTGTACGGCCTCCCATTGCTGCTGTCTCCATCGCCACACTCTGCCATGTGCCACTTTCAGGTCTCCTCACACTGCTGGTGTGTTGAATTTTTTGACATAGGGTGCTGGCAGATTACGGGCCTCCTATAGCTGCTGCCAGGCCCCTAATCTGCCATAAGCCCCTATATACCGCCTCCTCATGCTGCTGCCAAGTCCAGAGTCTGTCATGGGTCCCTGTACGGCCTCCCATTGCTGCTGTCTCCATCGCCACACTCTGCCATGTGCCACTTTCAGGTCTCCTCACACACTGCTGGTGTGTTGAATTTTTTGACATAGGGTGCTGGCAGATTACGGGCCTCCTATAGCTGCTGCCAGGCCCCTAATCTGCCGTAGGCCCCTATATACCGCCTCCTCATGCTGCTGCCAGGTCCAGAGTCTCTCATGGGTCCCTGTACGGCCTCCCATTGCTGCTGTCTCCATCGCCACACTCTGCCATGTGCCACTTTCAGGTCTCCTCACACTGCTGGTGTGTTCCATTTTTTGTCATAGGGTGCTGGCAGATTATGGGCCTCCCATAACTGCTGCCAGGCCCCTAATCTGCCATGGGCCCCTATACCGACTCCTCATGCTGTGACGTTGCAACAAGGTGGAATTCAACCCTACATATGTTAGACCGCCTTTACGAACAGCAAAAGGCCATCACAGATTTCCTGATGTTAAAAGCAGATAAAGGTACTCCCTGTGTAACTTAGATGTCAGCCATTGGCAGCTCATGCGTGACACCTGCGCTTGCTCAGGCCCTTTGAGGAGGCCACGCTATTCGTGAGTCGGCAGGACTATGGGATGAACGACGTCATTCCTCTGTTGCACGTCCTGGAACAAATGCTGTTAACAATGGCTGGTCAGGGTGCGGTAGACGTGGCGCACAGATCTCAACGCCACATGGCCCCTGTGGGGGCAGGACTGGAAGAAGAGGAGGAGGTAGAGGAGGACATTGGTGCTCAGGAATTATTGAGTGAAATGGGTGGTTTTTCCACTCAGCGGACAGGAGTGGAGGAGCAGGAGCATCTGGTAGAGGAGGAGGAAGAGGAGACAGAGGACCTAGACGCACCGTGGCAGTATGCTGTGGAGATGGAGGCAGGGAGTCCCTCGCATTCCTTGGCACAAATGGCCCATAGCATGCTCGGTTGCTTGCGTAGCGACAGCCGAATAATAACCATCAGACAGAGGGATGACTTTTGGCTGTCCACCTTGTTGGACCCTCGCTACCGTTCAAAAATGGTGGCCTTTTTCACACCTGCTGAGAGGGAGGCCAAAATAACGTACTATAAAAAACACCTATGTAGTCAGCTGGTCTCTGCCTGTCTGCGCCAACGTCCATCCTCAGACACTGTGGGCCCTGTGCGCTCGTGTTCCGCTGCCATGGCAGCAGGGGAGGGGTGGGGTGGTAGGAGCAGTGGCAGCTCCACCAGCAGCGGCTGCCTCAGTCTGCAGTCGATGATGAGTAGCTTTCTTCACCAGCGCAGTGAGGAAACTACTAACCAGCCGCAGCAGCAGCAGCAGCATCAGGTGGACCTGGAGCAGGACCTCAAACAACAGGCTTAGGCCTACTTGGACAGCACCCTGCCAACCGAGGTAGACAATCCCCTTGACTACTGGGCAACGAAACTTGACCTTTGGCCCCAACTAGCTGAATTTGCCCTTGAAAGGCTGTCATGCCCGGCCAGTAGCGTGGCATCGGAGCGCGTGTTTAGTGCGGCAGGAGGTATTGCAACTCCGCGGAGGACACGACTGTCCACCCAAAGTGTGGAGAGACTCACGTTTGTGAAAATGAATCAGGCGTGGATTAGTCTGGATTTCAAACCACCAGTTCCTGACACAACTGACTAAATCCGCCATGAATCATGCCCCAAACATGTGCCACTTTCAGGTCTCCTCACACTGCTGGTGTGTTCCATTTTTTGTCATAGGGTGCTGGCAGATTACGGGCCTCCCATAGCTGCTGCCAGGCCCCTAATCTGCCATGGGCCCCTATACCGCCTCCTCATGCTGCTGCCAAGTCCAGAGTCTCTCATGGGTCCCTGTACGGCCTCCCATTGCTGCTGCCTCCATCGCCACACTCTGCCATGTGCCACTTTCAGGTCTCCTCACACTGCTGGTGTGTTCCATTTTTTGTCATAGGGTGCTGGCAGATTACGGGCCTCCCATAGCTGCTGCCAGGCCCCTAATCTGCCATGGGCCCCTATACCGCCTCCTCATGCTGCTGCCAGGTCCAGAGTCTCTCATGGGTCCCTGTACGGCCTCCCATTGCTGCTGTCTCCATCGCCACACTCTGCCATGTGCCACTTTCAGGTCTCCTCACACTGCTGGTGGGTTCCATTTTTTGTCATAGGGTGCTGGCAGATTACGGGCCTCCCATAGCTGCTGCCAGGCCCGTAATCTGCCATGGGCCCCCGTACCGACTCCTCATGCTGCTGCCAGGCCCGTAATCTGTCATGGGCCACTGTTGTCGCTTGTTGGCATATTCCGCTCGTTCAGATGCTCCTTCTCCTGCTACTCCTCTTCACGGATTCCGTCAGCAGTCTTTCTTGGAATCCGTTTCCAAGAGACAACAGTTTGCGAGCACGCACCCGACGGTGCAGAAGCTGAACGTCCTCCTGTCCAAGTTGCTGCTGCCAGGCTCGTAATCTGTCATGCGCCCCTGTACCGCCTCCTCATGCTGCTGCCAGGTCCAGAGTGTGTCATGGGCCCCCGTACCGACTCCTCATGCTGCTGCCAGGCCCGTAATCTGTCATGGGCCCCTGTACCGCCTCCCCATGCTGCTGCCAGGTCCAGAGTGTGTCATGGGTCCCTGTACGGCCTCCCATTGCTGCTGCCAGGCCCGTAATCTGCCATGGGCCCCTGTACCGACTCCTCATGCTGCTGCCAGGCCCGTAATCTGTCATGGGCCCCTGTACCGCCTCCTCATGCTGCTGCCAGGTCCAGAGTGTGTCATGGGTCCCTGTACGGCCTCCCATTGCTGCTGTCTCTATCGCCACACTCTGCCATGTGCCACTTTCAGGTCTCCTCACACTGCTGGTGGTTTCCATTTTTGTCATAGGGTGCTGTATGGCCTCCCATTGCTGCTGCCTTCACCGCCACACTGTGGCTCCACACTCTGGTTTTGGCCCCGTGACTGCCCAAATGAGTGAAGTGTGCGGTGATTCTAAGATCGACGGCACTCATCTGCATGTCATACTGACTGACAGTATTATTTCTCTTCCCCAGCAGACTCCAAGGGCATTTAAATTAAAGGTACAGTGTTCTGCACTAATATTAAGTCTCTCTGAAGCCTAGAAACACCCTTTTTTAAGTTAAATTCACAGCGAATTTATTCGACTCGAATCGAATATTGTCCACGAATTCGCCGAATCAGTCGAATCGAATTTTTCATTTCTTCGCTCATCTCTAATGACTTCCACAGACTTGTCAAAACATTCTGAGCAACTTTGATTAATTTTCTGCTCTCTTATAAACTTTTTGAGGGCTTGGCTTGTGTTTCTATTGCCTTTAATAGGACTTCTTGTTCAGAAATTCCAAATTTCAGAGGGTTGCAAGAAGTTTTAAGAGGTTTGGCTAAACCACACCTGACCAAACTTTTCAGTTAGTTACTTAAAGAGTCCTACTTTTGGTATTCTGTTAGTATTACAAAATTTATTCTTCAAGTTTTAGGTGCATTATTAAGGTTCCAAATCACTTCAAGGCATGTTAATTTCATTGCTGACAGCTAGGAAATAATTCTGTATCTTTTAAATTAAAAACTCACCCAATCAACATTCACAGAGGTGAACTAGTACAGGCTGGTGTCTATTATATTTCCCAGATTATATTTCCCAGGTTTGTATCTTCCTATCACTGGGCTTTAATATCTAAAGGCATCTTTTAGTTTGCTTGAGAACAAATTTGTGGAAGGCTGGTGTATTAACAGTGCTCACAGTGTGGCATCTGTCCCAGTTATACTCTCATTTTCTGACGGAAACACTCTGTGGAACCTTGTCGCTTACTTTGCTTTTTTGATGTTATATTTTCTTGCAGACTGCTTTAACCTTGGCTGAACTTTTTTCAAATGAATTTTGAAACATCAGTGAAAAGAGTTTATCTTTGTTTGACTGGAAAGCGGGAGGAGTAATCTGTCAGGTAATAGCACACAAAAAAATGTGAATTATACTTTTAATCCCAAAACAAAAAGAAAGTGAATATATTCAACTAGAATCAAATGAGTAGAAGCAGAAAATTAGAAATAAAAAGATAACAACCAGATCACAAGGAAAAGAACCCGTAGGAGGGTGTTTTACAGACAGTGCTGCACGGTGAGAAAATCATTCTGGTGTGAACACTAATCACATGACATTAGCGCAGTAATCACATGATTGTTGCTTACCTCTGGTATTAGAGAAACCTTGCAGAGGACTAACTTGTCCTCTGTATTGAGGTCTCGGTAGCCATCTTGAGGGATCTACAGTGAAGCGCACACACAGTCCCCATATGAAAACAGCACACAGATAACCCTTTGATCACCCCAGAAGTTAGCCGGTTCATGCCCAGTGCAATTAGTACAGTGTCAGTGCTTTTTATTAGCACTGATCACTATATTAGTGTCACTGGGCATGTTAATGACACCAAGTCAGTTCCCCCAAGTGTCAGAATGCCCGCTGCAGTCCCGCAATCCTGCTATAAGTTACCATTACTAGTAAAATAAAAAATTCCAGTATATATACCAACATATGTAAACGCTATAACTTTCACGGAAACCAATTAATTTACACATATTGGGATTGTTTTTTTAGCAAAGACATGTAGCAGAATACATTTTGGCCTAAATTTATAACAAAATTTGATTTTTAAATTTTTTTTACTGGATATGTTTAATAGCAAAAAGTCAAAAATATTGTTTTTTTTCTCAAAATGATCTGCCTTTTTTTATTTATAGCTCAAAAAATAAAAAGCAACCAGGTGATTAAATACCACCAAAAGAAAAACTCTATTTGTGGGGAAAAAAGGATGTAAATTTCATTTGGGTGCAGCATTGCATGAACGCTCACTTGTAAGTTAAAGTAATGTAGCGCCGTTTCGCAAAAAATGGCCTTGTCAGGAAGAGGGGTAAATCCACTGGAGGGCAAGTGGTTAAGGTAACTATTTCGTAATGTCCTAGTATGTGATGCATACTAACACATTATGCTATTACCTTGCAGGTGGAAAACATTTTTTTTAACATTTACTTTAAGGGTACCTGTTTAAAGAGGCAATCCCTGGGAAACCTGCTTTGCCTAAGTCTTGCATTATTGTACAGGATTGTGGGGAATGTGTATAAATGCTTTACTCTTCAAAGCTCGACTTTAGGAAAGAAAATGCATTGTTGTTACTACTGAATATTTGTTACAAGGAAAGATGCACAAGAAAATCGAATGTTGGCCCACCTGTTCCCCTTAAGTTGCAGCTTTACAGCTAGCCCTGTCCACAAACAGATAAGCATTCAACTTCATCCCAACATTTATATTTTGTTTCAGATTGAAAGCTTAGAGTCTCTGTCATGTTTTTATTGATGTCTGAGACTCGGTTCTGGAGATTTCAGAACATAAAGTGAGAGAAATCTCTTGGTAGATATATTTAATTTGCATTTGAACCTCTCGCCTTTGAACTCTTGCTTGCACAGAGATGATACCGCTAGAGTCTCAGCACACAGAAAGGCCAACACTGATGGAAAATACAGTTGTTTTATCATAAAACCCATTTCAAGGGCACACAGGTCCTTTTAATCTCTCCAGTGGTGACCCAGACAAAAAATATATACTAGATTTGGAAAAAAATTGAATCTCTATTTTATATCTGACAGTGCCTTCCTGATCAAATGACAACTGTAGTCCCCTTTTTCTTTAATGGGTTTCACAGGATCAGTCTTTCCAGTGGGCTCAAAGATATATAAATCTGACAGAAATTGTATTGTGTCCTCTTACTATCCAAAACGAAAAAAAAAAAGAAATTGTCTGAAGTTACATCCACCCTATAGCAGTTTTACCACTACAGGATGGAATTCCTGTGCAAAATTACGGATATTTACATGATTGTGCACTTCCACCACATGGGAGTGCACACGTACCGCTGGAGAGTCGCTTCTGCTGTAAAATGTCACAGCACAAACCGATCTATATGTCCCGGTGAGCAACCGCTGATCATCAGTCAGGGAGGAAGAACAGAGCTGTATCTATGATTACATAGATACAGTTCTGTTATGACGGGGGGAGTCATGAATCGTGTGTCTCTGCAGAGCTGAGAACATGATCCATCACTTCCCATAGTAAAAGCACCACCTAATGTACACCAAGCACATAGCTTGGCACACACTTAGCTGTTTAGTCACGCTAGATGTTAACCCCTTCCTAACCAGTTAGTACAGTCATCAGTACAGTGATTAGAATATATTTTTAGCACTGACCACTGTATTAGCGTCACTGGTTCCCACAAAGTGTAAGTTAGTGTAAAAATATCTGCCACAATATTGCAGTCCTGCTATAAGTTGCTGATCACCTCCATTAGCCACTATAAGTTACTGATCCCCGCCACTAGTATAAAAAATAAACAAAAAATGTTTCCAGTATATGTACCATAGTTTGTAAACGCTATAACTTTTGTACAAACTAATCAATATACAATTATTGGGATTTTTTGTTTACCAAAAATATGTAGCAGAATACATTTTGGCAAAAGTTTATAAAGATATTTTTATTGGATATGTTTTCTAGCAGAAAATAAAAAATATTGTTTTTTTTTCCAAAATTGTTAGTCTTTTTTTGTTTATAGCACAAAAGTAAAAACAGCAGAGGCGATCAAATACCACCAAAAGAAAGCTCTATTTGTGGAGATAAAAAGACATTTTATTATTTAATTTGGGTACACCGTTGCCTGCTCAATCATCAGTTAAATTAATGCAGCGCCGTATTGCAAAAAATGGCTTGGTCAGGAAAGGGAGTAAATCTTCTGGAAGGCAAGTGGTTTTTAAAGTAAATGTGTATTTTGCCCATTCTAGATGACAGGTGTGCTTTATTCCCTCACCCTTTCCCAGCATTAACTTACCTCTCATTTGTTCCTCCACTTGTAGGACTTACTCCATGTGACAGTGCTGGGCCAATTAGCGCTGTAACAGTAGTAGACCATAGTCATACAGTATGTATCACTATTGCCACAATTCACCAGGGCTAGGATTCACTACACATACACATACATTCACTACACCACTCTCTTGAAGATGCCGGGCTGACAAAACATGTTGGGGTGGAGCAAGAAGTGACTTTATCCCGCACAGTACTCCCAGAAAAGACATATATACACCCGGATGTCAGGTCTGAATATGGAGATGCTCACACATGTGGTCTGTGGAGCTGGCATCCCATTGAAAACAATGTTTTTTTTAACCTTTGTGCTGGGAGAAGCACTATATAATGTGAGTGGGCATTGCTTCTGTGGTTTCAATGGGCAAGTTTTAAATAAAAGTGGTAAAAGGTTTTCCACTATAGCAGCTTTCCTTGTTTTTCTCTATGATGGCTACTCCTATGTGGAAATGGTCCTGGCTTAAGAGGGGTCCCGGAAGATGGAACCCCCTGTGGCAATACAAGTGCTTAATGACTTACCTGATTTTGGTGGTCACAGCAATCTGTTGAATTTTCTGGTGTGGATGTTGAGTATCATGGCAGTTACTCACAGATGGTTTAAGACATGTTTGGAGAACTGAGCACTTTTCTTGGAAATTGCTTGAACGCATTTTGCATGGACATTTTATTTTAACCGGGGCACCTTATTTTATCTTGTTTTGTTTTTTTCTGAAATGTAATAAAGCTCATATTAGTTCTGTATATGTGGTAATCCATAGCCCCATGTAAGCTATGACTCGTAGCTTGTATAGCTAATATGGGACTATCCTTAGCTCCTAGCAGCCACATGGAGCAGTGGTTAAGTGAAAGAAAGGTAGGTATGTGTTGCTAGAAAAGGGATGAGTTAAAGTAAACCCACTGCACACAGAATTTTAAGACTTCTTCCAAATCCCCAATTCCCTCTTTCATTTGCATGGATCTGATTTTTAAAGAATATCTGTAAACCACGCTTCCAATAAAGTCTAGGCATACATTGGGAGGTAGGTTATGCATACCAGTAAAGTTTATTTACCTTATAAGCACTTCAATTTTGGTAGTTTGACAAAATTGCTTGTCAAAACTGGCTTTTCTGTCCTCACCTTTCTTGGTTTGAGAATATTTTGTTTGGGTCAGTGGGTCGGAACACAAATTCAGGTAAGTATAAACAGCAGCTATGACAATAAGTCAGAGGAAAGTCAGACTAGAATGCTTAAAGTAACTAAAGACATTTTTGTTTCATGAAGCCAAGAGGAATTAGAACATTTTTGATGTTTTTATTGTTGTCTTTATCCCCATAGTGGATATTCGCTCTCTATTTGTTTTGTTTAACATTATCACTGAAAGTGAAAGTGTAGGAAAATCCCAAAATTTGGGTTGTCACCAGAACAGGAATAGAGGGGAAATCAATGAGGACACTGGCTCTGGTGACCCTGGTGACAATCAGGGAATCCCTCACTTTGGAGGGATTTCCTCTCATTAAGTGTTCTTGCATGGCAAGACCACTTACTGTTATCTCACATATATATTCTTATTATTATAGCCAAATTTTCCACCCTAACTCCTCCCATAGTTTTTACACTACATAGACAGTAATATACAGAAACGTGCGGATTGTTCCCGATTGGTGTGCTATTACTTTGTGGAACGTTTCACAGAATGGTTCACGAAATATCGGCAATTTTGTGGTGAAATTGGTCCCATAGGAATGAATGGCGGAATGTTCAAAACTAGAGTGGGAGCTGACAAAAGCTAGAGTGTGAGCTGAAAAATCAGGACATGATTTCTAAACTGCCATCAATCCCTCATTTTCAAGCCCACCTACACAAATCTTATATCAAAATGTTCAGCTATCCCTGTTGCCACTAAAAATGTCCACCGCTAAGCCATAGTCCTGATATTTTTCACAATATGACCATTTGTTTGCAACTCACGCCGCCCATTGACATTCATTGAAACTCCACTCTAGCCACCTCAAATTTGAAGGGCAATTTCTAAACTGCGATTGTGACTTCATTTTTAATATTTCAGAGAGGTCGGGGTCTTGTGATTCTCACAATATAAAGCTCTTCAGTGTAGGATTTACAGTTTTTAAACTACAACCATTTGGAGATGGCAACCGCCAGTGAAGTGAGCAAGTTGGAGCAATTTGTTTTTAACTGCTCTTCTCTGCCCTTGCTGTAGAGTGAGTTGCCATAGGAATCCAGGTGTGTGAGCAAGCAAGAACACTTCACACAATTTCCCCAGAAATTGTAGCTTTTCTAGTTTACTGTATGGAAGAGGATGTCAAGGCAAATCTTACTAATGAGACCCAGAGGACAAAAAAGCTGACAGGTTATAATTCTCTCTTACTCTAACGTTAAGTTTTGCCTTTAGTTCTACTTTAACTACTTCCCGCCCGACTTATAGTAATATGACTGCTGGGTGAACCTTTTGTCCCTCCTGGAGGGCGTCATATGATGTCCTTCCCGGATCACGCCTTGCGCAAGCCCGAAGGGGCCACGCTGTGGGGAGATATGTCTTCAGCTGTGTACCTCGGACACGGCTGATGACAGATCTGTGTACCAGCCCCGTTGCCAGTACCATGTGACCTGATGTGACCAATCAGAGCAGACCACATGATAGTTGTATACAATGCATGACTTCCTTTCATGCCATCCATTGCATACAAGTGTGTCTAGTTGCAAATGGTCACAGCGATCACATGCACAGGCTGGGCCAATCACAGCCCATCTGTGTCATGTGATTAGCTATGGCCAATCACAGCTAATCACAACAAAAACCCTGAATTAATCAATTTCATTCAGTTAAATGCTTGCTTATAGCAAATAAATTTGCTATAAGCAACCACATTATGTAAAAAAAAACAAAAAAAACAAACTGATCACTTCCCCTAAGTAGTACAATGTTACTATGGTAACATTATACTACTTTGGTCATAGTGTAATATGAAAAAAAAATCTTAAAAAAAAGAGAACAAATTTCATAAAAAATAAAAAAAATTAAAGAAAATGGAAAAAAAATTATCACTTTTTTTTTTATACTGTCACCAGTCAGTGTCACTGATTACTGCCACACCAGTTATATGATGATGCTGTACTGCACTGGTGACCGTATATAAAAAAAAATTTGTGAACATTTTATTTTAATTTCTTCATTTTCCAAAAAATTATGACAAAAAAAATTATACTTCAAAAAACACCCCATGCCACTTATGAAATACATTGGATTGTCTACTTTGCAAAAAGGGGTCATTTGGGGAAGATCTGTACTGTTCTGACATTTTTGGGCCTCAAGAAATTAGATTGGCTGTCAGTACTTCAGGATTGATACATTTTCAGATATGTCCCATAGTTTGTGAACTCTATAACTTTCCTACAGACTAAATAATAAACACTGATTTGGGTTATTATTTTTACCAAAGAAATGTAGCAGAATACATCTTGACCTTAATTTTTTGAAGAACAATTATTTATTTGCAAACTTTTAGACAGAAACTAAGAAAAATTTGTAATTTTTTCAAAATTTAGTTTTTTTGTTATTTTAGCAAAAAATAAAAACCCCAGTGGTGATTAAATACCACCAAAAGAAAGCTCTAGTTGTGTGAACAAAATGCTAAAATTTAGTTTGGGTACAGTGATGCATGACCGTGCAATTGTCAAAATGTGACAGCACTGAAACCTGAAAATTGGCCTGGGCAGGAAGGGGGTAAAAGTGCTCGGTATTGAAGTGGTTAAAGAAGTGGTCCACTTTAAGGCTGTTACCAACACTTCCTAGCCTGGAATTAAATCTTCTGTATTTTCTGTATATATGTTTACGCATCTGCTTTTTTATTCTTAAGACGAATAGCTCTGTTTCTTCCTATTCTAGTCACTTGAGCAGCTCCTGCTTTTGCACATTATTACATTAACAATGCTGCTCTGGCTCTGCATGAATTGCTAAGCATAAAGATTCAGAAATGTATTTTTGTGATCTCAGAATTCTTAAGCGTATTTCTATTGATTGTACTCGTTTAATACGCATTATGTGATTAGACGAATAATGAACCTGTTCTAACTGGATTCCATTCTTTCCTCTTCCACAATAGCAGCTAAAAGGTATTCCGGTTGTAGAAAACAGCTGTGTTTGCAAAAGAATTGTAGTTTTTTCAGCATCTATTATGATGTCCCAGAGTGCTCAACCCTCAGTCCAGCCTGTTGAGATGATAGATGACTGTATTTCAGCATAATGAGAAGACTTTGTAACAGTCCGCAGCATAAAACAACACTGTACTGACCAATGAAATAAAGTACACTCTGCACTACCACAATAAAACAACAAATCTTCTTCTTTAGACTGAAATGCCACCTTCACACCCTAGATCAGGGGTGGGCAACTGTGGCCCTCCAGCTGTTGGTGAACTACAAGTCCCATCATGCCTCTGCCTTTGGGAGTCATGCTTGTAACTGTCAGTTTTGCAATGCTTCATGGGACTTGTAGTTCTACAACAGCTGGAGGGCCACAGTTGCCCACCCTTGCCCTAGATGATAGTAAGAAAAAACATATACTTTAGATATATGTGATAACTGGGTTCTCTTAAGTAGTGGGTCACTTCCTACCAGGGGCGGACTGACCATTTGGAAACTCGGGCACTGCCCGAGGGCCCGGGGTCATTAGGAGGCCCCATGAGATGCCCCTGGTAACTTTTTTATAGGCTTTTTGGAGTTTGGCCAAGGACACAGGGGCCCCATGATCCCCTATTGCCCGGGGGCTCCATGAGTTGTCAGTCCGCCCCTGCTTCCTACTTGCCCAATGCTTTATGTCATGGTATAATATGTGGGAACAAAAGTCTTTGTAATACACTGGTGGCTATGCCATACATAGTTCACTACTGTACAAGTAAACTGTTTGGCGTATAGTTTAAATCTGTGAAATTTCAGTTTTTTTGTATTGTTCTTCACTCCTACCATACCTTATCTCCCAAGTAAGTAACTAAAGGCAAAACTTTTATTTTTAGTTTTGGATAGAGTGGAAAGGGATTAGAACCCCTGTCAGTTGTTATTACTGCCTGTGCCCCCCATTAAGGAGATTCACTCTCCCTATTGGTCTTGTTTACCATTATTATTGAAAGTGAAAGTAAAAGTAAACCACAAATTTCGTGTTGTCCCCAGAAATGTATGAGAGGGGAAACATTCTAATGGGGACACTAGTTCCCACTAGTGACTTGGGGGTCCCTAAGGAATTCCCTTAACCACTTTAATGCCAGGCACTTTTACCCTCTTCCTGACCAGGCCAATTTGCAGCTTTCAGCGTTGTTGCATTTTGAATGACAATTGCATGGTCATGCAACACTGAACCCATACATTTTTTTATCATTTTTTTCATGCAAATAGAAATTTATTGTGGTGATTTTTTAATTGTTTGCTAACTAAACAAAAAAAAAACCTCAAAACGTATGAAAAAAAACACATTTTTCTTCATTTTTGTTTTTGTTATAAAACTTTGCAAATAACCTTTTTTTCATAAATTTAGGTCAAAATGCATTCTGCTACATTTCTTTGGTGAAAATACTACAAATTAGTGTGCATTATTTAGTCTGTAGGAAAGTTATAGAGTCCACAAACTATGGTATATATATATCTGACAATCGATCAATTTTGATGTACTGGCTGCCAATCTAGTTTCTTGCCAGGATAGTACAAATACCCCCCAAATGACACATTTTTGTCACATCTGGTGTGCAGCATGGAGCAGCAGGAAGGTGAGTGGGGTCTGGACCAGAGTCAAGCAGATGCCACACATGATGTGCAACATGGGAACACTGTAGCAGAAGATGAGCGAGGACCAGAGAGAGAGGACTGAGTGTCAAAGAATCAGCAGAGCTGGGGGATCAGAGCCACTGTGCTACATGAAAACAGATTTAAATCTGGGTGTTTTTCAGAAACACCTCAGAGCTGGCGGTTTTTTCATATGTCAGTTTCTGAGTGTGAAAAGCTTACAGTGTTTGTTCAAGCATCACCAACAGGTGTGTTCCAGGATCATTAGTTTACAGGCAAGTGTAATGGACTGATGCACTACAGCAATATTTGAATGAAAAAAAATTAGTATTGTGCAGTCAGGTTAAAGTGGTTCTAAAGTCATAACAAGGTAGGACTTCTATGCTCTAAGACAAAACAGGAAAAAACTTTCAGTGCCTGTTTCTCCCCCTCAATATTTTTCTTAGTATTTAGTATAGAGTCTTATATTTGTGTATTGCTATTCTCATTGTAACTTACAATCACAAACACATACTAGGGCCAATTTAGACAGGAGACAATTCACCTACCAGCATGTCTTTGGAGTGTGGGAGAAAAATTGAGTACCCGGAGGAAACCCACAAAGGCAGAACATGCAAACTCCAGGCAGGTCGTGCCATGGTTGGGATTCGAACCAACAACCATAGTACTGCAAGGCAGAAGTGCTAACCATCCCTCCTCACTGACCTACCTTTACACAGGCTATCCCCCCATTCAATCTATTATAAATGCTGATGCCAGGCTTATACACTTTACCAACCGATCAATGACTGCTGTACCTCTCTGCCAATCTCTTCACTGGTGTCCACTAGCCCAACATATAAAATTCAGAATACTAACCACAACATAAAAATACATCCACAACATTGTCCCCAGCCACATCACCAACCTCATCTGCAGATATAGCCCAAATTGTCCACCCAATGTGTCTTGCTCTCTAGCTCCCTTGTTCCCCTCTCCCAAGCTCACCTTCAAGACTTTTCCAGAACCTCTCCCATCCTCTGTTACTCCCTACCCCAGTATGTCCAGTCAGCTCCTACCCTGTTCTCCTTTAGGCTATCTTTGAAAACATATTTATTGAGGGAAGCCTACCCCACTTCCACCTAAAAAGCTATACTTGAGTCACCTCCATCAGATCATCCCCTGCATCTATTACCTTTTGTATCATCTCCCCCTCCATTTAGATTGCAAGCATCATGAGCAAGGCCCTTCTATTCCTTCTGTATTGAACTGCTTTGTGATCATACAGTCATCCCTCATATTGTAAATCTCTGCGCAAACTGTTTGCACAATATAAATCCTATATAATAATAATAATCTTCAGCTACTGTATGTTAGATGGCCAGGTCAGGCTAATGTAACTATTATGTATGTGTAGCTCAGTGTTCACTGTAAAGAAGTTTGCAAGGAGGAAGGTAGGAAGAATTTGTTGCAGAAGAAACAAAGCATGGCCTAACATTAGGGCAGTGGTTGGTATTTCCTTGGTCTGGGCACAGGCTTGCTTTGATAGTGATGGGCTAATTATTTTGTAATCCATAATAATTAGCAAATTTCAACTGCAAATTGTTAAAATCTCTGTAAAATGTTCATGCACATATATCCAGTCTGAAGGAATTCATAAACTTCATGATTGCCTAGATGGCAAAACTGTATGGTTTTCCACAGGCAAAAAATAGATCTGCATGCAATATTCAGGAGAATCAAAAAATGTAATAATTTTTACATTTAACCTAATCTAATCCATCATTTTCAATAGATGGTTGGAAGCATCAGGGAAAATAGCGGACTTAAAATAACATCTTCTTTTTTATTAAACAAAATGCAGAACAAAAGAAAAATCTGCTGTATGCATATAAGCCGTCACAAAGTCTATGTATACTGTGAAAAATAATTGCATGTTGATATCCTTTTGTCATAGGTGCTTTGTTATTGACTAATTTAGTGTCCTGCTGTTTGCAAATCAAATGCATAAATCAAAACAATCCACGTAATGAGCAAAATTTGTCATTGCTTTAACAGTGACCCTTTTGGCTTTTTTCCATATGACCAAACATGGTCAAAGTTGAATTATTTGGCAGAGGGTTTCACTAACACAAAGCACATCACGTGATGAAAAATATATATTTAAAAATTTGAATTATTGTGCTTGATTGTCCATTGTGTCAAAAATAAATATTGATAATAGAGCAAAAATTTGGCTTTTTAGAATGTGCTATCCCAAGGCTCTTGAACAATATGAAGTTTATTAGGTCAAGTAAGATTTATGACAGTGCACAACAGTTTAATTACAGTTATTGGTTCTGCTGCCAGAAATCATCATTGATAAGTATGAAAATTATCTGTATATTAATACCAGCTCTCACAACCACATTTTTGTGTAGATACCCAATAATGTATTTTTTCCTCATAAAATAGTGTTTTCCACTTTTTTCATATTGTTTTACATCTCAGCACCGCTGATCTCCTCCAACCTATTTCAGCCTTTTTCTGGCTATATGCTCTCACTCCAGCTGCACATTGCTCTGCACTGGCTTCCGGATAGTGACAACAGTAGTCAATACTTGCACGTTGTTTATTGACATGACCACTTGTCTCTGTTGGGGTGAATGTGACAAGGCGACAATGCATGAGCACAATTGGGAGACAATTGTCACCCCATAGCAGGAAATGTTTGAACAAGGACAGAATGACTGGATATTATTTTAATTAAACCTGCATATTTCAACAGATAACAAAATACTTTTGAAATTGTATTAACATGTTAAAGCTTATACGAGAGTTTAGTGATTGAAATTAGTAGACATGTGCAGAACGGAAAAATTTATTTTGGCTAAATTCTTTATGTTACTGATTTTTTTTTATACATTCGTTTTGGGATTGGTTTAGTTTAGTTTTGTTCATTAATTTTCTCATGAATTTAAAATTTTCAGAACAATTCGAATTTAAATCAGTTGAAAATTTATCGACTGATTCAAATGTCTGTTTGAAGAATAGCTGGTTGTTAAGGAGAGATGCGGGAAGCTGGCCACCACACTCTTAACAACTGATGACTTATCAGCTGTCAATGGTTTCCCCACTGACAGCTGAATGTAAAAAAAAGAATTTCTGGCAAAGAAAAATTAAGAACATTTTTTTTTTTTTAAATGGTGTGCCCCCCCTCTTCAATATCCATATCAGACCCTTATCCAAGCATGCAGCCTTGCAGGTCACTAAACCATACCTGGCCACATGCCCTCAACATGGAAGGGGTGCTTTGGGTTAGGGGGCTGGGCAGTGATTGTGGGGGTCTGTGGGTGGGGGGCTTATCGGAATCTAGAAGCCCCCTTTAACAAGGAGGCCCCCAGATCCCCCCCCCATATGAATGAGTAGGGGTACATCGTACTCCTACTCATTCACTAAAAAAAAGTGTATAAAGGTAGAAAAAACACAACACCGGTTTTTGACAAGTCCTTTATTAAAAAAAAAAACAAAAAAACCCAAAGCACCAATGTCAATCACAATAAAAAACGCTTGCCACCGACCTGAGATTAAAAAAACAAAATGATAAAGAGCTCCACACCTGACAAAGGCTCCTGCCATCTGACACCTCCTCAGTCTGACCGTTCTTAAATATCAAAGGACTTGTCAAAACTCATGTCTTATTCCAACTTTTTACACTTTTTTGGTAAATATGTAGGAGTTCTATGTACCCCATAATCATTCACAAAGAGGGCTGGGATCTGGGGGCCCCCTTGCTAATGCCCCCTGCCCACAGACTCCCACAATCACTGCCCAGGGTGGTTGCCAAAGCACCCCCCATGTTGAGGGCATGTGGCCTGGTATGGTTCAGGAGGGGTGGCGCTCGCTCATCCCCCCCCTTCTCTGACCTGCCAGGCTGCATGCTTGGATAAGGGTGTGGTATGGATAGTGGGGGACCCTGCATGGTTTTGTTTTCTAAATTTTTCATTGCCTGCAATTCTTTTTTTATTTCCTTTGGGAAACAACTGACAGTTGATGAGTCATCGTTTGTTAAGGACACTGCAGCTGGCCCCCTTAACAGCCAGCTATTTTTCCTTAAAGAAGTTGGATCGGTTGATAAATTTTTGACCTATTCGAATTGTTCAGAAAATTTGAAATTCGTTACAAAAAATAATAAATGGAATTAAACAATTTTTAACAAAATTTGTTACTATTGTTATTCAGAAATTTGGATGCATACGAATCTCTGAATAACCAAAAATTCACCCAAATTTAGATTTGGACTGAAACAAATTGTACATGTCTATAGAATTTAGATCTGCTTTAAACATATATATATGGCCTATCTTGGAAACTAATGCTGATTCTCTTTTATTCAATGTTTTATCACTACAGTGGGGATCGAAAGTTTGGGCACCCCAGCTAAAAAGTTGTATTAATGTGCATAAAGAAGCCAAGGAAAGATGGAAAAATCTCCAAAAGGCATCAAATTACAGATTAGACATTCTTATAATATGTCAACAAAAGTTAGATTTTATTTCCATCATTTACACTTTCAAAATAACAGAAAACAAAAAAATGGCGTCTGCAAAAGTTTGGGCACCCTGCAGAGTTAATAGCTTGTACTGCCCCCTTTGGCAAGTATCACAGCTTGTAAACGCTTTTTGTAGCCAGCCAAGAGTCTTTCAATTCTTGTTTGAGGTATCTTTGCCCATTCTTCCTTACAAAAGTCTTCCAGTTCTTTGAGATTTCTGGGCTGTCTGTCACGCACTGCTCTTTTAAGGTCTATCCATAGATTTTCAATTATGTTGAGGTCAGGAGATTGTGAAGGCCATGGCAAGACCTTCAGTTTACGCCTCTTGATGTAATCCCCCGTGGATTTCGAGGTGTCTTTAGGATCATTATCCATTTGTAGAAGCCATCCTCTCTTTAACTTCAGCTTTTTCACAGATGGCATCAAGTTACCATCCAAAATTTGCTGAAATTTTATTGAATCCATTTTTCCTTCTACTCATGAGATGTTCCCTGTGCCACTGGCTGCAACACAACCCCAAAGCATGATTGATCCAACCCCATGCTTAACAGTTGGACAGAGGTTCTTTTCATTAAATTCTGTGCCCCTTCTTCTCCAAACGTACCTTTGCTCATTCCCGCCAAAAAGTTCAATTTTAACCTCATCGGTCCACAGAACTTGTGTCCAAAATGCATCAGGCTTGTCTATATGTTCATTTGCAAAGTTCAAATGATGATTTTTGTGGTGAGGACGTAGAAGAGGTTTTCTTCTGATGACTCTTCCATGAAGACCATATTTGTACAAGTATCTCTTTATAGTGGAATAATGTACCACAACTCCAGTGTCTGCCAGATCTTTCTGGAGGGATCGTGCAGTCAAACGTGGGTTTTGAATTGTTTTTCTCACAATCCTGCGAGCTGTTCTGTCTGATATTTTTCTTGGTCTTCCAGATCTTGCTTTAACCATTTCAATACCGTGCAATTTTACACCTTCCTGCCCAGACCCATTTTCAGCTTTTAGTGCTGTTGCACTTTGAATGACAATTGCACGGTCATGCAACATTGTACCCATATGAAATTTTTATCATTTTTTTCCCACAAATAGAGCTTTATTTTGGTGGTAATTAATCACCCCTGAGTTCTTTATTTTTTTCACTATAAACGAAAAAAGACCGAACATTTTGAAAAAAAATAAGATTTTCTTTGTTTTTATTATAAAATTTTGCAAATAAGTAATTTTTCTTCATAAATTTAGGCAAAAATTTATACTGCTACATACCTTTGGTAACAAAAAAACAAATTGGTGTATATTATTTAGTCTGTGTGAAAGTTATAAAGTCTACAAGCTATGGCACCAATCATTGCAAATTGATCACACATGAAGCCCCCAAAAGACCCCTTTTTGGAAAATAGACAGTCCAAAGTATTTAGTAAAAGACATGGTGAGTTATCTGAAGTTGTAATTTTTCCCACAATTCTTTGGAAAATGAATAAATTATTATTTTTTTTTTTTTCACGCATAGTTGCCAAAATAACAAGTTATTTCTCACACCTGGCATAGACATACTTGCAATTGCACCCCAAAATGCATTCTGCTACTCCTTCTGAGTATGGCGATACCACATGTGTGAGACTTTTCCGCAGCTTGGCCACATACAGAGACCCAACATCCAAGTAGCACCTCCATGCATTCTAGGAGCATAAAAGGGGCATAAATTACACATCTAATTTCCTGACTCCCTATCACAGTTTTGAAGGCCCTGGAGCACCAGGACAGTGGAAATACCCACAAAATGACCCCATTTTGGAAAGCAAACATCCCAAGGTATATTCTATCAGGCATAATGAGTCTTTTGAATGGGTTATTTTTTTCCAAATGTTTTTAGAAAATGTGGAAAGAAAAATGAAAACTTTTTTTTTTCACACAAAGTTGTCAATTTCTAAGATATTTCTAACACACAGCATGTACATACCAAGAATTATGCCCCAAAATGCATTCTGCTACTCCTTCTGAGTATGGCGATACCACATGTGTGAGACTTTTCCGCAGCTTGGCCACATACAGAGACCCAACATCCAAGTAGCACCTCTATGCATTCTAGGAGCATAAAAGGGGCATAAATTACACATCTAATTTCCTGACTCCCTATCACAGTTTTTAAGGCCCTGGAGCACCAGGATGGTAGAAACACCCACAAAATGACCCCATTTTGGAAACCAAACATCCCAAGGTATGTATCAGGCATAATGAGTTTTTTGAACATGTTATTTTTTTCCACAAGTTTTTAGAAAATGTGGAAAAAAAATGAAAATTTTTTTTTTTTTACACAAAGTTGTCAATTTATAGGATATTTCTTCTATACTCGAAAATACATTTTACTACTCCTCCTGAACATGACAATACCACAATCTGAAACTTTTTCACAGCTAAAGAAAGGATAAGCAAAAGATTACCTATGGTTTTAGGAGAGCATTGGACCAGGAAGCAGGCAACAGCAACAGGATTCGACCAGGCAGCAGGCAGGAATATAGTGGATAAACAAGCCAGGGTCAGAACAGGCAGCAGGCTGAGATCCAGGTAGAAGGAAGAAACATGGTCCATAAAAAGTCCTAGGTCAGTCCAGGCAGCAGGCAGAGATATGGTCAGCACAGCCAAAATATTGGTCCTAGACAACAGGCAGGAACATGGTCCATAAAAAGTCCTAGGTCTGAACAGGCAGCAAGCAGAGATATGATTAACCTGTGTTGGTTTGTATTGGTCCATGCAAAGTATTGGTCCAGGCAGCAGGCAGGAACATGGCCCGGAAGTTTTGGGTCAGTACAGGTAGCAAGAGGAGATATGGTCAGCACAGCCAAAGTATTGGTCCAGGCAGCAGACAGGAACATCAGGCTTAGGGCCTTGATCAGGTAGGACTGGGGCACAGGGGTAGAGGCTTCGTCCCACCCAATCTCTTCGAAGCCTCCGGACAAAAGACCCTATTCCGGGACTAACAAAACCCGGAGAAAACCAAAAACTGTTTTTTATCTATTCTGAAGCCCCTCACATATGCAAGACCCCTGTGTTATCTTGAATCCCACTACTGCAGTAGCAGGGCAAAAGATCAATCCAAGCAGCAGGCAAAAAACATTGTCGATTTAACAGGCCAAGGTCAGTCCAGGAAAAAGGCATAAACGTGGTTAATAATCCAGACGGCAGGCAGAAGCATAGTCGATAAACAAGCCATGGTCAGTTTTGGTGAAAAGCAGAAATGTGGTGTAGAAGCAATTCAGACGGCAAGCAGAGGCATTGTCGGTAAACAGGCCAGGGTCAGTTAAGGTAGAAGGCAGAGGCATGATAAATCATGGCAGTAGGCAAAAGATCAGCACAGATAACAAAAATGGGGAAGTTGTAGGCTGTTGAAAATATGGGGAACTAATATCTTATTATAGTGTGATAACGTTTGAAGCAGTCTTCGAAGCATAGGCCTGGTTGGGAGGGACATTGGGGACAATGAACACTGGTGTCTTTCCTAATTCCCCTTCTGCTGCATACCTTACATGTTTTTCGACGTCTTCTTCCTGTTTCTAATGGTGGAATTCTCTCAGGGAAATGGCGTTCATGCAGTCTGCTGACACAATCGGAGCGAATGGTTTGTGGTGGAGATCCTTGCTGATAGATTAGGGCAGTGATGACATCTTCAGTGTATTTGAAGAGGTGGCTAGGTCTTTCAGTTGATTTTTGATAGATTATATATGAATTATAAATTGCCATGTGGAAAATGTATATTGCAGCTTTTTTGTACCAGTAGAGGGACTTCCTTGATGGTAAGTATGGCTGCAGCATGCGATCGTTTAAATCCACCCCCCCCCATGAATTGATTATAATTGAAGATACACTCTGGCTTTTGGACTTCCCCTCGTCTTCTATGAATGTCCACCATGATGTCATTATGGATTGTGGACAGGACATAAACATCTCTCCTATCCCTCCATTTCACGGCCAGCACTTCCTCGTTCCTAACACTTGCAGATTCCCCTCTTTGTAGAGTCGTTCTAATTAAACTTTGTGGGAAGCCCTTCCTGTTTGGTCAGACAGTACCGCAGGCCATTGTTTTTTCAAGGTACAGGTGGCGGAAAAGGGGCAGGCTTGTGTAATAATTGTCAAGATAGATGTGATACCCCTTTTGGAGGAGTGGAAAGGCCAGGTCCCAGACAATTTTGCCACTTATGCCAATGTAGGTTGGGAGTCTTTGCCTTCATACATGTGAAAGGCATGAACATAACCCGTGGCACTTTCACACAGCTTGTTGAGCTTAAGTCCATACCTGGCCCTCTTACTGGGCATGTATTGCTTGATTCCCAGCCGGCCAGTAAAGTGGATAAGAGATTCGTCCACACAGATGTTTTGGTCAGGGACATAAACTTCAGAAAATATTCTAGAAAAAAAAATAATTAGGGGGCGAACTTTGTACAGTTTGTCAAAGCCTGGCTGATCTCGTGGAGGGCACTGGGAATTATCACTGAAATGCAGGAAACGCATTATCATATCATAACGTGACCTGGACATTACGAATGAAAATATGGGAATGTGATGGATGGGGTGGGTGGACCAATATGAATGTAGTACATTTTTTTTGTAAGCCCCATGTTGACCGTAAGGCCCAAAAACAATCTAAGCTCTTCTAGTGTTAGCTGTCTCCACTCGAATGGACGGGCATAACACGAATTGGGGTTGGCTGCAATATATTGTTGGGCAAATAGGTTGGTTTGATCGACAATTGACTGAAGGAAACTATCAGGGAAAAATAAATTTAAAAAATCAATTGGGGAAAAATTTTCTGTGTTGATCTGCACTCCTGGTTGTGCGGTGAAAGGATGGATTGTAGCTGATCCTGTGTTGGAAGGCAGCCACAAAGGGTTTGCAATAGAGTTTGGGAGGCAAGTTTGGGACCTGACTCTTGGGGTCTGGCGTGATATCCCAGTGCTGGTACTGGGCCTGTCATCCTGGGGTCTAGCTCTGTTGGTATTTTCTGACTGACCATTTGTGTGTAATGGCACTTGTATGTTGGCGCTGCTCGTTGTTGCCTGCTCTTCAGAGCGTCTTACTCTTTTTGTAGGGACTACTTCCTCTTCCGATTCGGTCACCGATCCACTGCTTTCTCTTGGCTCGTAATCCAAATCGGAATCGGACGGTGAGAGCTCCCCGCTGCTCTCGTCCATCATGCTCAGGATTTGGAAAGCCTCCTCACTAGAATAATATTTTTTGGACATGTTGGCAGTATGTCAGGCAACTGTAATGGGTAATGGGTAACTACTGATGGGCTGCAGTGATGGTGGCTTTTATGGGTACTCTGATGACAGGCTGATGACAGGTACACTGACAGGCTGCACAGTTGTATGCGCTGACAGGTACGCGGTGATGGGCTGCTGACAGGTACGTGGTGATGGGCTGCGGACAGGTACACTGTGATGGACTGATGACAGGTACACTGTGATGGACTTATGACAGGTACACTGTGATGGGCTGCTGACAGGTACACTATGATGGGCTGATGACAGGTACACGGTGATGGGCTGGTGATGCGCTGACAGGTACACTGTGATGGGCTGCTGACAGCTACACGGTGATGGGCTGCTGACAGGTACACTGTGATGGGCTGCTGACAGGTACACGGTGATGGACTGCTGACAGGTACACGGTGATGGACTGATTACAGGGACACTGTGATGAGCTGATGACAGGTACACGGTGATGGGCTGGTGATGCGCTGACAGGTACACTGTGATGGGCTGGTAATGTGCTGACAGGTACACTGTGATGGGCTGACAGGTACACTCTGATGGGCTGACAGGTACACTCTGATGGGCTGACAGGTACACCGTGATGGGCTGGTGATGCGCTGACAGGTACACTCTGATGGGCTGACAGGTACACTCTGATGGGCTGACAGGTACACTCTGATGGGCTGACAGGTACACTCTGATGGGCTGACAGGTACACCGTGATGGGCTGGTGATGCGCTGACAGGTACACTCTGATGGGCTGACAGGTACACCGTGATGGGCTGGTGATGCGCTGACAGGTACACCCTGATGGGCTGACAGTTACACCCTGATGGGCTGACAGGTACACCCTGATGGGCTGACAGGTACACCGTGATGGGCTGACAGGTACACTGTGATGGGCTGACAGGTGGGCTGACAGGTACACTGTGATGGGCTGACAGGTACACTGACAGGTACACTCTGGCAATCTATAATGTGCTGCACTGTACTGAGCTGTAACTCACGGTTCCCCTTCTTCTCCTCACACAGGATCCGTGTGTGAAGAGAAGAAGTGGTGACAACAAGTGACAGCTCTTTGTTTATACTTCTGATCGGCTGTGATAGGACACAGCCGATCGCAGGGTAAACAGCCAATTGTATTGGCTGTTACCCTAATCAGGGAAAGCGCTGTGTCCATGGGACACAGCTGACAAGATACAGGCTCGCTGCGCCGCCGGGGGCGCGCCTTGGGGGCGTGCTTTGGGGGCGTGTCCGGGAGGAAGCCAAGTGACAGCTCCTTGTTGCTACTTTTGATCGGCTGTGATAGGATACAGCCGATCACAGGGTAAACAGCCAATAGTGTTGGCTGTTACCCTCATCAGTGAAAGCGCTAAGTCCATGGGACACAGCGGACATGAGACCGGCCGGATGCGCGCCGCTGGGGGCGCGCTTTGGGGGCGTATCCGGGACAACGCCAAATGGCGTGTACCCGGAAAGCTGCAGCGCTTTTCAAGCCGCCAAACGGCTATTGGCACCTAATGGTTAACTTCCACTGTTCCTGATGACTGCCATTTCTTAATTACATTCCAAACAGAGGATATTGACATCTGAAAACGCTTTGCTATCTTCTTATAGCCTTCTCCAGCTTTGTGAGCGTCAACTATTTTCAGTTTCAGTTTTCTAGACAACTGCTTAGAAGAACCCATGGTGCTGATTGTTGGGGCAAGGTCAGATGAGTCTGGGCATTTAAAACCTTTGAGATTGACATCACCTGGTCTTCCCAGACGATGATTGAGAACAATCCATGACACTGGCAGGTCTCAGATTTGCAAAGGGGGCAGTGCATGCTATAAATTCTGCAGGGTGCCCAAACTTTTGCAGACGCCATTTTTTTGTTTTCTGTTATTTTGAAAGTGTAAATGATGGAAATAAAATCTAACTTTTGTTGACATATTATAAGAATGTCTAATCTGTAATTTGATGCCTTTTGGAGATTTTTACATGTTTCCTTAGCTTCTTTATGCACATTAATACAAATTTTTAGCTGGGGTGCCCAAACTTTCGATCCCCACTGTATATATTTTTAAAATAACATCAAATAATTGATGTGTAATGGAAACCAGGCTAACTGGTCTACCGTTACCTTTTTTTGGCTTTTTATCATTTCAAAAATGTGGTACGTTTGTTGTAAGCCATTCTTGTAAGACTGTCCCATTTGAAAGAAAGTCTAAGAAAACAAAGTACTGTATATAGCTAAAACATGTCATCTCAACTATATAGGTGTTTTTCCTTAGATTTTTTTTAGTTTTTATGATGAATGCTCATATTACAGCATTTGTTTAAGTGATATTTTATTCTTTTTTTAATAGGTTACACCAATATGTAACATATTTATGAACAAAGAAGAAGATTCTACCTTACCCATTTGTAGATCCTGTTCCCTTTTGTCTGATTGGGAATAAATACCCACCAGCATTTGATAGGAGAGGATTTGTTTGATCAAGTCAACATGAATTGAATGAAGGAAATAGTTAGGAATACAAATGGGCAGTGTCTGCAGCAGATACAGTAGACGAGAAATATCATCACATTCATCTTAAGCATATTACAATGTCCAGGCCAAGAGACAGCTAGGTGTTTCCATTTCTCAACGTTGACTTTTAAGGAGCAGGCAAAGGAGAGAAGGTTTGATTTGAATATAAGTTTGGGCTCTGCTGGGATTTATTTGCCCAGATACTGAATGGCCTGGGATGCCCATCAAAGCAGGAAGGTGGGATGAAAAGATAAAAGTATAGATGCTGACACTGATACAATCAATGCTTCACATTGTTGTAGGTTAACTTTGAAGTTTGACAGGTAGCCATAGGTACAGAGCTAATAGAGAGGTAGTTAGACTAGTAATGTTAAATAGACGTTTGTCAGCATAAACCGCAATTTGTGTTAACTTTACACTTCTGACAGTAGGCCCTTTATGTCTGAATTTTTCAAAATATGTTGCAGAAGGGGCTCAAAAGTAAGAATTGATATGAAGGGAGACAGAGGACAACCCTATCTGTTTCCATTTTAACTTGTAAAGGATCTAGAGTAAGTGCCATTGATCCTAAAGCTAATGATGTATAGTAAAGGGCTTTGAACCAAAAAGTGTGTTTAGATTACCTTTAAAGCTAAACTCCAGAAATTACCTTTACTACATGCTTTTATTAGTTTAGCTTGGCACAATGTAAGTATGCATATCTCATACCGAACAGGCCACCGGGGAAACTGACAATAACTGTAGTAGTTAGTGCTACAACAGTAATATCCACAATTTTCATGGTCCTGCGTGTGCAGCTTCCCTTCTGCACACTGACCACAGGGGGTCATTCATGAAGTTGATATTGTGATGTCACCACCAATCATCTCCACCTCATCCAATCAGAGAATGCCCTGTATTCATTGAAGAAATGGTGAAATTTGAAATTAATTATGGCAGTGCCTAGAGTGGGACTCCCTGTGGTCATTGTGCAAAGGGGAAGCTGCTCACCCAGGACCCCAGCAGGACATAGAAGATTGAGACAGTTACTGTAGTAGAGCCAATTACTACAGTGATCATCAGATTTCCCAGGGAAAGGAATGCGTTTTTGTTTTTTTTTACCATACATACTACACATTTACAGGAAAGCAATTTTGATACAATTCCAATATTTTAGCTGTAATCTGTTACCCATAGTACAATGATAATACCAACAACAGCAGTCTAAAGGAATAGAACAGTTAAAGAAGTATAGCTATGATATTCACACAGTACATTACAGTTATGATTATAGTAGTTATATGATGTAGAATGTGTGATAAGGCTCTTCTGTAATATGGCACATCATTACTATGTTCTCAAATTGCAACTTGTGATTTAGAAATGCCTGAAATGGAATGAGCGTAAATGAATGCGGATTATGCCTTCACAAATGACTCCTGCCATTTTTTTCTGCATCTTGATACACATTTATGGAAAGTAAAAACACAAGAAAACAGCACACTTACTTTCCATGTTAATGTGAATTGCCATTGTTTAGCATAATGGTCGTGGAACGCAAAGCTACAAAATATGTATCACGAGGCGCTAGAGATTGTAAATGCAGTTTCCTCTGTGGGGACGAGAAAGTCAATCTGCATGAAAAACAATTCAACACAGATTCATTTCCAAACTTAGTGGCTCATGACTCTGTCTGGATGATTTAACCACTTCATGGCTAAAAATATGTATATACAATTAATTGATGCAGAAACACATTCATATATTGTATGAAAATGCCAAAGTTAGCCTATGCGGTCATCAGTCTCCTGAGTAAAAAGAGGCACCTAGGTGACCCATGCAAATAAACTGTATTGCAGCGTCAGCAACTGCAGACCGAATTCATGTAAATGTAGTACATCATAAATGGAAGCAGGAGCTTTGTTGAGTGCTTTGGTGATCTGAGAAATTTGTCTTTCCACAATGTACTCAGGGCTATGGAATTTGCATGACATAGCTAGACATATTAAGGCTCTATTCCTGTCTGTCTCCTGCCTTTTTTTCTCTTCTCTCAGCATCCCAATGCTTTCTACCTAAAAACATGCTGAATTATAATTAATCCTACTATCAGCCAACACTGAACATATATGTTTAGTGTTGGCTGATATTAGAATTTGCATAGAGCCTGTATAAATTAGTTAATATTGAATATGTCATCAGCTATCTCTTCTGACTGGTGAGAGAAAAGAATCCTGTGTAACCGAAAAATGTAGACATTCACATTCAATGGTGGAGAAGGATCTAGGAGTTCTGGTAGATCACAAGCTTAATAATGGCATGCTCTAAAGCGATCAAAATCCTCTCTTGTATTAAGAGGTATAGACTCCAGAGAGAGAGATATCATATTACCCCTGTACAAATCATTAGTAAGACCTCATCTGGAATATGCAGTTCAGTTTTGGGCACCAATTCACAAAAAGAACATTGGGGAACTGGAGAAAGTACAGAGAAGGGCAACCAAACTGATAAGAGGCATGGAGGAGATCAGCTATGAGGAAATATTAGAGGAACTGAATTTATGCTTTCTTGAGAAAAGGAGATTATGGGGGGATATGATCAACATGTATAAATACATCAGTGGTTCATATAGTGAACTTGGTGTAGAGCTATTCAGCCTGAGGTCATCACAGAGGACAAAGGGGCACTCTTTACGTCTGGAGGAAAAGAAATTTAATCTCCAAACATAAAAAGGTTTCTTCACAGTAAGAGCTGTGAAAATGTGGAATAGTCTCCCTTAAGAGTTGGTTCTGGTCAGCTCAGTGGATTGCTTCAAAAAAGGCCCGAATTATTTTGTATATACACAGAATATACTGTAACTGAACACTAACATTTATAGGTAAAGTGGATCCAGGGAATATCGGATTGCCTCTCGGGGGATCAGGAAGGATTTTTTTTCCCAGCAGGAGCAAATTGGATTGTGCTTTGCTGGGGGGGGTTCCTTCCTCTGGATCAACTGTGGGTATAGGATTATAACTTCTTTTTTCTATGGTTGAACTGGATATACTTTTGTCTTTTTTAAGCCAGACTAACTATGTAACTATGTAACTTTGCAAGGGAAGTTGCTCCGGAACTTTGTGAATGAGGTGAAGGTCAGCTGACTTCCATCAGCCAATCACATGCCAGCAATTTTTTTTTAAATTTTCCTTGCACGAGATTGGATGTTCTTTGCAAATTGAAAGTTCACCACATTCACTAAGCTCTTGGGTAATTTCTCCTGCAAAGTGAACAGCTTATTTGCCTTAAGTTGACCTTATAGTTTGCTTACATGCACAAGATGTGATGGGCATAGGAGAGTGTTCTGTATAATAGAAAGCATATATGGTAATGAAAATCAAAACAGAAAAAAGTGAGCACTCTACCATGATCTAGGGGGAAAAGCATTAAAGAGCAAGAAATGGATGAATTCTAAACCCACAACAGAAAAATAAGTCTGTATATGCAGTAAAGCATGCTTATTATACTTACTGTGGAACCTATAGGGTTAATCTTCCGCATTGTGCAAAAAGGATGTTTGATCCTGTCTTCTCTGATCCTTCCCTTCTCTTGTTCCTAAACCATCTGCTGATAGAATAGAGCCTTGGAGGCAAGCTGCACATGCTTAGTTGGGTGTGTATTGCTAGAGAGTTTTTTTTGGGGGGAAAGTGCATATGATCAGCACAGGGCCAATCAGCGCTGTCCAGACAGAGGATCAGGGGTCCTGCAGCCTCATAGGACAATCAGGGGAGAATGAAAACTGATCCTACAAGCTGTATCCAGAGCTCTACTGGACACTAATAGAAGTCACAAGACTGCTATATAGTGCTGATGAGAAAAGGTATGTAGCAGTTTATATTTACTAAAATAAATGCAATTCCATGTTTTGTGTACTGTGGGAGACCAGATATAGTGAATGCAGGGTCCTGGGTTTAGTAACACTTTAAAGATGGTTTATTTGATTTCTGCAATCTTGTGAATTTTGGGGTTTTGGTATAATTCCATTCAATAGACTATAAACAATGATATAAAAGACAATAACAGAACCATGCATAGCAAAGGGACAAGTAAAACATTTTTTTTAACATTTATAGACATGATGAAGGAGATATTCTAAAACCCTAAAATGTGTTGGATAAGATTACAACAATTAGATGAATCATCTGAACCATTTTCCCATTGTTTCCGGTATAAACTTTGCTCCTCCTGATGGTAGTGGAGCATTCACCATTAGCTGTACCAAAATAGCTATCTTTTCTGATCATGCATGGAATCTCCTTCAAGCAAGGCAAGAAATAGCATGGAAATAAAATGTG
Source organism: Staurois parvus (assembly GCF_062004578.1). Classification (NCBI taxonomy): domain Eukaryota; kingdom Metazoa; phylum Chordata; class Amphibia; order Anura; family Ranidae; genus Staurois; species Staurois parvus. The sequence goes on along the minus strand of NW_028318095.1, from coordinate 2,217,286 downwards.
GCCAAGCTCTGGAACTGGAGAATAACATACAGTATGTCAGGGGAGACTCAGATTTACAGTTAATACAGATTGACAGTATGGCATTCGAGTCACTTTTTAAATATCTGTTTACTTATCTATAAAGTGGAGGTTTACACACAACACGTAACTAGACTTTTGTTTCCCCACTGAGATCCCACCACTTTTCTCTCTATGAAACAAGGCATCATCTCATTCAGAAGTGTGGTCACACAACAACTACTGGTTTCTCCAATATTTCCAACAGAGGCAGTGTCACAACATTTATCAACATGAAGTACACAAAATAACATACAGACTAGCAGAGTGGAAAGCTGGGATGTGACTATGGGGGGATAATTCACTACTGGCAAATTTTGTGATCTGGTACAGATTTATAAACTGGTGTTTTATATCAGGTTTTGATTATTAGTATACCATAGTAATTTACAATTAAACATCTAATTATAAATGTTTTTACACAACATTCTCATATTTTTCTGATTGGATTCAAATGGAAAACTAAGTGCATCCTGGGAGAAAGTTGTGTAAAACCATTTATAAATGGACCCTTGACTAGAGACATTTTGTTTGCAGAAAAATTAAAGGATTTCTAAAATGAAAGTCTTACATCGTTTGTTGACTCTCAACAACAGATCCTTAATATCTGAGATCCTTATCTCACCCAGGGGGGTCAATACCTGCTATGTGAAAGAGAGGGAGCTTTGTCCCTCTTCTGAGTCATTCAACTATGTGTGTCATTGGATCCTCTACATCTCGGGCTATTCACAGCATTCCAATAGATACAATTTCAGAAAACCTATAACCATAGCCTAAAGTTTGATATTAGCTGCAAGAGTATTATATATGTGTATTATGTATGTATATATATTGTATATGCTGTATTTTGATTTTATATGAGTAAAAAAAAATAAAAAAGTTATGGATATCATATACATAGTTTCATTGGTCAAGCTTGGACCAATGTGATCATGTATATACCAAACCTGGATGATGTCCCTGGAAGTTGTTAATCAGTGTAGTAGACTCACTACTCCAGTGATCTCCACTTATTTCTGGGACCAACGTTGAGTGGCTGCATTGCTGCACTCTGAATATATGAGGCTGGCTGCTTGGCACGGGTGCCATTCTGTTTCATCTCTGCCTCGTCTAACACTTTTGCATTTATTCAGAAAATTCTCTGAATGGCGTGTGTGCTGTGCAGCCAACCTCCTGTGATCAGAATGCCACAGGGAGCCATTCAACAAAGGACCTGGAAGCAAGTAGAGATCACTGGAGTACCAATGTCTATTTCAGTGATTTACAAATTTGAGGGGCATCAGCCAGGTATGGTATTTGCACAGTTACAATGGTTCAAGCTGCACAAATGTAACAATGTATAAAAAAATCTATACCTGGAATTCTTCTTTAACGAGTTCCTGCCTGGCCTATAGTAAAATTAAGACCAGACGGGACTTTCGTCAATCTGGGTGGACATCATATGACGTCCTCCCAGACTGCAGCCTTTCACGCACTTGTGGGGCCAATCTGTGATGAGATCTGTCAATGGCTGTGTCCATGACTGATATGTGTACCGGTCCATAACCAGTACCATGTGACCGCAGTCACAGCAGGTCACATGACAATTGTAAACAATTGATGGCTTCCTTTCATGCCATCAATTGTATACAATTGTGTTGCTAGCTGTGATTGGTCACAGTAATCACATGGTACAAACTGGGCCAATCACAGCCCATCTATGTTATGTGATTAGCTGTGGCCATTTACAACAAATCACAAGAAAAGAAACTGAATTATTCAATTTCATTCGGTAAAATGTTGTTTATAGCAATGAAAGTCATTGCTATAAGCAATCATAATTGTAAAAAAAAAACAATACTTATCACTGCCCCAGAGTAGTACAATGTTACTATGGTAACGTTATATTACTCTGGTCAAAGTGTATTATAAAAAAATATCCTGAAAAGAAAAGATATATAGTAATAAAAAAAATAAATAAAATGTTTTTTTCTTTTATAAAGTCACCAGTCAGTGTCCCCGATCACTGCTACGCTAGGTATATGATGACACAGTACTGCACTGGTGACAGTATGTAAAAGAAAAAAGTTAATTTATTTTTAATTTCTTCATTTTCCCAAAAATTATGACAAAAAATTACAACCTCAAAAAACTCACCTTGCCGCTTACTAAATACTGCAGATTGTCTACTTTCCAAAAAGGGGTAATTTGGGAGATATCTGTACTGTCCTGGCATTTTTGGGCCTCAAGAAAAAGATTATCTATCAGTACAGCAGGACTGATCATTTTTCAAATATATACCATAGTTTGTGGACTCTATAACTTTCCTACAGACAAATTAATAAACACAGATTTGGTTTATTTTCACCCAATGGAGCAAAATACATTTGGCCTAAATTTATGAAAAACAATTATTTATTTTCAAAATTTTATAAAAGAAACGAAGAAAAACTTGTTTTTTCTTTCAAAATGTTCGGTCTTTTTTCGGTTATTTGTCAAAATATAAAAAAACCCAGTGGTAATCAAATACCATCAAGAGAAAACTATATTTTTGTATCAAAATGATAAAAATTTAGTTTGGGCACAGTGTTGCATGACCAGGCAATATTTATTCAAAGTGCGACAGCGCTGAAAGCTGAAAATTGGCCTGGGCAGGAAGGGGGTAAAAGGCATTGAAGTGGTTAAATGTTAATTTTTAAATCTAGAACATAATAAAGAAAGAAAATTTATAGAAACACATAATATATACATTCCCTTTAACCATGGTTAGTATTTAGTCAAACATTAACTGTCGTTATGTTAAATTCACATTTGCTATTCCTTTGCATGGAATGTTTATTTAAGTATAATGTAACTTCTATAGGTATTTCTTTCTCATGATTCCTTATTTTATCCCTACCTTGAATGACTCTATTTTCTTCTCTCCTCATAAACTCCTCATAGCACTTATGAGAAAAAAGAAATGGATAAAATAACAAGAAGGAATAACACATGTTAATACACATCCATTATCATTTAGTGAAATATCTGTCATGTTCCCTCACCATTGTGTAGGTAGTGTTGCTTGCTGCCAGGGAGCAGAGATGATGAATATTTAATTTAATCACACACACACATGTAGGCATTCACACTTGTACATATAAGTGTTCACACCCACACAGGAACACCAAAGATTTAAAGTGACTATGTCAGTCACTTCAAAAGATCCTAATGCATATCCCCTGCAATAGAACAGATTTGGGGGTTGATTTACTAAAACTGAAGAGTGCAGAATCAGGTGCAGTTGTGTATGGTAGCCAATCAGCTTCCAATTTCAGCTTGTTCAATTATGATTTGACAATAAAACCTGGAAGCTGATTGGTTTCTTAGCAGAGCTGGACCAGATTTTGCACTCTCCAGTTTTGGTAAATCACACCTGTTATACTCACCGCCCCAGCTGTCTCCTATCATTGCTCCATTCCAGTGCTGTATGCTCTGTCATACTGCTCAGCATTCAACACTTTAGGGAGAGTGTTGGACACCCATGTCCCTCACCACGTGCTGTGCTTCTTTCCTCTGACACTACAAGACTCAACAGTGACAGAACAGTGAAGAACCACAGGGTACATTAAAGTAGTTCTAAAGGCTGAAGGTTTTTACTGTCAGGATTCTATGCATGAAGGTAAAAAACCTTCAGCATGCAGCTCTCCCCTCCGCTCCCCCTAATACTTAACTGAGCCCGATCTCGATTGAGCAATTGCGCATGAGAGCATTGGCTCTCCTGGGTCTCTACCTCCTCATTGCCTCAGACGTTGGCTCCTGCTGCTGTAAATCACAGTCAATGAGGAGGGAGCAGGTTGTGTGTGTCTTATGGACATCCAGGGCCAGCTTGAGAGTGAACACGCACAAGTGCCCCCAGAGGAAGCGGCAAACCATTGCACAGAGCAGGTAAGTATGATCTGTTTTTTTTTTAATTTATGTTGTACCTTTACAATCGCTTTAGGAATTGAAGTAACACTAAATTATATCCTTATTCTCCAAAATAATCCATACACATCTACTACTTGATGGCTCGATTATCTGTTTTCCATGAATATTTTCCTGAAAATGTTGCTTACTGTGTTGTTACAAGAGTGCTCATTATTTGTGGTAAGGTGCGCTGCTCTATGCACAACAAATCCCATAGTCCATCTTGGGAGCGAGCAAGAGAGGGTGGCTAGCTCCCTACATACAGTGGGATTATGGAGAATGAACATAGCCATTCTCTAACAGAACATCAGATCACAGCAGCAAAAAAAAAATGCAGATTTGAAAATAGCTGAGAGCAACAGAAGATCTTTTTTGAGTTCTGGATACTTGAATAGAATTTTCTTTAAAACCAGAGTTTTGCGACACTTTGAGGGCTCATTTCATGGGTTAGATTAAGAGTTAAAGAAAACCAAGAGAGATGTGGAAGCTGTCATTGTTCCTAGAAGTTGCTGGGCAGTCAGGCTGATAATTTGATTTCAGTGCTTTCTGTGTCATTGACATGGAACATGCATGCAGCCTATGCATTCAAAGTGGCATCTAAGCTCTTTAGTTGCATCCCTGCTCCAGGTCAGTGACTAAGGAAATAGTGAAACCATTAAATCAGCATAACAGAAAGGCAACCATAGTTTTCAGATGGTGAGGTCAGCAGTGGCAGCTTTCATATTTCATTTCTGCAAAATCCAGAAAGAGGAGCAATCCTGCCACTGGTAACAAACTGAATCCTTGAGGTGTTGCAGCCATTTATCTTGATAGGTGTAATTCACTTGTTGGCCAGAACACTGCAGAAGTCCAATTGCTAAGCAATGAACAGCAACAGAATGACATCCATTTGGTCCAGCAAGGGAGAGAGGGATGCCATAAGAAAAGTTAGGGTGGTTGTAAACCATTACAAATACCCAGTGAAGTGACTAGCCTCAAGTGATACACGGAGATGAAACAAATCCTCCTACATCAGCTGTACTTGTTTACCTGTGGCCCTCTACTTGAACAGCATTCAAAGTACAGAGATCAACGATTATTTCTCTGATCCAGAAGGCAGAGGGTGGGGATCTGATGTCACACTGCACAGCACAGAGCAGGAAGCTGAGTGTATTCTGAGACCTGAGAAGAAGCAATGGATACACCCTTGCTAACCATTTGTAAGGGACCGCCTGGCGGTACCACTAGCACTCCACTGAATAGGCGTCCCCAGCGCACGGAATCTAAGTCCCAGGGTGCTTGTTCACCAGGGCCCCTGATGGTGGGGATGGACTTGGAGCCCCCCGAGACCAGGTCGTGGCTACTGGGTGCGTCCGGCAGTGGTAGTGGTATGCGCCAAGGGCTCCCGCGGGGAAGAGTCTGATGTGAGGAGGTCAGAAGACCCCACTGCAAGGGATGGATGGATGGATGAGCAAGGTCAGACGGGCCGGGTCGGTAACAGAGAGGACGGCAAGGTACAAGGCAGCGGGCATAGAATGGTCGGGTCACATGCCAGGTCAGCAACAGCAGGTCAAATCCAATCAGGGGCATTCAAGAGAGAGGTCAGGCAAAGCAAGGGTCAGGATAGGAGAAAACAGCAAGGTCAGGTACAATCCGGGTCACAACTTACAATTCACAGGTTCACAGGTTCACAGGATGCAGGGAAGACCAGAAGGCACTGAATGACAGCTCAGGGCCATTTAAATATCCCGCCCTGCGCTGCCATTGGTGCCCAGCGAGCGGCCGCGGCTTCTACTGCGCATGCGCGAACTCGAATGCCGCGTCCGGCCCGAACCTAGTGCCCGTGTCCCTGCACAGGGCGCTGCACTGCGCCTGCGCCGGGACCATCGCGGCGGGGATCGGAGAGATCCCTGACATCATTCTCATAGAGAAACATGCACAACTGAAGCTGTCAATCACCTGCTGTGTGACCAAAGGCTGTTGCTGCTGTGGTGTTGGCATAACCTGTCAGAAGTGAGTCATGCAGATAGCGGAGGCAAGAGAAAGCAGACATAAATCATACTAGGTGCTTTGGATTGAGGCAAGTACACATTATACAATGATATGCTTTGTTTGTTTTTGATTTCAGAGGTTTACAACCACTTTAGGTGGTCTCTTTGAAATTCTGTCACCAGCAAATGTATTGTTCATGTGACATGGCCTTTACAGTAAAACATACTTTATAGCTGGGAGCATATGACACTCTTACATTTTAAATATTGGATGTAGCCAAAACTAGCCCCAGTGTTTATGTATGACTGTGGAAAGACATTAGACTGTAAGTGCCTTCAGGTTTGATGTGATCTATGTAATCTGGAATGCATTTCAGATTTTTTCCAGAGCTCAGTAAATAAACAATGTATACGTGACATCCTGTAAACTAATCAAAATATCTGAAAAATTGGACAGTCCAATCAGATCCATGTCAGAGTAGAGTTTTAAAGAACCATTTATCTCCTGTACGATAGGGAGGCCATCTTGTTTTGTGCCGAGGGACTGAGCCATATATAGTTGTACAAGAGAAGACAGACTACATGAGATAGGATCTGTTCTTATCCTCTTAGGGAAGAATGTCACGTGCAGACAAGAAATATTGCCATCCAGAGTATAAACCCATCAGCATTCTGTCAAGCCATATTCCTGGATAGAATGATATTGAAGCTGAAGGTCATACAAGTGTTTTGAATTCCATCCTTATTTGCCTGTACGGGAGATATTCCTCTCAACCTGTCTGAATTAGCAGCCGGGTTTTCATAAGCTGCTGTTTGACACTTATCGAGGTTAAGATGGAAGTGAGTGGAGTAATGAAGAGATCAATCCTGGGCAGGAAATGAGGACAGTATCTGGAGAAAGTACAGTGATGATCCGGGCTATGCCAGACGACTGATGAGGCTCGGGAAAACCAATAACGGAATATCAGAAGTAAATCATACTGACATTACCACTGTACTGACATCCAGAGGGAAAATGCTGAAAAGATTCAAATGACAATAGGTAAAAAAAATTGCTGAATGTAAAAAAAAAAGAAAAAAGATTATCTTGTAAAAGACTGTATTCAAATATTCATGAGACTTGCTAGCATTTTCTTTTGATGCTGTAGCACAATAATTGGAAAAAACAATGCTCTGGTATTTTTGTTAGCAAGTTGTTAAAGTGGACCTTTTGCCAACAAATATAGAATCATCCATTTTATTCTATTCTGCTTCCTGTTCCTAAATCATTAAACTTTTTTTTTAAGATGTAATTTTTGTTACCTTGACTCCAATTGCACTTTTAGGTTCCTCAAGCAGTGGTGACTTAGCTCCCAGCCAAACAGATTTTTCTTGAGAAGGCCACGTCAATTCTGCTTTCCCTGGAGATCTTGTTTCAGAGTTTCAAGATCTTGCACTAAACCTCGTAAATCTTGAGTAGGGAGAAGATGTGTTACATGAGCAGCAAGGCTGTTGCCACAAGATTTTTGTTAATTTATTCACAGATGTGTTTTTGCCTCCTCAACAAGATTTTGTGCACATCATTGGTGGTCCAGCAAAGGGAACCTGGAAGAAGATGCCAGCCTATGATTAAATAATTTTTTTAAATGCAACACAGGAGTAGGGAGTACAAGGATGAGGGAAGGAAAAATCAGGCAGAGCAAATGTGAAAAGGGATAGTGGCATATGTTAGTGTAATATTTGGACTGATTTCATTTAAATGATGTATGCAGATGTAAAAGAGAAGGGGGGGGGGGTCCACTTTAAAGCCTAAATTTGGGAAAACCACTACAGATACATTAGAAATACAATACTTCAATTGTCGCATCTCACAAGGGATTTGGATTTTCCACCCAGTCCTGAGATATAAACAGCCTTACTACAGCTGCATCTGATCCCTGCACCTAGCCTGTGATTGGATAATGGAAGAGCAGCACCACACTGATGAAGTCATCTGTGATCATACCTCCTGTCAGCATGTTCCTTTTCACAGATGTGAATGCAGCACACCTGATTGGCTCAGAGTTCCTCTCCAGTCTATGGTGATGCTCTATACTATACAATCTATAGTGAATTACTAGAGTAGGAAATTAAACTCTGGCATTCAATCAAATTCAGGTAATTATATTAATTGCATTTATTTATTTATTTTAAGAAATACATTCTGCATTTATGTTTTTTGTTAATATCAGCCTGGAGTTCAGCATTCATATTCAAGTGCAGATTATTGTCATTTGACAGTGATCACCTGACCAATAGGTAGCATTCTATTATTATCCATTGTCATGCTTTTTCCCCAGAGTTTGTAATTTATACCCTCATATTATTTCATACCAGCCTAGACACATTTTACAAAAATGTAGAAGTCAGCAACACTGCAACATCTGCTATACAATACAGTGTACATGTACTGTGCTGTATGCTGCTGAACATCATTAGATATGTTGTAAAGATGCCAGTACAGTCATTTTAACACAGCTCATAAAGCCTCAGTGTAAACTAGAAAAGTCTATAACATGTTTTATATTAAATTAAAACATACACAAATAATATATATATATATATATATATATATATATATATATATATATTTACTGTATGTCTATTATGAGAATGTATATTTTATAGTTTGCCCACCCATTGGCCCACCCCTTGTTTCCCTTTGGCCTTCAGGGATCACTCTGGATGTGAAGGCACAAAACATCCTTGCTATGAAGAAGTTAACCATGAAATGTCACAATAATGTATCTACAAAATTCTAAGTGTTACTAATTATTGTTATTAATTTTCACATAGTTGTCTAAAAGAAAATAAGACAAACATTTGGAAATCACGATAAAGAAATAAACCCATTGCCATATTTCAGTCTATACCATACTTGTTTTTAGAATGTATTACAGTGCTGCAAAAAGGTATTTTCCCCCTTTCTGTTTTTTTCTTTTTTTTTTTTTTGCATATTTGTCACACTTGGCAAAATGATTTAGATCATCAAAAAACATTTTAATATTAACCCGAGTAAATGCAAAATGCAGCTTTTAAATGATTATTTTGTTTATTGTGTAAAAAGATGTCTAAACCTGCCTGGCCCTATGTGAAAATGTGGCCCACCCCTCTTTCTCCCCTTGCTAAATCATAAATAAACTGTGACTAGCCACATTTTTTGGAAAGTTAATTTAAATTTCACTTGCCACACCCAGGCCTGATTACCGCCAGACCTGTTGAATCAAGAAACCAGTTAAATAGAAGCTGAAAAACTGAAGCATGATAAAGACCTCAAACAGCAACACGTCATGCCACAATATAAAGAAATTCAAGAGCAGATGACAAATAAAGTAATTGACATATATCAGTCTGGTAAGGGTTACAAAGCCATTTCTAAGACTTTGGGATTCCAGACAATCACGGTGAGAGCAATTATCCACAAATGGAGAAAACTTGGAACAGTGGTGAACCTTTCCAGGAGTGGCCAGCCTACCAAAATTACTCTAAGAGCACAATGATAACTCATCCAAGAGGTTATAAAAAAACCCAGAACAACATCAAAAGAACTGCAGGCCTCACTTGCCTCAGCTAAGGTCAGTGTTCATGATTCAACAATAAGAAAGAGACTGGGCAAAAATGGCATCCATGGGAGAGTTCCAAGGCAAAAGCCACTGCTGACCAAAAAGAACACAAAGACTCGTCTCATATTTCCCAAAACACATCTTGATTATCCCCAAGACTTTGGGGCAAATATTCTGTGGCCTGATGAAACAAAAGTTGACATTTTTGAAAGGTGTACATCCCGTTACATTTGGTGTAAATGTAACACTGCATTTCATAAAAAGAACATCATCACAACAGGACCAGGCAGGTTTGGACAGCTTTTTTCCCTTAATAAATGAGATCATCATTTAAAAACTGCATTTTGTATTTACTGGTTATCTTTGTGTAATGTTAACATTTGTTTAATAAGTGTGACAAATTTGCAAAAATATAAAAAAATAAGGAAGGGGCAAATACTTTTTAACAGCACTATATATGTTTTTTTCATCATTACCTAATATCTAACTACTATGTAATATGTATGACCAGTTTCCAATTAACTGGATGCTAGGCTTGAGTGATAACATTTGTTAATGCCATATAAAGGGAACAGTGGAGAAATAACAATGGAAGTATAACATGACTAATATGACTTCAAATGTAAGAAATCTTCGAGAAAGAATGTATCTCATCTTTACACTAACTAAAATATATATATTTTTTAATCTGATTCTATTGGACTGGATTTAAATAACAAATGTGGTACCATATCTACTTAAAATGAGGGAAATCAAGCAGATAGTATTTTTTTTCTCTTCCTGTCTTTCCCTATAATCCTCCCCATCCCCATAGAACCCATTACTAAGGAAACGTTTTAAAATGTGTCCAGTAATGTTACCTTCCTTTCTATTAACTAAAGCAAAGTTGAAATAATAAAGCAGTATAACTAATATAGATTCCTTGAATATAATCTATAAATATATTGGAATTGCAGTTCACAGATTATTATTATTATTATACGGGATTTATATAGCGCCGACAGTTTGCTCAGAGCTTTACATTATGATGGGAGACAGTACAGCAACAATACAGTTCAATACAAGAGGTATTGGAGGGCCCTGCTTCTTGGAGATTACAATCTAGGAGGGAGGGGCTAGTGGTACAAAAGGTAATGACTGTGGGGGATGGAGTGGTTGGAAGAGTAGAGGATTCCAGTATTAGCTGAGGGCGGGGTAGGCTTCCCTGAAGAGATACTGTAGGTTTTCAGAGTGCGGCTAAAGGTGAGCAGAGTAGACAATAGTCTGATAGATTAGGGTAGGGAGTTCCAGAGGATGGGGGAAGCCCTGGAGAAGTCCTGGAGACGAGCATGGGAGGAGGAGACAAGGGAGCTAGAGAGTAGGAGGTCTTGCGAGGAGCAGAGAGTACGGTTTGGGTGATATTTAGAGACAAGATTGGTGATGTAATTTGGGGCAGTGTTATGAACGGGTTTATACGTCAGTGTTAGTGTTTTGAATTTTATCCGTTGGGCAATGGGAAGCCAGTGGAGGGATTGGCAGAGAGGGGTGGCAGATACAGAACGGTTAGTAAGGTGGATGAGTCTGGCAGCAGCATTCATGATAGACTGAAGTGGGGATAGCCTGCGATGAGGTAGGCCAATGAGGAGGGAGTTACAGTAGTCGAGGCTTGATAAAATAAGGGAGTGAATGAGTTGCTTAGTGGTTTCCGAGGTTAGGAATGATCGCATCTTGGAGATATTGCGGAGGTGAAGTCTACAGGAGTTTTTCAGCGATTGGACCTGATAGTCAACTTATTCAATTCTCTTATAACAAATATTACAAACATTATATACAGTGAGCAACAGAAGTATTTGAACACCCTGCGATTTTGCAAGTTCTCTCACTTAGAAATCATGTAGGGGTCTGAAATTCACATTGTAGGTGCATTCCCACTCTGAGAGACAGAATTAAAAACATTTTTCAGGAAATCACATTGTATGATTTTTAACCACTTGACCTCCAGAGGATTTATCCCCCCTTAATGACCAGGCCTCTTTTTGCTACTCGGCGCTGCACTAATTCAACTGATAATTGCGCGGTCATGCAATGCTGCACCCAAACAACATTTACGTCCTTTTTTTCACACAAATAGAGCTTTCTTTCGATGGTATTTGATCACCTATGCGCTTTTTATTTTTCACGCTATAAACAAAAAAAGGCCAACAATTTTTAAGAAAAACTATATTTTTTAATTTCAGCTATAAAAAATATATAGTAAACTCAAATTTGGTTATAAATTTAGGCCAAAATGTATTCTGCTACATGTTTTTGGTAAAAAAAATCCCAATAAGTGTATATTGATTGCTTTGTGTGAAAGTTATAGCGTCTACAAACTATGGTCTAGATACTGCAATTTACGCCATTTTTTTTGCTATACAGCGCTGCGCTAGTTTAACGGACAATTGCGCGGTCATGCAATACAGTACATAAATGAAATTTACATCCTTTTTTTCCCACAAATTGAGCTTTCTTTCAGTGGTATTTGATCGCCTGTGCGGTTTTTATTTTTTGCGCTATATAAAAAAAAGTCTGACAATTTTGTGGAAAAAAAAACAATATTTTGGACTTTTTGCTATAAAACATGTCCAGTCAAAAAAAATTTAAAAATCAAATTTAGTCATAAATTTCTGCCAAAATGCATTCTGCGACATGTCTTTGCTAAAAAAAAAAAACAATACGTGTAAATTAATTGGTTTATGTGAAAGTTATAACGTTTACAAATGGCGGGAAAGATACTGGGATTTTTAGGGTTTTTTTTATACTAATAATGGCGGCGATCAGCGACTTATTGCGGTGATCAGTGACTTATGGCGGCGATCAGCGACTTATGGTGGGACTGCGGGACTGCAGCGGACATTCTGACATTGGGGGGTTCTGACTTGGGGTCACTGACATCCCCAGTGACACCAATACAGTGATCAGTGCAAAAAAAAAACACTGACACTGTACTAATGGCACTGGGGAGGAAGGGGTTAAGCTTATTATTTAGGGAAAGGGTTAACTGAGTGAGGGGAGTGTTTTACTAGGGGGTGGGGGTGTGTACTGCAGGGAACACCGCTGTTTGGGAGAGAGAAACTCTTCTGTCCCGATCAGCGTGTCCTGGAGCTGTCAGGGAACTGACAGAAAGCACAGCTACTGCAGCTGTGCTCTCTGTCAGCGATTGCCGCTGATCGCCGGGACATAGCCGGTAACGACTTGCTGTGACCCGGCGAATAACATCCGCGGCTGTGATCGGCAGGACAGGTAGGGCAGCGGCGCGCCTCGCGTGCTCCCCCTACCTGTTTTCAAAACACACGTTTTAAAACGTGCTTTTGCCCAGCTGTGCCGCCCTGCCGCCGTATTTCTACAGTGGCTGGGCGGCATGTGGTTAAAGAATTTATTTGTCTTGCACTGCTGAACATAAGTATTTGAACACCTGAGAAAATCAGTGTTAATATTTGGTACAGAAGCCTTTGTTTGCAATTACAGAGGTCAAACGTTTCCTGTAGTTCTTGACCAGGTTTGCACACACTGAAACAGGAATTTTGGCCCACTCCTCCATGTGTCCAGCAGACAGTTGATTATAAAAGGGAGTTACTTAACCCCTTGATGACGAAGTAATGCAAATATGCGGCCTCAGAGAACTGGGCTTTCTTCCATGGGGACACATATTTGCGTACCTGTCTTTGTGCTGGGAGTGCTCCGTGAGGCGCACTCCCAGCACAAAGACCGCAGTGTCACTGAGAGCACTGGGTCCCGTTCTAACGATCGTGACCCGGGATGCCCAATTCCTGGTCACATGATCGCTGTGATAGCCTCTGATTTGTTATCACAGTGATCAGTCACTGTACAGCCCCTTTTTTTCCTTCTCTCTATGAATGGAGGAGAGAGATACATTGTATCTCTCTAACTCCTGGTATAGAGAGGGAAAATTTTTTTGTAAAAAAACCCCCATAAATAAATAAAAATTAAATAGAAAATAAAGAAAAAATACCTAGATCAAGGTTTGATCTAGTTCAGTGCCAGGGTTAGTGTTTTGGTCAAGGTCAGGGTCAAAGGTCAAGGCCAAAAGGTCAGGGTTTTAAAAAAAAAAATTTCAGTGTCAGTTAGTGTCAGTGTGTTTTAGGTAAAAAAAAAAAGACAAAAACAAAATGTGCACTATTTTTTCTGGGCTGTACTACTGGTACAAACAACAAATAACATACACATATATGGTATCGATGCTATCATCAAGAGCTGGAGAATTTCTTTTGGGTTGTTTTTTGGTGGTAGGTTATGGTAGTAACAAGAAACACACCGCTAAATAATGGACCAGTTTTCCTTTGATAATAAAAAAAAATCAGGAGATATCCATTATTATTTACCACCAAATGAAAGCCCAATTTGTCCTGAAAAAAAAACAAGGTATAATTCACCTGGATGTACAAAGTAGTTGTGATGATAGGTTCAGTTTTAGTAACACATGTCAACATTGCAAAATTGTGCTTAGGCATTTAGATTTGTTTTACCCTTAGACGTGAAGGGGTTAAAGAAAACCCCTTCCCATTTCATGCTGTCGGAAATGGCACCACATGGAAGAGAAATGTCAAGGTTTGAGAAAGAAAATAATTTCTTGACACAAGAAAGGTGAAGGCTACAAGAAGATCAGCAAAGCTTTACTTCAAAATAATGTAGCAAAAGTGATACAAAAATTTAACAAAGATGGAACTGCAACTATCTCACAGAAATGTCCAGGCCGTCCACGGAAGTTAACACCTTGAGAGAAGCGTCTTCTGATACATAGGGTTGAAGAAAATCACCATGCAGGGTCACTGCAGTTAGCTAATAAGTAGAAAGCCAAACTTGGGTGATTGTTTTCTGTGACACAATACAGCATGCACTGCAGAAGAATGGCATGCATGGGTGTTATCCACAAAGGAAGTCTCTCCTAAAACCCATGCACAAAAATTTTTGCCTAAAATTTGCCAGGGCCCATGCTGAAAAAAGAAGAAGACTGCTGGGACTCTGTACTCTGGAGTGATGAGACCAAGATAAATGTTTTTGAAACTGATGGCTTCAAAACCGTATGGTGTTGCAAAGGTGAGGAGTTCAAAGAAAAATGCATGGTGCCTACAGTGAAACATGGTGGTGGCAGTATCCTTTTGTGGGGCTGCATGAGCGCTGCTGGTGTCGGGGAGCTGCATTTCATTGATGGTATCATGAATTTACAGATGTACTGCTCTATATTGAAAGATAAGATGCTACCATCACTCCATGCCCTTGGTCGTCCTGTACTTTTCCAACATGACAATGATCCAAAACACACATCTAAGGCCATTGTTGCATTTCTAAAGATGAATGGGGTGAAAGTGTCTGCTGATCTGAACCCAATCAAACACCTATGGGGAATTCTGAAGAAACAAGTTGAGCATCTGTGATGGGGAAACAGCTCTCATTGTTTGAACACTGTTTCTGTGCAGTAAATTATTGTGTGGAGTAAATTAAATGTTCTGGAGTGACATTCTGTGATTTAGCCACAAGATGCCACTGTTTTCCTAACACAGCCTCAGACTGCATGGATATTTCTATATTCATGAAGAGGTGGGGTTTTTCACACAGAGTTTAGAGAACAGGAAGGGCAGAGTAAGCAGCCATGTTTTAGAGGATGGTGTTAGTTAGTTAGTTAGTTAGTTAGTTAGTTAGCTAGTTAGGGTCTCTGTTTGTGTCAGGCCACAAGTGTTATTACTGATCATTGGAAGGACTCCATAACTTAAAGTGACATTTCACATTGGAGAGCTGATAAAATTCCACAAACTCAAGCCAGATTGGCATTTTGCTCAGAAGGAATACTTAGCACGTGCTACAGGGCCAGTTATGGGAGGGGAAATACTGTAGATTTGTGTAAGATTGTAAGCTGTTGTGCTGCACCGCAGGCTAGTCCATACCGCACACCCATACACTGATTCCTGCTCTTTTAGGGTAATAACAGGTAAGGTGTGGCAGCTTAGTTGTGCCCGCCAGTAGGTAAATTACTACACCTTCTACCTTCATCCATCAGGAGGTGCCGTGCTGTGCAGCACAAGGGTCTCAGCCTTTGGGCTTGGTGTATGTAAATTTATTGTATGTTCTCAGCATTTGTGGTTGTGTTTATTTGCCACATCTAAGTAAAATTCTGTTGTGGCAAAAGCTGGTGTTGGAGTTGCTTTCCTCGTTCGTGACTTCACTATATCCTGGGGAGCCCACCCTGGTACACGGCTTACACATCACTCTCCATCCAGCATCCAGGCTCTAAAAGAGGTCGTTCTTGAAGAATGGAAAATGATAGATATTGCAGTATGTCACCAACTTGTTCATTCCATGCCTAGAAGATTAGGTGCTGTCCTTACAAATCATGGAGGTCATACAAAATACTAAATGTAGTAGTTTTTGTTGTGGAATGTATTAATTTTTGCATCAACTAGCAAGTTATGTTATTAATTATTATATTATATTGTCGTAATTTTGTAAATTGTTCTATTGTTCATTGAGATATTGATTCAAATCTTACTTTTCAAAAGCGGTGTACTCATTTATGATGTGCACTGTATATATATATATATATATATATATATATATATATATATTATGATCAGGTAAAATGCCTTCCTTGTTTTTTAACTTGATACCTTGTCAACCAATACATAAGATTTGCTTAAAAACCAATAATGTCAAAATGTAAACTACAGAGCATGTAGTCGTATTTACTAATGGTCAGAAATTCAGATCAACAAATCAAATATAGTTTTTCATTAGTTAGTTCATTTCTGATTGGTTCAGAGTTCACAGGTCACCATTGCTTTTTGTATTGTGTTGCAATGTAGGCCATTTAGCTGTAAACTGTTGTGTTTACTGTAATTAATACATATCACTGCATTATTTAAAGCTTAAGTACAGCCAGAAGCAAAAACAGAAAGATCAACACAAGAGATATAACTTACAGACTGTAGGATTTGTTCCTTGTTCTGATTCCTCTATTGACAGAAGCCATACTACAGATTCTATGAATCTAACAGGATCTCTGACTTGTGGGGTAGATCTATCAATCATCTGCCCGTCCTCCATTCTTAGACCTTCAGTTGAATTAACCCCGCTGCCATAATCTTCCAGTACAGAATGGGTTGGAGGAGCAGGATGGAGGAGGATTACTACTGAAAAAAGTGGAATCAGCACATGGGACACATCTTGACTGTGCCTTGTGCTGATTTTTCTGTTTTCTTTGTTGGCTGCACTTAGGATTTAAAACACATTATTCATATAGTATAGCAGACCTAAATCCATAAATAATTAAAACTCATTTACATTGTATAGTTATGGTGAGTGGCGTTTTAACTAACCAGGTAATAATGAATTCCCATAATAATTATAGCATTCAACCTTCTTAAAAATAAAAGTGCAGAACAAACATTTCTTTCTGAGTTTAAATCAATGTACGTGTAAAAAAAAACAAAACATAAAAATGACACTGATGTTCATTGTAATTATCAGCTAATGCAAATTGATGATTTAGCATTGTTGGGAAAATACACGGAGCGGCAGGATGCATATTCATGTTAACGGGCACAGATGGGCTATTTTTACATCAGGGGTTTATTGGGGTTGAGCTAATGGTTTCCGATCTCTCCCTTTCTCATTAAAAATGACTACTTAAATGATGCTACAAATTGATGCTAATAAATTAGAATGTGCATAAAAGAAGTTTCAATTTTAGTGCTAAAAGCACACCATTATATTTGGCATAATGGATTTTAGAGGCCTAGCTGATAAGCGACAGTATTCAAATATTTTCTATTGGCCTTTGTGCTCTTATCTCTCTGGAACCAGGGCTGAGTGTAGCCGACGTGTTCCACTAACCTTTGCCATTACATCATGAGCTGCGGCTGGGCAGCCATTTATGATGCTGTACAATCTTTAATTACTGTTTTCTCGTCTACTGTTCAAATAATGGTCAGCTCATCATGGTAATGAGAGGTATTTGCACAAATGCAGGAATGTCCCATCCTCTTAGTCTGTAGGAATTCTGTTCCTGGATACAATGCATGATAAATTGATTTAAAATGCAGAAAATAGAAAAGATAGTCATATAATTATTATAATGACTAATGAGACTAATGATCGCAAGAAATAGCATTGTTTAAAGAGTAATGATGTAACCTATAATAACTAGCTATCCATTCTCAAGTTTCTAGCTGAAGCAATCATTTAGGGGTTTATTTACTAAAGCTGGAGAGTGCAAAATCAGGTTCACTTCTGCATAGAAACCAATCAGCTTCCAGGTTTTATTGCCAAAGCTTAATTGAACAAGCTGAGGTTAAAGCTGGTTGGCTACCATGCACAGGTGAACCAGATTGTGAGTGAGCCAATTGTTAGTAAATCTACCCCTTAAAGCAGGGGTCCTCAAACTTTTTAAACAGGGGGCCAGATCACTGACCTTCACACTGTTGGGTTTCTATAGTTTGAAAAAAATATGAACAAACTCCTATGCACACCACACATATTTTATTTGTAATGCAAAGAAGCAGAAAAAAATACAATATTTAAAATGCCCTGGACACCACAATGCAGTGTACACTGTAACGTAATGGACACCGCAATTCACTGTACCTTGTGTGCTCTTCTCCTCCTGTCCTGTTGCTCGTTTGGCTGCAGAGGGTGAAATCAGGGGGTGAGTCTCCACCATGCTGTGGCTCACTGGGTCCTTGCGGCCGGGGACCCAATGAGCAGCCTAGTTATTTGCTGGCGCGGTGCCTCCCCCCCCCCCCCCATTTTGTAATTTTTTTTTTGGCTGGCCCAGAGGGCCGGATAAATTACTTTGGTGGGCCATAGTTTGAGGACCCCAGCCTTAAAGTATACATAAAGCCAAAGTCACTCTGTGTTGGTTGTATCTTGCAACTGCATAGTTGATTTAGGAACTATCCCCCTTGCATCTAAAATGGTCACGTTTGGTAGTAAATAACAGCCAAAGAAACCTATTTGTAAGACAGCTGAAAAAAATCACTAACTGAGCAGATTAGAAGGTCACTGGGTGAAGAATTTTTCACAACACATTCAGAAATTTGGGGAGCAACACCACTGTATTCACTAGGAACGGGACTTGATAATTTTTCGAATTTTGTTGTACAAACTCTTTATGCAAATTTATTCTTGGTTGTGATTATGATTGTAGTACTAATTTGTATCACTTTTTATTTGGTTATGTATTGATATTATGATGTACTGATTTGAATACAATCACACGTAGCACCGGATGTGGAGTACAAGATTGGATTTTGGAATATACACTTCATTTTTATGTGTTATGTAGATATTGAGTGATTATCTGAACAAGGCTGAAGTGAGTAGTGCTGCACTATTAGGTTATTGATTCGTTTGGAAGGTGTAGTGAGATCACTTTTTCAGTGTCAGCTTTTTCCCAGAGGTGATTATACATAATTGCACAGATTGTTTTTTGTCATTCCTCCAGCATGTGGAATGCAATGAGGCAGTGGGAGACGGAATACAAGGAGGAAGATTGAGGTTTGTAATAGTGAGGAGAAACTGGGGCAAGATGAGTAAATCAATGGCCATAGGCTGCCCACTCTTACACAACGAAGGAGAAGGACAAGAAGCAGCAAGTTAACCAGCCATAAGCTGCCCACCATTCCAGCACTCCAGAACATGACATCTGCTGCCATAGACTGGAGGTTGTGTTCTTCTTGTGGCAAATATATACATTTTCTTACATATTTTACCATTTGATGGATTTTATTGAGACTTTGTCAAATTGAAGAGTTAAAAATATTGTATGTACAAAGAAATCATTATGATACAAAAACATTAAAAGCACCTGGGAGAGTAGTATAACATGAGTGTTGATGGAAGATATCAGATCACATATCAGAAAATAGAGTAATCAAATTGCAATAAAACAGTGCAGTAATAGAATAAGGTACATGGGATAATTTGCAGCTCGATATACTATAACATTCAATTCAGGATAAAGTCCATGTACAAAATGATGCTGGTTTCAATAAAATAAGTTCTTGGACAGCTTCAAATTATGTTGTAAGGTAAGTTATTAACATAGCAAAGTCCTACCTGCCTCTCTTACTACAGTACAGCTATTGGAGAGCCTTGCTACTGGCTCACTTTTGAAGGTCCACAAGATCATCCATCGCTCTTAACGAACTTTAATGCTGCATCGTTGCTCCAACAACAATCAACAACAGCGTGGGGGAGATTCACTAAAACTGGAGAATGCAAAATCTGGTGCAGCTTTGCATCAGGGCTGGATATAGCCTGTCTGATCTGGGGTGCAGTGAAAAAGGTCAGGGGGGCATAATATCTATACACTACGATTTTATCCTCTCCTCTCTTAGTTCCCTACAACTCCATGTGGCTGTAAAGAAAAACACATGTAATAGGCCCCTTTCACATGGGTGTTCTGTTTATCTGTTTTTCACCTGTATACGGATGAAAAACGGAAACCCATGTATTTCTATGGACTAGCGGATGTAAACGGATGATCATCTGTTTACATCCATTAAATTCCGCATCCATTAACATTCTTATTTTAACCACTTTCCTACAGGGCATTTTACCCCCTTCCTGCTCAGGCCAATTTCCAGCTTTCAGCGCTGTCACACTTTGAATGACAATTGCGCGGCCATGCAACATTGAACCCATATGACATTTTTATCATTTTTTGTGACAGATAGAGCTTTCTTTTGGTGGTATTTAATCACCTCTGGGATTTTTATTTTTTCTTAAACAAACCAAAAACCACTGAAAATTTTGAAAAAAAACGTTTTTTCTTAGTTTTTGTTATAAAATTTTGTAAATAAGTGATTTTTCTCCTTCACTGATATGCGCTAATGAGGCTGCAGTGATGGGCACTGATAGGCTGCACTGATGGACACTGATAGGTGGCACTGATGGGCACTGATGAGGAGGCACTGGTAGGTGGCACTGATGGGCATTGGCAGGCATCACTGATGGGCACTGAAAGGCAGCATTGATACATGGCACTGATATGGCACTGATAGGCAGCACTGATAGGTGGCACTGACTGGCACTGATAGGCGGCACTGATAGGCGGCACTCACAGGCACTGATAGGCGGCACTGACAGGCACTGATAGACGGCACTGATAGGTGGCACTGATTGGTAGCACTGACTGACATTGATAGGTGGCACTGACTGGCACTGATGAGTGACATTGAAAGGCAGCTCAGATGGGCACTGATATGTGGCATTGATGTGCACTGGTGGGCACTGATATGTGGCATTGATGTGGCATTGATGGGCACTGGCACGAGGCACTGATGAGTACTGACATAAGGCACTGATGGACACTGACAGGTGGCGCTGCTGGGGCTACACTGATCATTAGGGCACACTGATCATCAGTGCCCTGATGATCAATGTACATGTCCCCTCCGCAGAAAACCGATTACCGGCTCTCCTCTCCTCTATCAGCGTGACAGCTCGAGAGGAGGGAAATGCTGATAACCGGCACATGTGATCAGCTGTGATTGGACACAGCTGATCACATGACTGAGCTGACATCTTCGGCTCTTTCCATGATCGGTGATCCGCTGTGTCCGAGGGACACAGCGCATTGCCGATGGCCACGTTGCACGCTCCCTGAGCTGCACATTCGGTTAGAATGGGAGGACGTCATACGACGTCCTATCAGAACGAGAGAGCCACCTTGCATCCGTCATATTACTATATGGCAGGCGGGAGGTGGTTAACAGAAGAAAACCCTATTTTTCTTTCATAAAAAACCTGGAATGGGCGGAAAATGAATGTAAACTGATGAAAAACGGATATAAGCGGACATATTTTCCGCTTTTGCATCGGTAAAGGATGTACACGAACAAATGTAAACTGATGAAAAATGGATGTAAACTGATGTAAACTGATCTACACTGATGAAAAACTGATGTGAACTGATCCACTTTTTCTTGGAAAAAACTTGACTGAACTGATTAAAAAAACAGAACGTCCGTGTGAAAGGGGCCCTAGGCCAGCATTTTTCAACCTTCAATCCCAGCTGAGGAAAGCTGGGACTGATCAGAAAATGAATGCAGTAGTGCAGGTAGCACACCACTGCAAATGGTTGTCATGGTCAGGTTGTGCCTAACAGTGGCAATGGCTTAAAGCGGGATAAAAAGAACCTGAGTCTAGTCCCAGTATACACTCTATACATATGCCACAGTCCTTGTACCCACAAAATACTCCTAATTTATATGCCACGAGTTACAGTCTCAGGGTAAACGCATAAACCTCAGGACTAAGGATCGTTTTAAAAAAATTAAACCTTCCTTTACACTTGCTTTTCTACACACAAAAATATATAATTTTGTCTCACTGAGTCTATCTTAACCACTTCACGTCTGGCCCATGTAGATAAATGGCCGGACGAGAGTGCTGCCAATGCGGGTGGACATTTCAAAATGTCCCCCCCGCATCAATTGCCTGTGTGCACTCCCTGGGAGCATGCGGCACCACGATCAGTGCCCGTTGTGTCCTCCGGACACATCGCTGTACGGGACCTCTGTGTGAGGTCCCGATTCATATGATCACTGATTGGCCAACAGTAGTAAACAAGATGTCACTTCCTGACATCATTGCTAACTACTTGTGAAATCTGTGAATGATCACAGAGGTCACATGGTGCAAGGCTATTCACAACAGCCTTGTACCATGTGACAAGCTGAAACCAATCACAGCTCTCATAGTATTTCTCAATGGCTGCAGAAATGCAGCCAGAGAGAAGGAGAAAGTATTGCTTTTACAACCTTTATGGGTGTAAAAGCAATCAGTGTAAAAAAAACTAAAAACTTCATCACCCCCCACAAGTGACACTGTACTGCTAGGGTGACAGTATGTTTGAAAAAAAACAAACAAAAAAACCATAAATAATATAAAAAAAAATAAAAATGTAAAAAAAAGTTTGAAAAATTATAATTTTTGGTTATAAACTAATGTGGGTTATTTTTTTTTTACTAAAAAAATAGATGAATACATTTTGGCCAAAATTTATGAAGAAAGATTATTTATTTGCAAAATTTTATAAGAAAAACACTTTTATTTTTAATTTTTGGACTTTTTCATTTATATAGCAGAAAAATAAAAATCCCAGTGGGGAATACATACCACCAAAATAAAGTTTTATCTGTCTCAAAAAAATTCATATGGGTACAGTGTTGCATGACAGTGCAATTGTCATTCAAAGTGTGATAGCACTGAAAGCTGAAAATTGGCCTGGACTGGAAGGGGTGAAAGTGTCTGGTTAAAGAACTTCATTAAAGCCAGCAACTTTTGAGATAATGAACACCTTGGTCAGGCCTATGTCATGTACAATATACATAGAGGGCAGAAGTAGAAATAAAGATGGCCATAGAGTCATCTTTTTTTTATTTCTATTAGCCAGTGGGCTGGATTCCTCCATCCAGGTGAGGTGGATGGAGGAATCCTCCTCACTGTGCTATTGTATTCTGACATCTCTGCTCTCAGAATACACTGATCAGTAGCTGCAGCAGATGATCAAAAAAAGTTTTCCAACATTTTCGTTCAACAAAAATCAATCATTAGACCAACTTCTGCGAGAAAGGGGAGCAAAGAGAAAGTGGAGGATGGAGTGAGGGGGGAAAGGGGGTAAGGGAAGAGAGAGGAGAAATACATAGAAAAGAATGGATGGGGGGGGGGGAGGAGTGACAGATAGGGGGGTGATGGGGAGGAAACAGAAGAGGAAAGACAGAGATGGGGCAAGGGGAGACAGGGAGGGGAAAAATAGGGGGCAGAGAGGGGGAAAGAGAGAGAGGGGGTTAGAGGAAGGAGAGAGGGAGGAGGGAAAGAGAGTGGCAGAGCAAGGGCAGGGATGGATGATAGGGAAAAAAAATGAAAGAGAGTGGAGAGAGAAAGGTGGGGGGAGAGGGAATGAGCACAGAGGGATGTACAGAGATCATTTCTGGTGGTATCTATGCAGTGGTTACTCCATTCATAGGAGAGTTCTGCTTTTTTTCTCATTATTGACTCTTTCACATGTGTGGTTGGTACGGTAAAACCATGTGGTTGAGCTATGGTTTTACTGCTACCCCTGCAAATCAATTTGAAACAATGGAATATATGAAATTAATCTGAATATAAAAAACAAATTCTAAAAATGAATCATTCTAACATAACAAATATGATTAACCGCTTCCTGACTGCACTATAGCAGAAATACTGTAGGGCGCAAAATCATGTACCGCCATTCGTGGCCACAGCTGTCAGTCACCGGGTTCCGGCCGGTGATTACTCGCCAGTGCCTGGTGATTACCGAGGATCTCCGACGGGGAGGAGAGCTGTTTTGTTTACTAACAGTTCTCCTCCCTGTCAGCTCGGGCACACTACTTTGGATGGACAGTGCACAGCGCAGTGAAGCACACAGACACCGCCCCCTAGTAAAACACTCCCAGCACACAGTTAACCCTGTGATCGCCCTTCATGCTAACCCCTTCCTGCCCAGTGCCATTTTGCAGCAGAATACACTTTGGCCTAAATTCATGAAGAAATTAAATTTTTCAATTTTTTTTTACTGGACATTTTAAATAGCAAAAAGTCAAAAATATTGTTTTTTTCTCAAAATTGGCGGTCTTTTTTTTTTCAATTCATGTGAAAAAAAGGACGTAAATTTCAGTTGGATCCAGCGTTGCATGACTGTGCAATTGTCAGCTAAAGTAATGCAGCACCGTAACGCAAAAAATGTCCTGGTCAGGAAGGGGGGTAAATCCTCAGGAGGGCAAGTGGTTAAACAAAATGATTGACTTAACAAATTAATTCAAAATGAAAGAAATGTTTTCGTCGTGCCCATCTCTAAAATAAATGTTGACATTCAGTGCTCTGCAAATGTAGCAATATGCTTATACTGAATATTCACATCACGACATCAGGGTACAAGTATGAGTGTATATTAGAAAATAAATAAATCTACCATTCAAAAACCTCAAGGTCTTCAATATTCATGATCTGGGAGTCCCTAATCAAAATAATAACTATAATTACAAATACAAACAAGATTAGTTATGGACTCAACCAGGATATGTGTTTTTTTTATATATCTATCTAACATCTGTAAATAATAATACATTGGTGGTTAGGGCATATAAATTGTTCCTTTATTTGTACAAAATTAAACAAGCAACATATTTTAAAAAACATCCCCATGAACCTCCAAGTTTCTTCAAATGCACACTTATTAAAAAGCTTAAAGATGCCACATATCACATGTGAAAATCCACGTAATTAACAACCACTACTCAATATATCTGGTTATAACATTTGGGATTATTAATTGACAGATTGGATACATCTTCAAGATCAAACTTTTAAAGTCTTGATGTCATTCAAGGGATACAGCTTGGTAGATGATGACAGAAATCTCCATGCAAAAAATGAAGGTGTGTAATCCAGGGGAGGATGTCGTATTTCATGCTATATTGTATTCATTTCCATACTAAACCTCCCTCATGCACTGGCATGGAGTTGATGTAGATGTACAGTGTCCCAATAGAGACTAAATAAAACAAGAGTTCCAAGCAATATAAAAATATATCCAGACAAAAAATGATCCAGGGGACGAAACCAATATGACATAAAGTTCCTTCATCTCCCTCTAGCACCTACAGTATGGGCGCCATCCAGGGGAGGATTCCGAACATCTGACCTCCCTCACACATTGATACATTGTGAATAGTCTGGGATGCTTGCTTTGAGCTGTATTCCCCTAGGTGGGTATAGGCCACATTACAAGATAAACAGTCCACAGTTCAATGACCAAAAATCCCTCCAAAGTGGTTGAGTTGGTAAAGATCATGCTCTGATAGAGTAGGCATATGTATACTTATCGTCCTTTGGCACCAATAGGTGATCATGCTGAGAGGTCATGGGGAGTGAAAAAAGCCATCCTGACCGGTTTAGCCACCAAACCCGGCTGCCTCAGAGGTGAGCTTGTGTTTGTATATTAGAAAATGTAAACACTTTAAAGAGGTTTGGAACTAAAGAAATGAAGATTTACTATATTATAAGGAATGTTTATAAATGTTAATTGTGCCAAAGCTGTACCCTTCACTTTTGTGGGGAAAATAATATAGCAAATATATATATATATATATAGCATATACAATTGCTACATAAAGCATATTGTAATCTAATGTATATAAAACCTTTCATTTTCAATATGCAGCCACTGTATTGTATTAAAATGCAATATGATAACATGGAGGTGTTCTGTAGCACTCTTGGTGTAAAGAATGCCCCTGCTTGTGTGGTTGGCTCGCTAACTTTCTCATTTTCTCAAAAGTTAGCACTAAAATGCAATTCTAATTTTAAGCACCCCCTGCAATAGGAACTTTAGTTTAGGTAATATACTCTACAAGGATTAAATACTTCTAAAGGGAAGCAGACACTGTAGCTTTTCTAATCAGAACACTAAGAATGCACCAGGTGATTATGAGATTATGATGAACCAGACCCTCCAATTCAGAATCAGTCTTGAACAGACATAGACAAACAAACACAGAGGGGTTTTTTTTTCAGAGCAGAAAAGGTAAGAATTTGCAGCAACGTTTGTTGAAATCCTTGCAATGTACGTTGAGCACCCAGTGTGTGTAATTAGACTTGGAATATATACATTTTGTCTGGAAAATGTACTGAAAAATAGTAGCGCATTTCCTGGTATATGAAGGTGCCAGACTCTCCTATGCCTACAGTCTCATGGCTGTGTATCCGCCGGATGAGATCTATCACACTGTTGCCTCTCTCTATTGGTCTATTAAGATATGGAGTGAGATTTGGTGGTGTCACTATTGTGCTGCTCACTACTGTTTTTGCTGGAGGCTCCGTCATGTGGATACAAATACCCTGTCTCAACCAAGATGGTCCACTCCATAAAATAACACAGAACAACTGCAGAACAAAATATGGTAAGTCATTATTGTTGAAAGATCTGCTGCTGGGAGGGCACAGGCAATGCTGGTGACAAGTCCTATGACCTCTAGAAAATGTATATTATATATTGCGCGCTTGTTGGAGCCCAACCTCTGTAGCTATAGGATAAATGTGCCAGATGGATATCAGGGATGAATGGAGGGGAGCAGTAACACTGAGGCAGCTCTTCTTAGAGTGGAAGCAAGGCTCTAATGCAGTACAAGAAAAAGGGAGGAAGGCACCTCTAAGTGCAGTATAGACAATTTAATTAGTAAACAATGGATGAATTGCACTTACAAGATAAATAGTTTTTCTCTGCCAGCAGTGACCCCTATCTTCTGCCCCCCTGACATTTTTTACTGCACCCTCACATCAGACAAGCTAGATCCAGCCCTGGTATGTAAACATTAAAAAGGTGAACTGTGAAAGCAATGTCCTGGACTCAACTTCCTGATCCTATAGACAGATTTTGCTGCTGGACGGCTGGATGTCCCACCTGGATCTAATTACCACACGATGAGTCTTTTTAACTATTTATCTTGTAAGTGCAATTTATCCATTGTTTACTAAATAAATTGTCAATACTGTACTTAGAGGCGCCTTCCTCTCTTTTTCTTTTTCTAGTCCTATGACCTCTGCCTACCTTTGGACATTGCTTTCACAGTTCACCTTTTTAATGTTTACATACCAGGGCTGGATCTAGCTTGTCTGATGTGAGGGTGCAGTAAAAAATGTCAGGGGGGCAGAAGATAGGGGTCACTGCTGGCAGAGAAAAAGACAGGGGTCACTGCTGGCAGGGCTTAGGACAGGGGTCACTGCTGGCAGGGCAGAGGACAGGGGTCACTGCTGGCAGCGCAGAGGAGAGGGGTCGCTGCTAGCAGGGCAGAGGACAGGGGTCACTGCTGGAAGGGCAGAGGACAGGGGTACAGGCAACAGAGATCCTATTCCCCAAACAATGCATACCTGATATGTAGGGGGTGGGTAAGTGAGCGCAAAAAGATAAGGTAAGCAGCTAACATACAGGGTAATCCTCAATACCTTATAATGTAAAATGTAAATGGGGTATGTAGCGCTAAAGAACAGATAACAAACTAGGAGGGTGTCACCATATATAGTAACAATAGAATAGTTCATATAATGTAGCAGGAAGGAAGATTGATATGATCCAATGATGTTCCAAATCCCGTTCAATGGAGTGAGAAAAGATTAGTGAGGTTGTGCGCTTACCACAAGTACACACAATTTGAGCATTGTATGCAAATGAACAGCAACCTGGCATCACGGTCTGGTCAGCAGCATGGGCAACATCTGGTCATATGAGGACATCTGGGTCAACAGGTCCAACGCTGTCCAGGCCCCCTCTGGCTCTTAATTCCAGATCACCACCTTGCAAAGTAGTTTATAGTTCACCATCCATTCTGTAGGGGTTCATTTTAGCTGTAGCCCTGAGCGTTTCTGGACAAAGCTATTGTGCAATTCTTTGTTTGAATGGCGTTGTTGCCCATGCTGCTGACCAGACCGTGATGCCCGGTTGCTGTTAATTTGCATACAATGCTCACATTGTGTGTACTTGTCGTAAGCGCACAACCTCACTAATCTTTTCTCACTCCATTGAACGGGATTTGGAACATCATTGGATCATATCAATCTTCCTTCCTGCTACATTATATGAACTATTCTATTGTTACTATATATGGTGACACCCTCCTAGTTTGTTATCTGTTCTTTAGCGCTACATACCCCATTACATAATGCATACCTGAGATCAATATAGTGTCAGTCAAGAACAGAATATTGTCAGACTAGGGCAGTATAATGTCAAATTAGGGCGGTAAAGCATCAGAATAGGGTGGTATTGTGTCAATTTCTGGCAACATAGTGGCAGGTTAGGGTTGGCTTTGGGGGAGTGCACAAATACAATCTGGGGGTGCATAGCTCACCCCAGCACCCCCCTAGATCAGGCCATGTTACATACTGTACTTATGACTAGAAGTTGCATTTTCCTGACATTCTGCTTCAACATCCAGTTTTAACTATGGTTGCTAGATGACTTTGTTCTTCCTTTAAAGTAAATCACCTTCCTTTCAGTAACTTTTCACAAAGGCACACATTTTTACACACGAATCATAAACCTTCATCTCAGGCACTGCCATTTTTTCTATAATATGACTGCTGGGAGAGAAACAGTATTGCATTGGGGTTGATTTACTAAAAGCACTTTAGACTGCACTCCAGAGCTTAGGAAATGAGGGGAAGCTCTGCTGACTTCCATCATCCAATCATGTGCAAACAAAAATGCTGTTTTTTTTAAATTTTCCTTGCATGTGATTGGGTATTTTTTGCAAAGTGAAGCATCGCCTAATTTTTTTATTTTTTTTGATTTAACAAATGTTTATTGAATTTTTTGACAATTACATAACAATTTAAAGAAAAAGAGAAGAGCATAGGCAAAAAAAAAACCCAAAGTACAGTTGAATACAACAATATCATATTTGGTCCAGGGGCGGACTGGCCATTTGGGAATTGGGGCACTGCCCGAGGGCCCGGGGTCAGTAAAGGGCCCCATGAGATGCCCCTGGTACCTTTCATAGGCTTTTTGGGGTGTGGTTTGAGTGTGATCCAAATTAAAAGGTATGCGCTAATAACAAACTTATACAAAAGTGTATGTCATCATCCAAAAAACATTAGTGTTTTAAATAAATTAGAGTGTCCAAACATAAATTAGTGTCCAAAAAAATATATATATCTTCAGTGATTTGAACCAATTGTGAGAAATCCACCACCAAAGGAGATTAAATGAACTCACCAGAGCTAATGGCTGGTCAGATTATAAACCAGCAACAGCGCTTGTGCTCTGGGAGCAATGAACCCGATGTCCAAATAGATATGGTGATGTTTCAGATACTTCCAGATAATAATCACAGCCAAACAACTTTGCAGCCCAAGCTCTTATAATGAACTTCTCCACTCTGTCTCATACCTCCATGAGAGCATGCAGTAGAAAACAAGGTGTCCAACAGACACCAGTTTCAATCGCAAAAAAGGGTTGAGATACAGTTAACGCTCACCGCAGATCTCTCCCATACAGCACAGACCAGCAAGGCTCTCTAACATCCACATCAAATAGGCTACGCCCAACCGGTTTCGTCACACCGACGTCATCAAGGGGCGGTACCGCCCCTTGATGACATCGGTGTGACGAAACCGGTTGGGCGTAGCCTATTTGATGTGGATGTTAGAGAGCCTTGCTGGTCTGTGCTGTATGGGAGAGATCTGCGGTGAGCGTTAACTGTATCTCAACCCTTTTTTGCGATTGAAGCTGGTGTCTGTTGGACACCTTGTTTTCTACTGCATGCTCTCATGGAGGTATGAGACAGAGTGGAGAAGTTCATTATAAGAGCTTGGGCTGCAAAGTTGTTTGGCTGTGATTATTATCTGGAAGTATCTGAAACATCACCATATCTATTTGGACATCGGGTTCATTGCTCCCAGAGCACAAGCGCTGTTGCTGGTTTATAATCTGACCAGCCATTAGCTCTGGTGAGTTCATTTAATCTCCTTTGGTGGTGGATTTCTCACAATTGGTTCAAGTCACTGAAGATATATATTTTTTTGGACACTAATTTATGTTTGGACACTCTAATTTATTTAAAACACTAATGTTTTTTGGATGATGACATACACTTTTGTATAAGTTTGTTATTAGCGCATACCTTTTAATTCGGATTATTGTTGCCAAAATTTATTTTGGGTGGGATATGCTGCTGACACTTTGGTGTTTTTTGTAAGTGGCGCTTTTTTCTTCTTTTTTAATTTGGTAGTGGTTTGAGTGTGGGCAAGGACACAGGGGCCCCATGTTCCCCTATTGCCCGGGGGCCCCATGAGTTGTCAGTGATTTGGTCTATAGTAATACAACAAAAAAGTCTGAAAAATATGCTAAATTTTGGCTTAGTATTCTCCATTGTAATACCCGTATAAGTTTAACAGCATATAAAGGGAACCAGATAAGTAAGAATAAAAAACCTAGAGAATTAAAAAGAGGAGACGGGAAGAAAAAGAGAGGAAGAAGAAAAAAAAAAGGAGGGAAGGGAGGGGGTTGGGAGTGGGAAGAAAGAAGGTGGAGGGGAAAGGGGGGTTGGGGGAAGGGAGGGGGAAAGGGATGGGGTATACTGTATGTTTATACATGTCTAGTCTGCTCAACATTCTGAAAAAAAAAAAGAGGGTTGGAGGAAAGCATCCTCAAATACATGTGTATACCTATAATAGCTACATGACACTTATGAAAAAAATCAGACATTTAAATCCAGGTATGCAGCAGTAGTTTTAAAGAATACCTAACAGGCCCACATCTTAGCATCACCTCATTTACTAAGTTCTGGAGCAAATGCCCTTGCAACTGCACTTTTAAAATGCTGTCTAATGGCCTTTAGTAAATCAGTCCCATGTGTCACGTGTCTGTAAGTGATATGGATGAAGGGGGGAGAAGGTGATCTAGTTTTAATTATGTTTTTTAACCAACCAAAAAACTATATCATTGGCCTTAGAAAAACAACCAACCATATTATACCTTGCTGGCAAAGAATTATGTACAAGCCAGCCATTTAATGGTCTTGTTATTCAGTGCAAATTAAAATGATAAATGGTAAGGGTACCAATTAGTACACAAGCTGTGACATAAAACTTGTGGATGAAAAGTAGACATAAAGTAGATAAAATACAATATATTTTGGAAGACAAGACAATGAAAACATTGTATGGGTGGGGAGCAGTTATATTCCGGCTAGTGCTAGCTAATGGTATCTGTCCCACCTAACATTGCCATCTTTTCTAGGAACAAATAACAGGCCTTCTGATCTCTTTTTTAATAATAAAATTAATAACAGCCCCTATTTTTACAGGTCTGCCTGGAGAAATGCTGTCCAGATGGCCACCCTATTCTCTCTCTATTTCCCTTCCTTATATTACTTAAAGTGGTTTTAAAGCTTTGTTTTTTATTATTATTATTATTGTTGTTAAAATAACAAATGTGTCATACTTACCTGCTCTGTGCAATGGCTTTGCATGAGCAGCCCTCATCCTCCTCTTCTTGGGTCCTCTGCTAGTGCTCCTGACACCTCCCTCCTGCCAAGTGGCCCCAGAGCACTCGTGAAAGCACTCGTGCGTGCTATCTCCCGAGCCAGCCTTGTATGTCCATAAGACATGCAGAGCATGGCTCAACCTTATCCCCCTTTGCTTCCTCCTCATAGGCTGTGATTGATAGCGAGCCAATAGCTCCTACTACTGTGTCTTAATCAATGAGGAGAGATCCAGGAGAGCTGAGGCTATCGTGCACAGTTCTGGATTGTGGTCAGGAATAGACAGCATAAAGGTAAAAGACCCTCAGCCTTTAGAACTACTTTAATTTCCTGACCCCTTCCCAGTGATAAAATAATTTTTCTCTACAGAAAGACTGACACAGTTATCTCATCAGTCCCACTGCTCTTCCTCATGCCTGCAGCTAAAGACCCTTTAATGGCCATGTAATGACTTAATTAGAAACATTATCTGGTCACTTGTATTTGTGGCAATGTAATTGACAAAAATTGGCCACCTGGTAACATTGCAGCTCTTCAAAATTCAGAAATTGTGCTCTTTCTGAGTTTTATAGATTCCAGTAGAGCCAGATTATATTCTTCTCACTAGGCTTTTAGTTGGACTGAAGCATCTTGTCACATGACTCTGTAATAACCAAGATCTCTTGAGTGTTCAGGCAGGGCACTAATGTTCATGCCTAACTCCATGTTTAATGTCCCTTTAAATAGTTTGTTTGGGCCAACTGCACTCAGCTACATACAGTATACAGCACCATGTTCCAGCAGTGGGAGAGGAGCTTACCATCCCACTCCCAGAACTAAATAGAGTCAGGCTGAGAACTGTTTAGCCATTCATTGGAAGCTGTATATTCTATAAATTAATACAAAGCTTCATCTGAGGTGGAGTTTGTAATGTGATTTGCCTGCCTCTCCACTTTAGCCAATCAGAGGAAGCCTTTAATTCATTCATAACCTACAAAGCTTTCCAGTGAATGGCAAAGCATCACTCAGTCCAACTCCATTATATTCCAGGAGTGGGACAGAACATTGGACGGGAAGTTCCAGTCCCACAGCCAGACAAGGTGTTGTATACTGTAGCTGAGGCTACATACAGTTAATACAGCATGCCCTTCAAACACACCTGTTAGTCTAGTAAACTATTTGTTTGGATCATTGTGGCCCAAGCAATTATGGGTAAAAATGGGTATTAAATGTTATTTACATTAAATGTGGAGTTAGGCTTTAAACTGACCATAAAGGCTCAAAGTTTTTGTACCTTCATGAATTCTATGCATGAAGGTAAAAAACCTTCTGTGTGCCGCAGCCCCCTCAGCCTCCCCAATACTTACCTGAGCCCTATTGTGATCCAACAATGTGCACGAGAGCCATGACTCTCAGGGGACTCTTTCTCCTCATTGGCTGAGGAGGCAATCACAGCCAGTGGGCCAATGAGGAAAGAGAGGATGCGGGCTGAACCACGTCTCTGTGTGTGAATGGACACTCAGAGCAGCAGCTCAGGAGCAAGCCTGCTTATTTGCCCCCATAGCAAGCTGCTTGCTCTGGGGGCACTTGGCAGGAGTGAGGGGCCAGGAATGCTGGAGGGGGACCCGAGAAGAGGATAATCGGGGCTGCTCTGTGCAAAAACCACTGAACAGAGCAGGAGAGTATGACACACTTGTTATTTTTTTTAATTGCCTTTAATATTATGTTACACAAATAAGGGAAATACACCAAAATAGTGCTGCAAAAATATTTTTTTTTTCAAATTTAAAACATATGTAGAAAGGGCCCACGCATAACCATAAGAGGGCAAACAAATCTACAGCTGAGAATAAAAAGTCTAGAATAAAGACCTCCTCTCACCTGGACCGTGCTAGCGCTGTCTCTTGATAGGTGCAGTTCATTTGATTCGATTGATTGGACCTATTACAGCGCTCGTTTAGTATGCTTTCCTTGTTTATTTTGCAGGTTAAAAAGTCCTTTATAATTCTTTAGAAGAACTTTTTCAGTGTGAATTCTATGGGATCAGGCTTTGAAGGTGTTCTTGCGACCTCTGTAGGTTTACAGTGTAAGCTTTTATTTTTCTTTTCACGAACATTCAGGCCTTGCCAGTATGGATATGGCAATCAATGCTTCCTTCGTCCCTAAAAGTATAACACAAACTGGACAGTTGGTCTTTTTACTGCTAGATGCCTAGTGACAGGAATAACTATCAGAACTGTGCAAAGAACATATAGTGCTCTCAAACCCAGCTTTCTGGCAAATAGCAGCAAATAGATAAAAATGATCTTATGGGCTTTCGATTTGCACACCAAAACCCAATCTCCCTGTAGCATTACACGCACAAAATAGCTGACCCTCCCAATGGGGGTTTTCCAATCTATGGTCTTTTTTTATGTGTCTCACAGTTGCACTTTTCATCATAATAGATAATCCCAATCACCCAAAACATCTCCAGTCTCTATTTCATGCTCTGGCATGTGAAAGAAATAGGCAAGGTAAGTGAGTAGAGATACTGTATGGTCAATGAAAAAATGAGTTTAGTTTTGTATTCATTTGTGAAGTCAATCATTTTGTTTCATCATATCAGTATGTTAGAATGTTTTGTTTTTGGAATTTGTTTCATATATTCAGATTCATTTTGTATATTTGTTGTGCTGAATCAATTCGGAAGTTATTTCGGAAGATATGGATTTGTTCCTTATGTTATTTCAGCAACTTGCTTGCGACTTTGATGTTGCGGGCTTGTGACTTCAATGTGACTTGCTTGGGACTTTGGCTTTGGCCAATCATAACAATACATAGTGAGACACATATTGAACTTACAAAACCCTCTGATGTTTCAAACAAATTAAACAAATTAATACAAATTAATTTGTTGTTTTTGTTATAATTTATTTTGGATTTGTTGAAATTTGTTACTATTGTAATTTGGAGATTCGGCTACATCTAAACCTCTGAATAATGAAAATTTCATCCGAATTTCAATTTGTAATAAAATGAATTGCACATGTCTAGAAGTGAGCTCAGAGAGTGTGGTGCTTGCACCAGTGAACACGTCTGCCATTTCACAGGTTCAAATTCAAAGCCGTTCGCACATCTGTGGGGATTTACCAGGCAGGGCAGACAGCTACACAAAAATATTTTCAGAATGAAAATTAGACATTCCAAATAATATGTTGTTATTTGCTGACATTTTCTGAATTGTATGTGTAATTTACAGTCTATGTTCTCTTTAGTAGATATTAAGCCCCAGTTTATATATATGCAAATTGGATGCATTTTGAACCACATCCAATTTGCATGACATGGGGACCAAACCGGTTTACTATGGATCAGGTTCACATATGTGCAGGCTGGCAGCAGTGCAATTTTAAAAACAGTCCAGTACTTTTTTCAGTCCAGTTCAGGTGTGGTTTCCAGTGTCATACACTTTAAAAATTTGCACCTGAACTGCTGAACGAAATCACACTCAAACCGACCCTGCACATATACGAACCCAGTATAAAATAGATCTAAACCCCAACTGGATAACATTTAATTTGCTAAAGCACATTATATTTATTTACTAAAGCTGGAGAGTGCAAAATCAGATGCACTTCTGCATAGAAACCAATCAGCTTCAGGCTGGGTTCACACATATACGGTGTGCTATATCGCATGTGGTTCGCACAGGCACCGCACTGCATTCCTGTGCAAATCACATGCGAATTGTATGTTTCACATGAATTGTACATTTTGTAAGGCTCAAATCGCACCGCATCTGCACCAAAATGATGCAGGCCCCTATTTTTGGTCCACACTAGAAATGGATGACATGGGTATTCATACCCATGCGATGTGATTCTGCACATCGCACCATGTTTTGAGGACCAATTTCGGGGTGTTGTTAACTTAACATACACACCCGCAGTGGTTCACATGAATGGGGTGCAATTGTGATGTGGTTCAGAATTCGCACAGAAAACGTTGTGAATTCCGCACTGCATCAGTGTGAACCCAGGCTCAAGGTTTTATTGCCAAAGCTTAATTGAACATGGTGAGGTTACAGTTGATTGGCTACCATGCACAAGTGCACCAAATTCTGAGTGCTCCAGTTTGAGTAAATCTCCCCTTCTGTGCTATACACAATTGTCAATGCTTTTATACCATAAAATACTCTGCAATGAAATACTTCTGTATGACAGTCTAAACAAGTACCAAATCCAGTCATTATGTAATGCAAAATCCTCATGAAGCAAAAAAAAAAATCATCTCACTTCCTATTTTGACTATGAAGTGGATTGTGAAAAAGAATTTCACAATGGGACACAAATGGCAAAAAAAACCTCATCCCTATTCAAAATTAAAAACAGCTTTGCCTTTAGTTCTACTTTAAGCTCTTCAGCACACTGGTGTCAAACTGGTAGCCCTCCAGATGTTGCCAAACTACAGGTCCCATGAGGCATTGCAAGACTGACAGTTACAAGAATGACTCTGAAAGGCAGAGGCATGATGGGACTTGTAGTTTTGCAACAGCTGGAGGGCTGCCAGTTTGACACCCCTGTGCCTAGACCTAAGGAGCATGTAATCCTTGCAGTGCAGTAGGGCTCCACTTCAAGGGTTTTTATTTCCTCCATCCCAGAGTTCGGCTATAATGTGTTAAAGGATATATGCAATTCTGGAGACATTTAGAGGTAATTAGAAGAGAGAATACAATTATACAGTATATTATAGAATGATTGTAGAGAAACAGACTAAAGCCAGCCATAGATGGAGTATTTTTCTTTCCTGCAACCCGTGGTTGGAAATCACTCAATTTCCCCATCAACACAGTGTTGATGGGAGAATCCCCACCCCCCCGTGGAGCCATTGTGTTCTCCCTTTGGGGGGTTCAGGGGGAGCAGTTCATGCCAGAAGAACATAGTG
Source organism: Staurois parvus (assembly GCF_062004578.1). NCBI lineage: Eukaryota > Metazoa > Chordata > Amphibia > Anura > Ranidae > Staurois > Staurois parvus. The sequence goes on along the minus strand of NW_028318095.1, from coordinate 2,180,803 downwards.
GTTATTGCTATTGGCTATAACAGCGACTAGCAATAATCACATGTAAAATCTGACAGGCTGGTTGTACCCAATTTGAATGATCAATCAACTTGGGTACATTCAGCCTGCCCATACAAGGTTTGAATCTGATTCCTGCTGAACTGGATTCAGTTTGATGATTGGTTTAAGAGGTTAATTTACCAAAGGCGAATAGACTGTGCACTTTGAAAAGTGCAGTTGCACTCTGCAAGTGCAGTTGCTCCAGAGCTTAGTAAATGAGCAGAAGCTCTGCTGACTTCCATCATCCAATCATGTGCAAGCAAACGTGCTGATTTTTTAATTTTCCTTGCAAATGATTAGATATTCTTTGCAAAGTGAAGCTGTACCTCATTTACTAAGCTCTGGAGCAATTGCACTTGCAGAATGCAACAACACTTTGTGAAGAGCACAGTCTATTTGCCTTTAGTAAATCAACCCCCGGTGGCTGTTGGTGCTTAGAATCAACAGCATTTCCAAACTTTCCATGGACCAAGTTAGGAACATCAGACCATCCTCTGAAATCAAGTTAAGCGTTTGAGAAATGTAGATATCCATCATATCCCACAGCAACAACATTTGAGGATGAGATCAGTCATATCAACTAAAATGTAGTTGTTCAGAGTTACTGCACACTTTGCATTGTCTATTGCTTTAATAGGCATAAGGTTTAAAATAAAACAAAGAAATAAACTAAAATGAAAAAGTTAGCAGAACACAAAAGAAACTAAGAAAATCGAGTAAAAAAGACAACGGAAGACCAAAATTGATGAAATGCAAATGAGCCGTTGCTCTGACAGCTGGCTGCTTCAGCATGACATCTTTGATGAATGGTCCCTAAAACACGAGCAGGCATCAAGCTCCAATTCTGTGTCAGTCTGGCAAAAACGGGAGCATTACTGGATGCTTCCTTTAATTAATGCCACACTCTTGCATTAGTCAGGACAATGGCGATAAATGGAAAAAGAACTGATATCACTGGTAATATCAGAAATCTTTCAACCCTGAAGCTAGGCTGTTTTAGCCAAAAGCCATGCTATCGTCAAATGTTTAATTGTATTTGTAATGTAGCAGCACACCATGACAAAAACGGAACAGATAATGCAGTCAGCTCCAGGTGCTCCGGTGATAAATGAGTCTAAGTGCGGCACCAGAGGAAAACACAATGTAACTAAAGACAAAGAGAGCCCACTGGATGCTTCTCAGAGATAGCAGTGACCAGTGTGCATAGACGAGGCCTTTCCATTTAAGCTGACCCTGAGATCCTTCAAAATTGGAAGCCACAATCATTAGCTGTGCAATACTGGCTTTGTACAAAGAATTTAAACATGTATTTTCTTATTGGCTTCTAATACTTCTTGGAATGCAAGTTTCTACAGGGTTGTGTACTACAACACTTTTTGTTCTGATTCTGTTACATATCATTGCATTGCAATTTAGATTTTTAATATGCAAACGCTAAATAGAAAAGTCTAATCAGATTTCTATGCTGTGTGATGACCTATCCACAGCTGTTTTTGGTGGGGCCAATGTATATGAAGATTTGCAATAGCCAACTTATTGAAAATGCAATACAAATGCATCAAATACACTTTTGGCACCATAAATGTGCTTAAGGCATGACCATATTAAGATATTCCATTTTAGCATGCCTTAAGTGCTAATTAGCATACATTAGGTGTCAATGTGCTTGATAAATCAGGACCAGAAATTAAAATGTGAACTAGAAGCTAAGTGTTCTCTAATTTGAAACATGTGAGCATATCACATAGGGAGTACATAAAGACACATAAAATAGGAAAAACAGGCAAGAAAAAAATGAAGAGTAAATGTGTTGTTATTATTATTATTATTATTAATATACCAGATTTATATAGCGCCAACAGTTTGCTCAGCGCTTTACATTATAGCGGGAGACAGTACAAAAACAATACAGTTCAATACAAGAGGAATTTGTGGGCCTGCTCCTTGGAGATTACAATCTAGGAGGGAGGGGTTAGTGGTACAAAAGGTAGTAACTGTGGGGGATAGAGTGGTTGAAAGAGTAGAAGATTCCAGCATTAGCTGAGGGCAGGATAGGCTTCCCTGAAGAGATAGGTTTTCAGAGATCACCTAAAAGTGAGCAGACTAGGCGATAGTCTGATAGATTGGGGTAGAGAGTTCCAGAGGTTGGGGGAAGCCCTGAAGAAGTCCTGGAGATGAGCATGGGAGGAGACAAGGGAGCTAGAGAGTAGGAGATCTTGCGAGCAGCGGAGAGTACGGTTTGGGTGATATTTAGAGACAATATCAGTGATGTAATTTGGGGCAGTGTAATAAATGGCTTTATACGTCAGTGTTAGTGTTTTGAATTTTATCCCTTGGGCAATGAGAAGCCAGTGGAGGGATTGGCAGTTAGGTGAATGGGTCTGGCAGCAGCATTCATGATGGACTGAAGAGGGGATAGCCTGAGGTAGGCCAATGAGGAGGGGGTTACAATAGTTGAGGTGAGATATAACAAGGGAGTGAATAAGTTGCATAGTGGTTTCCGAGATTAGGAACGGTCGTATCTTGGAGATGCTGCAGAGGTGAAGTCTACAAGATTTGGACAGCGATTGGATCTGGGGCTGAAAGGATAGATGGGAGTCTAGGATTACACCTAGTACCCTGGCATGAGGGGAGGGATTGATGATTGTGTTATCAATCTTGATGGAGAAGTCAGGGGAGGGGGCACGGGCTGGGGGGGAATACTAAGAGCTCAGTTTTAGAAAGATTGAGTTTGAGGAAGTGGAGTGACATCCATGCCCATATGTCACTAAATAGGCTAGTAACACGAGGAGAGACTGAAGGGGTGAGGTGAGGGTTAGAAAGATAGATTTGGGTGTCATCAGCATAGAGATGGTAATTGAAGCCGTGGGAGTTTATCAATTGACCAAGGGAGAAGGTGTGGATGGAGAAGAGAAGGGGTCCAAGGACAGAACCTTGAGGGACCCTATGGAGAGGGGGAGTGAAGAGGAGGTGGCAGCATTATAGGTAACGCTGAAGGAGCGCTTAAATAAACAGTGCAGCGCTAATAAATAATACATAAAAATATCCAGTAAGTGAAATACATAAACTCAATATATACCCCCTCAAATTATATATGATTAAATGGTAGTGTCATGCGTGTAATCCCTCATAGGGAATATACAGTGCAATAAGTGACAAATATATTCATAAAGCAATATAGTGGCTAACAACGTACAGTGCTCAAAGTAAGTGAACCAAAAAAGGTCCAATATAGTGGCAAAAACGTACAGTGCTCAAAGTAAGTGAACCAATATTCAAAAACAAAAAGTCCAAACAATCAATAAAATGCAAAACTTTGTGGTGGTCTTCCCACTCCACTCTTCATGCAAAAATAATGTGCAGTGGGTGTGATTCACACGTGGCAATCCTTTAACGGCTAAAATGCCCCCTCACCTCCTTACTTAGACCCCACAGGGCCAGCACGCTTTAAGGATCAAACGATCCTATCAGAATGGATTTCTCTCTGGGTTTCACTTTTCCACCTCCAGCATCCACCAGGTTAGCAGTCAGCTCCTCCTTACTTAGACCCCACCCTGATGAAGTCACGTGCGGAGCGTGACGCAACACATCGGTACGTTGGGAGGAGCTTTGTTTAACGTAGTGACATCATTTCCGGCGTGGGGGGCAATATTGGATCACCCTGTTTGTATTACCCATGCAGTACACCCATAGCATGCGGTAGGAAGCTGGATGAAGTTGTTACTTATGTGAGTGGAACTCTATTTTATCTGTCTATCATATAATTAAAACTAGTTGCACTATGGAGGGTCTCTGTTTGTGTTTTACTATGACCCTGGGAGGAGCTGACTGCTAACCTAGTGGATGCTGGAGGTGGAAAGTGAAACCCAGTGAGAAAATCCATTCTGATAGGATCGATTGATCCTTCAAGCGTGCTGGCCCTGTGGGGTCTAAGTAAGGAGGAGCTGACTGCTAACCTGGTGGATGCTGGAGGTGGAAAAGTGAAACCCAGAGAGAAATCCATTCTGATAGGATCGTTTGATCCTTAAAGCGTGCTGGCCCTGTGGGGTCTACGTAAGGAGGTGAGGGGGCATTTTAGCCGTTAAAGGATTGCCACGTGTGAATCACACCCACTGCACATTATTTTTGCATGAAGAGTGGAGTGGGAAGACCACCACAAAGTTTTGCATTTTATTGATTGTTTGGACTTTTTGTTTTTGAATATTGGTTCACTTACTTTGAGCACTGTACGTTTTTGCCACTATATTGGACCTTTTTTGGTTCACTTACTTTGAGCACTGTACGTTGTTAGCCACTATATTGCTTTATGAATATATTTGTCACTTATTGCACTGTATATTCCCTATGAGGGATTACACGCATGACACTACCATTTAATCATATATAATTTGAGGGGGTATATATTGAGTTTATGTATTTCACTTACTGGATATTTTTATGTATTATTTATTAGCGCTGCACTGTTTATTTAATTGTTTATTCGCTTATTTTGGGTATAAGTTTAGTGCCAGCAGCTTTCTCTGAGGCTAGGATTCCATATAAGCGCAGGAGGTCTTTTGTAATATTTTGCTGAAGGAGCGCTGCGATAGGTAGGAGGAGAACCAGGAGAGAGCGGAGTCTCTGAGGCCAAGAGAGTGGAGTTTTTTGAGGAGGAGGGGATTGTCAACCGTATCAAAAGCCGCAGAGAGGTAGAGTAATAAGAGTACGGAATAGTGACCATTGGTTTTAGCAGTCAGTAGATCATTAGTGAGTTTTAGTAGGGCAGTTTCAGTGGAGTGTAGAGAGCGAAAGCCAGACTGTAAAGGGTCGAGAAGGTTGTTGTCAGTGAGGTAGGAGCTAAGGCAATTGTAGACTAAGCGTTCTACGAGTTTAGAGGTAAATGGCAGCAGGGAGATGGGTCTTAAGTTGTTCAGGTTGGTGGGGTCCAGGGAGGGCTTTTTAAGAATGGGAGTGATGTGCGCATGCTTTAGAGTGGAGGGGAAGGCACCAGTAGAGAGGGAAAGATTGAAGATGTGAGTGAGGGAGCATAGGATGGAAGAGGAGGGTGACCGTAGCAGTTGTGAGGGGACAAGATCCAGAGGGCAGGTAGTGAGGCGGGCTTCTGAGAAAACCTTAGTGACCTCTTCGGTAGTAGCGAGGTCAAAAGAGGAAATGTGTTTATTTTATTTCTAAAACGTTTTTAAAGTGAATTTTGCACCTAGATGCAAGGTCTGCTTATTTACCTCCCTTCCCCCTTTAAAAAAATCAAGAGTGAATGCTTTTATCTTAGTTCTAAAAAGTTTTTTAAAGTGAACCTTGCACCTAGATGCAAGGTCTGCTTATTTTGCTCACCCCCTCCCCCATTAAACCATAAGGGAAAAATGGAGAGTAGTTTGAAAGTATACTTACCTAGTGAGATTCTGGGAACCCCGACAATCCTAAATCTAGTACGAACATACTCTAACATCATGCAGGTGTGTCTTCTCTTGGGATCTGGGATCTAAGAGGTTTCTCAGACTCTTGACAGAAGGACCATGACTCCAGCCATGTCTAGGCACCATGGATGGAAGCCTGGTGTAAGGTAAATATATTTGGTAACTTTTTTTTCACTTAGTTTTGTTTTTACAGCTTTTGATGCAACAATTTTATATATGGGAAGGAAGCAGTATTTAATAGACAGACCTTGCATTTTGATGTCCTGAAGGAACATTTGAAGCTTTAGGCTCCATGCACACTGGACGTTTTAATAATGCTGGTAACATTAGCTGTGTAAAGTCACGTTAAAAACATGAGTTTTTCAGCATTTTTTAGAGTATTTTTTTAACAAAATAAAAAATTTTTTTTTTGGTCAAAAAGTCCAAAAACGCTGGTTTGCCATGATGTACCACATTTTGCTGCATTTTTCAATTAGAGCATTTTTACAGCTAAAAATCTCCTCTAGAAACCCACTAGTTCTGGGTTTTTTGTCCAGCCAAAAAACGCCCCTGCCAAAAAACATTGATTACAGTATATGTGTCTATGGACACATACGATAACATGCTGGGGAGTTTACTGGCTGCAGAAAAAAAACATCAAAAGCCAAAAACAGCCAGTGTGCATGAGGACTTATTCACCTGTTGTGTATTTGATACAAATAAGGGCTGATTCACTCCACCATGCACTACACAGTAGTGCTTGGTTTTGTATGCACATAAAAGCAGACTTATTTTAGCAGACAGCCCCTTTAAACTGAATTGACTGTCATGTGCCTCAAAGCATAAATAAATTAGATCATGTTCATAATGTGTGCTCTGATGCAATCCATTGTGTTCAATGCAAAGGCATTATAGAGGTTTGTTAGGGATCTATTCAAACTGAATGGCACCTCAACACACCAACGCGTATGTGTGAATTAGTCCCAAATCGTATTTAGCCCTAATAAATTTAGAAACATATAAGACATGTTATCTATAAGTTTAAATTACTGGTACTTTGTGAAAGTTGGACTTACAGTATTGTAATCATAAACCTACATATAGTAAATAGATGTAGCATCCTTCCGACCCCAGAGGCATTTGATGGACCCCAAGAGGCAGGGTGGGCTAAGCCTTGAAAATCAGATAGATAGACGGTTTTTATTGTATCTGACACAACACATAAGAGACTGTTTGACTTTGACTGGAAATTGAGAATGTTCCCGTATAAAATTGTATGAATATTTACTTCAGTTATCCAATTGTGTGAAAAACATCTGCACCTAAATTGGGTATTCAAAGTAAACATAAAACTTTGTTTTCACATACAGTAAGTGGATCATTGAAGTGAATTGTCACACAACTTTTTGAGCGAACATTCTCAGCTCCCTTAGTAAATCAGCCTCTGTGAAACCATTACTACCAATGTTTTTGTCCCTATAGACTGAAAATTAAAAGATATACTGTATGAATACAGTTTATGAAATAAATAAGTTACTTATGGCAGAGTAAAACCTTTGAAAGAAAAAAAAAATATAGTATTTGGTGCTGAGCTTATTAGCAAGTTGGTGTCACCAAGCAACAATATAAGAAATATTTCTCAGTTTTTAATTGGTGATGCTCTTGCAATTTTATCTAGAGAATGCATCTAATATTACAACTCCATCTGATTGGCTGTGGGAAAGGGTTAGCAGACTTGGGGTGGGCAAGATGGCTTGCAAAGCAACATGGGGAAATGGGGGGGGGGAGCATCAGATAAACTGTAAATGGCTCAAAGTCTGCAGTATTTGTGAGTATATGTACGAGGAGAATCAGCTAGATCAATACTGGCCACACAAATCAGTTCAGTCTTATCTACTACCTATTTGGAATTATGGGTTCCTAGCTTTCAGCTTTGTCAATTGTGTTCTAGATGCTGAGATATTCCGGCTTCATCCTCAACATGGGTGTTCTCAAAAAAATAAATCTTGCTGACAAAACTGAGATTTAGTGCTCCAGTCCCTCTCTGGTGAATAGCTTGTTGTAGAAGAGTCTGCCAAGCATTCAAGCAACAGACAGCATTAAAATGAAATAAATCAAAACTGTGGGCCAAGGTTGTCACTAATTGCAGATCAAAATAACAGGTGCCTCCAAAACGCACATAATTCATCTGTGGAAGAACAAAAATAATGGGAGCCAAGTAAGATTATAAGCTGACAAGTTCAGCATTTTAGAAAAAGAATATGCTGATTTTAGCTCTGACAAGCCAGTTTTATGTTTGGATACAGACAAGGCTTGCATCTTTTGTCTTGTATAAATGTTGATGACATGGGCAAGGGTTCCAGATCAGTGAATATGTATCTCATGATAAGCAATTCATCTGTTTATTATGCACATATTTTCTTCTAACCATGTTTCAGTAAATGAGGAAACATTATCAAACACCTCTAAATAAAACTAAATATTAAATAACCAGGGTTTAATCATACTCCTAGTCTTTACCACTGTCACCAAACTTGGCTTTGAGAGGCCATGCTTGGCCTTTCCATTACAGTATTATTTCACTGGTCTAGGTGAATTTTCCATATATTGGTACATGGAATCACAAAACATAACATGTCTGTGCCACTTACCCAATAAGGAACTTTCCATGAATATTTGCAGAGCTCCCTTTTGTCAGTGACAGCTAAAGCTCAGTCAGAATGTTGATGGAGGACCACACTACCCAAAAAGTAGAACTCTACTTTAGGTAGAATTGCTGTGTAAATTGTAACACCAGCCAAAAATTTAGTTACACTCTTATCTCATTAAGGCCATTGCAAGGAAGTCTCTTTTTTTTGTTAGGTTTGACATTTATTTAAAAAATAGAGCGTAACGCAAGGATTAGACCCTCCTGAGGTATTTCTATTACTTCAGTGGGCCAGGACCAGTAATTCCACAAGGAGATATTATTGCATAAATTATTGAGAAATTTAAACAAGTGGCAGAACCAGCTAAAATGACATTAAATATAATGACTGTACACATGAATGAACATACTGTAGGTTTCAATGTGTTTTTGCTTCAAAATTTTTGAGTAAGCACATGTAGCCTAGAGAACATACAGGTTCCATACAGAGACCATATCTCTTATTAGATGTTCCAAGTGTGTGGTTCTGCTTCTATGATAGCAGTTCTGACATCTCATGCTGTGAGTAATCCTCCACTCGTAAGCTTTAGACTGTATGAAAACATGTTCTGAAGCCAAAAGTTGTTCTGTACTCACATGTAATTAGCAGTATGTGCAATTAATGGAAGGGCTGTATTTTGTCCACAGTCCCCACAAAGGCAATCATGGATAGGTGCCTAGGGTAGCAGAGATAAGGGGGTAACAGTAAAATTATTATTTTGTTTTTCATTTTCCATTTCTTGCTTAATAAACTTTCTGCTGGGTCTCATGGTATTTTTGCTGCCTAACATTGGATGGTTAACCTGCAAATACCGAATACTTTCACTCCCTTCCTGATAAGTCCATTTTTTAACTTTCAGCATTGCCACACTTTGCATGCCAGTTGCTCAGTCATGAACACAGTACCCAAATGTGACCAGAGCAGTGCAGTTTTACCATAATGACACTGTACTACTCTGGGGAGGTGATTGCTTATAACAGCAATGATCATTGAGATAAGCAATCATTTTTATGAATGGCATCCATTCATTTACAGCCATTCTTTGTGTACTATTGTGATTAGCTGTGATTGGCCACAGCTAATCACATGGCACAGATGCATTGTGATTGGTCCTGTCTGTACCATGGGGACACTGTGACCAGTCACAAAGATAATCATAAATGTACACAATGAATGGCTAGTAATGAAAACCATTCATTGTGTACAAATGTCATGTGACTGTTGTGATTGGTCACAGTGGTCACATGGTACTGGGACCCGCCCGGTATACTGATCTGTTATTCACTGTGTAAATTGGACACAGTGGGTGACAGGTTGCCTCGCAGTGTGGCTGCTAGGGTGTGTGCTGGGTGCATGACTGAGAGGATGTCATATGATGTTCTCCCAGGTCAAGAAAGCTCTCACTTGCTCGTCAATTGACATTAGGCCGGACGGGAAGTGGTTTAAGTATAACTAAAGGCAAAACTTTTTTTAGTGATGAGGTTTAACTTTTTATTACTGCCTGTGTGACCATAGAGGACATTTAAGTTAGCCATACACTGATCAAAATTCATCCAGCTCAGCAGGGACCAGCCTAAATTTGATCAGTGTGTGGCCATTCCTGCTTGACAGAAGTGGTTGACTTCTGTTGAAGGGACATGCTGGAAAAGATAGGTTAATCAGTGGCTGCAGCCACTGAACAGTGTATTCTGAACAACAGCAGATCCCTCTGTCAGAATACAATGTCTCGGTGAGGGGGATTTTTTCATCCACCTCATTTGCTTGGATGAAGAAATCTGTTTTTTTTTTTCTTCATCGAGTCTGTTGGCTGAACAACAAAAAAACTGCATTACCAGCATTATTCTAACTGTCTAACCAGCATTACTGTTTATAATTGTCCTGATCACCATTGTGACTGGGAAGGAAACTGAGGATAAAGCCAAAATCTGAATTGCCACCAGAACAGGAATAGAGGGGAAAAAAAACATAAACGTGCAGCGCTGTTAAAACCAATAAATAAATACATATATAAACATGTAAGAAAGTGCACACAAATATATAAAGTGACACTGTGCATCTATGTATGTGCCACTAGAATATGTGGCCAATATAATTGTGAAAGAAAACACTGTGTCTAAAACATAAGTCCAGAGTGCAGGCGTGAACGAGATCTCAAATGATCTTCTGGTATCCAAAAGACACAGATTGTGGATAAGGTGAGACAATTAAAGTGTAGATTGCGCACTCACCAGATACGCAACCTTTTTGCGCATTTGTATGATATAATAAGGACATCAGACTTCAGACATCTCATCAAAAAGGTCTGGTCAGATCTGGTCAATGCCTCCTTCGCTATCCCACGGTTTGCACTTAGCCTTCCCAAATGGTAACCACTCTGCGGATTTACCTGGCTCCCACAGGAGCTCAGAAAGAAACAACAGAGGAGGCCAGTAGTGCAATATTGCCTTAGGATGTTTATTCCACACAATGGGTATGTATACAGCAAGAAAGCAAATAAAATAGATTACTGACCGATTACAAGCTGCCGCCGGGACCCCTTGTGGTGCCGGCGGTAAGGCGTCAAAACAGCTACAACCCGCGCTGACGCGTTTCGAGCAAGTGCTCTTAGTCATAGGGTGTCCTGGCCATCTTGTTCCTTTTAACATTTTCTAAGAGGTTATAATTCTCACATTGAAAATATATCCTTTTACTTCCTGTTGAGATTACAGAAAAGGAATTAAGGGTAAAATTCTTAAATGAGAAACAGATGGCAAACAAGACTGGTTTTAATCCCACTATCCAAAGTGGAAAATATGTTTTGGCTTTACATAGACTTTAAAGGGGACCTGTCAAGATGACGAGTCTTTTATCCAGGTACTGAAGACTACCATTCTCCAACTTCCAGAAATTGCACTAACTGTAAGTCAAAGCATCATTCCCCACTCTTCCCCAAAAAATGCTGTGAATGAAGAAAGCTTTCAGAAATAGAAATTTTAGTGGTTTCTTTTTATCAAATAACAAAATGAGTAAAAAAATGTAAATGAACAGAAGAGAAATTAAAAAAAGCCAATATTTGGTGAGACCATCCTTTGCCTTAACCACTTGCCTACTGGGCATTTTTACCCCCTTCTTGCCTCGGCTTTCAGTGCTGTTGCACTTTGAATGACAATTGCGCGGTCATGGAACATTGTATCCATATGAAATGTTTATGATTTTTTCACACAACTAGAGCTTTCTTTTGGTGGTATTTAAACACTACTGGGTTTTTAATTTTTTTTCACTATTAATGAAAAAAGAGCAAAACATTTGAAAAAAAAATGTTTTCTTTGTTTCTATTATAGAAGTTTGCATACAGGTACATTTTCTTCTTCACTGATGTGCGTTGATGAGGCTGCACTGATAGGCAGCACTGATGGCCACTGATAGGCTGCACTGATGAGGTGGCACTGGGGGGAATTGATGAGGAGGCACTGATGATGATGCACTTATATGCAGCACTGATTGGCATTGATAGGCGCCAATGATGGGCACTGATAGGTGGCACTGATGGGTGCAACTGCTGAGTGGCACTGATGGGAGGCACTGATGGGTGGCAATGCTGGGTGGCAGTAACGGGTGGCACTGCTGGGCACTGATAGGCGCCACTGCAGTGCACTTTTGCGGCTGCACTGATGATCAGGGCACTGATCATCAATTCAGATGACCTCTGTGACACTGTGACAGCGTGAGGAAAGTGCTGCCGATAACCGGCAACTGTATTTACTTTGTGATCAGCTGTGTAATTGTACACAGCTGATAACAGCTGTGATTGACCATTTACCTTGTCATGTGATCAGCTGTATCTGTAGGACACAGCAATTACAGACAGCGCCGGGTGCGCACCACCGGGAGAGCGGAGGGGGTGCGTTCATCATATGACGCCTTCCCAGAACTGGACAACCGTAGACGTTATTCGGCTATAGCCTGACTGTCAAGTGGTTAAAAACAGCATTAATTCTTCTAGGTACACTTGGACACATGTGGGGAGGTGTAGCAGTGAATACACAGTCCCGTTGCAGCAGCAAACTTGAAACTTGTATTAAGAAGAATGCTAACATTACAAACACCCTAATGGAAAAGGCCTAGGGAAATATCTCATTGCTCAATGTAGGCACAGATGCTGCTGAGGAGAGGTACCAACAGCGTCTGTTTAAAGGGTGAAGTGTGGCCTGGCTGGTCAGGTACCAAGAAGGGAGACTTCTTTCCCAATCAGCGAAGCCCTAACCTTTCCCTCCCCATCAGGAACCTTTCCCTACTGCTGAATAGGGGACAAGGGACAAGCAGGGTCTCTCTCCCTACACTAGCTACTTGCAAAATATGTGCCAAAACCTGGGGGCAGAACAGAGGCAGGGAGGAAGTCTTAGATCACAGTAGAGCAAACAGACTGCACCTGCTTACACACACAGTTTTTGAGGGAACCCGGCAGGTAGGTTGTTCCAAACATCTTGTAGAACTAACCAAAGATCTTCTGTGGATGTATGCTGCCTCAAATCCTCCGGTCTCTTCATATAATCCCAGATAGACTTGAGATTATTGAAATCAGGGAGGGGGAAAGATAGTTCTTAATGACATTGGCTGTATGTTTGGGGTCGTTGTCCTGCTGCCGAATACATTTAGGGCCAATCACATGCCTCCCTGATGGTATAGCATGATTGAAATATATCTGCTTGTTTAAAGGCTAGTCGCACCAAATATTGATTTGATTTAGATTTTTCCTCTGTTTGCCCACTTTGCATTATGGAAGATGATAAAAAAAAAATTTGAAAACATTCTTACTTTACAGCATTTCTTCACACCTGCCTAAACCTTTTACACAGTACCGTACATTGAAAATTGAAATGGAAAGCAACCTAATTCTTGTTTGTTTTTTTGTTGAGTTTATTTGGTTTTAGATAGAACAGGCAGGAATTTGATACACCGCACAATAAAAAATACAAAGATAATAAAAACAGAGGTCAAAACCTTTTCACACTTTATCTGAAACTAAGAAAAACATTTTAGCTGCAGATTAATTGATATCTTGGTAGGACAGCTCAGATCACTGAGCGATATTTGATTGTCATATTTTTCAGAATTAATGCATGTTAAGAGGTTATTGGTTTTCTTTCTGCGTGGCAAAGGTAGATGTTTTCTTGATATCTGTATATATAGAGAACGCATGTGAGGAAAGAAAAAAAAATTAGCATTCAGAACAGGGAAAGGAAGGGTCCTTTGAAATGAAAGTAGAACTGGCAGCTTGTGCAGATACTCTGTTATCACTTTTGAAAACAGGTAATTATCAGATATTTTCTGGCAATCCATGTACGCTACAGGTCATCATCATTCACATAAACTTAGAGCAGAATGAACTATAAATAAAGCGTTGAGTACAACACATATATATTAGAACGTTATGGCATTATGACACTGTGAGGTCTGTTTGCAAAAAATCTGAAGAACAGGTTCTTGCTGATTTTCTTCAGTTTTCAGGATTCAGTTTTTTTTTTACTTGGCCTTAATACCTTCTAATATTCTAAGAAAGCAGAGGCACACATTCTCAAAGCGACTGTCACAAAATATTTCATAATTGTGAAGATAATTTAGTAATACATTGTTATGTCATTCCAGTCTACAGACACTATCATAGATAAAAACATAATTAGGGAAATCTCTTTAAGTCTAGGTTCACACAGCGTTTTGCGGAAACGCACAGCACTTCATTTCACATGACTTCCTATGGGACATGTTCACATCTCCGTGTTTTCACTCGGTGCATTTTTTTTTTTTTTAAAGGGTCAGGGACTTTTTAAAATGCAAAACGTTGCATTTTTTGTTCTATAGACTTCTGCATTGCTGCATTTTTGCTGCGTTTTTGACACGTTTTGATGTGTTTTGCGTTTTGCATTTTAATCTGCCTAGCAACAAAAAAAATACAAAACAAGTAAAACACGGTAAAAACTCATGTGCAAAAATGCAAAATGCACAGCAAAAAGCACTGCAGAAACAGATCAAACACAAACTGCATAGGTGTGAACCTAGCCTAAAATCTAGTAAAAAAAATACAAAAATGCCATATCAACAATTCCTTTGGAGTCTGAATGTTACTATGTAACTTTTAATATCAACTCACACCCCAGTCGCACTGGGTGCAACTTGGTATGCGTTTTGCATGCCATGCAACTTGAAAATCGTATGCTAAGTTACACCCTATTGTCTGCAATTACAGCGGTCATATAGGTGTGGTTCCAACTTGGTCGGAGTCGCACCGATTTCTAAAGTTTTACATGCACTACTTTTGGTGCAATTTGCATAGACATCTGTGTCAGATGTCTTACAAATCGCACCTGAAATCGGCATGTCATCCGATTTTGAAATCATGCGACTTCACTGTAAGTCGCATGATTTCAAAGTCAGGCTTGATGTGACCAGGGTGTCAAAGGTCGATATTGGACACAGTGCACTATACTGTCCATCTGGAATGATCTTGTTCCTCAAGACCATGAATAGAATGTTTTCCAACATGTGTCCACAGCAACGGTAGATTGCAAAAATGCTGACATGGAATGATGCACAGCAAGCATTTGATAAATGCAGGGATGCTCACAATTCACTATCTGTAAAGCAAGTCTGATGATTATCTGTATTCTAAAGACCGTGTTCATTTTTCTATTTGGTGTATTTACAGCAGACCTTTTCCCATGAAATGACCTTCCTCTCGTTTGCTTCCCCTCCCTGCCCCCTACACAGTGGGGCAGATTTACTAAAACTGGAGAGTGCAAAATTTGGTGCAGCTCTGCATAGAGACCAATCAGATTCCAGATTTTTTTGTCAAAGCTTAACTGAACAAGCTGAAGTTAGAAGCTGACTGGCTACCATGCACAGCTGCACCAGAACCTGAGTGTTCCAGTTCTGGAAAATCTCCCCCAATATTTTTTAAACAGTAAATACCTCTTTTTAGACCTGTTGAGTTCCACTTCTAGAATTAATTCCTATGCCAGCATGATGTATGTCCAGCCACCTGCTGCCTCATAGGATGCCTAAATCACATCTCAATAGATAGTGTTTCAGTGCTACAGCATGAGATCCCAACACAGACCATGAAAAATGTAAGAGTAAAAGATACAAATGCATACATTTATGGACACCTACAACAGTCAACAGCAGGAATGCACTGGTCTTATTTTTCACTCCCCCTTAAAGTGTTACTAAACCCACAACAGTAAAATCATTCTTTGTATATTATTATTTATTATACAGTATTTATATAGCGCTAAGAGGTTTGCTCAGCGCTGTACGTTATAGTGGGGGACAGAACATGAGACAATACAGTAACAAAATAAAACAAAACAAAAAGGGCCCTGCTCTTTCGAGCTTACAATCTAGGAGGGAGGGGATAGTGGTACAGGAGGAAGTGGCTGTGGGGGATGGAGTGGTAGGAGGAGTGGTGGAGATCGGCTGTTAGGTGAGGGCGGGGTAGGCTTCCCTGAAGGGATGGGTTTTCAGGGTGCACCTAAAGGTGAGGAGGGTAGGTGACAGTCTGATGGATTGGGGTAGTGAGTTCCAGAGGATGGGGGAAGTCCTGGAGAAGTCCTGCAGTCGGGAGTGGGAGGTGGAGACCAGGGAGCTAGAAAGTAAGAGGTCTTGTGAGGAGCAAAGATTACGGGTAGGGTGGTATTTGGGTATCAGGTCGGTGAGGTAGTTTGGGGCAGCATTATGAATGGCTTTGTATGTCTGTGTTAGTAGTTTGAATTTAATGTGTTGGGCAATCGGGAGCCAGTGGAGGGAGGGAATGACAGAGGGGGGCGGCAGAAGCGGAGCGGTTGGTAAGGTGGAGTCTGGCTGCTGAGTTAAGGATAGACTGAAGCGGGGATAGTCTGCGATGAGGTAGGCCGGTGAGAAGGGAGTTGCAGTAGTCCAGACGTGAGATAATAAGGGAGTGAACGAGTTATTTAGTAGTGTCTGGGGTTAGGAACGAACGTATTTTGGAGATGTTGCGGAGGTGGAGCCTGCATGAGTTTGCCAACGATTGGACATGGGGTTGGAAGGACAGGTTTGAGTCAAGAGTTACACCTAGGACTTTGGCTTGCGGGGTGGGACTGATGGTGGAGTTATTGGTCGTGATGGAGAGGGTGGGGGGGACACGGGCTGGGGGGAAAATCAGGAGCTCAGTTTTGGAAAGGTTCAATTTGAGGAAATGGAGTGACATCCAGTCTGATATGTTGTTCAGTAGGTGGGTGATACGGGCGGAGACTGAAGGGGTGAGGCGAGGGGTAGAGAGGTAAATTTGCATGTCATCGGCGTAGAGGTGATAGTTGAAGCCGTGGGAGTGTATCAGTTTGCCGAGGGAGGAGGTGTAGATGGAGAAGAGAAGGGGCCCGAGGACCGAGCCTTGGGGGACCCCAACAGAGAGGGGAAGAGAGGGGGAGGTGGTAGCATTATAGGTAACGCTGAAACATCGTTGGGATAGATAGGACGAGAGCCAGGAGAGAGCGGAGTCTCTGATGCCAAGGCAGTGTAGTTTGTTAAGGAGGAGGGGGTGGTCGACTGTGTCGAAGGCCGCGGAAAGGTCGAGGAGTAAGAGGACTGAGTAGTGGCCATTAGCTTTGGCGGTTAGCAGGTCATTAGTGATTTTGAGTAGGGCGGTTTGGGTGGAGTGTAGGGGATGGAATCCAGACTGTAGTGGATCAAGGAGGTTGTTATCAGTGAGGTGGGCGCTTAGGCGATTGTAGACTAAGCGCTCAAGGAGCTTGGAAGTAAATGGCAGCAGGGAGATGGGTCTAAGGTTGTTCAGGTCGGTGGGGTCCAGGGAGGGTTTTTTGAGTATGGGGGTGATGTGCGCGTGCTTTAGGGGGGAGGAGAATGCACCAGTAGAGAGGGAGAGATTGGAGATGTGGGTGAGGGAGCGTAGGATGGAGGTGGAGGGTGACCGGAGGAGTTGTGTGGGGACAGGGTCAAGGGGGCAAGTGGTGAGGCGGGCTTCTGAGAAGACCTTAGTGACCTCCTCAGTGGTAGCAGTGCTGAAGGAGCGGAGTGTTGGGGAGGTTATAGTGTGCGGGATGTTAGGTGTGGTGGGGGGTAGGGCGGTTGCGAGGTCAGAGGAGGGAAGAGTTGGTGGGGTTATGGTGGGAGGGAGGCTAGGTGGGGTGGTAGGTTGAGCATTGGCGATGTCCTTACGGATTGCGTCAATCTTATTTTGGAAGTGATTGGCAATCTCGTGGGCGGTGAGTGAGGTACTGGGTGGGGGTGGGGGGGAGAGAGTAGGGAGTTGAAAGTGGAGAAGAGCCGGCGAGGACAGGTGGAGAAGGTATTGATGAGGGTTACAAAGTTTGGCGGCTTGGAGGGAGGAGGAGTAGGTGAGGAAGGTGGATTTGCAGAGGGAGAACGCTTGAGGGGATCTGGTTTTGCGCCATAATTGCTCCAGCGCACGACTGTGTCATTTAAGATTTTTAGTGTGGTCGTTCTGCCATGGTTGAAGCGGTCGGGGTCTAATGCTACATGTGGTTAGGGGTACTAAGAAGTCTAAGACAGCTGACAGTGAGTCGTTATACGCAGTAGTGGCCAGGTCAGGCCATGACAGTGGAAGGATACTGTCATACAGACGGTAGGCTGTAGAGTGGAGAGGGGCCAGGTTCAGGTTGCGGAGGTTACAGCTGGTGATGGTTTGACGTTTGGGGGTGGAGGCGTTATAGGACGGGGAGATAGAGAACGTAATGAGGTTGTGGTCAGAGAGAGGGAAAGGGGTATTTGTGAGGTTGTGGAGGGTGCAGAGATGGGAGAAAACGATGTCCAGGGTATTTCCATTGGTGTGGGTGGAGGACTGTGTACACTGTGTGAGTGCAAAAGAAGAAGTTAAGTGGAGGAGTTGGGATGTGGCCGGGTTGTTGACATTGATAGGGATATTGAAGTCTCCAAGGATGATGGTGGGTAGCTCAGAGGAGAGAAAGAAGGGCAGCCAGGCGAAAAGTCGTCAAGGAAGTCGGATACGGGTCCAGGAGGCCGATAGATTACTGCAATCCTCAAAGGGGTGGAAGAGAAGAGTCGGATGCAGTGGGCCTCGAAGGAGGAGAAGGATAGAGAGGGGGGTTTGGGAGGACCTAGAAGGTGGTCAGAGGTGACAAGAGCACGCCGACCCCACCACCTCTACGGTATATAGTAAAGAATGCTTGTTATACTCACTGTGGAACTTAAGGGGTTAATCCTCTGCATTGTGTACTGTAAGTCCAACTTTCACAAAGTACCAGTAATTTAAACTTATAGATAATATGTCTTATATGTTTCTAAATTTATTAGGGCTAAATACGATTTGGGACTAATTCACACATACGCGTTGGTGTGTTGAGGTGCCATTCAGTATGAATAGATCCCTAACAAACCTCTATAATGCCTTTGCATTGAAACACAATGGAATGCAGCAGAGCACACATTATGAACATGATCTAATTTATTTATGCTTTGAGGCACATGACAGTCCATTCAGTTTAAAGGGGCTGTCTGCTAAAATGTGTCTGCTTTTATGTGCATAAAAAGCCTGCATTACTGTGTAGTGCATGGTGGAGTGAATCAGCCCTTATTTGTATCAAATACACAACAGGTGAATACGTCCTCATGCACACTGGACGTTTTTACAGCGGCTGTTTTTGGCTTTTGGTGTTTTTTCCTACAGCCAGTAAACTCCCCAACGGGTTATCCTATGTGTCCAAGCACACATAGACTGTAATCAGCGTTTTTTGGCAGGGGCGTTTTTTGGCTGGAAAAAAAACAGAGTTAGTGGGTTTCTAGAGGAGTTTTTTTAGCTGTAAAAATGCTCTAATGCTGAAAAACACAGTAAAAACAGCAAACTGATGTTTTTGGAAAAAAAAAACAAATACATTTTGGTTAACAAAATGCTAAAAAACGTAAACGTGAAAAAACATGGCAGAATGCCACTAAATGCTAATGGAAAACTGCTAAAAAACCACTGAAAAACTCACATTTTTAACGTGACTTTGCACTGCTAACGCTACCCGTGTGCATGAGGAATAAGGATTATATGAGATTTTAGTGATTTGGTTACCAAATACTCTAAATAGAAAAACACAATGTACTAGGCCTGTAGAAAGGCATACAACTTAAAATGTTACTAAACCCAGGACCCTGCATTCTCTATATCCGGTCTTCCACAGTACACAGAACATGGAAATGCAGTTATTGTAGTAAATATAAACTACTAAATCCTTTTTCTCATCAGCAGTATCTGGCTGAGCACTGGTTAAAGCTTGTAGGAGGAGTTTTCATTCTGCTCTGACTGTGCTATGAGGCTGCATGACCCCTAACCCTCTGTCTGGACAGTGCTGATTGGCCCTGTACTAATCACATGAACCTTTCCAAAGAAAAAAAAAATCTCTAGCAATACACTCTAAACTGAGCATGTGCAGAGTGACTGCTAGTGCTCTGTACTATCAGCAGATGGATTGGGGAGAGTAGAAGAAGGGGAGGATCAGAGAAGACACAGCCTTTTTACACATTGCAGAGTATTAACCCCTTAGGTTCCACAGTTAGTATAACAAGCATGCTTTACTGCATATATAGACTGATTTTACTGTTGTGGGTTTAGTAACACTTTAAAAGCCTAGTTATGCACAATTGTAAATATCAGATTATTCACAGTGTACAGTGACTGCATTGAAAATTTAGATTGTTAGATATCAGAGGAAGGTGAATATACTTTTTTAATAAGACCGTATTTAAGTGAACAGCTGGGAGAAAGCAGAAGAGGACATGGTTTACTAGTGTGGAAAGTGAGATGAAGTAAACCTGTGTTCCATACAAGCAGCCAATCATGTGAAGGAGAAGCATTTTTTAATAACCTCTACATGATTGGATGGTTGAAGTGCACACATACTCATGCCATGTTGAATTCTACAGGTCCATTGAAAAAACTGTGCGTGATGTTGGATTTCATTGCTTTATAAACAGGCTTCAGTGCTATAGCAAAGTTGGGTTGAAATATTTATTTTGATTTCTATTTTTTAAATAATTTAAAAACAAAAGCTTATGAATAGTATGAAATGTATATTTTAATGAAATTCAACTATTATTAATTTTATACACATTTACTAATTTGCCATTTACTACTTCCTGTCACCATTCTGTAATTAAGCAGTTCCAGTAGAAACCATTTTATCTTGGCTTCCAGATTAAGATTTATATGTACAGACTAATTCCATTCCATTTCTGGCTTAAAAATGTTACAACCTCATAAAGCATTTTTACTGTTTAATTAATTCTTCAAAGCTAATCTTTGACTTATAGAAATTACTTTGAATCAATATTCGAATTTGTATGTATCTCATGATGTTTTATAATATGCAGCTGTGTCATAAATGGATTTCAAAATTGGAGATGTAATTAAAAATCTTGGACAAGTTACATATATGTTAAATAGCTAAGAAATAAAATATATTTACAAAAAAGAATGTGCTGTGCTTGTGTTGCACCCTCCTAGGTAGCAAGGGGGAGCTAGACTCCAGTTGTTAGCTGGGGCTGAGTAGCAGCCTGGGAGTAACAGCTAACAGGGGTCAATTTGTGGTCAGGGCTGAGAGGCTCTGCAGACCAGCCCTCTGAAATTTCCCCCTGCTCTAGAACTTTGTAGAAAGGTCTAGAATCAGGGGGTGGATCTGAGGAGTGGCAGATCTGCATTTTAGAGGGAGCTTGGCCAATGCCCAACAGGAGGCTTGGCAAGGGGCCAGGAAACCCATAAAAGTGATTGCGCCTGCTCAGCAGCAGGAGAGTTTGGGTGAAAGAGAGAGAGAAGGATGTGAGGCTGGAGGCAGGAGCCAGTGAGGGGGCCCAGGTGGAGAGGGGCTCACCTGCAGGTAGGGGACCCTGGAAGGCTGAAAGCATGAAAACTTGGGACTTTTCCTGGCCCCCTGAGAGAGGAACATCTGTGTGGAAGGGAAGGAGTGGCCCAGCTAGAAGGCCCGGTAGCAGTCACTGACCCACCAGCAGCACAGGAGAGGGGTCAAGTGAGTAAACCTGCACACCCTAGACCAGTAAGGGGAAAGGAACATGCTAGTGCTGAACTGGATTTGCTATCTTACCCAAGTCTGTTTCACACTGCAAAGGTAGGCACTGGATCCCATGCCCAGGGATTCACCAAGTACAGCTGGATGAGGAGAGAAGTCATCTGGGGTGGTACTACAGGAGATGCTGGCTAGCTCTCCAAAAGAGAAACTTGCTGTAAATACTGGTACAAAGTTGCTAAGGAGTTTGTCCTCAGTTGCCATAACCTTGGGCATCCCATACACCCCTTACCCCATCCAAGTTCTAAACCCCCTAATAAAACATCAAAACAAAGCTCAAGGACTGGTTATTGTCTCTTGATCTAAGTTTGAGTGAAGGGAATGTGTGTTGCCTGGCTGTGTGGGACTATAGGGGGGACCCAAATCTATTACAATTTCTAAGGGGGTAATTCTACACTTGTATACAGTGTGCCACAGTTGTTTACACATTATTCCGAATATCCGCACCCTCATTGGTCTACCAATCCACTTAAGCATTTGGTTTACAACTGGTATATGTACCTGGTGGAGACTGAGATGATGCCTGGTGGCCTTACTTGCACCTCCAGTCCACATACCCCTGGGTGTGATGACGGGTGTTATAAAGGAGTGTGGAGTGACAAACGTGCTGGTAATGTGCTGCAGGAGGCACTGGAACATGATTCTGTTGACAATGTAAGTATCTCAGGACACAGGAATTGTGGAATAGCTGGACAGTACATCACACAGAAGAACATAGTCAGATCACAGGCTGGAGTCAGTTGCAGGCAAGTAGTAAAAAAGTGTCTGAAAAAGTTACAGGGCAAGCTAGGGTTAACAGCAGACTCGCAGTGAAGTGACATTCATAGGTTTTCTTGTTATGCTTCTGCAACAGTAATAGATTTTACAAGGCTGGGTTTCTGGCCCAACGGCCAACCCTTCTTTTTTAGCATGGACTTGAGACCCGGCATGGCACAGCTGACAGAATTCACAGGAGAGCACTTACTGCCTAAAGTGAAGTGCAGAACCAGCAAGCAGAGAAGTATGTGAGACAGGCCAAAGTTAATAAAAGTAACAAAGAGGTCCAAGCAAAGTTCAGGGTTGAACAAATGCAGATCATACTGCAAATCAGGTGGACAACAGAGAGGTGAAGTTATGGGGCAGGTAGCAGATCAGAGGGAGCAGCTGAAGACCACTCAAGACTGATCCTAAGCAGTTTTGAACCTAACTAGCACATTTGGTGTTAATCGTCCATGTCCTCATGTACATAAATGCACTGTGAAGAGTGCATGTAAAAGCAACTATGCACTTAGAAGCACACATAACAGTCACCCTATGTGAAATACCACATGCTAACATGCCTATGCATGTACCTTCACTAGCACAAGCATATTCAAGCTAGCAGAACCTTTTTGAAATATATAATGACTTTGAATAACTTGGGTTCCACATATCAGTGTCAAGTACTTGAACTGTATAACAACTGACACCATCCCACACAAGAAACCTTGTCTTTTATTTAATGCACCTGCACTACCCATCACTGTCCAATAGGTTCTATCCTTGAATGTGTTCTAAGTATTAGTAAATTATAAATTCCACTGCAAGTATCAAGCTAAAGAAAGCCATTAGTTTCTATATCTACCTGATTACCAATAGGCTATTTGAAATTTGTATACTTTACAAATCTCTGCTGTCTAAGGATTAGATTCAAGTTCGAGCTGGGATTCAGGTCAGAGCTGGGTTCAAGGTGAACCCATGCCTTCACTGTTTGTGAAACCCGCCAAACTATTGTGGCCATTTTATCCCATTCACCCATCTCAGTTCCCAGCAATGATGTAATAAAAACACTCTGGGGATCCCGGGCAACATCATTAACTGAATATAGTAAATAATGTCACCCAGGCTACCCATCACCATATTAACACAGCACCAGGGATCTGTCATTTAGTGATGGAAGTGCATTTGGTAAACATCTGCGTGCATCGGTTTTATTAAAATTGGTAAGGATTTACGTTGCTTGATGCCATGTTTGACGATAGATTTACATTGGGGGAAATCAGTGACACACATCAACTGTATTTTTTATGTTTAGTTATTAAAGGACTTTGTCGTCATGTCAGTGCATATATTTACATCATGCTTTTGCTGGGAATGAGTAATAAGGAATACTAACGTATTCTTGTTCCCATTAGACTGGTAGGAAATATAACAAGGAGGGACGGGAGCAAAGCCCCCCTTTGCAGAACACCTTGATCCAGTGTTCAGGATTGGAGCTCCCACTGAGTTCGCTGAACCAAGCTCAAAATTAGTCTGGCTGGGTTTGGTAAAACTTACCATGCAACATAATTGAATAGAACTTTAGAAAGCATTTCCTGGCAAAAGCAACATACTTATTGTGGTGCACTCACATTCTTACCCTCCAGATACAGTGGATATAAAAGGTCTACACACCCCTGTTAAAATGTCAAGTTTCTGAGAAACAAATTAGACAAAGATAAATAATTTCAGAACCTTTTCAACCTTTAATGTGACCTATAAACTGTACAATTCAATTGAAAAACAAACTGAAATATTTTTTTTTTTGGGGGAGGGGGGGGGGAGTAAATATAGAAAACTAAACTAATGTGGTTGCATAAGTGTTCACACCCTGTTATAACTGGGGATGTAGCTATGTTCAGAAATAAGCAATCACATTCAAAATCATGTTAAAGAGGAGTCAGTACACACCTGACATCATTTAAACTGCCTCTGATTAACCCCAAATAAAGTTCAGCTGTTTTAGTAGGTCTTTCCTGCCATTTTCTTAGTGGCATCCTACAGCAAAAGCCATGGTCCGCAGAGAGCTTTCAAAGCATCAGAGGGATTTCATTGTAAAAAAGTATGGAACACAGTGAAGACAGTCATAATCAATTGGAGAAAACATGGTGCAACAGTGACATTACCAAGAACTGGACGTCCCTCCAAAATTGATGAAAAGACGAGAAGAAAACTGGTGTGGGAAGGCTGCCAAGAGGCCTTCAGCAACATTAAAGGATTTGCAAGAATATGTGGCAACTACTGGCTGTGTGGTACATGTGACAACAATCTCCAGTATTCTTCATATGTCTGCGCTATGGGGTAGAGTGGCAAGACGGAAGCCTTTTCTCCCAAAGAAAAACATCCAAGTCTGGCCAAAAAAAATCCAAGCCCAGCTAAATTTTGCAAAAAACACATCTGAAGTCTCCCAAAAGCATGTGGGAAAATGGGTTATGGTCTGATGAAACCAAGATTGAACTTTTTGGCTATAATTCCAAAAGATATGTTTGGCGCAAAAACAACACTGCACATCACCAAATGAACACAGTGAAGCATGGTGGTAGCAGCATCATGATTTTGGGCTGTTTTTCTTCAGCTGGAACTGGGGCCTTAGTCAAGGTTGAGGGAATTATGAACAGTTCCAAATACCAGTCAATATTGGCACAAAACCGTCAGGCTTATCCTAGAAAGCTGAACGTGAAGAGGAACTTCATCTTTCAGCATGACAACTCAAAGCATATGTCCAAATCAACAAAGGAATGGCTTCACCAGAGGAAGATTAAAGTTTTGGAATGGCCCAGCCAGAGCCCAGACCTGACTCCGATTGAAAATCTGTGGGGTGATCTGAAGAGGGCTGTGCACAGGAGATGCCCTTGCAATCTGACAGATTGGGAGAGTTTTTGCAAGGAAGAGTGGGCAAATATTGTCAAGTCAAGATGTGCCATGCTGATAGACTCATACCGAAAAAGACTGAGTGCTGTAATAAAATCAAAAGGTGCTTCAACAAAGTATTAGTTTAAGGGTGTGCACACTTATGCAACCACATTATTTTAGTTTTTTTATTTTTACTTCCCTCCACCTAAAAGATTTCAGTTTGTTGTTCAACTGAGTTGTACAGTTTATAGGTTACATTAAAGGTGGAAAAAGTTCTGAAATTATTTATCTTTGTCTCTTTTTTTACTTCACAGAAACATGACATTTTAACAGGGGTGTGTAGACTGTTATATCCACTGTACATGTTACCACATTTCAATTTTAGCTTCTGCTTCTGAATAGAACTGAGTCAAAAAAATAGGTTGTGAGCCATTATTAAATATCAACATTGTTTAGGGAATATACCAAGTGAGAGCGAGCATATTTGCTAAGTGTTAGATACAGGACGGTAGTAAGGTTAGTGTGGTGGGGGAACCTATCTTGCACCAGGTTGCTGGGACATACAACAGTTTAACACACTGCAAGAATTGCCTAAACAAGGCAGCAACCTCCTGCTTCTTCATTAAACTTAAGTTTTATAAAATCATAACCAAAACGTCCTTGTGTTATACATTTGGAGAAATGATATCCGTTAGATAATGTATTCAATGTTTTAAAGGCTCTGCAAATACAATTTGTGAGATTTTTATAATTGTAATCTACTAGAGGATGACAAATCTTGGTGCTACATCGTTATATCCTTAAAAAGTAATGATCCACATCTTTGCTCTGTAACTAGTGTAGCTTCCGGATGTATTGATTTCTCAGCTTTATGATTATAAATGGACAGGAGTGTAGTATTTTGTGTGTTCTGTAAAATCTCAGATAGTCATTCTTGCTGTTAAGTATGGATTCTTTATCACTTTCCTGAAAATAGCTTGTTCTAACATAAACAAAAACTGGTGTTATTGTATATATAGACCCAATCTTGAATCAATGTAATTTCACGATTTAATATTTTTACATTTTACAGCATTTAATAAAACAATACCTGGTGATCCTACCATGATGTTGAATGAGTGCTATGTTTCAACTATATTTGGGTTCTGGTCCCTTTAAGGAGGATAGTTTTTGTGTACTCAGGGGAAGGTCTTACCCGTGCAGGGTGAGAGGTTCCGGAAGAGCTCTATCATAAAGGAGAGGAGTGACTTACAGTTCTCTCTGCATTGGTAATTTCCTTTTTGGGATCCAGAATATTAGGGTGGGAAAGAACCTCCACCCCTGACTACAGGGACGCTGGCCCTGAAAGTGTTAAGCTTACCTCTACAAAGCAGCACTTAAAGCCCCCTTCACACAGGAGGATTCTGCCAGCAGATCCGCTTGCTCAGAGGGGAATCTGTCCTCTGAACTCCGCTGAGTAGACGGATGACAGGTCTGTGTCTGCTTCCACTAATGAAGAGTGGACATGGACACAGCCTGCTTTCCTCTATGAGTGGTTGGATGTAAACTGACCACCTGTTTGTTTACATCCAACTGTCATCCAATCCGCTGGATGGATGGGGAATGGATCCCCCATTGTCTGTTTTTAACAGATCGGATGCAGACGGGTGTACATGGACACATTTACATTCGCTGCTCCATAGATGGCAATGGATGGCCTGATTGGGTCCGCCTGAAAAATGGACAGCCCATGTGAAATGGGCCTATTAGTAGATCAATCGGGTCCGCCTATCCACTTTTCAGGCTGACCTAATCGAACCCTCCACTCTCCTCTATAGAGCGGCAGATGTAAACAAAAATGTGCCCGTTTACACCCACCCACATCTGATCCAATCCTATCCGCTAAAAACAGACAGATGGGTATCTGTTTCCCATCAATCTGGCAGATTGGATCAGATGGTCAGATGTAAACGGACTGCCTGTCAGTTTACATCCAACTACCATCCGATCCGCCAGACGTATAGGGAACGGATCCCCATCTGTCTTTTTTCAGCCGATAGGATCAGATCAGATGTAGGCGGATGTAAATGAACACATGTCTATTTACATCCACCCTCCATAGAGGGCAATGAATGGTCCAATTGGATCCACCTGAAAATCAGTCTTCCCCATCCGTGTGGCGGATCAGATGGGATAGCAGTCAGATGTAAATGGGAAGATGGTCCATTTACATCTGACTGCCCACAGAGGAGAACAGGCTATGTGTCTGCTCTGCATAAATGAAGTGGACACAAATCAGCCATCGACTCGCTCAGTGGGGATCAGCGCACAGTGGGTGGAGTAGTAGGAGTTTGGAGATAAGACACCTATGTGAGCTACACGTTTGCTGGAAGCTGGACTTTCATAACTGTGAGTAAATCCCTTAGGCTGCTGATATCATGTTATGTTTATTTAATTCTAAAGATAAGTGGTCTTTTGTTTTCTTGTTGCTGAAGTTACAGTTTCCATTTGCTGCTAAAACCCCTTTTTTTGTACTTTGAAGAAAAATAAAGATGTTTTATGTTTAAGAGGAATGGCTTTGCATGTGGTCCCGAAGCACTACCACGGTAGCTATACCCCTGAACTTTATAAGGTACATAAGGTAACTTACATGTCTTCTGATAATGGGAAAAAATGTGTGTGGCTAAATAAAACTGCATTTTTATATCTGCTGCATGTAGTCACAGGCCTTTTGTGCCAAGTGGTAAATCTGGCCATGCCTTTAATTCCTGATGCTGACAGTAAACTAACCTAATCCTTGATTTAGTAGAATTCAGATCGTAGTTTGCATGTAAGTCATGCACCTTTTTTCATAGGGCTCTTATAGACAACTCAATCACATCTCCAATTCATGTTGGAGAAAGAAAACACTCATGACCTTCCTAGAGGGTCAAATAAGTTTTTTGCTTTTGGCAAGAAAGTGGAAAAATACTGTAGCACCCTCCTAATTTAACTAGGGGGAGCTAGATCCTAATGGTTAGACAGGAGCTGTTAGCAGCTCAGGTGTAATAGCTAGAGGGGTCAGATTGTGGTCAGGGTTGAGAGACGCTGCAGGGCAGCCCCTCTGGAATTTCCCCTGCTCTGAGGCTTTTACAGGAGGGCCTTGGAGACAGTAGGTGGATCTGAGGAGTGTCTGGCTGCACTTCGTGAGGGACCTTATCCAATCCCCAACAGAAGGCTTGGTAAGGGGATGGGACTCCCTTAAAAGTGCAGGAGTTGGGTCGAAGAAGGAGAGGAATATGGAGAGGAAGATGTGAGGCTGGAGGAGGAAGGATGCCAGGAGGCCTAGTGGGATGGGGCCTGCCTGAGAGCATAAAGCTGGAAAGGAGGAAAAGCCAACCTGCAAGTGGTACAGGAGAGGATCTGAATGAGTACACCTGCACCCCCTGGGCAGATAGGGGAAGGAGCACTCTGGTGGGAATCCAGATTAACCCTCTACTAGTGACTGTTCACCCATTTAAAGGGACAGGAACCAGATGCCCTGCTCAAGAAAACCTCCAGATTGCTAGGTGAAGAGGAGAATTTCATCTAGGGCCTGCGGTGGTACATCAAGGAGATGCTGGCTAGCTCTCCAATAGAGACTGTGTTGCAGAAGAGAAGTTTGTGAATAGTTCCAGGAAGTTTGTCCTCAGTTATCAGTTCCCTTGGGCATCCTATACCCCTCTTACCCTATCCCAGTTCTAAATCCCCTCAATAGACAACAAAACAAAAGCTCAAAGACTGATTCCTGACTATGAATGCAAGCTTGTGTGGAGAATGCAGATTGTCTGGCTGTGCAGGACTATAGGGAGACCCAATTCAACAGCAACCCCTAAGGAGTTAGTGCTACAATATAAATAAGCATGAGAGATAAAACAGAATATGTTGGTGGTATATAATTTCACACCCTGCAAAGGTTTTAATTTCCTAGATCAGCTATGCCAATCAAACATTTTTAAAAAATAAACATCAATGTTAATCAATTTCCTAAGGTTGGCAACAGCATGGCAACACACCTCTAGCATCCTTAAGTGCTCTGGTCCTCCCGAAGTTGCTGAAAACAGCTGGCTGATATGGTTCCAAATGGGACAAGTAACCAACAGGCCTGCATTAAAAAAATAAACATATAGCGACTACAGTTCACCAATCTTTCTGATGAACAATGCACATTAAACTGCCCTTATTCATTTTCATGAACATGTGAACAGGAGCTTTCACTCCTGTCTGTGACTACAGCACAATGCATTTCAAAAGGTCTAAACCAAGTAAAAAAAGCTCTGATCTGAATGCTCAAAGAAAACAAGACATACCTGCAAGTACTGTCAATCGACATGATTTAGTACATAGGTGGGGGAGAAGGCTGTATCTAATGATAATGGTGATCTAGGCACTTGATTAATGATGTGCTTCTATTCAAGATTCATCCCTTTTGCCTCTAGTCATGTTACTTCATTGTTATGCAAAGCTACCAACCAATCAACCAGCCAAAAGTTTGCAAAAAAAAAAAAAGAAATGGTTTAATGCTAATTTATCTACACATGGACTTTTGAACATGACCCTTCAATTTGATGCCATAAGGATCCTTAAAGCTGAACTTCAAAAGCTAAAAGACACAAATATATCTCCTAGATTGTAAGCTCAAAAGAGCAGGGCCCTCGAACCCCTTGTGTATTGTCTTGTTACTGTCTTGTCTCATGTTCTGTCCCCCACTATAATGTACAGCGCTGAGCAAACCTTTTGGCGCTATATACATACTGTATAATAATAATAATAATATCTAAAGACACATATGTGAAATGTGTTATCTGCCAAAAGGAATTGTACCACACAGCACAGTCTTGTCTGGCAGAGGAGGGGGCCTGATCTGTCTCTGCTGCAATTTAATTTTAATAGGTCTGCTTCCCATGCCCATCCTGGACTGTTAAAGGAAAATGAATACAACATGAATGGACTCAAATTGCACTGCAAAGAATCACATGTGATTTGAACAGGAATGTGGTATGATTCCTGTCTGAATCACATGCAGTTTCCCTATGGGTGCGGTCTGATTTGCAGTCAGATTTGAGCCATTCATCTTGTATGGCTCAATTCAAATTGCACCCGCAGGGAAACCGCATGCGATTCACATAGGAATCGCACCATATTCCACTTTAAATTACATATGATTCTTTGCAGTGTGGTTCATTTTGAATGGGCTCAAATTGTACCACACTACACAAAAAAAAAAACAGGTATCGGTAATTGGTATTACCGAGTACTTGATAAAAAGTATTGGTACTTGTTCTCAATAAACTGGCATCGGTGAACCCCTAGTTGCACTGTGACAGTCCCTTAAGCGGGGTGGTCCATGATTCTCTGCACTCACAATATATTCTTAGCTTTCTGGGTTGATCAACGTTGGGCATCTTTCAGTCCAGTGCCAGTGACAAGATAAGTATTGCAGCCAGAGCTGCTTTTTTATTTTCAAACCTACTGGGACATCATTTACAAATCAAAAAATAATAATTAGCCTGGATTTTGGCTTTAAATAATGGACTACAATTATTAAAATTATTATGATTATAAACATTATTATTATTATTATTAGCAGTAGTAGTAGTAGTAGTAGCAGTAGTAGTAGTCTTAGTAATAGTAGAGTTGTAATAATAATGGTAATAATAATAATAATAATAATAATAATAATGTATCTACATCATCATGTATTGTACAAAGTAAATGTTAATATGTGTGCCTAGTACAGATGCAAAGGCTATGAATAGAATATGTTTTAGATGATAGGTACACTCATTTGTATAGAAAATAATATGTTCACAGCAATGACAGTACACAACAGGAGAGAGTCTCTGTCCATATGAGTTTATATTCTAGAGATCCTAATTTTAAATGTTTTTAATTAGTCGGGGGTTCTTCGAATATTGTGACCTCTATGATCTGAAGTAGAGAGTGCTTTTGTCTCAATGTTTTGAAATAAACACATTATACAAATGTATTTTCTAACCTTCTAGCTCAATGATTGCGAATGGGTTTAATTCTAATCCGTGAAAGTCTATCAGATCATTTCCACTTATATTTTGCTTTTTTGAAATTATTTTCTGAAAGAAACATTCAACAAGAGCTGAACTGGAAACATAATCTGAAGCTCTACCAAACCACCAAGGAATGACTTCGATTGAATTCTACACATCCTAGCTGGTCACCAAGCGCAGCTGTCACTGAACTGTAGCTATCAGCAGCAAACAGAATCCATTGCTGCATTGCCTTTCATCTGCCTATCAAAGGAGCAGAATGCCATGCAACTGTTTTGGGTTCACATAGAACTGTGTGTCATTTGAACATAACAAGCTCTGGTTGGAGAAATATTGATATATTAATTTTCTAAAACATGCATGTATCCACTATCTGCTATGTTACTCATGTGAATAAATTTAAAGGACATGTGAAAGACCAGGCTACCATTCACACAAATCTATCAGTGATTTTCAAAAGAGCACCCGGCATTTGAGAGCAGGCAGCTTATAAACTCTGATCTTCTCCGTCCTCAATGTATTTTGTGCTCAGTGGTTTCATGAATCCCATAGCAGCACACAAGCAAGTGGAACCTATTTGCTGAGGTCAGATGGGCAGGTAAACTAAGGAAACAAGCATTAAAGACTAGATCACCTTTGCAGGACTGCATACTAGGAGGCAGGCCTTTATCCCAGTCCTTTATCCATGTGCCTCAAATAAACACAGTATACTTTGTCCGAGAGTCATTATAATCAGATAGAAACATTTACTAGAATCTAACCATTGGAGAGTGATAGTTTGAATATGAATGGGGAGGTTATTGATTAAGAAGAGAGTGGTGTGTGCTATATGCTATAGGACGGAGAAGATCAGAGTCTGGCTTCCGTCCCTTACACTCCACCGAAACCGCCTTACTCAAACTCTCCAACGACCTTCTAACCGCCAAAGCTAATGGCCACTATTCAGTGCTCCTACTCCTTGACCTCTCTGCGGCCTTCGACACAGTTGACCACCCCCTCCTCCTCAAAATACTACACTCCCTTGGCCTCAGAGATTCTGCTCTCTCCTGGCTCTCATCCTACCTGTCACAACGCTCTTTCAGCGTTACCTATAATGCTACCACCTCCCCCTCACTCCCCCTCTCTGTTGGGGTCCCTCAAGGCTCTGTCCTTGGGCCCCTTCTCTTCTCCATCTACACCTCCTCCCTTGGCCAACTCATACACTCTCACGGCTTCAACTACCACCTCTATGCCGACGACACACAAATCTATCTCTCAAACCCCCACCTCACCCCCTCGGTCTCTGCCCGAATCACACACCTACTGAGCGACATATCAGATTGGATGTCGCTCCACTTCCTTAAACTGAATCTCTCCAAAACCGAGTTTCTTGTCTTCCCCCCAGCCCGAAGCCCACCCCCATTGACTTCTCCATCACATCCAACAACGCCAATATCAAACCCGCCCTGCAGGCCAGAGTACTTGGTGTCATTCTGGACTCCAACCTATCCTTCCAGCCCCAAGTCCAATCTTTAACAAACTCGTGCAGACTCCACCTCCGCAACATCGCCAAAATCCGCACGTTCCTAACCCCAGAAACCACTAAACAGCTCATCCACTCCCTCATCATATCACGACTCGACTACTGCAACTCCCTCCTCACTGGCCTGCCTCGCCGCTGGCTAGACTCATTCACCTTTCCAACCGCTCCGTTTCCGCCACCCCCCTCTGCCAATCCCTCCACTGGCTTCCGATTGCGCAACGGATCAAATTTAAAATCCTAACACTGACGTACAAAGCTGTCCACCATACTGCCCCGAACTACATCACCGAACTAATATCCAAGTACCACCCAACACGCACACTCCGCTCCTCACAAGACCTCCTTCTCTCTAGTTCCCTGGTCTCCTCCTCCCATGCCCGCCTCCAGGACTTCTCCAGGGTGTCACCCATCCTCTGGAACTCCCTTCCCCAACCCATCAGATTATCACCTACTCTCCTCTCCTTTAGGCGCACCCTGAAAACCCATCTCTTCAGGGAAGCCTACCCCCTGCTAACTTGACCGACCTCCTCCACTCTTCCTACCACTCCATCCCCCACAGCTATCTCCTCCTGTACCACTATCCCGTCCCTTCTAGATTGTAAGCTCGAAAGAGCAGGGCCCTCAATCCCCTCATGTTTTGCATTGTATTGGTATTGTTCTGTCACATGTTCTGTTCCCCTTTGTAATGTACAGCGCTGAGTGAACTATTGGCGCTTTATAAATACTGTATAATAATAATAATATGCTCTGTTTTGGTCCAACAAAAATAGAATCAATCTAAAGGAGCTGAATCTTTTTTTTTCATACATTTTGCACATAACTTATCCCAGTAAATATGCTGGCTCTAGTAAATATCCACCAAGCTGGCCTTGGCTGGGTACTGGGTTTTGTTTGGAACAAAAAAAAATAATAAAAATAAATGAAGTGGAACTAAATTTATAAATTACATTTCGGTGAATGCATACCTTGCCCTGGTTAACACCAAGGATTAATAAAAAAAAGCAAACCAGATTAGAGCTTCAGCTCTAGCACCTCAGACCAGTAGAGCACCTCTTTGGTTACACTGGTTCTCTCTCAGCTGGTTGAGCAGATGTACTTCTCAGCTGCATACATTTCCATGGGATATGTAATGTCTCATGGGCTGATACTTGAGTAGTCCACAGAAGTTTGTGCAGTTGACTAGCACAGGTTCTAAGCTTAGCCGACTGAAAGAGAACTGATGAAAACACAGAGGTGCGCTACAAGTCTGCTGGCTGGTAGATGGAAGATTCGTTCTGAGTTTTTTTTCACTGCAGGTGTTGAGGAGGGTGCTGTGAGCCTTACAGCATGTGGAAATGGTTCACCTACACTTTTAGGTTGTTTAAAACAAAAACTATTTGAATATCGTACATGAAAAAATTATGATAAAGGTAAATAAATAACATTTCGCCAACTACAGCATAATTTGAGTAAAAATGATCAAGTGTGCCTGAAACTGATGGTGGAAAATGCATATTCTCATGATTTCAATACAATTAAATTCGATGTGTATATCATTTTATTGATCAATTCACTCACAACATGCATGTCCACCATTTCTGGGTGTACTTCTATTATGAATCTGAGCCTTGATCCATTTTTTGCAAAAATATTGTAACATGAGAGAATAAAAATGTTTTTTCTTGAGTCGAGTTGACATCATAAGCAAAGTATTTCAGTATAAATAGTATAACATAGTATATGTTATAGTAGAAGTCAATCAATACTTTTAAAAGATCTTTTATCAGGTTTAGGAATATATGAAAAGAATAAAATACAGTGGCAACAAGGTTGTCTTGTAATCTGATTGGTGTAAATGATAACAAAATGTTCAGTCTCACCCTTTTACATTCAATTACTAGTTGTACCAACTTTAGCTGTAATCACTACAATTATCAACTAAACAGTTCATGCAACTGACTGACCCTGCATATACACTCACCAGCCACTTTATTAGGTACACCTTGCAATTGCCAAGAAAATATCCCCCACCACCAACCTGAATCATTGATACAAAGCAGGATGGATCCATACTTTCATGTTGTTTATGTCAAATTCTGACCCTACAATCTGAATGTCGCTGCAACCAGTCTGCCCATTCTCCTCTAACCTCTGACATCAACAAAGCATTTTCATGCACACAACTGCTGCTCACTGGATATTTTCTGTTTTTTGGGACCATTCTCTGTAAACCCTAGAGATGGTTGTGCTTGAAAATCCCAGTATATCAGCAGTTTTTTAAATACTCAGACCAGCCCTTCTGGCACCAACAACCCTGCCACGTTCAAAGTCACTTAAATCCCCTTTCTTCTCCATTCTGATGTTCAGTTTGAACTTCAGCAAGTCGTCTTCACCATATCTAGATGCCTAAATGCATTGAGTTGCTGCCATGTGATTGGCTGATTAGCAATTTTTGTTACTAAACAATTGAACAGGTGTACCTAATAAAGTAGCCGGAGAATGTACTGTATATGGCTAAATCAGGCGTGTGGTGTTCAAGCAAATGGCCTGTAGATGTCACTATTTACAGCCATCAGGGGTGGACTGACAACTCACGGGGCCCCCGGGCAATAGGGGATCATGGGGCTCCTGTGTCCTCTCCCACACTTTCTAACCACACCCAAAAAGCCTATGAAAGGTACCAGGGACATCTCATGGGGCCCCCTACTGACGCTGGGACCTTGGGCAGTGCCCGAGTTCCCCAATGGTCAGTCCACCCCTGACAGCCATGTATAATACTTCTTACACTCTATACAAGTTAGTTCTATTTCCTTTTTATTCCTTTCTATTCTGTTCCTTTCTAGCATTCGTATTGTGCTATACACATGTTTCATGGGCGCCTGAACTTAGTAATAAAGCCCTCAATAACTACTCTGCCTCCCAAACTACAAGACACAACAAGATGAGTGGTGTCACCTTTTCTTCCTGGTTGGAGGCCGAACTGACAAGAAAACTTCCCTTGCAACTCTAGTTAGCACACCTCCAGGGGCGGAATGACAACTCATGGGGCCCCCAGGCAATAGGGGATCATGGGGCCCCTGTGTCCTTGCCCAAACTCAAAAAGCCTATGAAAAAGGTACCAGGGGCATCTCATGGGGCCCCCAACTGACCCCGGGCCCTCGGGCAGTGCCCGAGTTTCCAAATGGTCAGTCCGCCCCTGCACACCCCTATATATAGTGACAGGGCATGCAAGGCACAAAGTAGCATGAGTACTGAGGTTCAGGTTGTTGATAGTTGCTCAGAGCGGTGATCAGCAAGGACTGTATCTAGGCAGCAGACAGGAGTCTCAGAGGATTTGCAGATGGCAATCTGTACACCCTGCAGGATGCAGGGCAGGACTAGCTGGGCAGGTCTGGTTCAAGGCATTCCAGAGAAGCAGGAAACCAGATATTCTTTTTAAAAATCCATTTTTCCCCTATGTCTCATATCTTGGAATATGAGAGACTTACATAAAAACCAGGCATATCGCCAGATTGGCCAAGAGAAGACGAACAGTTTGGTAGGTCACTCTCCTTGGTTCGAATACATAGGAAAGCAGAAAAATAGATCTCGTGAACCATTCAGTGTAGAATTTCATAATTCATATCTAATCAATCCTCAGACGTGTCTGCATAATAATCTACCCACGGGTGGTGTGTCACTTATGCATATGGCAAGTTATGAGCCAAAGTATGAACTAGAAGAGATTTTGGCTCTAGTTTAGGCCTACGCCCAGACCTTCCCGCCCTAAACGGGGTATTGGTCCTTGACTTCAGAGACATCCCCTGCTGGGGAACTACAAATTGGGTTGTCAGGCCTAGCCTAAGAAAAGTTAAGTTGAAGAATTCTCCCGTTGACCATCGAAACAGAGGGAGATCAAAGCACCCTTCTGCTCTGAAACTTGATCTGCTTAAATCCAAGGCTTAATGGGAAGTACTTTAACCCTTTAACCTCCTTCTGTTATCTCTTTGCTGTGCTGTTGTTCTCTGTA
This sequence comes from Staurois parvus, assembly GCF_062004578.1. NCBI lineage: Eukaryota > Metazoa > Chordata > Amphibia > Anura > Ranidae > Staurois > Staurois parvus. The sequence continues at coordinate 2,144,463 of NW_028318095.1, read as the reverse complement.
TATTTATATATTTATTGGTTACATCTTTTTGTTTCTGTAAATATTTTTATTGCACCCGTTTGACCTTTTAGTAATAAATCTTTCCTTCTGAAAGTGTTGAACTGTTTCTATAGCTCTTTATTGCAATTTGCAAATTCCTCCCTCTAAAAGAGTGCTACTGTGTTTGTTTAACCCTCTGTATAACCAACCTGCGGTGACTGTGTTATACAGATGATTATCTCAACCATTATAGTTTTATAGCTGATATTGCCGTGTTTCCTCTTTCTCTGTACAAAAAGGAGGTGGTGGCAGTGTGAAGGGTTAATTGTGTAATTAACCTGACCCAGTAACAATCGCTCAGGCTGCCGGTACATAGATTGTGGTCCAATTAGCTGGAAAATCGTTGTGCAGGGTGCAGCTGGGTGTGCCATTGTTATGCACGTGACATCGCGGTTTTAGATTGGCTAGTTCTTCGGTCATGAGTTTGGTGAGAAGGGCTGGGGCCTGATGCCTCAATTGTCACATATTGGTGACAGCGATCATGGAATCGTCACATATTGGTGGCAGCGATCTTGCGTCCGTCACACTCCTGCTACTCGTTCCTTAAATAGGGTGTTCCGGACCATTTCTGGAAATGGTCATTTGTAAAGGTGAACCAGCATATGCAAACATCCATGCCATGTCCGTATGCAAATTGGTGGGCAAATGTCTGTGCCCATGCAGGTTACTGGCAGAATTTCCCAACATATGTATTGGTACCTTTGCATTTCTGCTTTAATTAGCATCCTCACACACACCCTGGCAAACCTGCAATGCCTTTTACTGCTTGGATTCATATACTGTATGTAAATATTATATAGTTACTGCTAATCAGGAGGACTTACCTGCCCACTTTCATTATTCACTGCAGAATGATGGCTAGTTTTCTATATGCTACCAGCAGCAGATGCAACCCACTGTATGATACAGGTCTCATTGCCTTAAAGAAACATGTTACATATTCCACCTGTTTTTAGCCACTTTTTGAAAACAGCGTGGCTGTGCAGGGCTTCGCCCACATGGCCACATCATTCATTGATAGAGGTCTGTGAATGAATTAACTACAAGTACTGTCATCCTTTGTGGATGTCAGCTTGTAGTTCTCAATGAACTACCACGATGCTGTGGAGTACCATTGTAGTTCATTGACTCTTCCTGTCAGAAGTATTGGCTTGCCTGTACGGGATGTATGAGCAAGCAGATACACTGACAGTTTGCAGGAGACCTGCATGGCACCAGTGCAATGTTTTACAGGCTCCTACTACAAACCAGGCCATTTTTTGCAATAAGGAACTGTGGTATTTGATCGCCTGTGCGGTTTTTATTCTTTGCACTATAAAAAAAAGACTGACAATTTTGAGAAAAAAAACAATGTTTTTGACTTTTTGATATTAAACATGTACAGTAAAAAAATAAAAAAAATTAAATTTCCTTATAAATTTAGGCCAAAAGGTATTCTGGTACATGTCTCTGCTAAAACAAAAACCCAATACGTGTAAATTGATTGGTTTATGTAAAAGTTATAGCATTTACAAATAGCAGTAGATATACTGGGCTTTTTTTTTTTTTTAATTTTTACTAGTAATGGCAGTGATCAGCGACTTATAGCGGGACTGAGGGACTGTGGCAGGCATTCTGACACTGGGGGGAACTGATTTGGTGTCAATGACATTCACAGTGACACCAATATAGTGATCAGCGCTAATAAAAAGCACTGACACTGTACTAATGGGACTGGGCATGAAGGGGTTAACATGTAGGGCGATCAGAGGGTTAACTGTGTGGTGTGTGCCATTTTAAAATGTGTGCTGTATTTGTGCTTCATTGTCAGCACACTGCTTTGCATGGCTGTGCTGTGCATAGCCATGCAAAGCAGTGTGCAGGAGCTGACAGGGAGGAGAACTGTTTTGTTTACTAACAGTTCTCTCCCGCGTTGGAGATCCTTTGCAATTATGCCTGCGAGTAATCATCGGCCGGTACCCGGTGATTGACAGTTGCAGCTGCGAATGGCGGCGCTGGTGGAGCTCACGCGCGCCCCTACCTGGAAACGCAAAATCACGTATATATATACGTGATTTTGCGCACAGTTGCCACCCTGTAGCAGTATTTCTGCTATGGGGCAGAGCTGAACAGGTTAAAGATCTTTTTTGTGTCTGCAATCAATGTGGTTGCAGAACGATATAAATTCAGCAACATGGACAGCATGAAGGTGAATTCACATTACAACTTATAGCAGCTTTGCAATAGTTGGTTTTCCACCTCTGAATTTTGTTTTTAAACAGAGGAAACATAAGAGACCAACTAGTAAAAAAAACACTCACCTTAGAGAAAAAATGCTCTTGGAACACGATTTAACTCTATAAAAGGATATCAAGCCACAGTGAAACTGTTAAGGCAGTCAGAGGACTACCATACAGGCTGTGAATTGAGAATCTGTCTCTCATAAGGTATATACTCAGGCCCAGTATAAAGGTACAGCAAAAGATACAACTGAATTGCAATGTAGAGCTGCACATATACAGAACAAGTACTGCTTCAGGTGTTCAACTCAGCACATTGCAATCCATGTTGCGTGCCCTGCAAAAGATGCATGCTGCTGTAAAGAGTATGGAACTCTTTGAGATCATCTGCTGTACTACTGCTGGACAGGTTCATGAAGTTATTGGCCCCGAGGTTACTGTCTTAAGTGTAGATAAATATGAAGCTTACATTCCAGGTAGACCTCTGTGAACTATAAGTATTATCGCTTCTACTAACAAGGGCTACTCCATTATCCTGATGCTTCATACAGGAACTACTGTCTCTATACTGCCTGATGAAGTCTACCAAAAGTACTTTGATAATAGACCCCCTGCTGCATCTACTCTGCAACTGGTTAACTTAGAGACACAATTCCTGTGTTTGGTTGCCTACTAGTAACTGTAAATTTGAATAAAATAGTGTTGATGCTGAATTCTTCATTGTAAAGGAAGGTGTTAATATCACAACACTTACCCGGGGGCGGACTGACCATTTGGAAACTCGGGCACTACCCAAGGGCCCGGGGTCAGTAGGGGGCCCCATGAGATGCCCCTGCACTTGCCCTTTTGCTACCAGGGTGCATATTTTTACAACTCAGTGACACCTCTTCGGGCTGTTCAAAGAACTCTGTACACAAAATGAAAGTGTGATGGAATGTGAAAAATGTATCCTTCTCTGTAAGAGAAGCTGTTTCCCAGGTACTAAAAGCTGATTTCCAGATTTCCTGTGACTTTAATTAGTTTGTTTGGACCAAACTGGTCCAAAGGAACTATTTCCTTCACTAAGTTCTGCAGTGTCTGTAAGTACTGTAGGTAGCTTTAGCTTTAGCTACCTACAGTACACAGTGCTGGGTTCTGGCTGTGAGACAGAGACTTCCTGTCCCTAGCAGACTGATGATGCCATGCTTTCCGCCAACTAGAGGAAATGTGTGAATGAATGCAAAGCTGCCTTTGAATAGCTGAGAGCCGCTAAGACTGATTGGAAGTCTCTGTCTCACAGCTGCCACTGTGTACAATATGTAGCTGAAGCTGCATACAGTTCATACAGCACTTAGAGCCAGTGCAGCACTTTTGAAGGAAACAGTTTGTTTGCACCAGCTTGGTCCAAATGAGTTATTTAAAGTCACTGGAAACCTGTAGATGAGCTTTATTACTAGAAAAATGTATGTTTAAAAAAAATATATGCATCTGAATGGATATCACCTATTGTGGTGACAATTAAATATTGCGCGTTAACCTTTATTAACCAATAAAGCTGTTTTTATTGAATGCTATCCCTTATCTCACATATTTGCAGACACATTTTTAAAGAAGGGGGTTAACTGGTATTGGCAAAGTTAAACCATGTTTCGGAGACAGGGAAATTCAAAAACTGTCTGAGCAGCAGTTTTATTCAGCAAGGCTGCAAACAAACATAGGAAAGATTTGTACAGCAAGTCCATGGCACAACCAAACTCAGGGTCATTCTTGACAAACAGGGTGCCCCCTATTGGATTCTCAAAAAAAAACACGTGAAGCAAAAGTCCACAACATCAGCCAGCTCACGTACAGTAAATGAATGTCTGTGATGAACCTAATAATTAGGTCTGACTACTAGATGACTACTAGATAAGTTGTGGACCTAGAAATGAAGGCTGTATCCCACCCAAAGCTCCACAAAGCCTCCGGGTCGCAGGAAACTGAATGTATTATAATTCTTAGAAAATAAAATTTGTCCACATACAGTCCATAATCGTGCAAGCCAGCTATACAATTTATCTATCTATCTATCTATCTATCTATCTATCTATCTATCTATCTATCTATCTATCTTGTAAGTTTGGTTTGCTAGTCTTTTGATCTTCTTTATTTCAATTTAATCTCTTGATTTAATCTCTTGTAGTTAACTGCTAAGAAATACTTATAGGTGTTTTTCATTGTATAGAATATAAAATTGTTATTTTGCTGGCTGTGTCATCTCTGCACACGTCAACATTCATGTTCAGCAATGTATACAAAACAGCATCTCTATTACCAACAGCAATTCGTCCTTGGATGAGACCTATAATTTATATCTGCTAATGTCTTGAACATAGAATTTATATTAAACCCCACATATCACCCTAATTCACAGCAGAAATCAGGGATAAAATACAGAGAAAAAAAATTGTGAATGACTTTCAAAGGGGAAAGATTGTCTGTACAAAGAAGGAATTCTGCAAGGACAAGCAGAGGAAAATTGTAAATATATTATAATACTCAGAAGGGTTATAAGAGTTTTTCAATTAATGAAACAAATATTAAGACTATAGCTGTGTAAATTTTAAAGTACACTACCTTTGATAAGATCATGTTAACATAAAATGGTCTATCCTAATTACTTGAGCCATTGGTACCTTTTTAAAATGGTGGAGGGAAATTTCTAAATGGCAACTGCATTTTCCCCAAGTACGTAGACTGTAACAAAGCTGTTGCAGCTCTGTCCAGCATCTTCCTGCAGCTATAGCTCATTGCCATTGTGATCTATTACTGGGTGATTGCAATAGACCACAAACCCAGAGGTATGGAGAGTGTATTTCCAAATATGGGGAGTCAGGTGACCTTTTACAAGAATTAAAAAAAAATATATGGTATAGCGCTAATAAATAATAGTGCATATAAATCAATATCGCAATATATCAAATTAAAGCACACATGGCACACAAACAAGTGAAAATAATCACAACTGATAAAGTGAATAAACAATCAGATATAAAGCCCCCCTAATGATATCCCCAATTGGGGGATCAAGTTGAGAGTGAAATAAGTGATTCCCTTAACTGGGAACACAACAAGTAAATAAACACGCAAGTGCAAGTGTGCCAACACTTAGTAACAACAACACACACGATTAGTTATAAATAATGAATGTCCAATCAGTATGAACATCCACTTAAATGCAGTCTTTGGGGAAAAAATAAATCAACACAACGTGAATCAGCACAACATGAAGTGGATTAAGTGCCAAAAACTCGTGATTTTTATCCTAAAATGGCCTGAGTGCCCCCTCACCTGCTTATAATGACCACAAGGACCAGCTAGCTTTTTGGATTAACCACGTTCTGCACAGGAACTACCACGTCACAGAAAGACCACACTGGATACTTCAGCAGACTCAATACTCTTGAGCTCCCTCCAATCACCTGGTACTCTTATGAAGCTGCTCACACTAAAAGGATCATAACAGAAACAAAAAGATCCTCCATAGTGTGAATCAGTATTTATTAGTAGGAAAAAACATATACAATGCCCACTCACATTGCTGTAGATAACATCAAGCCTTTTTCCTCATATTATGGGTGTACTGCATGGTTCCTGGAGTCCCAATATGGCGCCCGCGCTGGAAGTGATGTCACAGCACACCGGAAGTCCTGTCACCATGTACTGACGCGTTGCGTCACGATAACCACGTGACTTCTTCAGGTAGACCCTGAAGAGGTCACTTAATCCACTTCACGTTGTGCTGATTCACTTTGTGTTGATTTATTTTTTCACCAAAAAGTGTATTTAAGTGGACATTCATACTGATTGGACATTCATTATTTATCACTAATTGTGTGTGTTGTTGTTACTAAGTGTTGGCACACTTGCACTTGCCTGTTAATTTGCTTGTGTTCCCAGTTAAGGGAATCACTTGTTTCATTCTCAACTTGATCCCCCGATTGGGGTTATCATTAGGGGGCTTTATTTCTGATGGTTTATTCACTTTATCAGTTGTGATTATTTTCACTTGTTTGTGTGTCATGTGTTATTTGCTTTAATTTGATATATTGCGATATTGATTTATATGCACTAGTATTTATTAGCGCTACACCATATATTTTTATTTATTTGTGACACTTTTTGGTATAAAGGAGGGTAGAAGCAGCTTAGGATAGGGATTATCCATTTAAGCGCAGGAGGTTTTTCCTTATATTCTTCTCCCAGAATTCAGGTCTCTCGTTTAGGATATCAGGCCCAGAACTATATCACCTGAGGAGATGAAGAACGTTGTGAATACTTTTTAGGCTCCAATACAATATGACATGGAATTTACACAGGATTTGATTCTCAGAGGAACAGAGTAGGGAAGGTGATTATATGTGGATCAGGGGTGGGCCTGTAAGAGACTGTGGGGGGGATTTACTAAAACTGCATGGTGTAAAATCTGGTGCAGCTCTGCATAGAAACCAATCAGCTTCCAGGTTTTATTGTCAAAGCCTAACTGGACAAGGTGAAGTTATAAGCTGATTGGCTACCTTGCACAGCTGCAAAAGATTCAGAGCGCACCAGTTTTAGTAAATTTCCACCAAGGTCATTTGCTCTGCATAAGCAAAGTCACAGTAAGCTACAAGTCAAACTTTATGTGTGTTCACTAACTAAGCAATACCAGCTCTGGAGTTTCACATTCTGCCAACATCAGGCCAACTATCATGTGCCACTCCTCTCTTACTTTGTTCAACTGGCTAGTCTTGATGGTGTTATAAAATGATCAAACTTTGAAGTCACACAAGCCACTCTGAGGCTATTAGCCAAGAGCATGACAGAGAGAGAGGCAGTTTGCACCAGTGTTATACTGTCCACAACATGATGTACGGAAAGCTGAATGTGTTTCCAGATATCCATGCCACCCTAGGCTATGGCCTATATTGGTGTAATACTTTTTCCTATATGGTCATAAGAAATTACCCCAGAATTGCATAATAGGGTACACTTCGAATTTTCAAGTCTAATTAGATTACTGAAGCTCCAAGTTCACATCCAATTTCAGTATGGGTGCCTCATGCTGGCCATGCTCATTTCTGTGAACATGAGCACAAACATGCACATACTCCTGAGAACATCAGAATACGCACAAACACATGTGCCACAGCACACACATGGACACATAGGTGTGCCCGCCAATGATCCTGGCTCCTAGAGGCATATTTAAATCCAAGGTGTGGATGCTATCATCAATGGATGGTCTTTATTATATACCATTGTGACTCATATGCTTGAAAGCTTGCTTGATCCTATTACTGATCCAGTTACGTCTGACTCTTCTCTGGATTCCCCTTGTCTGATCATGTCTCCTGTTCATCCATATTATCAATCTTGGCATGGACCTTTGACTAAGATTCTGCCTTCTGATTTTGTATTTTTTGACAGCACATTGCCAACCCTTGCCTGTCTCTGACCTGGACTCTGGTCATGATTCTGTACCTATCTTCCTGGCTGTTACAGAACTTGGCTTGAAACCTGACTCGACAATTCTGCTCATTAAACCTCAGCAATTCTAAGCTCAGGTTCATTGATTCAACTTCCTAGCACCTTCCACTTCCCCAGAAGTCTCTGTCTCCACTACCGGGGTGCTTGGATGGGAATTGTGGAAGAGGCCACCCTTGTCAGCACACCAAGGATCTCCAATGTGGGTCCAAAAGCTTTAATAAAAGATCACAATTACAGTAAGGCAATGTTTCGGAGACCACATGCCTTATGAAGGGGTCCTGCAAGACTCCGAAATATTGCCTTGCTGCAACTATGTGATCACTTATTAAAGCTTTTGGACCCACATTGGAGATCATTGGTGTGTTGGTGACATTCTTCCCCACTGACAGGTATGTGACAATAGGATTCCTAGTATGTAGTGGAGTAAATGAAGATGAGCACCATACATGTAATAGAATCTAACAGGTTTACTTTATGAAGCCAGGTACTGGTGAGCTTGTCCCTACTGAATGTTTTGGGCCACTTGACAACACAAAGCTGTATCAGTCACATCTGCTCATTCTCTCGTGACTCTCACCCCATCAAGACAATACTGTGTTTTCTTTCTTTTTAGACTGACCTCATATTTCAACTGTCATCATTATATCATTACCTTCCTGATTATTCTACAATTACACCAAGGACTACACCAGTGTTCCTAAAGTATCCTAATTGGACACAGGCTTCCTAGCCATTCATAAAAGTGCAACAATGCCAATCAGGCCTCAATGATTGCTGTTAGAGGAAATAACTCAAAGACTGCCCTGTTTGACTCAATTCTGCTCTCACACCACCCCTTGTTGTCTGTTCTCGTCTGGCCAGGCCTGGGTGGTGTCCTACAGAAAGCCTTGGGCTAACATAGCCACGCCAGTGCACTTTCAAGCAGTATAGTTCCAGAGGTTTAGATATATCTGAGTCTATTGCTGCCACCCTTTGTAGTACGTTGGGTGACAGTGTTACCATTTAGGCTGACCTGGGTGGCTGGGGCAGTTGTAGGCTACGTTGTGTTAGCCATTCCCATATATATATATATATATATATACTGTATGTTTGTACTGTATGTATGTAAGTATGCATATTTATCTGAAGCGCAAAATCACTTTTGTCATTCACTGCCCTATCCTCTTTTCAGTCTGGTTGTCATATTGTTATTCATTATTAGACCTCAATATACAGGGTTTGCTGTTATATACTGTGCTGGTGTTTATTCCTTTGTCACATCATGAATGACAAATACTAGGGATTGCAGAAAAATGTATGTAGAAAGGATATTGTAACAAGAACACCATTATGCTAGGTTCACACATATGTATGTAGTTGTGATTGGAATACGTTTTCATGCATGTTGTGTGTTGCATTGTTCATTTTTGTACACACATTTTTGATGCATTTTTGATGTGTTTTGCATTTTTTTTTTGGCCAATTAGAATAATGACAGCTTTGATGCCACAGGATGTAAAGATTGCCTTTTTTACTTTCTTTTTCCTCCCTGGTGTTTCTGTGGTGTTGTTAGAGACTATCTTAGCTGAAATGACGTTATTTCTCGCTGCTGCTACTGTTACTGCAGTCTTGCTAGAAGAAGAAGCAGAAGAAGAGGTGAGGAGTCAGCAAAGATATTGGGTGCACCCAGTGCTTGCCAATAGGGAACAGAGAGGTCAATTCTGGGTGATGTACGATGTCCTCAGAACACGAGGATAAGTTTTTCAAGTACACTAGAATGCCTGTGAAAAGGTAAGTAATTTCTATGGCAAATGCTCGCGTTCAGGTCACAATGTCTTTATAACCAGTATTTTTTTTAATGTCACACAGTTTTTATGAGTTGCTGGGATTACTCAGCACCAGGCTGGAGCATCAGAATATATTCTTCAGGAATAGCGTTCCACCAGTTGAAAGGCTAATAATAACATTAAAGTAAGTGTGTTTTATTTAAAAAAATATTTTTTCGATAGGTGCCATGTTTCACATGACTGTCATATGCCTTTAAGTGTTCTTTGTATTTTGTCTCTGCTCCTCCCTTTGCTTTGGTTTAGTTCATACTGTATAGATAGCCCACCCTTTTTCCCAGTAATGCATTTCAGCTTCAAGCCTCATGTCATGAAGTAGATCACATTATTATCTTTTGACCTATCCGATGTTCACTGTTGTAAGATTCTCTCTTGTGAATAAACTTCACAAAATCTACAAGGTGTCATCTGGATCGAGTCACTGCCTGTGTTATTCAACTAAGATTGGAGTTACCGCTATCTCATCACAACTGTAAGTTACAGAGATCACACTTTCAATGCTTAGATTGGAGAGACAGAACAATAGGACACAGACACAGTTGTAAACCAAAAAACACTTTTGTTTTTTTTTGGCATAGTAAGTATTTTTACCAAAAAGATTTTACAAATACAAGGTAAACTCTTTTTTTCTTTATTTTTCGTGCAACTGTGCAATGAACATTTTCAAAAGGCACAGTCATGTCAAACATGTTACAAGAGAAAGATAAAAAAAAAATTGCAAGACATTTTATAACTTGTGATATGTATATTCCTCCTGGGAGGAATCCTGTGGATTTGGGGGCAATCTTGCTGCAGGGACATTGTGAAAAAATTGATCCTCTGCCCTACTCCGAGAAGGGTGTGGAAAAGTGGGCTATTAAGCCATTTGTCCTTCAGATGAAGGAAAGCTTGATCCAGGTGGGCAAAATGTTGGTGCAATGGGGAGTGGGATGTGGTCTACCTGTCTACCTGGTGGCCAATAGGGGTATTGGGTGTTGGGAAATGTATAGTTGGGCCTTATTGGACCACATAGTTTTGAGTGTTGGGAGGGGTTGGGTAAGGGCCAAGTTTTGGTTGGCTGGGGTGCACTTCTAGCTGGGTGGGTAGGGGGGTTGAGGGTTGTATGGCACTGCATCATGGCCACACGCATTTCTCCCTGTAACTCCTCAGGAACCTTTTCAATAAATGGCACAAGACCATCTGCAAAATATTGTGCCTGAGATGCGTTCCACCTAAAGAGATTCAAAAGTTCTTGCAGCATCTCATATATTTGTTCTTTGCATCTGGCTGTCAGTCTGCCACCTCCCTTCCGAGATGCATTGTACGTTGGTGGTGCTGCAGCCCCCCTCTCCTCCCCATCCTCCACACAGGAACTAGGCCTCACTGGAAGGGGCCTATCCAAGGAGGAGCTGGTCACCTCCATCGAGGAAACCAGCCTTCGAGGGGCTGACAGCTTGAATGCCCCTCAACCAGAAACAGACCACCCTGCATCAGACAACCAAAGCCCCAGGAACTCCTGGATCACCTGGTACGAGGAGGAGATGGCCATCCTGAGCCCCAGTGCCACTTTGGATGACAGGCTGGATACTATACGGAGGGCCCATGAGAGGGAAACCTTGAGAGGCCTCACAGGACGAGATTCCCTTCCCAGGCCAAGAACCCTTGGACCTGACCCTCCAAGGGTGACTCGTAAAGATTTTAAGCCCTTTAGTGAAGCTGCAGGAGATGTGGAGGGATTCTTCCAGGACTTTGAACATTTATGCCAACTGCTGGAGTTACCCCATGCAGACTGGGTGCAGCACCTGGTCGGCCTGCTGGAGGGGGGTTCAGGTTCTGCATACCAGATAATGGATGCCCAGTGGAATCAAGACTACACAAGGGTCAAACAGACTGTGCTGGAACACTATGCTGTAACCCCAGAAACCCACTGGATTCACTTCCAGGACCTTTCTTGTCACTCTGAGCCATCCTTCAAAATGTATGCACACAAAATGTCACAGTCTTGCCTGCACTGGCTGGAAGTGGAACAGGCCCTCACCCTTGAACATATTATCCAGGCTTTTCTGAAGGAAAAGTTCTATACCCAATGCCCTGCAGAGGTGCGCGAATGGGTGAAGGAGAAAAACCCTGCCACCCTTGAGTGGGCTGCTTCACTGGCAGACGAGGTTCTCGCCATCAAGCCACATTGGAAAAAATGGGTGGCCGAACCACCTAAGGCCCAGAGCTCCACCCAACCGCTCCTTGGCCTCTGCATGCAACCGTTCCAGTGGCCCATCGTGCCAGCCTATGGGCCCTCCTACCACCCCCGACCTCCTGGGCCACCCCTGGACCATCGGTGTTATGGGTGCAACCAGACTGGGGAACTCCAGGCCAGCTGTCCCAGGAACAGCAGCTTCACCCACCGGGTCAACTACATCCAACTACCACCAGAGGAGGAGCCGCTTCCCCCACCGCCCAGCGAATGGGTGACCTCCATAAAGGCCAGAGACACCCCGGGGAATCTACAGTGATAACCCACTCCCTGCCTGCCCGGAGCAGAGGCAGTGCCACTTGAAAGCAGTCCTGATGGATGCGCAAAGTACCACGGGATTCCTCACCATCGCTGACCCCCATGTGGTAAAACCAGAAGCCATCGAACCAGGCCCTGGTTTTCCATCAAACTAGCAGGTGGTGCCAGGCAGCATATTCCAAGGGATTCAGTCCATCTCAGCTATGGATTTGGGGAAAGGCGTTGCCAGATTGGAGTTATGAGCGGGCTGCCCTCAGATGTCCTACTTGGAAATGAATTAGGGGAATTGAGGTGCCATTATGTTGGGGCTGTGACCAGGAGCCAAGCCAGTTGAGACTTGCCAGCTGAAGAAGCCCAACTGGAACCCCCTCCCGCCCTGGATCCAGTGAGTGCTCCTAATCCTGACCTAAATACCACTCTGACCTGGGACCAGGAAAAATTTAAAGGGGAACTGGACTCCGACCTCACACTGAGCAGATTTAGGGTCTAGGTCAATGATGGCGAACCTTTTTGAGCCCGAGTGCCCAAAACTGCAACACAAAACCAACTTTTTTATTTCAAAGTGCCAACACTGCAATTAACCACTTGCTTACCGGGCACTTCTACCCCCTTCCTGCCCAGACCAATTTTCAGCTTTCAGTGCTGTTGCACTTGACAATGACAATTGTGCGGTCATGCAACACTCATTTTTTCACACAAATAGAGCTTTTTTTGGTGGTATTTAATCACCACTGGGTGTTTTATTTTTTGCACTATAAATGAAAAAAGAGCAAAAAATTTAAAACATAAAAGGTTTTCTTTGCTTCTATTACAAAATTTTGCAAACAGGTAATATTTGTTCTTTGATGTGCGTTGGTGAGGCTGCACTAATAGGCAGCACTGATGGGCATTGATGAGGCGGCACAGATAGGTAGCACTGATGAGGCGGCACTGGTGGGCATTGATGAGGAGGCACTGATGATGCACTGATATGCAGCAATGATGGGCACTGATAAGCGTCACTGACTGATAGCACCAACTGGAGGAACTGACAGGCGGCACTGATCGGTGGCACTGCTGGGCATCATTGATGGGTGGCACTGATGGGCAGCACTGATGGGCGACACTGCTGGGCACTGACAGGTGGCACTGCTGGGCAGCACTGACAGGTGGCACTGCTGGGCAGCACTGACAGGCGACACTGCTGGGCACTGATGTGTGACACTGCTGGGCACTGCTGGGCATCATTGATGGGTGGCACTGATGGGCAGCACTGACAGGTGGCACTGCTGGGCAGCACTGACAGGCGACACTGCTGGGCACTGATGTGTGACACTTCTGGGCACTGATGGATGACACTGCTGGGCATCATTGATGGGTGGCACTGATGGGCAGCACTGATGGGTGACACTGCTGGGCACTGACAGGTGGCACTGCTGGGCAGCACTGACAGGTGGCACTGCTGGGCAGCACTGACAGGTGACACTGATGGGTGACACTTCTGGTCACTGATGGATGACACTGCAAGCAGTTAATCTCACCTCTGGCAGTGTCGGTGTGGCTTCCAACCCAGCAGCTCATTCCCATCAATGCTGAACACGTTGTGTGGGAGCCTCTTCCTCTCTTCCACGCCCATCCCCGGCTACATCACCTCTGGTGCCAGATCCGCATAGGAGCCGTTTTCTCTCGTCCACACCCACCCTGGTCCCAGAGACATGTGGGAAATGTAGTTTGATGGGGGTCCAGTGTGGACGAGATCTGGATGGCCGGTCAGTGTGCGTGGTCCGTGTGCACTCGTCTTCCTCTTCTTCCTGGCGTGCGCACTGAGATGGCTCTGCGTGCCAGCTCTGGCACGCGTGCCATAGGTTCGCCATCACTGGTCTAGGTGCATGGCAGACCATTGGGGGAGTGTGGGGAGCAATTCCTTTTGGGAGCAAGGACTACTGTACTGCTTTACTGACTCACGCCACCCAGGCCAGTGTCGGACTGCAACTAAACAGCTGATAGCTGCCCAAATGTTTAGGTTCCCACTGCTCCAAATCGCCCATGACATTCCCTTAGCTGGACACCTGGGGAAAAGGAGAACAGAAAAAAGACTGACCCAAGAATTTTACTGGCCGGGCATCTCCCAGTCCATTGCTAACTTCTGCCAGACCTGTGATGGGACTGCCCCAGGGTTCCACTCCGCCCCCTGCCCATTATTGAGGAGCCCTTTCAGAGGGTGGCGGTAGATATCATCGGCTCTCTGGCCCGCCCCAGTAAGTCAGGAAAACTATATATCCTTACTATAGTGGACTACGTGATCCGCTACCTGGAGGCTGTAACCCTGTCCATGATTTCGGCACCAAAGGTAGCAGAAGCCCTTGTCGCCGTTTTTTCCCATGTGGGATTCCCCAGTGAGATCCTAACCGATCAAGGCACCCAGTTTATGTCAGATGTAATACAATCCCTGTGGCTCACCTGCGGGGTAAGGGCCATCCGGACCACCCCATACCACCCCTAGACCAATGGCCTCTGTGAACGGTTTAACAGGACCCTACAAAGCATGCTGAAAGTGAGGCAGACTGGGAAAAACTCCTTCCCAATCTTCTGTTTTCATACCAGGAAGTGCCGCAGGAATCCACGGGGTTCTCCCCCTTTGAACTCCTATACGGGCAGAAAGTCCAAGGCCTTCTGACCTTACTGCGGGAACACTAGGAAGGGAAGGTTAAAGATACTAGCACTCCAGTTGAATCTTATGTACTGGAACTGCGAAAGCGACTTGCTGACATAGCCCACAGCCACCTCAAAGCGGCACAGACACGGCAGAAGATGTGCTAGGACTGAACGGGAGTTCACTGAGGGCCAACAAGTTCTCCTGATAGTCCTCCACCCCCAGAACAAACTACAGCACACCTGGGAAGGACCCTATAAGATCCTCCACAAAATTGATGAGACTAGTTATGTGTTTAGCCTGGACGATCGTGACCGGCAGCAGCGCACAGTCCATGTAAGCATGCTTAAAGAGTACTATGACAGGACCCTGCCCATACTGGCCATCTGCCCTACACCCACAGGTGAGGCCAATGAAGGAACCCTGCCTGACCTCCTGCAAGCCACCAAAGCCACCCACTCCCTTGATCAAATTCCCATTGGGGCCCAGCAAACAAGTCAGATGCGGGCTGTACTAGAGGGCCAGGCTGTCGCATTCTCAGCAGCCCCGGGACGTACTGACCTAGCCCATCACCATGTAGAGAGCCATGGACAAAAACATATCCAACAGGCCCCCTACTGAGTCCCGGAGACTGTAAAAATGGCCATCTGTGCAGAGCTCACAGAAATGCTCCAGATGGGTATTCCCCACATGCAGGCCACCTGGATGCCGCTGCATGCCCCTCTCCCCTTGTCTCGGTGGGCACAACGTTGCCCCGATGTTCCCGCCCTCTGCATCCACCGGATAAAAAGGCCGCGCTCCCTGTGCATGGCCGGAGTGAGGGGGAGGGGCTTGTCACAACAGCAACCCAAGGCCAGGGCGGCCGTTGCTTGGCAACCAGGAAGCATCCTGCTCCAGAGATAAATACCAGAGCAGGACCCAGGCACATGGAATCTCCCCCTGCTCACAACCTAGTGTGTTGTGAGAGGTCTTGTGCTGCAGGCAGACCCTACCGCCAAGCCGGACTTAACCCATTGCCTGCCAGAGCCTGCCTTCTGCTGTGTGCCCCCTGGAATTAACCCATTGCCTGCCAGAACCTGCCTTCTGTTGTGTGCCTCCTGATCTTAACCCATTGCCTGCCAGAGCTTGCCTTCTGCTATGTGCCGCCCGGACTTAACCCATTGCCTTCCAGAACCTGCCTGCTGTTGTGTGCCTCCCGATCTTAACCCATTTCCTGCCAGAGCCTGCCTTCTGCTGTGTACCCCCTGGGCTTAACCCATTGCCTGCCAGAACCTGCCTTCTGCTGTGTGCTACTTAGACTTACCAATTGTCTGCCAGTCTGCCACCCTGCTGTGTGCCACTCGGACTTAACCCATTGCCTTCCAGAGCCTGCCGCCCTACTGTGTGCTACTCAGACTTAACCCATTGCCTGCCAGTCTGCCACCCTGTTGTGTGCTACTCAGACTTAACCCTTTGTTGCCTACCAGAACTCGGTGATCCTTGTCGTGTGTCCCACCCTGTGGTACGGACTTGACTTTTGTTTTGCCAGAACATTACTATACTAATCGTGTGCCCTCCAAATCACTCAATAAAAGCCTTGTGTGTCCCACTGCTCTCCACTTGTGTTCTGTCCCACCTACACCTCCGTCACAATATATATATATATATATATATATATATTACAAAATGGTGTCCCATTAGTGGTATCAGTGGGTGGGATAGTGCCCCTCAATGGTGTAAGTCGAAGGAATAGTGCCCCATCATTGGTGTTAGTGGGAGGAATAGTGGACCATCATTGGTGTCAGTGGGAAAAATGGTGCCCCATCATTGGTGTCAGTGGAAGGAATAATGAACCATCATTGGTGTCAGTGGGAAAAATAGTGCCCCATCATTGGTGTCAGTGAAAGGAATAGTGCCCCATCATTGGTGTCGGTGGCAGGAATAGTGAACCATTATTGGTGTCAGCGGCAGGAATAGTGCCCCATCATCAGTGTCAGTGGCAGGAATAAAACAAAACAGGGCACACTCTCCTCGTGCATTAACGCAATAACCAAAAATGTATTAAAAAGATGCAAAAACATACTCACAAGCCACAAAGGTCATAAAAACAGAGACAAGAAGTCAAAGGTGCCAATCATGGACAAAGTGCATCCTCGGGTAAAGTGCTAACGCATTTTAGGAGTTGAACTCCCTTCCTCAGAGCAATAAATGAAGCAATCTCTGTTTTTATGACCTTTATGGCTTGTGAGTATGTTTTTGCATCTTTTTAATACACTTTTGGTTTTTGCGTTAATGCACAAGGAGAGTGCGCCCTGTTTTGTTTTTTTCTGCTAGTATCAAGATTCCCCAATCTATCAAGGGCGGTACCTCAGCAAGTGCACAATTCCATTTTGAGTGCAGCAAGAGAGATTTGAGAGCTGGTTTCTGGTTACTGTCAGTGGCAGGAATAGTGGAGCATCATTGGTGTCAATGGCAGATATAGTGGACCATCACTGGTGTCAGTAGGAGGAATAATGGACCATCATTGGTGTCAGTGGCAGGAATAGTGGACCATCACTGGTGTCAGTGGCAAGAATAGTGGACCATAATTGGTGTCAGTGGCAAGAATAGTGAACCATAATTGGTGTCAGTGGCAAGAATAGTGGACCATCACTGGTGTCAGTGGCAGGAATAGTGCCCCATCATCAGTGTCAGTGACAGAAATAGTGGAGCATAATTGGAGTCAGTGGCAGGAATAGTGGAGCATCATTGGTGTCAGTGGCAGGAATAGTGGACCATCATTGGTGTCAGTGGCAGGAATAGTGGACCATCATTGGTGTCAGTGGCAGGAATAGTGGACCATCATTGGTGTCAGTGGCAGGAATAGTGGACCACCACTGGTGTCAGTGGCAAGAATAATGGACCATAATTGGTTCCAGTGGCAAGAATAGTGGATCATAATTGGTGGCAGTGGCAGGAATAGTGGAACATCACTGGTGTCCTTGGCAGGAATAGTGTCCCATCATCAGTGTCAGTGGCAGGAATAGTGGAGCATCATTGGTGTCAGTGACAGGAATAGTGGACTATCATTGGTGTCAGTAGGATGAATATTGGACCATCATTGGTGTCAGTGGCAGGCATAATGGACCATCATTGATGTCAATGGGAGGAATAATGGACCATCATTGGTGTCAGTGACAGGAATAGTGGACTATCACTGGTGTCAGTGGCAAGAATAGTGGACTATAATTGATGTCACTGGCAAGAATAGTGGACCATAATTGGTGTCAGTGGCAAGAATGGTGGACCATCATTGGCGTCAGTAGCAGGCATAGTGGACCATCATTGGTGTCAGTGACAGGAATAGTGGACCATCATTGGTGTCAGTGGCAGGAATAATGGACCATCATTGGTTTTAGTGGGAAAAATAGTGCCCCATCATTGGTGTCAGTGAAAGGAATAGTTCCCCATCATTGGTGTCAGTGGCAGGAATAGTGGATCAATATTGGTGTCAGTGAGAAGAATAGTGCACCATCATTGGTGTCAGTGGCAGGAATAGTGTCCTATCATTGGTGTCAGTTGAAGTAATAGTGCCCCATCATTGGTATCAGTTGGAGAAATAGTGACCCATCATTGGTGTCAGTGGAAAGAATAGTGTCCCATCATTGGTGTCAGTGGCAGGAATAGTGGGCCATCATTGGTTTCAGTGGCATGATTAGTGCCCCATCATCAGTGTCAGTGGCAGGAATAGTGGAGCATCATTGGTGTCAGTGGCAAGAATAGTGTACCATCATTGGTGTCAGTAGGAGGAATAGTGGACCATCATTGGTGTCAGTGGCAGGAATAGTGGACTATCACTGGTGTCAGTGGCAAGAATAGTGGACCATAATTGGTGTCAGAGGTAAGAATAGTGGACCAATATTAGTGTCAGTGGCAGGAATAGTGGTCCATCATTGGTGTCAGTTGGAGGAATAATGGACCATCATTGGTGTCAGTGGAAGAAATAGTGCCCCATCATTGATGTCAAGGGGAGGAATAATGGACCATCATTGGTGTCAGTGGCAGGAATAGCTCCCCATCATTGGTGTCAGTGGCAGGGATAGTGGACCATCATTGCACAGGAAAGTGTCAAAAACAGAATGCATTTTATATTTATATTTGCATAATAACTTACAGCCAAAACTTACATTTATCTTTTTTTTGGTTTTGGGAAAATGAATCCCATCTTGGATATTTTCCAGAGCTATCTCCATCCATCCCTTATCCCGTTTAGAACAGTCCTTATGGGCTGACTCTGCAGTGTTGTACTAATAGCTTCACCATGTTGCTTCTCCGATCCATTTCCTGGATCTCTGGGCAGCATGGGAAGTCTATTGTTAAGGGAGGTGTTTGTTAGCAAGCAGATGAAAAATGCAAAATGCAGAAGATACTCATTAAAAAATGCATCAAAAATGCAGCGGGTGAAAACGCGAAGATGTGAATGTGTCCCATAGGAAATCATTTGAAATGCAACACAAGACACTTAGATGTGAGCCTAGCCTTAGCCATAGTTAGGGCAACTATTCTACAAAACCAAATAGATGTGTTTGACAAGTAAAGTATATTTGAAATGTGCAGAACTTTCATCAAACTATTTGCTGAATATTTTACAAGTCATAGATCCACTCTGAAATTACTGCCATGCAAATTTTCAAAAAAGGGTTAACTGCTAAAGAAAAAATGGTTTTGTAAATCACACAAAACACTTGATTGTGACGTGGGAGTTTTCCTGAAGAAAATTTTGTGAAATGCCAGATGTCATTATAGAGCTCAGCAATATACTGCGTATGTCTGGATCATTTACAGCTCTGTATGGTTTTTAATTATCAGAAGGCACTGCAAATCTCTTAGGACATCTTCTTTAGATAATCAGTTTTGAATATTACACTACCCAGGCATCAACCAATTCAGTGTGAACTGTCTTCAATATTCTTGTTCAGATAAAGACTTTAGTGCATGTAAACATATCTGCAATGAATGTGCATTGATTTTAGGCTGGAAATAATACAACATCTGGGATTATGAATAACCCAATCTAATCCCACACCAGTCCTCCTCTCAGAAAACGTTCTTTCACTCTAAACAATATTTCTAACAAGAGATTGCTCATGTTTTTGAACTTTTTGAAGTTTCGAATAACTGCCACTGTTACGACTTTACAATACGTATTACTAGACTGCCTGATTTCCCTGTGTTCTGCTAACATACATTTTCAGAAATGTAGAGGTTGGAATTACTTAAAGTATACTTGAAATGAGACAGACATTTGGGGGTTGCCATTTCCGACCTACTTCTGAAAATTATTTTTATTTAGCTACCATGCTGACCCACTGGCTCCATACCTTCTAAATCATGACCTACAAGAAGTAAACATGTGGAGTGGAGTTCCTTATTAACCTCCTGATGGAATGGGAAGGGGGGATACCAGAAAACCAGGGGGGATTGATGTGGAGTAAAAGTACTGGTCACTGCAGTGTACTGAGGAGCACAGGGGGTTTATTGCTTTACCTGTTTCCAGGTAGTTGCTCATTTTGGTACAATACTCACATCATCACCCTGCACATAAGGTTTTTTATATAGCAAGCCAAAGAACACAACATTTCCATTACTTGATAACAGGGGCGGACTGATAACTCATGGGGCCCCCGGGCAATAGGGGATCATGGGGCCCCTGTGTCCTTGCCCAAACTCAAAAAAGCCTTGAAAAAAGTACCAGGGGTATCTCATGGGGCCCCCTACTGACCCCGGGCCCTCGGGCAGTGCCCGAGTTTCCAAATGGTCAGTCCGTCCCTGCTTGACAACTTTACTGAAGAACAACTCTCCAAATCCCATCTATTTTAGAGAGACAATATCTTTTTTGGAAATGAATTTATCTTTCCCACTTTTTCCCAGTGGTCCTTCTCTTATATGATGATGATGTTGATATCTGAATAAATAAATAGAGTGAATGTACTTGGAGTTCTGGTGTCAATAAATGTCCTTGTGCATCAGCCCTAAAATAATCTGCATTGTCTGGTGCTAATACCACAATATGGCTCTGGGCTTGTTGAGCTCTGGTTGGTATTCATCTTAGTCTCCTCGCAATCCTGGAGTCCATGACATTGTTTCCCTGCCACCTTTGGATGTCTTTGCAAGTTTTTGTATTTTTTACATGTCTTGCTCTTTTTCTGTTAATTTCCCCTTTTTTTCTTGCGTTTTTTTCGTGTACATATGGTCAGTTCCCTTCCCTTGTAGGACAGGTGGACTGTTATTTCTTGATGTTGCAGAAAACATATATCTTGAGTATTTTGTTTATATCACCCTATTTGTATTTATATGATGTCCTCAAGAAGCAGCATAAGACAGCGAAACACATTGACAGACATTTTCTAGTGGATTCTTGCCATTATACCTTCCAATTTTTATATTAATTTGTCATGTTTTTAATTGATGTGTTTGTTAATAAAAATGTAATTGTTTATATTTAAAGTATTTGTTATGGTCGCTAGTGTAATACTGTTGGGTCACATCACTTGCCCTCCAGAGGATTTATTCCCCTTCCTGACCAGGCCATTTTTTGTGATACGGCGCTGTGTTACTTTAACTGACAATTGCATGGTCATGCAAAAATGCACCCAAATAAAATGTATGTCCTTTTTTTCCCAATAAATACAGCTTTCTTTTGGAGGTATTTAATTGCCTCTGCATTTTTTATTTTTTTGCGCTATCAACAAAAAAAAGACCGACAATTTTGAAAAAAATATATATTTTTGGCTTTTTGCTATAAAGCGTATCCAGTAAAAAAACATTTTAAAAATCAAATTTCGTCATAAATTTAGGTCAAAATGTATTCTGCTACATGGCTTTGCTGAAAAAAAAAATCCTAATATGTGTAAATTAATTGGTTTACATGAAAGTTATAGCATCTACAAATGGCGTTATATATACTGGAATTTTTATTTTTTTTATTGTAGTAATGGTGGCGATCAGCGACTTATAGAGGGACTGTGGGACTGTGGTTTGCATTCTGACACTGGGGGGAACTGACTTGGTGTCACTGACATCCCCAGTGAAACCAATACAGTGATCAGTGCTAATAAAACACACTACCACTGTACTAATGTCACTAGGCAGGAATGGGTTAACATCTGGGGTGAGCAAAGAGTTAACTGTGTGCTGTTTTACTGTGTGGTTTTCACTTTGGTGGTGTGTGTGCTTCACTGTAAGTACACTGCTTTGTATGGCTCTGCTATGCAGAGCCATGCAAAGCAGTGTGCAGGACCTGACAGGGGAGAGATCTGTGTTGTTTATACACAAGTCTCTCCCACGTCAGAGATACTCGGTGGTCACCAGGTGCTGGCGAGTAATCACCTGCTGGGACCCGGTGATTGACAGCATTTACATGATTCTGCACCAGGGGCGGACTGACAACTCATGGGGCCCCCGGGTAAGAGGCGATCATAGGGTCCCTGTGTCCTTGTCCACACTCAAAAAAGCCTATAAAAAGGTACCAGGGGCATTTCATGGGGCCCCCTACTGACCCCGGGCCCTTGGGCAGTGCCCGAGTGCTCGAATGGTCAGTCCACCCCTGTTCTGCACACCCCTGCTGCCCTGTAGCAGTATTTTTGCTATAGGGCGGAGGGGAAGCGGTTATTAAAAATTGTATTTTTTATATTTAAAGTATTTTTTGTGGTCGATAGTATAATACTGTCAGGGCACCTTTAACATCCTGTTCATTTTATATATTGATTCTACGTTTTTGTTGTGGGTGGGTGACCTGCCAGTATTTAGGCTGGTAAAGCATTAAAGGGTTGTTACCCTTTTTCCTACACACACACACACACATATATAGCTGCATTTTTCGCTCCATAAGATGCACTTTTTTTCCCCCAAAAAATGGTGGGAAATGTCTGCGTGTCTTATGGAGCAAATATTGACCAGGACTCCCCCCCTCCTCCCCGCCGCTGTGTTACAATACCGGGCCAGCCACTCGGCTCTTCTGTGGCAGAGTCCGAGTCAGAGCGAGAAGCGCTGCGCTTTGTGAATGGCCCCGTAGTCTTCTGGGACCTGTCATGTGACTATGGGGAGGGAGGCGATTGCAACGGAAATGGGAGCGGGTACCTGTCAAATTCAAGTATCACTCCCCCCTGCTCCCCAAAGGTGCCAATCCTTAATGGGGGGTCAAAGCATTAAAGTGGAACTTCCCCTTTTGAGTAGAACTCAGCTTTAAGCCTGCACCACCCTTAGCCTGGGGCCCCGATCACTGCACTGCAGAGCCGACAGGGTACGCTGAAGACATTGTTGTGAGCCCCTCCCTCACAGAGGATGCTGAGCCCGGCTGGCCAGGTATGTCCCCCCTTCCTCAAAGACTGCCTGTGGACTGCTATACCAAACTGTATATATGTGCATTGCTGAAAGGTACTATGTCTGTAGTCTCTGGTCATCTCCTGTACTATGTCCGCAGTCTCTGGTCATCTCCTGTACTATGTCCGCAGTCTCTGGTAATCTCCTGTACTATGTCTGTAGTCTCTGGTCATCTCCTGTACTATGTCCGCAGTCTCTGGTCATCTCCTGTACTATGTCCGCAGTCTCTGGTCATCTCCTGTACTATGTCTGTAGTCTCTGGTCATCTCCTGTACTATGTCTGCAGTCTCTGGTCATCTCCTGTACTATGTCTGCAGTCTCTGGTCATCTCCTGTACTATGTCTGCAGTCTCTGGTCATCTCCTGTACTATGTCTGCAGTCTCTGGTCATCTCCTGTACTATGTCTGTGGTCTCTGGTCATCTCCTGTACTATGTCCGCAGTCTCTGGTCATCTCCTGTACTATGTCTGCAGTCTCTGGTCATCTCCTGCACTATGTCTGTAGTCTCTGGTCATCTCCTGTACTATGTCCGCAGTCTCTGGTCATCTCCTGTACTATGTCTGTAGTCTCTGGTCATCACTTGTACTATGTCTGCAGTCTCTGGTCATCTCCTATACTATGTCTGCAGTCTCTGGTCATCTCCTGTACTACATCTGCAGTCTCTGGTCATCTCCTGTACTACGTCTGAAGTCTCTGGTCATCTCCTGTACTATGTCTGTAGTCTCTGGCCATTTCCTGTACTGTGTCCACAGTCTCTGGTCATTTCCTCTACTATGTCTGTAGTCCATTGGTTCAGAATATTTTTTTTCTTGTTTTCCACCTATAAAACCTAGGTGCGTCTTATGGTCAGGTGTGTCTTATGGAGAGAAAAATATGGTGCGTGTATATATATATATATATATATATATATATATACTGTACAGGGGCGGACTGACCATTTGGAAACTCGGGCACTGCCCGAGGGCCCGGGGTCAGTAGGGGGCCCCATGAGACGCCCCTGGTACCTTTTTCATAGGCTTTCTTGAGTTTGGGCAAGGACACAGGGGCCCCATGATCCCCTATTGCCCGGGGGCCCCATGAGTTGTCAGTCCGCCCCTGATACTGTACATACTGTACAGTATATTTCTTACAATACCATTACGTAGACATAAAAGCATTTTTGATTACTTGTTCTCAAAGGCAATCATATATACAAAAAAAAAATAATCTGTGTGTACTTTTTTATAATCAGTTTTGTTTTGTTAATTTGTATGTTGCTGCATTAAAAATAGAAATGAAGTCCTTGTTTACTTTGCAAATAATTTTGTCATGCTCTGTAATTTTAATGTCTATCTTTATAAATAATACTTGACATTATTAGCTAAGCTGCTGGTCTTAACTAATAAGTTAAGAGAAGTTTTGAAAGCACATTTACCCAAAATATCCAATAGGAATATTTTTTCTGCTCAGCAAACAGTTAATAACACAATTAAAATGGAACTAAACCTTCCTATCTTTACAGCCCAGGAAACTGCCATCTTAGCCTCTGTTCGATCTGCAGTTGCCATCAGTTATAACAGCAGCCATTTGATGAATTGACAGTTTGGTTTGTAAGCACAAGCAACTGTGACAGTTATTCATTCAACGCATGCCTTGAATGTAACTATTTTGGGAAACAAATCAGTGGGTTTAGTTTAGCTTTAGAGTAAAAAATACTATTCCTAACTCAAAAGCAAAAGTGTAGATATTCTGCTAAAATTGCTCTGAGAATGTAGACATGCTGTAGGAGTTGGTCAGAAACCTGTTTTCATGCTGAAGGAGATTATTAGAGACTGTGGACATACTGTAGGAGGTGGTTAAAGACTGCAGACATTCTATAGGGGTGCCTAGAGACTGACAACTTGCTACATGACATTCCGTGCTTAGAACTTCATTGTGAATTGGACACCAATTTTCAGGCACAAAAAAAATTTAAAGTGGACATTTTGTTTATTATGTACACAGTTTTTTGTGTTTTAGAAAATTGTCTATACACTTTCATTACTATTAAGAAACAGCGAATAAGGGAAGTGTAGTATTTCAGTATTTCAGTATTTCACTGTATGAAATAATACCGGAACCACCAAGCTACTAATTTACTCCTTTGTTATCTCTCATCTTGACTATTGCAACTTTCATCTCTTAGGCCTACCTCTATGCAGGCTATCCCCCTTCAGTCTATCATGAATGCTGCTGCCAGACTCATCTACCTTACTAACGGCTAAGTGTCTGCCACCCCCGTCTGCCAATCCCTCCACTGGCTAATGATTACCCAGAAAATTAGATTGAAAATACTAACAACATACAAAGCCATCCACAACTCTGCCCCCACCTACATCACCAATCTTGTCTCCAAATATCATGCAAACTGTCCTCTCTACTCCTCCCAAGACCTCCTGCTCTCTTGTTTCATCCTCCCATGCTCATCCCCAGGACTTCCCCACAGCCTCTCTCATTCACTGGAATTCTCTACCTCATTCTGTCTGCCTATCTCCTATTCTGGCCACATTTAGGCGATCCCCAAAAACTCATCTAATCAAGGAAACCTATTCTACATCTGTCTAATGACTGAACCTTTTATTTCTTCCATCAGCTCAGCCCTTACAGTTTTTACCTTTTTGTGCCATTTATTCCACCCTATTAGATTGTTATCTCTTATGAGCAGGGCCCTTCTAACCCTCTTGTATTTTATTGTACTGTAACTGTACTGTATCCCTTTATATTATAAAGCGCTGTGCAAACTGTTGGAGCTATATAAATCCTGAATAATAATAATAATAATAATAATAACAAAACTAAAATAATGACAACAAATGCCAAGCAACCCTAGTAGAAGCCAGTGTAAAGCATATTCTTCCTACACAAACTTGTGTTCTATTTCAGGCATTCTAGTATGGTATTGCAATTCTATGGGATAAATATTTCTAGTGCATGACAATGTCATTGCCATAGAACAGTAAATCTGGTGGAAGGGAACATCTGAGTCGGAGAGCAGAAAACAATTGCAACCAATTTCTCGATATGGGATTACAGTGGTAAATCCACATTTAACAGAATTGTTTTTTGTTTCCTAATAAACATAGAGACGTAGAAAACTGACAGCAGAAAAAGACCGAATGGTCCATCAAGTCTGCCCATTTTGGTTTTTTTGTGTGTTTTTTTTTTTTTTTGGGGGGGGGGGGTTAAATTTGTTTCTTTTTTGTTAACTTTTTATGTCTTCTTATAGAGCTATGCTTGTCCCAAGCATGTTTGAAGCTATTTACTGTTGCCTGGCTCACTACCTCTGCTGAAAATTTATTCTAAGCATCAACTACTCTTTCAGTGAAATAGTACTTTCTGAGATTAGTTTTGAACTTTCCTCCAGTTAGTTAAGGTCACGTCGCCCCGTGTTCTTGATTATGGTTTTGTGTTGAAAATACTGCCCTCCTGAACCTTATTAACCCCGTTGGTGTAGTTAAAGATTTAAGTCATGTCTCCTCTTTCCCTTCTTTCCTCCAGACTGTACATGTTAAGTTCCTGAAGTCGCTCTTTATGTTTTATCCCCCAGACCTTTCACCATTTTTGTTACCCTTCTCTAGACTTGTTCTATCCTATCAATATCTTTTTGTAAGTGAGGTCTCCAGAACTGGACACAGTATTCTAAATGAGTTCTACCTGAAGATCTATATAGGGGAATCGGGACCTTCCTCCTGCTGGTGACCCCTCTAGTGATGCATCCTAGAATGCTTCCCCACTGCCTGGCCACACTGTTTGCTCATTTTGCAAGTCCCAAGGGATTTTCCAAGGGATTCTTTTTCCTTAGGTGCATTATTTTACATTTAGAAACATTGAACTGCAATTTCCATTTTTTTGACCTATCTTCTACTTTTTCACTAAATTTAGATTGGTTGCTGTAGACTGCACTTCATTCATTGTCATTGCTCTTTCACTGATTTTTAGAATCAGATTAAGGACCTGTGTCAATTGGCTTTTGTTCACTTCAAGTAAGTTTTTCATTCCTATACAAGTCTATGCAAACACAAAACCCTTTAAAAGCAGGTCAAATTATGGTCAACTGGAAGTCAAATGCACTTATCAATGAATTCCTAACAAGTGTCTCAAGTTATCACTGATGCCATTGATATCAGCAAAACATATTGACACAGACCCTATAGGTTCTGGATCATGTGTAATCCTGTATGACAGACAAAAAAAAGTGTGTAAAAATGTATTTTTAGTGTTGGGTAGAGTTGGGAAAGACTAGAGCTCCTGACACATTTATTGCTAGCATCGTTTCCGTGGGAGAAATTTACCCTATTTATTTATCCTGGTGGCCATTGCTATAATGTATGGGGAAAACCAAAAAGTTGAATTTTCACCAAAACAGTTATAGAGGGAAAAGCTTTCAATACTAACACAGGACTATTCTGGTGATAGCTATCTAAGAAGGGATTTACTTTGTTTTCAATGTGTTTTCTTCACTGTCAATGAGGGAAATCCTTTAAATTGGATGCAGATGGCACAAAAAAGACCTGATGGGATTTTAACCATTTCTTACTATATCTTAAATTAGAAAAAAAAAAATTTTGGATTTAGATATATTTTAAAATATCTGGTTTTAGCCAGAATTGATGTTGATCCCTATGTCTATGGGCACCAGCAGACTCTCATAGACATAGAGGGGTTTATTTACTAAAGCTGGAGAGTCCAAAATCAGACTCCCTTCTGCATAGAAACCAATCAGCTTCCAGGTTTCATTGCCAAAGCTTCATTGAACAAGCTGAGGTTAGAAGCTGATTGGTTTCTATGCAGAAGGGAGTCTGATTTTGGACTCTCCAGCTTTAGTAAATAAACCCCAGAGTTTCTGGATTACCAATTGCTGTAGAATTGCTAGTCAGCCATTCAAGATAATCTGGTATCAGAGATGGTTTTTTTACTCTCCTCCTCCACTCCCCCTATAGCCATAAACATGAATGTGTGGGCAATTCTTGCACACGTGTTTATACAAAGGTGTTTAAAAAGAAAGATCTATTGATTGTGCCCACACATCCCAACCACTGTTAGATGTATTTGGCCAGTTGAAGGAAGAAGTGACTTAAGACCAAGCAGGAGATAAAGAGAAATTTTAAAATAAAAGAAATGGCAAAAAATATATAAAAAAAGAGCTGACTAGGAAAGACGGAAAGGCAGCAGAATAGCACTTATATCTAAGCAGCTCTGCTACAGGAATAAGAGATAAGAATTCCGAGTGTTCTATTGTGTTCTGTGAAGCGGTGTACAGTAATGATAGCACTGCAGCATATTGTGAAACAAGGTGTATAGGAACATTGTTATAGAAACTACAAAGGATGCAGCCTTGCTGTCCCATAATTACATCCTGCCATCTTTAAGACCACTTTAATTGCCTCATCTCACAGAGACAGCATGGGACAAAATAGCAAATATGTTTTGAGTTAGATGACTGTAATATTAGCACCTTAATAAATATGTGCCATGAAACCGCCCTCCCCAAAACCCATAGGAAAATCAATGAAATGTGAAATAGTACCATAATTATGTCAAAAGAAATTTATAGTTCACTCCATTCTCTGAATTAATAGCACAGATTTATGTCTTCAGAGTTTGAAATATTCTCATTTAATATATTTTTGTGTCTAAAGTTAGGATGACACATTTTAAGGTTTTAGTTGTAATTATCGACTACAAACAAGCTTAAAGTGTTACTAAACTCACAACAGTAAAATCAGTCTGTGTATGCAGTAAAGCATGCTTGTTAGACTCACAGTGGAACCTAAGGGGTTAATCCTCTGCATTGTGTTAAAAGGATGCTAGATCTTTTCTTCTCTGCCCCTCCTCTTGTTCAAATGTCCAAACTGATAAGACAGACTAAACTATGCCCTTCTGCGCATGCTCAGTTTAGTGTGTATTGCTAAAGAGGGTTTTTTTTCTTTTTCGGAGAATGCATGTGATCAGAACAGGGCCAATCAGCACTGTCCAGACAGAGGTCAGGGGATTTCCATCCTCCTAGAGAAAACTTCATGTTCGGTGTACTGTGGGAGACCAGATATAGTGAATGCAGGATCCTGGATTTAGTAACACTTTAAGGAATTGGGGTTTCAATTAATAAGGGTTTTTTCTACTTTGTGGAGTACGTCCTTCAAATTTCTCAGCTTTGGCTTAAAGTAATTGTAAAGAATGACATTTTGTAATAACAAATGTGTCATACGTACCTGTTCTGTGCAATGGTAATGCACAGAGCAGCCCTAATCCTCCTCTTCTCAGGTCACCCCAATGCTGCTCCTTGCTCCTCCCCCCCACTGAGTGACCCCCTAGCCAGCCGCTTGCTATGGGGAAAATGTGCCAGCTCGCTCCCAAGCCCCACTTTGTGTTTCTATTGAGAGCTTGGCCCTGCCCCTGCTCCCTGCACCATGGGAGAGAAGAGAGAGCTTTGCACTCATGCACAGCATTGGATTAAGATCAGGCTCAGGTAAGTATACGTAGGGGCTGGGGATCTGCATGCAGAAGGTTTTCTACTTTAATGCATAGAATGCATTAAGGTAAGCAAAAATCTATGGCCTTTAGAACCCCATTAAAACACCTTCCACTTCCACTTTAGCTCCTTTGAAGGATTTGGCACATGTACTTAAAAGGTCAATCCATTAAAAAACGTTGCTTTAGCTATACGTGTGCTGCAACAGTACCTGTATTTTATATGCCTTAGTCTCCCCAACTGTAAGCTCTGCCTGCCATATTTCTTAAATCTATTCTTGTCTAGCTGAGAGTTTTGGTTGTCCCTCCTCACTCTTGGGTGTTTTGGGATATGCTGTTGTATTCTCTATGACATAAAATAGATAAACAATTTGATAGGTAGTTTGTGGCACCTTCTGTATTAGGTGTGTGCAGACCCAGGGCTTCAAGCCCTTATAACTCACCAATAGAGCCCAGAGTGCTGGGTGAATTGATCCTTTAACCTCCCTGGCGGTATGATTATTTCAGATTTTTGGTGCTGAAAGCGGTACCATTATTTTGCATGGAAATATGTAGTTTTTTTATTGTAGGCTGTAATTTTTAGGAATAACTCACTGAAATCTGTCCAAACAAGAGTCTATTAAACATCCCGGGCATGATAACATTTGAAACACGAAATCATAAATTATAATTTAATAAATAATCATAAAAAATAATAATATAATAATAATACATTTAATTCAATAATATAATCAAACCAAAAACACTGAAATTTGAAATAGAGCGCTAAGTTCGCACATTGCTGAGCAAAGTCGCAAAATCATTTTCAGTGTCTGATGACGAATTTCCCCACGAATCATTATCACTCAATTCTGCAAGTGGTTCTGATTTACTATCGCTGTTCTCTAGCTGGTCTAAACCCGCTTTTGACCTAAAGGGACACTTTTTGGACGCCATGGACTTTTCTAAGTTTCCACACAGAAAGAACAGACAAAATGCAGACAGGGCACAGGACAAAGCACTAGGGACAAAATGTATGTGAAATGGGTTGAAACAGCAATGTTTTACTATGTAAAATTTGTTTGGAAAAAAATTAAATTTTTTAAAATTCTCAAATTTCCCGCCGCCGGCGGCGGCGGCGCCCGTACGTCCCGACGTCACAGGGACCAGAACACAGAAGCCGGATGCCGGCATTGGCCAGAGGAGATGGCCGGGGACGCTGCAGGGGACACATCGTGGGAGCGCAGGACAAGGTAAGCTCTGCAGGGAATCCCTATGCAGCGGTGCATGGTAAGCCCGAGTGTAGCTCAGGGTTACCGCTTTTGGCACTGACATCTTACCCCGAGCTACACTTGGGAATACCGCTAGGGAGGTTAAAGTGGTTGTAAACATCAGATATGAAATATGAACAAGGCATATCCCTCCATAATTTGTACTTATCTTAAGTTGTCTTAAGAACACTAAGTGCCATTTCTATCTGCTGTTTTGTTCCTCTGCTATCAGCATGAATCACTTTTTACAAGTTTTCCTGAAACCAAGAGAAAAAATGGTGACAGGGGAGGGACCTCCAGCAGATTGACAGCCCTAGCTCTGTTCCTGTGAGCTGTGTGAAGAGGGGTGTGTCTCTTCCCGCCAATCAGGACTCAAAGCTCTCCCCACTGAGCTCTGAAGTGCACTGTTAATTTTGATTGCAAATTTCATTTTAGTTTTATTCATAGCCTTTTGACTAAAATTCCATTTTAGTTTTAGTTATATTTTAGTCAACCAAAATCTCCAGTACATTTTAGTCAACTAAAATCTCCAGTACTCTATCGGCAAGCTGTATTACATAGTTAGTCTGTCTGCAAAGTATTGGCTGTGAGACGCAGGCTTCCTCTGTTTGCCTGCTGCCTGGAAGTTCTGGAACAATGCCTTGCAAAGCACAGAAGAGGAAGTCCTTCGTAGGATTTGTGTATGTTTGGATGTGTTTCCCTTCCCAGCAAGGTAGAAGTGCTTAGCACTGTGTAAAATAACAGCCTCCCCAGACTCTCCAGTTCTCTGCCCTGTGCACTCCCTCACCCCCATTTACCTCCCATCCCCACTTGCAGCCTCGCATTACAGCCAATAGAGGTTACAATTTGTGTTTTTTTTTCTTTGTTTTTTTAATGTTTTTTTTTTTCTCTATATTATAAAGTTACCCTTCTGTTTGTCAAAAAGCAATATTTTTGTTTGTTTATGAAACTTGGTTTTATTTATAAAGATGTTATATATCACAACTGTGTCTGTAGTGCATGTTCAAGCCTTAATACCATAAATAATATGTTATTAGATTTTTACTCCAGGAGTATATAATAAGTTTAGAAATTCTAAGAGATATGCTTAAATAATATATTACAATGTGACTAAACTAATTAGATTTTAGTCGACTAAAAATGTACTGGAGATTTTAGTCAACTAACTGAAAATTGGATTTAATTTTCATCATAGTTTTTGTAAATTTTAATTTTGTCAAATTTTAATTTATTTTTGTTTAGTTTTTGTCACTGAAAACATGCAGCTACCGAAAACTACGATGAAAATATTTTTGTTGATGAAATTAACACTGCTGCAGTGTCTAATTTCAGCTCTCTGACACCTTTTTTCTGAACTCTCAGGCAAGCTTTATAAATTCTGCACTTTGAAAAGGAGAGAAGACTGCAGATGAACAGGAACAACTTATGTAGGAGGATTTGTTTTATCTCTGTGAATCACCTGAGACCAGTCACTTCACTGGGTATATGTAAGGGTCTATAACTCACTTTCTCACAGCTCACATCTTTTGATGATGAAATGCGTTGAGTGGAGCCTACTACTGACATCATCGCTTAATAGAAGAGACCGCCATCTGTCGTCTTGGTGATTGATTTTTAATGCACATTACTTTTAAACATATGTTAATGCAATTTTTATGCCGAAATAGATAGTTCATATGATGAGGGGAGTTTGTTCCTACATGGTATCCTATTACTGTGGGATCAATGAAGTGTGTCCAATGAGCAGCCTTGGGGGATATCTGATGACCAGTGCTGGAAATTTCTGTGATGTCCACATATACTGGATGAAGGGTTTATGGCCACATGTACTGGATGAGCATCCAAGCCTTACATCACCAAGTGCAATGCAAAGCACCGGATGCAATGGTGTAAAGCACGCCACCACTAGACACTAGATGTATTCTCTGGACTGACGAATCATGCTTCTCTGTCTGGCAATCTGATGGATGCGTCTGGGTTTGGTGGTTTCCAGGAGAATGGTACTTACCTGACTGCATTGTGCCAAGTGTAAAGTTTGGTGGAGGGGGATTATGGTGTGGGGTTGTCTTTCAGGGGTTGGGCTTGGCCCCTTAGTTCCAGTGAAGGGAACTCTTAAGGCGATAGCATACCAAGACATTTTGGACAATTTCATGCTCCCAACTCCTGTTCCAACATGACTGTGCACCAGTGCACGAACCAAGGTTCATAAAGATATGGATGAGTTTGGGGTGGAGGAACTTGACTGGTCTGCACACAGCCCTGATCTCAACCCAATAGAACACATTTGGGATAAATTAGAGCGGAGACTGTGAGCCAGACCTTCTTGTCTGATATCAGTGACTGACCCCATAAATGCACTTCTGGAAGAATGGTCAAACATTCCCATAGACACAATCCTAAACCTTGTGGACAGCCTTCAAAGATGAATTGAAGCTGTTATAGCTGCAAAGGGTGGGCCAACTCAATATTGAACCCTACGGACTAAGACTGGTATGCCATTAAAGTTCAAGTGCGCGTAAAGGCAGGCATCCCAATACTTTTGGCAATATGGTGTATTTATCAATATTATTTAAATAACTTTTTAAGATCCCATTTTACCACAGAAAAGATGCAATTTTCATTTTAAATGTCATCTTAATCCAGTTCAGTTTTTAGTTGGAGTTCTTTTTTTAACCCCTTCCACCCAGCCCTGATGTCCCATTGAATAGGTCTTTATGCTCAGGTGTGGGAGGGACTTCCTAATCACATAACCACTGTGATTGATTGTCAAGGTGGTCACATGATGGGAAGATCGTCCCACCACCTCGTGATAATAACTGTAGACCAAGTGCTGTCTATGACAGCTTCTCTACTGTACTGGGACTATGCAGTAAGTGTACTTTCAGCACAGAAGCCTTGGCCATCCTTGGGCACATTTTATCTGTGATTTGTAATGTGCATTGTAGTGCAGTAAGTCATTCTGTCTATATATATATTCTATATATTCTGTTCTATATATATATATACACTCATCAGCCACTTTATTAGGTATACCTTGATGGTACTGCATTAAACCCCCTTTTGCCTTCAGAACTGCCTTAATTCTTCATGGCATAAATTCAACAAGGTGTTGGAAATTCCTCAGAGATTTTGGTCTATATTGACATGAGTTACTGATGCCTTTCTATCATCTTGAACCAGTCTACCCATTTTCCTCTGACTTCTGACATCAACAAGGCATTTTCGTCCACACAACTGCCACTCACTGGATATTTCCTCTTTTTCGGACCATTCTCTGTAAACCCTAGAGATGGTTGTGCATAAAAATCCCAATAGAACAGCAGTTTTTTAAATACTCAGAGCAGCCCTTCTGGCACCAACAACCGTGCCACGTTCAAAGTCACTTAAATCTCCCTTCTTCTCCATTCTTATGCTCGGTTTGAACTTCAGCAAGGCGTCTTCATCACATCTACATGCCTAAATGCATTGAGTTGCTGCCATGGGATTGGCTGATTAACAATTTGTGTTACCAAGCAATTGAACAGGTGTACCTAATAAATTGTCCAGTGAGTGTATATATATATATTAATTTACAGGGTTAATATATATATATTAAGTAAATTATTCTTTTGCTATCTGTGTCCCAATGGGCTCTGTGTTTTTCCTTTACTTCAGGTCGAGGAGACAAACTGGAATCAAGAGGAGAAACCTATAAAACAAGGGAATATTCTCTCTTAGACAGCTATTACCAGAACTGTTTTGCACATTGGAAGACTTCTTCTCACCTCCTGTTCCCTTGACAACTCTCAAACTTTTGTTTTTATACTACTTTCTGTACTAGAGACATAGGTCACCAAGACCAACAGTTAGGGTGAATTTTGCCAGCAGGGAGAAATATAGCAAAAAAACCTGGCAGGGCTCCTAATACATTCACATTTAATCCACATTATGTACGTTTTAGGACATTTACTGAATACTACTTTAGGTATTTTATGACAACCAATCAGATACTGATTGCTTTGGGTTATGGTATATCATGGCCTTTTTCAGAGTTGATGTACAGTACTCATTTGGAGTCTCTCATTTACTGATTGAGTGTTAATGGCACCAAGGTTGAATAGGACTATTTTAGTAAAATATCCCCTAAATGTAAGTGTATTATTGTTACAATCAATCCGAATCTTGATCATTTACAATCAGTCCCAGTGTGGAGCCCAGATAAAATGGAAAATTGTTTCTTCTTTTGCCTAGATTCTGGAAAGGCCAACAGCAAAACCTAATTCTGACCATTATTCATATAAAAATGCAATGCGCACAGAACAAGTATACAAATAAATATTTTGAACTTTGATCTTCCTGACCTGCACACTTAAACAATGTCTTAGATTGTAAGCTCCAGGGAGCAGGGCCTTCCTAACCCTCTTGTATGGAACTGTATCGTTGTTGTATTGTCTCCCTTTATATTGTAAAGCGCTGAGCAAATTGTTGGCGCTACATAAATTCTGTATAATAATAATGTCAGGGACTCACAAAGTATCGAAGCTCGAGGGGTCAGAATAACAGCCAGATTAACTGCATTTTCAAAAAGTGCTCACATCATGTTTACTTTACGTTGGTTTATGGGTATTGTGTATCCACAATTTAATTTCCTGTTTTTAAGTTTAATATGTTGCTGTTAGTAATTTAAGGTTTCCTGTGTGTCTGGTCTGAGATCAAGCTCAGGTAACCCATAAATAGTTAAATTTTTTGTGCTCTAGGAAGTATAGTGTAGAACTCACCAGACATGAAGACCCTTGGCATGAGTGCTAAGCTTACTTTCAATTTTATGTATTTATTTATTTCATCAGAGGCAGACATTTTCAAATTTTATCCCAATCTCTCAGGTAAATAAAGGCTGGTCAACCTGCATTGCATTCAGATTTTAGTTTCTTGTTTCTCTGTAAATTTTGTAAATGCCTGTTAATTAGCATGTTACATTAAAGTGACACTCATCCTCTCCAAATCTCCAAATTCCTTTTTTTGCTGCTATGATTTGACTACCTTTATTCCCTAAGGTCACACTGTATGTAGGAACATATCCACCCTCTCTTGCTCACTTCCAAGATAGAATATGGACTATAGGACTTGTATGCATAGAACAGTGCACATGATCGCAACTAACATGCACTGCTTGTTCTAAACAAACATAAGTGAGGGGGGAAAGGATAGGTTCAAGAGCTCACCGAGGATATTACAAAGAGGCAGAAAAACACAGTAATAAACAATTTCATGAAAAATATATTACAGGGCAATTATGTAGTAGATGTGTGTCAGGACAGAAACCCTTGACCTCTGCTATGTCCAGCAGTAGTGCTTTTTGCTGAGCCACCTGAGGTACAGGACAGTTCCCTCTCTGATCCTTTGGATAATCCTGCCGTGTGCTTTGTTTCTGATGAACCTTGAACTCCCTGCTCCTCCTATGAACTTCCTATTCAAGCCATGCTATATTATCATGCTCTGTTCCAGCCAATATTTTGTTCTTTTCTCTCCTTCTGCCATCGATAATTTTCACTACTTCTCGTTACTGACTTTGCCTGGTTTCTCGACTATGCTTCCACTCAATCTCAACCTGCAACCATTCATTACCGACCTTTGGTTTGTTTCTTGACTATGATTCTGCTTGATCCTAACCTGCAACTACTTGTTGCAGACCTTTGGCTTGTTTGCTGACTGCTTCTGCTTGATCCCTACCTGCTATATCTGCTATTGGACCCCGGCTTGCTCACCTCCTTGTGGGGCAACCCTGAGGACCACAACCTGGTACTAACAAGCAGAAATACCCATCTCCACCATTAGAAGCTCTAGTGAACACTGGTTAGTGCTTAGACTCCACACCTCAGGTAAACCTATGTCATCTGCCATGGTGATCTACTTGTGTACTTATCTGGCTGCTTGGTGGGAGCTTTTCTACTGCTATAGCTACTGGTCTCTGAGCCTGACTCCAGACTGTGACAATGTGTATGGATTATTGTTGGACACAATAACATATTGTTTAGTGTCCCTTTAGAGCTGACCTCCAGTATCGGCTAAAAGAAGCAGGTTTAAGGGACTTGTAATGCAGTTGGGAGTGAGTCTGCAAGAGCAATGAATGAGTTAAGTATTACTACTTATTCCTATCCACCTAGACTAAATGAACATTTAACCCTTGAAATGCAGTATTTTTTCTGCAGTTGAGCTTTAAACTAAATCCATTACAAGGTTGACTTTTTTAAAACCAACTTCGTATCAGGAATCTTTTGGACTACCTCAAGTCAGAAGGTACTGCTGGCTTCTTCTAATGACTTTTAGACTAGGTATACACTTGCGGTTGGGGGGCTGTAAAAACAGGTAATTGAGCCACATTTTTACAATACTTCAACCACTCTCCAGCAGCAAAGGCAGCCATATGGGAGTAAACACATGCCACAGCCACAATGCAAAAATTATACCCCCATTCCCATTTGGCAAGTGGTACCAAATGGGGCCAACACCAAGGAGAGCCATGTGGGGATATACAAATGCCATGGATGCAGTGCAAGAATTATCCCCCCTCCCATTCATGTTTGGCAGTAGGGTTGCCACCTTATTACCTGCTGTTGTTGCATGGTGCTTGGGTTTTTAGGGGTCAAAACAAATGATGAGGAGGCAATATAATACCTGTCCTTAGGCCCCTTTCACATGGAAGATCCAATCAAGTCCACCTGTTGGTTTTTCAGGTGAACTTGATCGGATGGTCCATTCATCCCAATAGGCAGTTGGGTGTAAATGGGCTTGTGTTTATACCCAACTACCTCCAGGTTCAATCCAGCCTACTCCAAAAAAAACAAATGAGATCCTTCTCCTTCCATTTAGGCAGATGGAATTGGAAGGTAGTTGGGTGTAAACGGACAGCAGAGTCCATTTAGAACTGGCCAACCATAGAGCAGAGCCAGCTCTGTCTGTGTCATTCATCTACTAAGCTCTGATCAGCAGGGAATCTGTGAGCAGATCTGCTGATCGGGATGAAGTATGCCCCGTATGAAAGGGCCCTTATTAAGATTTTTAGATGATTGTGGGCTGCTGTAATTACCTATCAATCACCTACGCTTGGACTTGTATGATGATACAGTGCTGTGTGGGAGGAGGATTGGAAGATTTTGGCAACTGATAGAGAGAATGGGTTTATTATTAGGCAATTAGATGAACAAACACAAAACAAAGTTAGAAATAATATGTAAACTTGGCCTATTCGTGCATCATTTTTAAATGTATATACAGAATCACAGGTGAAATAATCATTTTGCTTTTTAAAATGCATCTAAATTCATATGGCCTCTTGGCTACATAGAACGGTAGTAAATATCTCTGGTTAGTGGTCCCTGAAGATCAGAGCAGAGAAACACCGCCCTAGGCCAGATAACTGTCTGCCAGCTAAAAAGAGGAAGAAGACACAATCCTTTGGTATTATTTTTCATGTATTATTCAATCAGAGAATTGTAATCTCGTAAGAACAAGTCCTTTCAGGTTGCTAGAAAGAAACAATTGACCCTGGCTTGTGATGTAGTTGACACAGGTGAAAATGTCTGTCAAGAAAAAAAAAATCTACTAGTGTGATAAAACAATGGAAACGCACATTTTTTTAATACTGATACAATCACTTTCCAATGGGAAAAGGCAAAACACACATTTTAGTGGCTGTCAGTTCAGTATTACCTACAGAGAATAGAAAAGAACAAAAAAAGTGCAAATGCTGTGGAGGCTTGTGTTCCTTCAAAATTCTTAGAGGGTATTCTACAAAGGAAGTGAAAATCTGAGGTGTTGCCTGTTGCAACCAGATTCCAGCTGTCAGCTTTAAAATCACATAAAACATTTTTTATATATAATCAAAACTTTACATATTTTACATTGACCTAAAGAGATTATCCATCAAGATAAGGATCATAACCTTGCTCTATCTTTATCTAGTGAGCTGCAAAAGTTTAAAACTTCAGCTCCTCCAGTTTCAAGCTGCTTTTGTATAGCTGCATTTTGGTGGATCTACATTTGACCCAGATCACACAGCCTGCAATGATTGGTGTGGTTCTGAAACGAGACAAAACTCTTATATTGTATGTAGGCCAAAATAACAGGATAAAAATAATTGTTCATCATGAACTTTTCTGCCAAAAAAGAACAAATACAGACACGGATCAGCTGTTACGTCTATGGCTTATTACTCTGAGGTTTGTCTGGAGTTCTTGTCAAACATTTGCTACAGAGTGGAATGTGATCTATTGTTTTGGGGTT
This sequence comes from Staurois parvus, assembly GCF_062004578.1. NCBI lineage: Eukaryota > Metazoa > Chordata > Amphibia > Anura > Ranidae > Staurois > Staurois parvus. The sequence goes on along the minus strand of NW_028318095.1, from coordinate 2,105,438 downwards.
TTTTTGTCATGAAAGATGAAGAAATTGGTTTATAATGAATTCAGGGAATCTTTTTGTTGTTGGGGACTTTTAGGCATTGACCTAAAAACGTGCATGTTAGTTTATGAAGATTACATATTCAGGTGAATTGGGGTTCACTTTAAGGCAAAATAATAGATTCACAGAATTTTCCATTTTCAGCAGATTTAGTTCATTCACCCAACGATCGCCCAATTTTCAACAAAGGTCCATATCGCGATGTAACCGAGAAAGGTATTAACTTGTAAGAACATTCTCGACCAACAAAGGTAAACGTAGGCAAATGTAGCTATGTACTAGCATAGTAGAAAAGGAAGTGTAGGGTTGTTCATAGCTACTGATCATGCACGGTTTTTCCTATTTGATTATTTCCGTACGATTACTGTGCATATTGACGAAAAAAAAAAATTCTAGCTTACATGTGCAGTTTTTTTTTTCGAACAGTCAGAATCGTCTGTCTGAAGCATTATACAAACAGATAATCAACCGATCGTTCCTTGTATGGAAATTTTCATACAATTTTCTTATCATATGTACGGGCCTTAACTGTCAACCTTTTGAACCAGGAAGAGGTTGAGAACAGCATGCTTGTAGTTGTGATTGCTGAAAAGTAAAGCTGGCCAAACATTGAATAGAAAAAAATGCAGTTATTGCTTTTTGACAGGCAACCCTGCCAGCTGTCAAAATACCCAAACTGTCCATACATATAATTGGATTCAGACACTGTTTGGCCAACAATTTTCCACCTACTCTCTCCATTTTCCAACAGAGGGATGTCAGGTGGAGGCAGCTGATTTATTGGGAACTGACTGAAATTTGCTTAATAAATAGTCAAATTCATTCTATTATGTGTACATAAGTGCTATCCCCACCATACCTCAAAGAACTTTAGTCCTGATTAGGGATGAGATAAACTGAGAGTTTTCATTTCACAAAAATGTTGGTGAAATTTTGCAATTTTGGCAAAATGCATTGGTATCAATGCAGAATGCGAAAATAAAATGGTTTATGGTGGCTCTTTGACAGTGCAATGGGATTTAAATGGCTCTTGAGGATTAAGGAACCTATTTTATACTATCTGTAACCTTTTCTTGTGCCATAATATGGCCCCTCATTATTCCACATTTTGTTCCACATTTTGTTCTACAGAAAGAAAAAACCCTGAAAAAATTTGACAGCGCACAAATAACAATCAATAAGAAACTGATAACAAAAAAACAAATACATAGAAAGCTGAGTGAAATAAACTAAATACCCTAAATACACCTCCCTAAAAACAAACACACACCCTTTAAATAAAGCAAATGTCACCTGACCAGCTCAAAGAGCAAAACTAGGAGTTTCTGTTCTGGCCACATTTTGCTAAATTCACTCCCCTCACCTCTAGTTTGGATGAAGTTCCTGACTTTCTGTAAAGTTACTGACTTTTTTGATACTTGCCAAATCTATATTTATTATCTTTGATCTCTAAGCAGGACTGTAGTCATTTTTTTTTTTTTCATTGCATGTATCATTTGGAAAAGCACAAAAAGAAATGCAAGACTTCATTTCTTCAAATTAGCTGGGATGTGTCACGCCTGTAAAATGTGAGTTATAGCCTGTAGCCTGCAGTTTAATATATCATAACAATACAAGTGCATAGCGTGACTCCTCCCTGAACCTTTTATTGATCCAGCTAATCTGTATGGCTATCTTTCACTGACACTTTACACGCACAATAGGTGTAAAATATCTTGACAGCAAGACTGGGAAATGTAAGTCTCAAATTACTTACTGAAAGCCAATTTAATGACAGAAAATGTATTTTTAGAACTTGATACATTGGCCCGCCATTTTTCTTGTATACAGTACATTAAGCCAGGTCTCTTTCATGGGTCCTAAACAAGTTAAGGCAATATTTCTATTCTGAGGACTGTGTAATAAAATAGATGCCAGTGTGTCATTTATTTTTAAAAGTACTGATTTCACACTGTTTGATGTGTAAATGACGTATAAGCATTTGGATGAAGCATTTGATCATTTATAAATGCAACCTCTTGCAACCTTTTTCAGTTCACTGTTTTAAATAAAAATAATAATAAAAAAATAGACACACATTCTACAGATATGCCTTTTACAGCTGAAATTTGGTTTTAGCTCACACTCAATTCACCCTGTTTCTTAACTTCGTATCAAGCCAAAACATTTCCGAGGTGCAAATATTGGGTACTGTTCTACCTCAAATAGAAACAGATTGGAGGTATACCCAAGGCTTTGTTTGCATGGACACCAAGTCAATGTGCATTAGTACCGTGCTCATGGACTTCATAAATGAACGTTACAGTGAAAATTATGCTTGGGTAATTAAGTAAAATGCAAAGGTGCTCTGTAAAGCATTGGCTTCATTTGTGGTTGGTCTGCTCCACAATGGATTGCACAATCCACTACATACTAGAGTTTTTTTTACTTTTACTCCTACATAAAGTAAAAATAAAGGCAAACATTTTTTTCAGTTTTGGATGGAGTGGGTACAAATTAGAACCCTCTCTGTTTATGATATTTACCATTATTAACAAAACTGAAAGTAAAAGAAAATCCCACATTCTGAGTTGTCCTCAACATAGGAATAGTGGGATATCTTCCAATGGGGACACTAGTTCTGAAGACCCTGGTGAAAACCAGAGATCCTCTCACTTTAGAGGGATTTTCTCACTTTCTGTTTTGGCTATTGGACAGGAAGTGAAGAAAAATCTCCCCAATGAGACACAAATAGCAAAAATAAATCTTGCAAGGGTTTAACCTTCCTGTACTCTGTCCAAAATGAAAACATTAGTTTTACTTTAACTTTACAGGTGCCTAATAGAGATGTAAATATCTATAAACATTTTAGAGGGTTACTGTCGGGAATTGAATAGTGCGTAAACTACTCTCACCTCTGGCCTTACCATTACCAAATCTGTCCCAGACCCAAATGTCAAATAAGTCCACACAGCCTTTGCCTTTGTCTGGCTCTAAGAGGGTTCAGTCTATGCAACTTTACATGAAAGAATCACAACCCTGGCTTTCCAAAAGCTGTCATCAGCACACACTAAATATATATCTATATATATATCTATATATATATAAATATATATATATATTGGAATTCACTCAACTTTATTGTAAACGACACAACTCCTTCTGTTATTTTATTAAGCCTCCTACCTTTCAGTATATTTTGTAGGCTATCAGGGGCTTAAGCCTTGTCATTTCTTTAGAAACTAGTGACAAACTAAGCATATAGTTGGAAAACAGAAAAGCCTCTTAATGCATGCCTAGAAAATAAATAGACTTCATTCTCAAGACTTTTGCTTCAACCCTTAGATTATGAGGCGTGATGCACATATGACATTTTTTTCCTCCCCTGAACGCCTTTGCTCCAGGGGAGGAAAACACAGCTAAAAAAAGTCTAAAGCCGCACTTTGCATGCTTGTTAAATTGCTTTCATGCATTTGGTGATAATGCATCCTATTGACCAGAATATTAATTTATCCCGGCCATTAGCATGAATTGACACGCAAACATAGGAAGCCACATAAACACACTGGTGTTAATGCGTGTTAATACACATTTGGAGTTTTCCCACCCAAATGCTTTTCTCCTGAACACGCTTGTGGTGCATTTCTTTTTCTGCCTCTGAATGCCTGTAAAGCTTATATGTGCATGGACACATAGGCTAACATAGATGGTTATTTAGAGGTGGAAAAAAGCCAAATGCCAGTAAACATAGCGTTTTTGATGTCTTGTGTGCCTGCGGCCTGAGAGTCAAAATGCTAATTACCTGTATGCTTCTTAGCACAAGTTAACTTTGAACAAAATTATTTTGTGCTTGTAATTTTGAGCAGCTTGACAATCTACATATAATGTGTGCTACTTATTTAATAAATGGAATAGAAGTTAACAACATTTAATTAACTTAAAGCGGAGTTTCAGCTGAAAAAAAATAATAAAAGTCAGCAGCTACAAAAACTGTAGCTGCTGACTTTTAAAATACAGTCACTTAGCTGTCCTCACCACGGCTGGTTTCACCGGCTGTCTTCTCTCCCTGGATTCTGCATCTTCAGCTTGCGGCTTCACAGCTGGGTGCCCACTGTGTATGCGAAAGAAGCGCTGCACATTGTGAATGGCCCCGTAGTCTTCTGGGACCTGTCATGTGTCCCAGAAGACTACGGGGAGGGAGGGGGGAGAACAACATCCACATCCGATCACCTTAGGCGACCGCAGCGGAAGTGGGAGCAGGTTGAAATGTTGAGGTGGCTCAGCTCAGATAATTAAGTGTTCTTGCATGGCAAGACCACTTACTGTTATCTCACATATATATTCTTCTTATTATAGCCAAATTTACCACCCTAACTCCTCCCACAGTTTTTACACTACATAGACAGTAATATACCGAAACGTGCAGATTGTTCCCGATTGGTGTGCTATTACTTTGTGGAAAGTTTCGCCGAATGGTTCACGAAATATCTGCGTTTTTGTAGTGAAGTTGGTCCCATAGGAATGAATGGCGGAATGTTCAAAACTAGAATGGGAGCTGACAAAAGCTAGAGTGTGAGCTGAAAAATCAGGACATGATTTCTAAACTGCCACCACTACCTCATTTTCAAGCCCTAGACTACTGGTGGAGGCAAGAACACTTCACACAATTTTCCCAGAAATTGTAGCTTTTCTAGTTTATCTTGTAATTAAATTTAAATACTTACACATGTGCATGCCGGAAATGTTAGTTTTGCTTTATTTCGGATGCATTTCTTCATTGAAGTATTTTATGTCATCGTATTTCATTTTCGAAATTAGTTTCACTTCTTCAGCATTCATTTCATATATTTGTTGGTCTGGGTGGATTTGAAAAATTGTGCATTTGTCTGGAAGATTGCTATATATTCGATATGTGATCAAATGGGACAGATTTGAATCAGAAGGATTCAATATTTTTGGACATTAGTCCAACCCCGCAAAAGAAATGGCATGAGTAGACTGGATAATATCAACTGATGTCATGTGCATATGATTCAACAAATGGAACAAAATTTGGATCCATTTGTTATCCGAATTACAGAACAAGTTTGAAAATTTAGTTAATTTCCCTATGGACCCAAACTACTATCATATTGTGTGACATCATACGAATGAAACAAATGCTTTTGTTACTTTTTTTGGATTAGTTGACAGTTGTTACTATGTCCATTTGGAGATTTATTTACATCCGAATCTCAAAATACAAAATTTTTATCCAAAAATCAAAATTCACGTCTGCTACTTACTGTAACTTATATTTTTTTTATGACCATTTAATTTCTGAGCATATGCCAGTCCTATAAAAGGTCATGCTTGGTCTTATTTATGAGAGTATGAAATAAGAGCTGTCTACATTCCTGATAGTTACAATCTGATTGGTTACTTTTGATTTACAAAGACAGCTCCTATTTCAAAAAACAAAACAATGATACCAAATGTCTATTGGACAAGAAAAGATAAGGGTCAGAAAGTAGCATGTCACATGGCTTGTAGTCGGAAGAAAATTTTATACGATACGTTACATTTCCTGTATAAAAAATAATTAAGCATTTAAATTTGAAAGACCTAGGCAGCTCACTGGCTAGAATTAGAATCTATAATATGAATATGATCAACGCGTATAAATACATCAGTGCTTCATATAGTGAACTCGGCGCAGAGCTATTCACCCTGAGGTCATCACAGAGGACAAGGGGGCACTCTTTACGTCTGGAGGAAAATAAATTTAATCTCCAAACATGGAAAGGTTTCTTCACAGTGAGAGCTGTGAAAATGTGGAACAGACTCACTCAAGAGTTGGTTCTGGACAGCTCAGTGCATTGCTTTAAAAAATGCCTGGATTGTTTCCTAGATACACAGAACTGGATACTAATATTTATAAGTAAAGTTGATCCAGGGAATATCCGATTGCCTCTTGGGGGATCAGGAAGGAATTTTTTCTCCTGCAGGAACAAATTGGATCATGCCTTTCTGGGGGTTTTTTGCCTTCCACTGCATCAACTGTGGGTATAGGATTATAACTTTTTTTAATGGTTACACTGGATGGACTTTTGTCTTTTTTCAGTCAGACTATGTAACTATGTAATTATAGCTGTTTTATTTATTTGTTTTATAAAAGGGATCAGTTTAAAAGAAATAATCTTATGAATGTGTATTACCTTTTTATATATGTACACAGGACAGCCATATCTGTTCATTTCTTATAATAGTTGTGCTTTCATCTTAAAAGTGCAGCACAGTGATTGTGCTTTACTCATATGTTTACTCAGTGTAAACCCATATGTCTGTTCTGGCTGGCTAAAAGTAATGCACTCTCTCTGTGGCCTGTCTTATGACTGGTTTCATCTCAGCAGGACAGCAACACATAGCAATCCTCTCTGCGGAGAATTTACAAATCAGCTTACAAAGCATGTAAAAAAGTTACAACAGATAATTTTTCAATAGTAAATGTTCAACTTGTAACTCGAACTATGTAATTGCTGAAAACACGCTACAGTATACAGATTCTGTTAGAAGAACAGGTTATTATCTTTGTCTCAATAATTAAGATAAAAATGGAGATCAATTAAAATAGTTATTAGGAATTCAGACATAGTATTTCATATATGGCACAATAATAAATTATAATTTGTGCAATTTAAGCTAATGTCCACTTTCAAGATCAGGCTGATCTGCTTTTTTTTTAGCAAATGTAAGTTAGCGATAGAACAAGGTATTTAAAGGGAACCTAAATATAAATATTGACTAAAACTATGGAAGCAGTCAAGCTTGAATGGATACATAAAGTGTAATAAAAGGGCTGAAATACAGGGTTTGGACAAAAAACTGAAACACTACATGATTTGCAGTCGTGAAAGTGACACCATGTTTCACATTGAAAGCAGAAGTGATGTAACACTCTTTTGCTTCTGCTGTGATGAGACACCTAGCTAACTCCTAGCTTTCATCATTCACTGCACGAGCTGCTAGTAATACAGAGTTATGTCAGAGCTTACTGAGCTTCAAAGAGCACAAATTGTTGGTGCAGCTTAGCTGGTGCCTCTGTGTTTGAAGTTGTCAATTTATTTGCCATGTTATGAGGTACAGTATCAAAGGTTTTGACAGCATATACTGTTTCCGGGAAAAAAAATCATCTGGAATAAAAAAACAACTACTGCAAAAGTGACCGTAGAGCTCAATCTCAGTTTTCATGGGACTGAGATTGAGCTCAACAATCTCTTTTGCAGCAGTTGTTTTCTTATTTTGGGGTCACAATCCTACTCAATTTACTTTTGTCTCTTTTGGTCAGTTGAGCATGTCGACCGTGCTTACGCTTTCCTGGAAACTGTATATGCCGTCATAACCTTTGATACCGTACCTCTCAACAACACTAATTGGCAACTTCAGTAACAGCCACCGGCTAAGCGGGCACCAACAATTTGCCCTTTATCAGGCTCAGTAAACTCTGACATGGCTCTGTATTACTAGCAGAGTATGCAGTGAATGATGAAAGTGAGGCTTCCCACCTGTCAGCTGGGTGTCTCATCACACAGTGAAAGCAAAAAAAAGTTACATCACTTTGCTTTCAACGCGAAACATGCAACTTTCACACCTGTAAATCATGTAATGTTTCCTTTTTTTGCCTAACCCCTGTATCTTTTCTGGAGAAACGCTAGTTTGGGCTCCCTGTGGTGCAGCTTAAATAAACAACTACCAAAGTACTTGGCAGCTGGCAGCAGCTGCTTCCACCAAGAAACTCTGGTCTACCCTTTCAACAGATATCATGTAATAAAATATCTAGGCTTACGTTAAAACAGGAGGGAACCTTGAGCAGCAATATCTCCAAAAATTAGTTTTGACCCTTTTGTTACTCTTAATGCATCCCATCAAGATTGATAAAATGAGAGATTTAAGGTTCTAATTTGCAACCTAAGGTAACAAGCCCTCTATTACATACTACTTTCGAATTGGATAAACAAGACTGGAGTTTGGGAGGAAACTCCTTTGCGCTAGAGTGGTTGTAATGAAAGTCAATATAGCAACAATCTCTGTGGTTTCCATAGTTTTCTCTGCACACTATTTTTTTTTAAATATTTGATAAATGCACCCAAATAAAAAACAATCAGAATAATTTGCAGTCAGCCAATGATATGACTTTCTCCCACTATGGCTGCGTGATCTGGCAAGGCTCTCATTAAGGTACCTTTGACTGAAGCTTCTCAGGAGTATTAACAATTGGACTTGTCCCAGAATTTTCTATGGACACACCTGGGTCTAGTCATAGTAGCAGTAGTGTTGGAAGGTTAAGAATGCCATTGAGGGGAAGAAAGGAACTGATTTAACACAGCCACCCCGGCCTGATATGTAATTAGTGCTGTTATAGCACTTACAGCTATCCTCAGATCGCTGTATTAGGGGATAATGGGTATTCCTTCACTGTGTAAACTGGCATTCAAAAGGTTACCACAATGGTTGGCTTTCCATGGCCTTAATACCAATAGTAGAGATTTGCTACTTTACGTAAAAAACACAAGTACCCTTTTTTTATTGACAGGGATTTTTTTCCCATTGTCCTATCCTTTTCTTATATTTATATATATATATATACACACAGGGCTTAGATTATAAGATACAAAAAAAATTGAAAGATATAAAATCATAGTGTTGCACAAAGCAACCAGATTTTTTTTCTAACTTATATAGAAAAATGACAGCTGGAATTCAAATGGCTGCTCTGTGCAACATCTCCACTTGCGCTTGAAACAGAAGAGGATCAAGTGTTTTAGGCTCACACCATAAAGCCTACCTTTGAGCTGACAATGCCCAATAAGGTTCTGATTGGCCATATCAACCAACCATGTAATAGCAGAAGCCAGCCATTTAGTAGGAGAAGCTCCTTTCTGGAATTATCTAAATAGATTATGATTGGTCTACCTATTACATGCTTGTTTATTCTGTGGAACAGACCAATCAAAATCTTACTATACAGAGGCAGTTTATTCCTGGTTCTGTCCCAGACAATATTCAAAGTCCAAAAAAGTCAACATTAACCAGAAAAGATGTTAGTCATAATATATATGTATATACACAAATGTGCGTATCTTATATATGTGCATATCTAAAAATATATGCGCATATATAAATATATATTGTACATACATGCAGGTCCACAAGTGAATACATGTATTCATACTCTCATATAACAATGACATTGAGTTTCACCATATTCAAAGCAAGAAAAAAACATATTGCTTATTATAGATCCTTGTTGTTCCAATCTTTTTGTTTGCCAGAATTTTTTTTTTTAATCTTCATCATAATACCTCTCACATAGTCCCATTGGGATTCGGTACCTGTGCATGTGTCCAATATTCAGTTCACGTTAAAAGTACAGAAAACTCCATTCACATTCAGTCTCATCTCTCCGTGTCACAAGGAGTAAGGTTTGTGCTTATCGTCAAATAAAAATTGCAGTGCAAAAATTTAAACATGAATGTTACACAAAAAAAAAATGTTTTTGTTTCTTTTCGTTTTTTATATGGCACGACAGCCTATTAATTCACATACAATATAGTACAATATAACAATAAGGACAGACAAATAGAATAATAATAATATGAACAAAAGAGGGCAAGCTTGCATAGGAATGCAATCAAAGAAAATTAGATTGAAAGCCAAAATGCTTTTTTTGTCCTTGATGGTGATTCCTTGTTCCTCTTTTGTGTAGTTTCTGGCAAGAAATATTTAAGGTGGATGGTGTGTATATAAGAGAAGGAAAAAAAAAGTAAATTGTCTGTGGATATGTGTGACTTTTTTGTGTCTTTACATTGCATTTTCAGTCCTTCCAATCGTACATAAATAATGAAAAAGTCCATTGCACTGTTTTTGAGTTTCCTCTTGACTTTCATCAGTCCAGACCAAATGGTCTATACAGCAGCTTGTAATATAGCTTCTCAGTACTCTGCAGAAAATAAAAAAAGAAATTAATAAATGCCTGAAGCATATGCTGTACTGGCATGGTAAAACTGATTTTTTTTTTAAATCTTCATGAATTCTGTACATTTTTAATTTTGTTTCAGCAATACTTTTGAAATGAATCACCTTTAAAAATTCTGGTTTTGCCTGAGTGTCTTTAATGTCCACTCTTTGACACTCTTTGCTCCTTTCTATCACGCAGTTGCCACAAAATACCACAGAAGTTACATCCCCCCCCCTTGGTTGGCTGCTAGTCCCAAGTATTACTTTATGGGAAAAGGTATCTTTTCACATACTGGAAGAAGGGATGAGCTAAGTTAACCCCTTAGTGTTGGCACCTCCCAGCCCTTTAAGAGGTTTCACCTGCCGAGAGATGAGGTTTCTGATCATGTGACTGCCATGATTGGCTGTCACAGTGGCCACATAATCGGAAAGCTTCTAATCACAAATAGAGATTGGGAGCTTTCCGTTAGTGCAGGTAACTGTGTCAGGAACACATTTAAAGCCCACTTGCAGAGAGGACACATATATATGTACAGCTGGTGGGAAGGAGTTAAGATCTGAACTCTGTCCAAACTCAGGTTACCCCAACCCTAGGAAAGATATCACTTGATTGTGTCTTTGCTGGCCCAATGAACTGTGGGAGGGAAATTCCCTTATATTAGGTCAATAATGTCATGAACATCCCTTCCCCTTTGTATACACGCAGCTGCACAAAGGAGAAACTCCCACCCACAGCTCATTGGACCAGTAGTAAAACTAATTTCTGGGTTCAGACCAAAATCAGTTTGGACCAAACCCAAGTTGATCTCTACTTGGAAACACCAGGTATTTTTTGGCCATTGCTATGAAAGAAGGAGTGGTGGTAGAGGTGTTTGGAGATTAATTATCTGGGTCAGGGAGTAGAACTCTAAATAGATTCCATCAAATGGGCATGGTGACTGAATCTCTTTAAAGCTTACCTCCACCAAAAACGTTTTATGTTTAAATAGACTGGGAAAGAGGTAAAGTCTTTTTTCCAGATATGTATTGCCATCTGTGTCACTTACAGAGAAATTTGTCATTACAGTGACAAAGTGGTAGAACGTTTGATAATTTTTTGGTGTCTGTGCCCTTTTGCTCAGGTGACAACTGTTCCCCTAAAACAACAGCCACTTTTACATACAGTAGTATATGTTAATTCAGACTCAATTACACTATCAGTTGTAGATGCAATTATTTTTAAGGAGTGGTTTGGACAAAATATATTTTGGCACAGACATAGAATATAATTTAATACAATCTACGTGTAAGTCATGGTGGAGAAGCTTTCTCTGCACCCTCTGCAACACCACAAATGGATGATACGAAAAGTGGGTGAGGCTTCCACTGCAACTTTTTAGTAATGTTGCTCAACAATGTTCCTACTCAGAAGTCTATCACTGGTGTGGCAGCAAGGGGCTGCTATGGATGATCTCTGCAGAATCATGTCTACAGGATTCATGTGTTGAAAGGTTGGATCAAAGCCCCTACTTAGTGGCTCTTGCTTAAAGCCCCATTCCAGCCTACCATTCTCTGTTCTTAACAATGCACCCTCAACAGCTTTTTTTCCTATTAGTTTTTGTCATACTTACCTTTTTTCAGATGTAGTCATGTTGGTTTGCAGAGTACTCGTACTCTTCACCTCTGCTCCTGCATTGGGTGGTTCTCAATGTTACAGAAAGCAGAGTTTATGTCAATATAATGTGAGGGCAGGGTGGGGGTCCATGATGTCCTGCATTTACAGGATGTCCTTAGTTAGCTAGGCCTCATCAACCCTGGAAGACTGAGGATGTCTAGTGCCAAATGGAAATATTGCTTGGGCAGCACAGGAGAGGAGAAGAGTATTGCAGCCAAGCTTCCTTTTTATATGACTGAAGCATTAATATGTATAAGCTGCAGTTGGGCTTATACATTTGCAAGGTGCAAAATACATTAAACAAATACATTATAACGTAAAATAAAAATGTGACAGCTGTAGGGAAACAATATAAAGATTTGGGGGCAATTAGCTATATACAATATCCACATAAACATTTTAGACTTAAGAAAAACAACAAAATAATCTTTATTTACACAGTATAGTAAAGGCGCAAACATTTGACCTTGAGGAAAGTGATTTGTAGAAATGCAGGACTGGTGGTTTATTATGCTGAGTATCCACTAATTTGCTGAAATGCAGTGTGTATAAATGTTTAAACTGCTACCAGTACATATATATATATATATATATATATATATATATATATACAGTATATATGTGTGTGCATTTAGTCCAGTGGTCTCCAAACTGCTGCCATTTGTTTGCCTTTATCCTGCCTATGGGGCAAATTTCCTTTCATTGATGCAAAACACTATTTCTCCCACTGCCCCCAACAATGGGGCATAACTCCTGTTACTGACGTCAACAATGGGGCACTATTTCTTTGATTGACATCAATGATGGGGCCCTATTCTTTCCAATAACACCAACAATGGGACACTATTTCTCCCACTGACACCAACAATGGGGCACTTTTCCTCCCACTGACACCAACAAAGGTGTACTATTCCTCGTCTAATGCCAAAGATAAACTGTTTACTCTCACTGATGCCAGGGCAATTTCTGCTGCCGTGGCCACAGTCCAGCCCCCCTAAAGTCTGAAGGACAGTAAACTGGCCCTTTGTTAGAAAGTTTGAAGCCACCTGATTTAGGCATTTGTATGCTTTGTCAAGTTTTCCCATGTATTTTATAGCAATAAACGTGTTTTTTCAGAGTAAGCCTTCACACAGCAACTATAGCAATAATTCAGCAAACGTCTTTCATTGCTCTGGCTGCTGTAAACTGATAAAAGATAAGATCAGGTTGCTATTGGTTTCTATGTACTTCACTCTTGGCCTGTGCCCTGCCTTATTAACTCATTCCGCCTCTACATAGATTTATAATTTTTGTATTATTGACTTAATTACTTACATAATTCACCTGTAAACTGTCCTTGACTGTTTGGCCCCAAATATCCTACGTCCAGAAAATCAATGGCATTGCGCTGGTGACCCCTCATGATGTCGCCTTTTCTTGGTCCTGTTGAATCTTTTGAAGACGTTGTACCAGATGAACTGTGACCCCCTGGCGATGGGAAATTTGGCTTGCTATATGGCATGAGCACTTCATCTGGAGCAAGACACAAGAGTCAGTCAATCAAAGATCACTTTTTCAGCTTTAGATAGAGTTAGGGAGAACCCTGTCAAGTGTTATTTGTACCTGGATCTTTGTTACGGAGATCTAACCTTACTTACTGTCAAGTGGGGATAGCTCACCAACTGTAACACAGCCATTAAAAAAAAGCAGAGTAAGGGAAGTTATATAACCTGTCCTCTTTTTAGTGCTGTCTCTGTCCCTTGTCAATTTTACTTTACTTCTTACCTTGTAAAACCCATAAAAAGTATAAAAAAAACAGAAAGCTATCAGAGATTAAAAAATGATGTGCAAAAAATTAGGGAAAACAATTGCACTGGTGACAACTTCAAAATATTTTTACTGTGATTGGGGGGATGGGGGATTCCAGATTTTGTGCATACTTCACCACTGGAATTTGTGAGGAATAAGAAAGCAAGGGTGTAATGGCACCCATCAGTGTCTATGCCAATATCCAAACATATCTAACGTTGATAAAATGACCCTTATATCAAATTATCTTACTAGATATAGAAAGTAACATCATTTTTAATATTCCTTTAAAGCTGCATGCTAAATTATTTAGCAGCCAAATGTGAGAGGGCATTCTTGTACTGAAATAGCTTCCACACCTGTCTAATTATCTTGATTGCTGTTCTTGCTAAATCTGTAGAAAGCGCTGATCTTTAAAATATTCCCATTAATTTAAACACAAGCTCTGTTAGTGAACATTATATGGGGGGCTCTAAATGTGCAATTATAGAAAAAAAATAAAAACAGTACTATAGATATGCTTTAAAATAGAGAACTGGGAGTAATTGTCAACCTGCCATTATCCCTTAATTAGGTTTATGTTGAAGCTGCTTGATGATGTGGCAGAAAATGCTTTTAGCGGATTATAGGACAGATAATAAAGACAAGGGGATCTGTATTATAATGCATATGTGAATTTATCAATAGTGAATTCAGTTGTTTGTATTGAACGTTACTGTTCACTTTTCAACACTGAAGCAGGTTACCACAGTTAAAGGGAATTGTTCCTGTGTTCACATATATCAGATTTGCAGTGTGTAAAGGAGCTTGCTGGCTCTCGCTGCCTAACACTGATCTGCAGATTGCTGGATTCTTAGGGGTGTGAAGATAGGCTTTACTCACACTTTTAATTTAAGATTTTACCTGATTACCAGTGTCAGGATATGCAGCAGCTGACCCTGAAAGGAACTGGAAATCATTTTTAATGGATTTGTCTACCTAGCATGTGAGATATTTTCCAAAAATGAACTGATTAGGATCTTAAAAAGAATGAGTTCTCTTCCTGTAATCTGCTCCAGTGCAACTCATGGTTGCCCTCTGCATGGCTTGCTTCACTTTGTAGACTTCAATGGCCCTGACTGTTTGCGCTGCAATAGCAGGTTAGGAACATATAGGGGATGATTTACTAAAACCGCTGCACTCAGAATCAGGTGCATCTGTGCCAATCAGCTTCTAACTTCAGCTTGTTCACAGGGGCGGACTGACCATTCGAGTACTCGGGCACTGCCCGAGGGCCCGGGGTCAGTAGGGGGCCCCATTAAATGCCCCTGGTACCTTTTTTATAGGCTTTTTGGGTGTGCTTTGAGTGTGGGAAAGGACACAGGGGCCCTATGATCCCCTATGGCCCGGGGGCCCCATGAGTTGTCAGTCCACCCCTGCTTGTTCAATTAAGCTTAACAATAAAACCTGGAAGCTGATTGGTTTCTATGCAGAGCTGTACCAGATTTTGCATGCTTCTGTTTTAGTAAATCCCCCCATACTGTCAGCCCCACAATACTAAAGGTGCAGGTAATGTCATCATGACTCACCACAGTTTCCCAAGAAAGCTGAATATTTTGTGGATTTTGAGATCCCAGCTTTCCCAGGAATGAAGCACCTCCTACAAGAGTAAGAAGCCAGTGCCAAGGTAATTATTTTTTAAACATTTTTAGGAGATTTTTTTTCAAGCATTTTGTGTTTGGGGTTAAGAAACTGACAGTAAAGTGGACCCTACATTTTCATGGATTAAAGTAGTCTGTCGACCGATATTACAATGTTATTATAGTGTGCCTGAAAGTGGATTCACAGACCATTTTGTTTCTTGTTTAGTTTTAGATAGATTAGGAAATGATTCTAGATAGATACAGGCTATCCTATTGTCGTGCCCATCAAGATAGAAAGTCATGGGAAATCCAAAATGTTACATTTGTTACCAGAACTAGATTTAAAGGTTAATCTTTCAAGAGGGAAAACTTATAGTGGCGACTACTGTCTAAGATGAGACACTTTTTATTAGAGATTTCCTCTCTCTTCCTTCTGCATCTCTGGAACAGAAACTGAAGAAAAATCTTCCCAGTAGAAAACAGAACAAAATAACAGTTTTAACCCTTCCCATGTCTATTATAAAGCATTACTGCTGCTTAACCAATCAGAGTCAACATCTTACTGCAGCCAGGGCCATCTTAATGCATGAGTCCCAGGTGCATAGGGGGCACCTGCACCCTCCCCGGCAGTTTCCTCCAGTACTTTGTAGGGGTTAAGGAAGAACCCCCGAGGTGGAGCATTTTATCACTGCTGCTGCTTGTGTGGGCAGCATGTGCACTACTCTAATCACAAGGGATGAATAGGAGAAGAGGGCCAGTGGGAATCAGAGAAGTACATATCCTGCCCACACAAGCAGTAGCAGCAATAAGATACTCCACCTCAGGGGTTCTTCCTTAATCTCTGAAAATTGCCAGAAGAGCACTGGAAACTGCAAGGTGGTGTAGAGGAGGAAGTGGTGTCGTTAGAGTGTAGATTTAGCCCAGTGACAGGTACCAGAACAGGTCAAATCTGTGACCGCAGCTTCCCTGTGCTGCTCCGCTTGAGGAGACCATATCTGTATTATACATTACTGCACCCCATACTATACCCTCCTGACCTCCCTTGTACTGTGTCCTCCTGCCCTCTGTACTGTGCCCTCCTAGCATAAGTTAGCAACACCCACTTTTTGCAGCATCCCGCTATGCGTGTCACATGTCACCATCTCCCTGGAAGTGACATTATTTTCCCCAGGGGCCCATGATGCTATTAAGATGGCCCTGACTGCAACCTCATCTCTCTCTCTTTTTCTCTCTGTAAATCTATTTCAGAGTACCACTGCCACTGGAAAGCATAACAAGGTATGAGCTCATTAACTGACAGGTGTGAGAGCTGTGTAGACAGTGATAAGCCAAAAATATGAGCAAAGCCTTCATCTTTGTGTGATTATGATACATATAGTTACATAATTAGTCTGGATGAAAAAAGACACAAGTCAATATAGTGCAACCAATATATTTTATAATCAATGATCTTTTGGGGGGTATTTGTATAGTTTGCCTACTTCACTACTTCAAAAATGAGCAAACCACGTGAAAACAAAACAGCTTAAATGTCTCTCAAAAGGGATCAAAAAGTTTACCCTGTTTTTGGTTCTTAAAACGTTCCAAGATGGTTATACGCTTTAACTACCCTAAAATGTATCCACTTGTTCTATTATATCAATTGCCAGAATTCACTAATGTTATATGACTTACTGTTACCTGATCCAAATGTCTGTTTATTTTGCCGGTCTGTGGAGCCAAGCCATTCCTGTGTTTGTCGCTGCCGTTCTAAGGAGGTTCTGCCATGTCGTTCCAGAGACGCCTTTGTGTCATCCATGTTTGACGTGTGCCTCTCGAGGGAACTGCCTTTCCTCTCTGGTGGACGTTGACAGGGCAGTTGCTGTCTTAAACTCTGACAAGGTGGAGGCTCTGGTGGTGGTGGCAGATCTGAACAGGAAAGCAACAGAGATGACTTGAGTGACAAAAGAATCAGTATGTACTGTAATGCTGGATAAAAGTTCTGAGAATTCCTTCGAGCTTAAGAAAAACATATCCATCCATCCCAGATTGCTAAAATGTTTTGGTCACATAATGTGAATACAGGATACTTTGGATAGGTCACCACTGATCTTAAAAATTAAAGCGAACCACGTTGAATGTTTTAAAGTGAAAGTTCTAAGAGCAGATACTACAATAATCTTGCAACTACCTTTATTAGATTCATCTCTGTCTCTCTCTCTCATTTAGTTTCCCTTTGTTACTGTGACTTACCTTTTCTTAACTTCTGGGCTTAGCCCTGCAAATCCATTGTCTGGTAAGCAGGGGCGGCCTGACAACTCATGGGGCCCCTGGGCAATAGGAGATCACGGGCCCCTGTGTCCTTGCCCACACTCAAAGCACACCCAAAAAAAGCCTATAAAAGGTACCAGGGGCATTTCATGGGGCCCCCTACTGACCTTGGGCCCTCGGGCAGCACCCGAGAGCTCGAATGTCAGTCCGCCCCTGCTGGTAAGACTGCCTCAGTGATCATTGGCACAGGTGCATAACAGTTAGTGGACTCTAGCCATGAAGTAAGGTCAGGCTGCAGTAGTTATGTGAAACCAAAATTTAGAGAGGAGCACAGAAAAGGTTTTTCTTGCTAATGAGCACAGTGCCTGTGCTTAGGTCGAACTTTTACATTGCAAGTTTTAATTTTCCAATATATAAATTTCCAAGACCATGAATATACTGTAAGAATGCAAGATCATATGTGCCAATGAACAAACCTAAGTCAAATGTGGACAGTAGAACATAAGATATATCCATGCAGTACACAATACAGAATTGAGCCTATGTTTGTGGGTGATTTAACAGGCCAAAAGAGTACTTTATTCTGTCATAAATAGGTCACAAATAGTACAATTAAATATTTCAACACAGACTCTCCTCTGTCACATTAGCATTGATGAGGATCCCTGCACAGTTCCAAAATGTTGCATTGGACCATTTGTGATCTATCTTGAATGCAATATCATACTCTCTTGATCTTTTATTTGGAAAACTGGTAACATATTTAGCCATATATTACAGTGTATCACAAAAACGTATATATGACAAATACATTAGGAAATAGGATATCTTTCTTACATTTCTATACATTTTTGGTTAAACGTTTTCAGTCACAATCAGTTCACCTTGAAAGACACTATTTCATAAATTGTAGTGTTATATGATGAGTGTAGCATGAAGTTTCAGGTCTGTCACCCTTCATCAATTTTACATTCAGCCATACTCAGTTAGAAATACCATAAGTGGGACAGTCTGCACAAGTTTGAGTTCCAGGTCTTTTTTTTAAATTTTATATTAAAACCCTGAAAAGCAAAATGATGCAGATTAGCTTACCATCTGCCATTCCTTCCCTGCGAAGAGAGGATGGCTGGTCGATGCGGCCTCCCTTGTGTTTTTTAGTAGGCCTTGGCCTTTGGCTAGGATTTATGGCGGAAGAGTTACTCTCCGAAGAGAATGGGCTGGCTGGTCTGGGCTTTTGAGAAAAAGACTGCATTTTGCCTATAAAAAAAGAAAAGAATGAAATGTGACCACACTAATGGATTTGCATATTTTCTGTGTTTTTTTTTTTTTTTTTGCATACCGATAGAGCTCTAAAATACATCTATACAAATAGATTAATGGCCTGATGGCCTGTGTTGATGTCATTGGTTTGAGGCACTTTGTTGAAATCATTCATAATTCATCGATAGCTGCATTTGACCAGCAATTGAACTCCTTGTGAACTGTATTTGACCTGCAGGTTTTGCATAAGCATAGACTTCTATGGGAAAGCAAAATCATTTAAAATAACCATTGACACAGGCCCTTAGCCAGCAGAACAGAGGCTACACTGGATTTGAAAGCTTCTACAAACCTGTCTTACATCAAATATTCATAAACAAATGGGTGGATATACACCAACATCCCAAAGATAAGTATCTCAGTATAAGCAACTCAGTGTCATTTGTTAACATATTTTAGATTTCTCTTTTCATCTTTTTTCAGAAAAAGGTGTGGAAATATAAGGGATGGGATATTATAGTGCAGTGTGAGCCACAAGTGCATTAAATGTTGCCTGGTTTAAGCAACATCTAATACCTGCACAGAACTGTAAAGCAGCACCAAGCTCTGCTTTAAAGAAGAAAAAAATCTGTGTTGAAATTGTGTTGAAAGGGTTACAAAACACAGCACTTTAATATATACCGTAATTGCCAGTGTATAAAGCGACTGGGTGTATAAACCGACCCCCTAATTTTTCAGTTAAAACACAGGTTTTGGGCTATACTTGTTTATAAGACTTCCCCTCTTCCGAGGCAACACCATTTAAAAACATCAGATTTGAATAAACATCAGATTTGATTAAATATACACCCATTAATCTGTCAGCCCACTGGATGTGCGGTAATACTGTATGTACGGTAGCTACAGTTATACAGTATACAGTATACCGCGCTGAGCCAAGCTGGCTCAAAACAAACGTCCCTACGGTAATCTGTCAGCTGCTGGATGTGCGGTACTACTGTATGTATGGTAGCTTCGGCTACATTCAGTATACTGCGCTGAGCCAATCACAGCGAGTAATGTATTCTATTAATGAATACAAAGCCTGCTCGGATTGGCTGAGTTAGAGAGGCAGGCTGATGATGTCACAACCTCAGCCAATCCGAGCAGGCTTTGTATTTATTAATAGAATACATTACTCGCCGTGATTGGCTCAGCGCAGTTTACTGTACGTAGCCGAAGCTACATACATACAGTATCACCGCACATTCAGCGGGATGACAAATTAGGGACATTCGTTTTGAGCCAGCTTGGCCCAAATGAACTAAAGGTTCACATTGTATACCCAGCATATAAGACAACCCCTGATTTTTGGTGTATGTTTTTAAGTATAAAAAGTCATCTTGTATGCCAGAAAATACGGTATATGGTAAGTTCATTAGAGGTACAGTAGTTAACAGCAGAAACCAGATTTTAGCTCACATTTCTTAGCCAAGATAGCAGATTTTAGATGATTTACTGTCGGTTACTGTACTTTGTATATTGCTCACTGTGTTATTACATTAAGGTCACTGGGATTATTCAAGAGTAATATAAAGTAGGCCATAGCAACAAAATATAACTTATATTTTCACTTATCTGGGATCAGTAAATTGGAAATCTGCCTGGTTGCTATAGATTAATGTACTGTGCAAATCAACAAATGTTTGCCCTGCTAAATAGATGTCTCTGTTTTGGTTAGACCAGGGCAGGGCCAGATGCTTTTGGGCCTTTACATTGCCTTGGACCCTGTCGGAGAGACCTCCTCCAGAACAGACAGAAAGCCAGGCTTCTAGTCACAACAGCCTGTTAACGTGACATATTTTCATTTTGAAATTTCACAAGAGGGTGCATAATAACATTTATCTTTGTCCTGCACTCTCCAGGAGATTCTTCATAGGAAAAGATAGAGAACTCTTGATGGTTAAAAAAGACCACACCAAGGGGGTTGGAAAATTCTTCCTGACATGGTTCTGGAAAAAACTGGGTTAATCAACCCTGCCTGACTTTTAGCAAAAGTATAAAAAAAATGTACAGCCTTTAATGGAAAAAAAATGTTTGCTTTAAAAATCTGTGTTTCTTTGGATGTAAACACAGGGAAAAAATACATAACTGTATATTTCCTATACGTTGATATTTATATATATAACATATATAACGTATGCAAAAGAAGAGAAGCATTATACAATTCGTTAAGCATAATAACAGTGATGAAGGCAATTAAATACATCCAAATATAAAGAATCAGTTGTTCATGAGCACCCGTGAAAACATGACTGCACAAGATGTAAGTTTCCATCCACCAAATGCCATGCAAGTTAGGTTAGGCCAAACACATGACACACTTTCATGGAAAGGAAAGAAAGCTTGAGAAGAGCAAAGCCATCCCTCATGCCAGAGGCACCAGACTGAAGCTACCAACCTGCTCTGGACAGGCTGGTTCCATTGAGCGTAAAACCAGCTTTATCTGCTGCTGCAACCAGTGACTGTGCAAAGTTGCCGCTCGTAAATATCGAGTCATCAGAAGAGCTAACTACACTAGATCTACTAGAAAATATTCGATCCTCATCGGATGCAGACCCCCATCCATTTACCATAGAACCTAAAAATAAAGGCAGGGGTCTAGTGAGTTCTACATAGGTATATCTGCTGAGCATATTTCATGTCAAGAAAAAAATAACATATATATTAACCATATCAATTATACAACCTTTTCAGTACATTCTCTATTCTATCCAAAAAAAGATGTCAGTATCCTGTTAGCCTTAATAATAGACTTACTGATAGATTTGCATTACTTAATTGCGACTGGAAGGGAGCCATCCCCATTTGTGTAGACATTCTGTATTTAGTCCATGGCTGCTATTTATGTTATAAAAGAAGAGAAAAGCTATGGATCACTGTTCATACAACTTGCCTTAAAGCTTGCCTATTTGAAATGTGAAATGGAACACTTTGCAACTGATTAGTTATCGTCCTAGTATGTATTCACTACCAATACCCAAGCAGCTTTAGAGATATTATTTTTCTTTTAATTCCCCTGAATCTCACGGGGATGTGAACACTCAATAGTGTAAAATCAGCCTTTTTATGCTTAATTTAAAGAGGGTCTCAGTAGCCCAAAAAATGTGTGATCAGACTTTGATGGAAGCATCCAATCCCTGATTTATGAGCCTTGTGCCTTCTGGGGCAGAAAAGGTAAATCTTTTTATTAAGCCGCTGCCCTGGAACTAGTATGCAGCACGGGTCAGGGAAGGCTGCTTCCATCAGCCCTTAATCACATAGGTGATACCTGGTGACAGAGTCTGTTGCACAGAGAATAATACACAGTTTCTTTGCTGCCTTGTTTTATGTAAGAAACACATTTTCAGCAGAAGTCAGAATGTGTACTGCGACCTGCAGTGAGAAGATAACACATTTCCTACAAATTTGTATGGGAAAGCGGAGTGTTGGTGCTGGGCAGTAAATCACTCATGTGTCTTCTTCTCTAACATTAATCTTAAAGGGAAAATCTATTGGAAGGAACGCACACTGAGAACACCCATGTTCTTTTTAGTCAACACTGTTCCTGCTATTTACCTGCTGCCAGGAAAATGAGCATCACCAAATAAAACCCTGAAGACAGGAAATGAAAACCTAACATGTCAGTGTGATACCAAATCCTGCTTGGGGAAAAAAACCCTGTGTGTTAGACCTGGTTCACACCAATGCGTGTTGAAATCTGCTGCGGGAAAAAAAGTCCCTGACCCTTTCCAAAAATGCAGCCGCTGAAAATGCATAAATGTAAACATGTCCCTTAGGAAACCATGTTAAATGAACTGTAGAGAGTTTCTGCAAAATTCAAAAAGCATTAAAAAATGCATAGGTGTGAACCAGGCCTTAGAGAGCAGGGTTCTGCTTGGATGTGTTCGTGGTTGCAGATATGTATAATTTTGGACAGAAGTTACAGTGTATGAAAACCTAGGCTAAATCATGCATATGTAGGGAACTGTTATTTTATACACTAGTTGTGGTTTGTTTACATCCATATACAGCCACTACCATAGAGGTCCCATTACAGACAAGTCCCTAGGTGTGCTTCCTGCCCCTACAAAGAGGTCAAGAAACCCCAGGATGTTATATAGTTTGTTTTCCAGGAAGTATCAGGCAGAGGGTTCCAGCCTGCCATGTGCTGTGTATCTGGGGAGAACTGTATGGTGATTCTGTGAGTAATGATCCAGATTAACAAGGATGCTATCTATGTAGTTGTTACTGAAGCAGATTAGGTCTGCCTCTGTTATATTTCAACTTCTGTATAGGAACCCTAATATCTCTGTAAGAGAGAGATTTGTGGTTCATTATCATTATTCTATTTACACACAGCAGAATCCTTATAGTTGTCTATATATATATATATATATAGATCAGTGTTTTCACCTGCATACGACTGTCAGGTGAACTTTCTGTTAATTGCAGTGTATCTTTGCAGCCTCTTTGCTTGAAGAGCCTTATTGGTCTGGATCTCTCTTTAGCTAGGATTAGCATAGGGAGTGTTGGATAGATTAGGCTAGAGGTAGGTTAGGCATCCGACGGCCACTTAGACAGATAGAGGCCCGGTTGCAGTGACAGCCCAGTTTAGGGATAGGGACTAAGAGTAAGGATAGATAGGGCATTTTATCCTTTTAGGTGATGCATCGCTGATCTTCAGACAAGCAGTGCAATCATCCGCATGTTACTTGGACGCCATCACAGCATCTAAAGTGGAAGCATACATATTATGGACTCTCACCTCTCCAGGGGCCCCTGCAACCGGACTGCGCTATAACCCATGGCTGGAGGTATTCTGTATACTACATGCACATATACCCGGGTATAATTGCAACCTCCCAATTTATGCTAAATTGTAATTCCTGAATGTTATTCTTATGCATCCTGTTTTATGTGGCTGCTTTATATAAACTTTGCATTAATCTCATACAGGTGTGGTGACATGTTTTCATGTTAGAAATATAAGTTGGGTGCATTAATACTGCTATGTATAGTTACTTTAAGTTGTCTACCTGTTACATTCCTAGAAAGGGGTGAGTCTCCTCAATTGCAGGATCCCTATTCTAGGTGGAGGCACTGCCATTTGTATTATCACACCCCCCTCTTCCATATAGCGAAGGCTCAGGATTGCCTACTCATATACAGGTTAGCGCCATAGCTTGTTTGGTGTGGGTCATTTCACATAACCCCCCCCAAAACAGGGCTACACATACAAACAGGGACAGTGCAACAGGAAATTTGTATCCTTATAAGTCCATCAGTAGAAGAGGTAATAGGATTGTAAATGAAAGAAAAAAAGAATGGAAAAAGTTGGGCTGTAAATTATGTATGGAGATGAGGGCAAGATAATTCCATTTATAATAATGCATTGAAATTGGCATCTCTGGATTGCAATGGGCTGCATGTGCCATTGGCATATTTAGTGTTTGAAAAAAAGCTTTGTGTGAATGTAAGAGATAACTTATGAAGAACACACATGGATGGGGAAACAAGGATACCAGTTTTTCAGGCATTTGTTTTGGTCTGTTGTGGGACTCCATAATGGCACAGTAAGGCCTACTCCTATCAAATGCTCACTGCTTCTGCTATGGCCTCCTCACTTCCCACATTTCATCCACTCATAGCTGATCTATACAATACTGCCACTGCCACATTTTACTGCCCTAGCTGTGGACTGAATCCATCATTTGTACCCACAACAGGAATATGGCACACCAAGATGCAAAAAAAAAAAGTCAGCCTTGAAGGAGAAATAGGGTCAAATTTCTTTTGGCCCTTCTTCTCCTATGGATCACAAGAGTGCACTGCATTCTGCACTCCTGTGACTCGTTTTTAGCTGACAACGGACTAAAGTCTGCTGTCAGTTGACATCACTGAGCTGGTCCAGGCTCTGGAAAGATCCCAACCTTAATGTCAGTATACACTCAAATGCCTGGACAGACAGCTGGCTCAACCTCTCAATGTTGCTGCATCCACCTAGGTTAGTATAACTGTTTTTTTTTTATATATTCCCATACTTATCTTTTAATTATACTAGTCAGCAGGTACAAGTTCTATTCTTACATGTTACATGCTGGATGCGGTGCTTTTTAAAAGAACAGCATTTGAAATATATGTCATTGGAATAATCCATACCATGCTCCCTCAGCTGGGAAACTACTCAACCCCATACTGGCTCATACTAGCAGGATTATGGTGCATCATTTACTTATACTCTATAACAAAACAACCATGGTATCTTTCCAGAAAGTAGAACAATACACCCTTAATGTCCCTCCTCCCACAGTAATATCCTAACAATGATTTGTATTTTACAGTGACACCAAGCATTAGTTGATTGATAGCTATTCTTGCTAACACCAATAGAATTGGGCAACAATCAAGATGTATATGATTAACAGTAGACATACCAGAGCAAACTCTTTGAAAGTGGGCAGCTTATTCCCAGACTTGATAGGTTATTATTTTCATGAGCCAAGTAGTACTGGGTGTGCACAAAGAGATGCCAGCCTTCAGGATACAAACCTATGCATCTCAGTGTTTATCTGGGTAATGTGAAAATTATTGAACAATGATCTAATGCCCAGTCTTCATTTATTTTCTATGGCCAGATCTAGAAATGTGTCAGCTCATATGGGATCAGACATTATAATTCATTTATTCAGACAGATATCACTGAATTTGTGGCATATTTAAAATACATAACTACATTTTAGTCAGCTTTTCCTAAATCTGCCCTAAAGAATATGTGAATATTGCATAAAATGGCACGCTTAATGCACAAGCTGACATTGCCTCTGTCTGATCATTTTAAGAAAGAGAATAACATTAGTTCTTAATTAAAGAGGAAAACTATTTATAAGTCTGTCTGTTGGAAGTTTTTCTCCTCGCATGTCATAGGATTGCTTCCCCCAGTAGAATGATCTGTTGATGAAAGCCTACTTTCATGTGTTAACGTTGTTTAAAATGCATGAAGAGTCTTGTCTTTTTGTAGCAAATCAAACATAGTTTCAAAAACCAACTTTAACTTGATGTTTCAAATGAATGCATAATAAGAAGTCCATGAACTGGAATGATTGTGAATATCTGCATGGTGGCATATGCAATAAACACGTTCTGTGAACAGAGAAAGGGCCAGATAAACAAGCAAATAAAAGCTGTCACATTCAAAAACATGGAAGTTAAATTATTAACTTTTTAAATAAAAAGGCATTACCTATCTTGTTTTATTAAATTATATTTAAAGCAAAATTTTTTTTTTTTTTTTTGCTATCGGCCCATTAACCACTTGCCCTCCTGAGGATTTACCCCCCTTCCTGACCAAGCCATTTTTTGCATTACAGCGCTGCATTACTTTAACTGACAATTGCGCGGTCATGCAACTCTGCACCCAAATAAATATGTACGCCCTTTTTTTCCCCACAAATTGAGCTTTCTTTCGGTGATGTTTTATCGCCTGTGCATTTTTTTTTTGCACTATGAAAAAAAAAGACCAACAATTTTGAGAAAAAAAAACAATATTTTTGA
Source organism: Staurois parvus (assembly GCF_062004578.1). Taxonomy (NCBI): domain Eukaryota; kingdom Metazoa; phylum Chordata; class Amphibia; order Anura; family Ranidae; genus Staurois; species Staurois parvus. The sequence goes on along the minus strand of NW_028318095.1, from coordinate 2,079,281 downwards.
CTTTTTGCTATTAAACATGCCCAGTAAAAAAATGTAAAAAACAAATTTTGTCATAAATTTACGTCAAAATGTATTCTGCTACATGTCTTTGCTGAAAAAAATCCCAATATGTGTAAATTAATTGGTTTACATGAAAGTTATAGAGTTTACAAATGGCGGTATATATATTGGGATTTTTTTCTATTTTTTATATTTACTATTAATGGCGGCAATCATTGTACTGACACTGTACTAATGGCACTGGGCAGGAAGGGGTTAACATGAGGAGCGATCAAAGGGTTAACTGTGTGCTGGGAGTGTTTTACTAGGGGTGGTGTCAGTGTGCTTTGCTGTAATCACACTTCTTTTGATGGCTGTGCTGTGCACAGCCATCCAAAGCAGTGTGCCCAAGCTGACAGGGAAGAGAACTGTTAGTAAACAAAACAGTTCCATCAGAAATCGTCGGAAATCACTGGGCGTAGGCAAGTAACCACCGGCCAGGACAGTCATGACCGCGACTGGCGGCGCAGGTATCATGCGAGCGCGACTTCCGTGTGCCCCCTACCTGGCAATACACAATCATGTATATATACTTGATTTTGCGCACCCGTGCCACCCTGTGGCAGTATATCTGTTATAGGGCGGTTGGGAAGCAGTTAAAGAGAAATACCTTTACTTCTTGTCTCATAAACTCAGGAAGCCAGAGTAAATCTCAGTTTTGGCTTTGACAGTTTTGTGTGACACTTTCAAGGTAGCAAGAGGTTGACTCTTCCACATGATTATCTTGACACTTTAAGATCCAATTTTTCCTGCCTTAGTTTATGTCTGCACTACTTCTCAAAAGGCCACGGCAAAGGTGTTGCTCTTATAAGCATTATAGAGAATCCATCAGGATATTTGGTGTAATGATCACTGCAATTAACTTGAAATAAAAAAATTCTGGGGCACATATTTTAGCAATGGTGTCTATTGATATAAATAGTCAAAAAGAGATTTGAAGTTGACCTTCGACAAAACAGCTCAGTTAAAATATGAACTGTTTTACCTGTTGAAATATTTGTAATACTATTCATCTGGTTTTGTGCTTTACATACTCCTCTCATCCCACACAGCCATGAAAGACATCCAGCAATTTCTTGTTTCAACTTTACAGCTTCCTGTGTTCCCTGCAAGCTCATTAGACCATTATTTAGGGGTGTGATGATGATCACAGAAAGTTACAAGGCTGAAGAATAAAGTAGTGGTATCACTTGTCTGACTGTGCAATATGGTAGGAACAGGGGCGGACTGACAACTCATGGGGCCCCCGGGTAATAGGGGATCATGGGGCCCCTGTATCCTTGCCCAAACTCAAAAAAGCCTATGAAAAAGGTACCAGGGGCATCTCATGGGGCCGCCTACTGACCCAGGGCCCTCAGGCAGTGCCCGAGTTTCCAAATGGTCAGTCCGCCCCTGGGTAGGAATGTTTGACGCACAAGACATAATTACAAATGCTCTTGCATGCACATTAAACATATTTCAACTGTGTACTTAGCTATTTGCTAAGTTATGTTTAGCATGCAAAAACACCCCAAAACTGAAATTCCAGGCTCATAAAGGATCATTTCTAATACAAAGCTTGAATCTTGTTTATTTGTATCATGTGGCTCTGTCTACACATTTTTATGCAGAATGTTTGCACAGGCCAAGCGTTCAACGACATTGCATATAAAAGTTGCCAAGAGTGAATAAATACTGTAAAACAGGTTCAGTTGTAAAATGAATCAAGTATGTGATACAGATTCAGTTGAAAGGAACTTCTCATAATGTTGTTTTTTGCACAACTTTTCTAATCTACTCATAAATGACACAAATGAAACTTAACAAAAAATACCTGTAGCAGAGCTATCCAGATTATCCATGCTAGAACCTGGAGTATGATCCAGACCTCTGAGAGGCCTGCATATTTCATCTTCATTGTCATCATCTCTACGATCCTGAAGATCCTTCTCTAACTCTGAGATAAATGCTCCAGAGACATATCCCATTGGAGGTACTGGTGCCATTGGTGGCTGGTTATTGCTCTGTAAATGCCTAAAATTTGAGAAATAAAAGTATGTTTAAAAATGAATTAGAATGAAACTGACAATTTGGCTACATCAGTGATACCAGATTGCCGTGTAAATTATCAAGTGTATGGAAATGAGCTGGACAGAATGACAGTATTATATATTTATAAAGAAGGAGCTCTTGTTTCATCTATTATTCAGCTGGAGACCATGATTCAATTATTAACTTTAACTGTGACAGTAAAGTTTTGAGTGTGCTTGTTTAATAACACAGAAATAATTATATATTTGGAACACAGTGATTTAATTGATATATATAAATATGGCTAATAACTACATCATTCTAAAATGCCTTTTCTTAAAACCTTTTAAGGATCTTTTTAAAATTCAATTAATTTTCTATTGATCCTGCAGATAACATCCTTAGTGTGTATGGTACCACATCTGTGTTGTGTATAGGATACTTAAAAAGACAAGAAAAATTCAAGCCTTTATAGCAGAACTATAGGCCTTTTTTCATTTTGGATAGACAAACCAAGTAAGGGAAAATCCCTGCAAATTACTTAGGGACCCCCAGGTCACCAGAACTAGTGTCCCCACTATCACTTTTCTGGGGCCAACCCAAAAGTTTTTTTTCTTTTTATTTTAACTTTCGATGATAATGGTGAACAAGACAAATAGAGAGGTTGAATCTCCCTAAGGGGGGCACAGACTGAAATAAAAAAGCAGTGTTCTAATCCATCTCTACTCTATCCAAAACTTGCAAAACGTTTTGCCTTAAGTTATACTTTAAAGGTACCTCATACACAAAATTAGTAAAATCAGGTTTTTTTATACTGTACCCTTAAAGTGACTTTACCAGTTAGGTGTCCATGTACCTTTAAAGTCCTGCATTTTTTTTTCCCTTTTCTAGAATCCCCTCTAAAATGTATTTGGGCCAAACTTTGGTCACTGATATGTTTGCATAATTTATGGGAAACTGAATCACAATTTCCCATTTAAATTTCCATGTCTGCTCAACTGTCTCAGCCTTTGAAAAGCCAATTGCTTGCACATATTCCGCATTTAATCCATCCTAAAATGAATTCCATAATTTTTTTTTTTTAGAGCGAGGAACAGTTAAAATTTCTTTCAGGTTAGTACTACTTAGGCATGTTAAAATGTATCCAGGGTCTTCTCCCTTATATTTTAGAGTGTGTGAATTGCAGTGAACTATGATACACACTGGTGGGAGTGTCCCAGAATTAGACAGTTTTGTTACAAGTGCTAAATTTTATCTTTAAAGTCACCGATGTACATGTCACTAAAGATCCTCAACATATACTGTTCAATGACCCAATCTATGAGGTACCTAAATACTATCAATCCTTGATCTTTTTTATCCTGCTTGCAGCTAAAATTACAATAGCAAGGGCACAGAAAAGTCCAGTAATATCCTTTAAATAGTGAAAAATAAAATATTCTAGATTATGACCCATGAAAAATTAGTGAGTATTTTAAAAGATAGTAAATGATATTTTGAGAAGGTGTGTAACCCTTGGATTGATGTTATTTGCAAAGCTTGATTGTAAGTTCCAGGTTTGAATCCTGGGCTCTACCTTTATATAGGCAACAGTGAGACAATATAGTTTTTCTATTTTTCTTTCTTTTTCTTCTTTTTTTTGGTTTCCTGACACTCTTTTCCTATCTTTTTTTCCCTGGTCACAATCATGCCTTAACCATTATGGTAGAGATGAATGAAGCTGGTTTGGCAAAGTACAAAATGAATTGGTAATATTTTCAAGTCTCTGGATTATATTTGTACAAGGGCATGAATGAGTATCTACTTGTATTGAAACTCAATAAAATTATCGAAAGGAAAAAAATTCTGTTAGATTTTGTTCTGTACTACTAACTCAATTGGGACCATTTTCTTTTGCTTCCTTTGCCTGTGACACCTATACAATTTAGAGGGGAACACCAGTTGAGAAAAAAAGTTGCATATCACAATATAAAATGTTGGCAGGAGCTCTAAACTTTAGACACTCTACTGAATATGTGTTTTATCTGTTTTTTCCTTTGGCGATATTTCCAAGCACTTCCTGTCTTGATAGGAAATTAGAAGAAATTTCACCAATAAGGACAGGGGCAAAAATCAATCATTAAATAGAAATTTCTGGATGGAGTTGACTGTTAATATACAATACACAAATAAGTAAAGAAGACAATAGACTGACACATCTATTAAATTCTTTGGAGATTGGAGGTGTTCTCCCTTGTCACTTGAAGGACTATAAAAGCCATTTGGTGATTCAATCTATATGTATTCATATGAAAACTGAAATATTTACCTTTAGTGATAATTGATTTTCAAGAGCTATCATTCAAATATGGTATTGATAATTCCTTAACTGAATAGGATCACAATGTACAGCAATGTCAAACACTTCATCTACCACAGCCCTTTTCCAAATAAGAGCACCTCCACACTTAGGCTCATTAGACTGTATTTCCTATACTAAAATGTAATTGTTTTTTGTGTTTAATGTATGGTCACACCACACTATTTTAACAGAAAGTGGAGCCACAAGTACAATTTGTAACTGCATGCCTAAATCTTAGAGATGCAGGAGGTTACACTAACCATCTGTATGTTACAGAGAGGGTCGGAAAACAAAGGAAATTTCCATTTTTCTTTGATTTTCCCTATACAAATACCTCTCTTAAGATATATTGTTGCCAAGGCTTCTGTGATCAGTACATTCTATTTTTTAACAAGATAAATATGAATATAACCTCACATCAATATCTCAACAAGTTTTTAATGCACATAAATTATCCAATAACTGGTAACAAATTGTAACAAATTTCAATCATTTGTAAATCTAGCATCTTTAGTATATTAAACACCATATAAATCAAATTATACAGTAGTCACCTTCATTGATCTGCCCTTCTAATTCATTTTTATGTAATGAAAAGACTGTACTGTACACATGTAAATCTGTTTAATGAGTTTGTTCAGTGGGAAATGAAGGCATTAAATGTACAATTTGTTCACTAAGAAGAGTTGTGAGCCAATATAGGAGATCACTCTATAGGCTTTTTGCACATTACCCACACTAACAACAAGACTCGTGATTTGCTTGTTGCTTGTTCACAGTGTATAACCTCTTTTTGTCTATGCAATCAACATAAGTCTAAAAGCAGGTTACAGATTTAGGTCTGACTTTTGAGATTTAAAAGCAACAAATGGCCATCATTATACTTTAATGATGCACTACGAGGCTTCCTCTGACCACTTACATATCTACCTTAATTATTTACTTCCTTCATTCGTAAGCACCTATTTACACTGATACCTTGAGGACTATTTTTCTTTCAAAGGTTTATCACCGTAGTGATGCTATAGTGAACAGGGGAACCTGACTGCAAAAAAAGAATTAAAGTACTGAGCAATTTTGTGTTATTTGAATGAAAGAAAGAAAGAAAGAAAGAAAGAAAGAAAGAAAGAAAAAAAGAAAGAAAAAAAGAAAGAAAAAAAGAAAGAAAAGCAAACAAGGATTATATACCTTCCACCACTTCCAATAAAAAAACAAAGAAACAACTTTATTCCACTTTTTTATCAATTTCTTGTCAATGTTAGCTGGAGATTGTTAACTGATATTTACCAAGTCTGTTTTGCAATATCAAACTGGTAGGCTCTGGTCAGTTCATCCAGGTGGGCCTGCAACATGGGCTGCATTTCTTCTCTTGGTGATGGTGTCAGTGTCGCTGTGGACTGCTGCCCAAATGAGATGGCTGGGGAAGAGGCAACTCCACGCACTGGAGGTGTAGGTACTCTATCATCATCTTCTTCCAGCTCATCGTCGGAGCCTTGGTGTAAGTATGTCTGAACAGGTAATGGTGGGCACCATCCATCACTATCATACCTTCAAACAAAATGTGCACTGGTTTTAATATCCATCTTGAAACCACAAAACTTTTTCGAAAGATAATGTTCTGTTTTTATCTGTTTTTCTATCTTTCTGTACAGTACATTCACATTTTCTTGTTTGTGTTAAACCTGCCTCAAGCATAAAAATGTAAAGGTAACAACAAATCTTAGAAACTTCTACTGAGTGATCTGGTGGCTTCTAATCCTGGGGCATTTGATATCTGTATGGTGTGTTCAAGTTCTGGAGAACATCCATCAATGCAATATCTAGCATCTTTCTATTTAATAGATAGGGAAAACAAGCTTACTACAGTTCTGATATTAGGAAATAAAGTTGATATCTACATACTGAGGATCCAGGTTTAAGAGGCTCACAGAAAAAAAAAACAAAGCCTATGTACAGTACTATGCTCCTACTTTTAAATTGTTTTGCATTTACAGCTTTATAATTGTTTTGATGGATTTACTTTAAAGTGAAGTTATGTGCACATTTTGACTGTTCACTACTTCCTCTTAAACCTAATGATCTTTAACCCCTTCACGCCTCCCAGCCCTTTAGGGTTCCAGAAGCCGGGAGGCGGGGCGGGGTTTAGGGTCATGTGACCACTGTGATGCACCGTCACGGCGGTCACATGATCGGGAAAGGTCCCGATCGAAAGAGGAGATCGGGACCTTTCCGTGAGTACCAGACATGTGTGCTGGGAGCGCGCAGGGTGCGCACTCTCAGCACATATGTTCTTTTTTAATAGAACGCAAATGTGCGGCCGCTCGCCGTCTAGGCCCAGACGCCGGGAGGCCGCACATTTGTGTGTGGCCGGTGTGAAGAGGTTAAACCACCCATCACTCATACAAACCAACTAGATAGTTTAAAGGGTTGGAATAGGTGGCGCCAAACTCAACTTGTATAGGAAAAGTTAAGATTTTCAGATAAATTTATATGCCTACATACTGTATGTGGATCTACTAATCATTTTGACTTACAGTTTTCAATAAGGATAGCCTTTACTGTATTTTTCATTATATGCTAAATTTGAATTACCTAGGTTTGTGCCTAGCACATACAAAACATGCATATCTAAAAATACAATACAATATTGCTGTTGACATTCTACCATTTTCTTTTACCATTCTGACATTTTCTTTGATAGAGAGTAGGCAATAACAGCTAGGTGAAGGACACTGGAAACATTGGTGCTGGTAAATGAATGATGAAAGTTGATTTTGATAATAGATGTGCACATGGGGTGTATTGGTTGTGCCTGGGCACACCGTAATGACCCTGTGTGCATTAGTATTATCGCTCTGTGTGCCAGCAGGGAGATCACCCTCTAACCAGCTCTGATATAATATATATATACTGTATATATATATATATATATATATATATATACATACAGTATATACAATAACAACAACAGTATATATATACAGTATATACAAAACACACGTACGCACACATGTGTGTTTGATCTTTGGGGTGCACACCCTAATGCAACAGGTTGTGCGCACCTATGATCTTGATGAATTGTTATTATTTATAAAATAATACATAATCATAAAATTGACTAATACAAGTCTTTAAAAGTAAAAACTAACAAACAGATTATTTATACATTTAGGTAAAACATCCCTAAAAAGGTAAAGCTTTGGCAAATGTATACCTGCTCAACTTATCTAATTTCTTAAAAAAAGCCTGTATACAAAGTTTCAAACAGAGAGAGAGACTGAATAGGAACACCTTCTGCTAGTAATAGTAAAAATGTGAAAACAAATATAAATGTAAAAAAATATAATAATAATAATCAAATTGACCAAAATCGTTATAGTTTCCCATTATTTTTTATTGCCTATGAATTTCCATATATGCTCTAAAATGTTGCTCCTTTTCTAGGGATACCAAAAAACCTGAGAGAATTATAGGTTACATCCTTTACATTCTTAAAGTTTGAGACAGTTCAAAGCTACCATTAGGTATTAAACATGAAGGGCTTTTACTCGGCGGGGATAAGAGATTTCAAACTGTGTCCAGAGACACTCCCACCATAGTTTAAAAATAATTTCAATAGCTAATCCTTTAAGAGGCAGGTTCAGGAACAAGCTGAAAATAGCAAAGAACAGGCAAGATATTGAAAACAAATCTATATAAAATAAAATAATATTTCTATTAATGATAAATTTATGCACAGACAACTAAAATGTATTATTTGTTCCTTTGCTTCAATGTTTCTGTTTGGCTTTTGTGGCCAATGTTTTAGGTGCTATAATAATCAAGACTATTCCTTGATTCACAATATGTTATTTTTCTCAGGTAATTTAATATAATGTAAATAAATAAAGGTAAATTCTGTTTAAAGGAGTTCTGTATTTTTTCTATTTATGACATGTTCGTGACATTTTATATGACCAGTGGGGTTAATTTTATAAAAACAAATAGCCTGTTCACTTTGCAAGAGAATTTTCCATTAGTCTATCGAATGAGGCTTTTTCAAAGTGAACACACTATATTCCTCCAGTGAATTAAAGTATAAAGGCAAAAGTTTTGTGGGGGATAGAAGGGAGGTGGAATACAACACTTGTCAGTTTTTATTGCTGTTTGTGTCCCAGTTAGGAAGATTCACCCTCTCTATTGGTCCTGTTTACCAATGTAATTGAAAGGGAAAGTAAAAGAAAACTTAACATTTTTGGTTGTCCCCAGAAAAGTAAGTGTTGAGAAATTATCCAAATGGGGACAATAGTTCTGGAGACCTGGGGGTCCCCAAGAGATTCCCTTTCCACTCAATTCCTGTTGGCTATAGGACAGAAAGTAAAAGTAAATCTCCCCAATGGGACACATATAGCAAACATAAACCTTACAGGAATTATAACCCTCCCTTACTCTATCCAACTCTAAAGTTTTACTTAACCCCATTGTGTCATGGTTTCAACATTTTTTTTTTTCACATTGACTTTTAGATGTTTTCTCTAGGGGCTATCTGTATGGTAAACTGTACATCTTTGCAAAATTTCAGTTAGCCATTTAGAAATGTATTAGACTTTCTGCAGCCTTTGCAACAGTCTTTGCTTAGTGACATATCCATTTTCAATGTGCTGTGAAGGAAGGAAAGCTCTAAATGCAAATACCATTGAAAACACATACTCAAATTGTATATACTGTATATATACTGTATACTTATGATTAAAAACTATTTTCAAAATATATAGATGATTATAAACTAATTTAAGCTATTTAATCTAGTAACTCTAAAATGTGATGGATTTAATACAGGGAGCTTTGACCCATAGAATAAAGTAATGGGTGGGCATTCTAACTCTGAGACTTGGGTTTTAATCCCAGTAGGGAAATTATATCAATGGGCTTTGTATGTCCCTGGCACAAGCAGGCACACCATTAGTGCAGATCGAACACTGTACAAGGACTTTCTTTGGATTAAGCACCCATTTATACTAGATGTAACCAGAAAAGTGCTGATACCCCTCTCAAAGTCACAAAGACCTGGACACAGCTCACTCCTATCTAGCTGTCAACTGATAATACAAAATTAAGCTTTTTTTACTTAGCCAATTTTGTTGAATGTAGGGACTAAAAACTGACCCAACTCAATGACCCAGTCATTTGGGTACTCTGCCCACCTCTGTTCCCTGCATTTGTATGAGTTGCCTCTGGGGGCTCTTATTTCCTCCCACATCTCAAATATTAATTTTCTTCCTTCCTACCTGGTTCTTTTCTATGTATAAATGTGATAGTGACATTATATTTTGACCTCTTTTGGGGGGGAGGTAGTGACGTAAATGGTTCTATGTACTTTGTAAAGTGCTGAGTAATGTGTTGGTGCTATATAAAACTAGGGGATATAAAACTCTGGTTCAAATGTCTTTATATTTTGCTATTATAACATCCATAATATGTAAATCTATCACTTTACCGTTTCTCCCTGTGCTCACACAATTGAACATTTAAATCAACAATAACAATACATTCCAAGAGATTCTTTTTATGACATTATTACTGCTGACAACAGGACATCTAAGCAACATGCCAAAGTTAATTTCTACCACAATACAACCCAGTCAAAGCACCAAATTTTCTTGGCAACAATCATACGCATTTCCCAAAATGTATAGGTAATGTTTCATATATTGCTGATTTTTGAATATTTATTTGAGTTTATTTCAAAGCATCAACTAATTGCATTAAGTTGTACAGAAAAAAAAAAATGAGTCCTTATTCTAGTAAATGTACAGTATAGGTTTGCTATGATAGTAATACACAACATACATAGAACAAAATCAATCCAGAGGACAGTGAAGTTGCCAGCACATTTTTGAATTGTGCAAGAACACTTACGAACCTGAAAAACTAAAACTTGTGAGATAGTAAAGCTGGTGTCCTGCCTGCATACTAAACCCCTGACCCAACACAAACTACTAAGCCACAAGCCAGGCCAAGGGCCATTCCAGCTTACTGAGGGGTGGAAGTGGTATATCAGTTATACTTACCCAGTTTCTTGATGTTCTAACCCATAATGCTCTATTTCTGTCCCAGGCAATGGCTGGATAGGAGGTGGAGGAAGTGGAACATTGGCCCAATTAGATCCATTAGTTTTCTGATTCTTGGTATTGTTCTTGGTCTTCTTTTTCTTCCCTCCTTTTCCCCCTATTGTGTGAGCAACATTTATGCTTAATAGAAATTAAACAGCAAGGAGTAGAATTTTTTTTATTAACATACTATACAATATAATATGTGAGGAAAAAAGGTAAGTCATAAAAACATTGATAACAATATCAATGGCGTTTTAATATATTAGAAAAATATTTATACTCATATTTTGGTGTTAATAATAAATCATCAATGATATGATAGAGTAAGCCATTTTGTAAAGTAAAATGCATCTCATGAACATTTTTCTGTTTTGCATTTGCTGTGAAGTAACCAGCAATAAACCAAATCACTCTATAGACAGGAGAATAGTAAAATGCACTTTATTGATGTCCTTGTCTGTAAGTGACTTCAGAGGATTGTTCTCTTGGCTCAAACTTATTACAAAATGGCTACCGGTATTTCACTTTAGTACCAACAGAGACAGAGTAGGCCTCATATATCAGTATTTCTGTACTGAAAACTGTTACCAATAGCTAGCATTCAGATTCCTCCGGGGAAAAAATGAACATGCATATTATTTGCTGTGGGCAATATTTTCTTAATTATTTCAGATACACAGTGGATTACCTTAATAACTGTTTCAATATTTCTTGCTCATTCATTTCCACTCTTTGGGTTACCTGAGTGTTTTAATGTATGTGAGAGGACACAATTACATTTGTTGTTGCCTATGGCAACCAATACAATTATTCACATCATTTCAGTTACTACAATGTTAAATAATAGGATGAGCTGTTTTGTTGCTTTGGATAGTAACAACAATTTTACCTTCAGACTCTGTGATATATGAGACCCATGGTGTTAATTAATACAATTAATACTAAATTTGTGTGCACATTGGTTTCCACTCCCTTAGCTCTGTAGAATTTAGAGTACACGCCATTCCATGCAGTGAGTAACAAATCCACGCACACACGCGCATATTAAAGCGCACAGAAAACTGTCACTCAAACATTCTAAATATTCTGTTCCACACACTGAGAAACCAACCTGAAAGGCTGCCGCTTCTCTCAGAGCTGTTGTGTGAGCTGGTGGTGCTGAAATCCTGTGACTGGTTGTGTGGCATTCTATTTGACAATCCCTCAGCACGATAGTCAGGAATGTATATTAAGGCTAAGGGTTAAAGGGCAAAGGTCACCGTGGCATCATGTGATTAGTACACAGCATAAGCTCATGCACCTCATGCAATCAGCAAAAAAAAAAAAAGCAGAGGTGGTGAGGAAGACTTTTCAATGGTCAAAATGGAAATGCAGACGCAGAGGAGAGGTTGGTTATTGAAAATTGGAACAGTGGTCCCCAATCAGTGGATACTTTTGAACTCAACAGTCATCTGTCTGAGCTTTTTTCTGTAAGCATGAAGCTAAGTAATCTTGTCTGATAAAAGAAGTATTCCGCTTTTAATAAAAATGTCGAAAACCATTTTACGTTCTACAAGTTATAATCGCCCTGACGAGAACCTGCTGATCAGCCCTCGACTATGGGTTTCCAAAAATGGAGCTTTACTGTACCACAAAAGCCAAGTAGCTTTCCAGCAGCCTAGATGATTTTTTCATAGAAAAATAGTGATCTACTGGATCTGGTTAGAACAGACTTTGCCATTCACCATCAGCACTTAACGGTTTGTTGAAAATAGAAACAAATCTTTTTAAGCTCTCTTTCATCATACTTAATGTAGATGGCTAGAGTTAGCTAAATGTAAATATGTGGCACAACCAGACAAGAGGTTGGGGACCTCTGAATTAAAGATTACACCTATCAAAAAGGCATGCATGCAATATTTCCTTTTTGTTAGTAGAGGGGAACACATTTTGCATTTCAACCAATGCTTCATCTCTAACTTAGGTGTCATCATGCATTTAACTAAAAGCTTAAATAAACACTTACCATTGTTTCCTTTGCCCTGGTCAGGAAGGCAGTAGCCCAATCCTGTCAATTCGGACTTTTGCTGAAGAGATGATTTCCACTGCTGGTCAGGTAAGTCAACTGCCAGCTCATGGATGCTGTTGGAATGTAGAATTTGTGTAGTGGCATATGGTGTGGTCTGTGCTGGGCAGTTATAGCTGGACTTAGTGGTAAAATCAATGCTGCTATAAATGGCTCCATCAGATAGCATGGTTGCCGACTTGTCTCCTTGTCCTGGAGCTGTTGGCAGTACATCTACGTTAAGCAGAGAAGAATGATACAAATCAGTGGTGCACAGGGAAGACGCAACTATCAAGGTTTAAGAGGAAAAATAAATGTGTCAGTCAGTACGTTTGCATTTCAGCTGAGACAAGAGTCCGTGAGCCAACCAAGGGAAAATGATGTACAACTATCGCCGTGCTGTACGAACTGGTGACAGGCCTAGCACTTGTCCTTCACGTTCCACTGCCCTAAACTATCCTTTTTTCCACTATACCTTCATTGGAGAATGAGAAGTTAAGAATATTTCACAACGGGGAAGGAAAAAAACCTCTCCATACCTCATTTCATGTCAAGCTGTCTAACCTATTGACAAATAATGAGAAAATGAATCCACAAATCTTCAACAGCCCTCCTCCCAAAAAAACAATGAGAAACTAGTGAATGGGTAGGACTGAAATAGTAAATCTATCTGACCATTAAATACCATTCTTCAATCACCTCTTATGATTCTTGCAGTCACACGGGCCCATGAAAGAAGACACAGTGAGCAAGGAACAAGGAATGACAGTTAACACAGACACATGCAAATATGAACACACACATTTTTAAGAGAACATACACTGGATAATATACATATACTGTGTATATATATATATACAGTATATATATATATATATATATATATATATATTACAGTTCAGGGGATCTAGCACCTCAGGACCATCTTTACAATATCCTAACCATCTTTAAGCAAACAGCAGCAGCAAAAAAAAAAAAAAAACTTCAGACAATGCAACACAAAAAGTCAGCTTATCTTCAACACAAAACAAACTATTAGATATACAACAGTCAAGCAAAGGCTTTACCCCAGGGTTAGCAGCATCCAGCTTCAGATTTGTTTTCAGTTTTTGGCACATATGCAGCACAGCTAGGTCTCCTCTAAACTCCTACACCTCCTCTCCACACCTAGTACTAAGAGCTTCCTGGTTTATGTGCTGCTTCCTGGAGGCTGTTTAACTTGGTAGGGATCTGAGTCCTCGTAGTAAGGAGTGGAGGTCCTTTTGCCACCAGAATGTCACTCTGGACCTCCAAAATCTGGGTCCCAAATAAGTCTCCACTAATACTGAGAGGACTGCGAGTCAGTCCCCTCCATTACTTGACTACCTCGGTATTCCTCACCCATCATGGGTGAGACCCCTGAAAAAGTACACAATTTCCTTAAAGGGACCATAACCCAAATATTGGTGCCACATAGCACATGTCCAGGACCCATCCTTGGGTGTCTCCTACAATGTTTATACAGTGTGTGTGTGTATATATATATATATATATAGATATATATATATATATATATATATATACACACACACACATATATATATATAAATAAATGCAATGATGAGTAGGTCAAGGCACTATTTCCCTCAGTGTTTTCCATGGCCATATAATCATTTAAAGACCAAATAGGCAGATCCTGAAAATTCCCCATCATTTATAGTTCACAAAGTCCTATTTGCATACTATTCGACCTGTAAAGCAATGCTCTGTCACTGACTCAATTGTGCATATTGCTAAAGGGGTTTTGAGGCCCAAACCCTCTTGCTTAGAGCTCAGGGCTTTAATGAAGATTCTGTACAAGGCCAGTGTGCTCTCTGTTTTTGATTCACTGGATACAAATGATCAACTATTGGACCTGTAAAGCAATGCTCTGTCACTGTTGATTGTGCACATTGCTAAAGGGGTTTTGAGGCCCAAACCCTTTTGCTAAGAGCTCTGGGCTTTAACCCCTTCAATCCTAAGTGTAAAACAAATCTTAATGCCTAAGCACAATTTTACAACGTTGACACGTGTTAGTAAAACCGTACATATCATCACAACTATTTTGTACATCCAGGTGAATCATACCTTGTTTTTTTCAGGACAAATTGGGCTTTCATTTGGTGGTAAATTGTAATGGATGTCTCCTGATTTTTTTATATTATCAAAGGAAAACTGTCCCAAAATAGTAAAATAAAAATATATTTTTTTTTAAATTTAGCTGTGTGTTTATTGTTACTACCATAACCTACCACCAAAAAACAAACCAAAATAAATTTTCCAGCTCTTGACGATCACAGCGATACTATATATGTGTATGTTATTTGATGTTTGTACTCGTAGTACAGCCCAGAAACAGTTATGGGCATGTTGTTTTTTTTTACCTACAACACACTGAAACTGAAACTGATACCAATGTTTTAAAAAACCTCCTGACTTTTGACCCTGACCTTTTGACCTTGACCTTTGACCCTGACCTTGACCCAAACACTTACCTGGCACTGAACTAGATCAAACCTTGATCTAGGTATTTTTTCTTTTATTTTTTAATATTTATTTATTTACCTTTTTTTTTTTTCATTAAACAAACATTTTTTTTCTCTCTACGCCAAAAGATACAATACAATACAAAAGATAGAGAAAAAAAAAACAAGGGGGCGGGCTATACAGTGACTGATCACTGTCAATCAGTGGCTATCACAGCAATCATATGACCCGGAATCGGGAGTCCCAGGACCAGATCGTTAGAATGGAACACAGGGCTCTCAGTGACACCCCAGTCTTTGCACTGGGAGTGCGCTGTGCAGAGTGCTCCCAGCAGAAAGACAGGTATGCAAATATGCAGCCCCATGGAAAAAAGCCAAGTTCTGTGAGGCCATGTATTTGTGTGACATCGGCGCAAAGGGGATAATGAAGATATTGTACAAGGCCAGTGCGCTCTCTGTTTTTGTTTTAACCTTGTTTGAAGATTTACCCATACTGAAGAGATCTGTGTCAAGAACACTACTGTAGTCCTATTGGAGTATGTGCAGCAACTTTTGGACAATTAGCTAATATAAGGGGTGTATCACTTAGCACTTAAGCACTGGCTAAGGGTAATATATATAGATATATATATATATCAGTATAGTTATTTATGTTATTTTGTCCTAACAACTACTGAAGGCAGGTCTCGTATTTCTCCTCTTGTTCCTTGTTAAATGACAGCCTACTGTATATATAAAATTACTAAAATGACCTCTATGACTATGGGCAGTAGATGTCAAGACAGATTAAACAAGTAAAACTTTATATTTCCTGACAACAGTCCAAATTGCACAATTTTATTATGCCACCATGCATACATCACCCTCTTGCTGCCCATGTAACACATATTTGTAACGGCAAAGAGAGTAGACATTAACAGCCACCAATACCACTGCACATATGAATCCATGGATGGCCTACGTTTCAATGCTGAGATTGTTCTCACGCGGAGCCACTGGAATGGACTCCTGATCATGCTTTGACTTTGATTCATGTAAAGGGATGCCAAGGTAAGTTAGAAAGGGGTTGAGGGCATTTTATCCTAATGGAAATACATTTTGTGATACCAAAGGTCCTGCTATAGAAGAAAAATGCCACAAATAGATGTAGTTGACATATAATAGCTACACAAGACGATTTTTAAATCTAAAGCTATTGAAGTACATGTAACACCTAACTCATATAATTTGCTTCCTTTTGGTTTGGTAAATAAAGCATTAAAACATTTTGTTATATATGTTTGATAAGTAAAAAAAATGCCTGTAAATCATGAGAGAAATTAAGTAAGCTCAACAGTTTCTGTGTACTCTGAAGTGTTATCTCAAGCAGTATTATCAGCTCTGGCCAGCTCTATGTGAACTACAGAATGCCTTCTTTCTATGTCATAGACATTAGGGGAGGGCATGGTGTTCAGTATTCCAATTCAAAAGTGATATACATACAGTACATTATATTGCCAAAAGTATTGGGATGCCTGCCTTTACATGCACATGAACTTTAATGGCATCCCAGTCTTAGTCCGGAGGGTTCGATATTGAGTTGGCCCACCATTTGCAGCTGTAACAGCTTCAACTCTTTTTGGAAGGCTGTCCACAAGGTTTAGGAGTGTGTCTATGGGAATGTTTGACCATTCTTCCAGAAGTGCATTTTTGAGGTCAGGCACTGATGTCAGACGAGAAGGCCTGGCTCGCAGTCTCTGATCTAATTCATCCCAAAGGTGTTCTACCGGGTTGAGGTCAGGACTCTGCGCAGGCCAGTCAAATTTCTCTAGCCCAAACTTGCTCATATATGGAACTTGCTTTGTGCAGTGGTGCACAGTCATGTTAGAACATAAAGGGGCCATTCCCAAACTTTTCCCACAAAGTTGGGAGCATGAAATTGTCCAAAATGCCTTAGTATGCTGACTCCTTAATGCTCCTTTCAGATGGGGCAGACCCATCAGTGGATCCACCTGCTCAACAGGGGATCTCTCTGCTGATCCCCACTGAGCAGGCAGATGACAGGTCTCTGTCCGAAGAGCACACAGACACTGCCTTCTGTCTTCTACTGCCTGCTATCTTCCATGGGGCGGTCATATGGAAATGGACCACCTGTCCGTTTCCATATGACTGCCATCTGACACTTATCCGCTGACACCCGCTAGCCCATAGAGGCCTATGGATGATCCGATCGGGTCCACCTGAAAAACTGACAGCACCATTCTCCTGGCAACCCAGACACCTCCATATATAGACAGACAGAGAAGCGTGATTCATCACTCCAAAGAACACGTCTCCACTGCTCTGGAGTCCAGTGGCAGCATGCTTTACGCCACTGCATACAAAGCTTTGCATTGCACTTGGTGATGTAAGACTTGGATGCAGCTGCTCAGCCATGAAAACCCAAATCATGAAGCTCTCTATGCATTGTTGTTGTAGTAATCTGAAGGCCACATGAAATTTGGAGGTCTTTAACTATTGACTCTGCAGACAGTTGGTGACTTCTGCGCACTTCAGCATGCACTGACTCTGTCTTTTTACGTGGCCTACCACTTCGTGGCTGCATTGATGTTGTTCCCAGTTGCTTCCACTTTGTTATAATACCACTAACAGTTGACCGTGGAATATTTAGTAACAAGGAAATTTCATGGATGGACTTATTGCACAGGTGACAACCTATTACGGTACCACACTTGAATTCACTAAGCTCCTGAGAGCAACCCATTCTTTCACATATGTTTGTAGAAGCTTTCTGCATGCCCAGATGCTTGATTTTTTTTACACCTGTGGACATGGAGGTGATTGAAACACCTGAATCCAATGAATTGGAGGGGTGTCCCAATACTTTTGACAATATTTTGACAATATAGTATATATATATATATATATATATATATATATATATATATATGTGTGTATTTATTATTTTCAGAAAAAGATACATGCATGTGTTCTAATCTATTATAGTTAACAGAAGCACATTTGACACATGTGAGAGCTTATTTGTAAATTGTTTTTTTTTCCTGTATGAAAAATTAACTTGCTTTTAGTTGAATGCAAAGGCTAAATGCTATATAAATCCATGGAAATATTACATGTAATTTGTTTATAAATGTCTTGTATGAAGGTGGTTTTAATCATGTATTCATTTAATGAATATTACGGTTGATACACCATCAGACAATTTGTAGGGCTATAGAAAAATTAGATTACGTTGCACTCTGCTGTGCTGATCAATAGAGGCTTCTGATTTCTGGGGATTTCGTATGGGATAGATCAGGACCACAAGCTGCTATAGAACTAATTCACATTGATCGCTGAAACTGATTCTGGCCTCAAAAAGACATTCAACACATTCAAAGCTTTGTACTGTGTTCAGGATGGCTTTTAGTAACACTGCACAAATAATCAACTGTATGAAATTTTCTCTTACCAAAATAATACATTTTTCTAACAAAATAATACATTGTTCTGACATACATTGTTCTGACATAAATAGCTATTAAAGGCACACATATATACATTTGATATATTTTTAATCCAAATTAGCTCTATTCAGCACCCTCAGAATTGCAGTTTCTCAAGTGATATGTAGCCTTTTGGGGCACAGGCGGGTTTAGGATGCACCATACTAGTGCTTGTTGCAATGTAAATAACAGTTGTAAATGTAATGCATCTATTAAAAAAGTATACATTTTAATGTTTTGAAGATATAAAATGATGCTATATATATTATACATTTACTTTCAATATATGTACAGAATTTTATGGATACTTTTGATCAAATAGGTGTGATTGGCTGGGACTAGTCTTTGGCAAACAACTGATTATACAGAAACCTATACCTTTAAAGGTAGTTATTGGGTGGCACTGTAATTTCAAGTGTTCCTTAGTACTGGAATACATGCTTGTGAAGTAAAGTAGTCAGCAGTGCTATGGGGCATGATTTGAGAAAGAAACCCGAACACAAGGTGGGATTCACAAAGCTTTACTGTAAAACATGGATAGTAATCTTTATTTTAATGATGTGACTGTAATTTTTTTTTTGGGACTTAAATGAAAATTGAAAATGTCAGCACATACATTAGCACTGGCATACATAGCAAAATGATGTTCCACAGTATTAGTACTACATATGTACCTAGATGAACCTTAAAAAGTATTACATGACAGTGCAATGGTTAGCTACAGTATCCATTCAGGCTTTCAACTAGAACAAAGAATGAAACTGGTTAATATGAGCAACCTTGTGATTTCTTTAGATCGGTCTTTATAACTCAACCATCAAAATGGTTGGAGAATAAAAAGTGGGTTTAGAATTAAAAAATTTAATGGTTACGTTACTTCTCATTATGTGGCACCATGGTCTGTCATGTGTACCCAGACAAGTTTAATAAAGTGGAGCTCATTCATTATACAGTCAGAAAGATGAACCCTTGCTACCAATTAGAATTAATCAGTTTCTATCTCTTTTATTCTATGAGTGTTAGTAAATGACAGAGATAATCTGCTACAATGGGTAAAACAGCTATCCTGTTTGTCACATAGTCCAACAAATGAGGCCTACTCTGCAACAATGGTGACAGACATTTTGCTGGGTATGTGTACTATCTCACTATGTATCTCTTGCCTTGCTGCTTAAGAAAGTGCCCCGTCATGTTTACATCTGTTGAATTTAGGTGGACCTACTTTTAGTTCAAATCATACAGTTTGCAATAGCTAGTTTGATCCTAAGCATAACACATAGGGGGAGATTTACTAAAGCTGGACCACTCACAATCTGGTGCAGCTGTGCATGTTACTCAAATTCTAACCTCAGCTTGTTCAATTAAGCTCTGACAATAAAACCTAGAAACTAATTGGTTTCTATGCAGAGTTGCACCAAACTTTGCACCATACACTTTTAGTAAATAACCCCCATCATTTCTTGTGTCATATACAAGCCTTTGGGGTTACAGAAGGTCAAAAGCTAAAGGTTGTGTCTTTTCAGCCTTTCTTATACTCAATAACAAAATGTGTACAGAAGTAAGGAACTGTTGTCTTTATAGTGTATACAAAAAATAATTTTTATCATCATGCCTCACAGTATACAGTTTTTGAGCTTTTTTTTGTGAATCTGTTTCAACATTTTTTCTTTGTGGAGATCCTACCAGTAAAACACTTCCTGTTGCAGGCTTACAATGTTAAGCCACTGCCTTATAATTAGTAGCAACATTGTCAGCTTGCTATGTACTCTCCTTTAGTTGGCCACAGGGCTGCACAGGAGGCTAAATAAAGAGTTTACATGACAGGCTGACAACACTGCTGTCAATTGCTAGGCAATTAACATTGCTTAACATAGGCTTAACATTGCAAAAGAAAGTGCTGATACTGGCAGGTTCTCCAGGAAACAAAATGATTTCTAAAAATAATTTGCTCATAATTGTAAAGGATCATTTTTTATTTTACATTAACAAGCATATTATACCTACCTGCTCTGTGCAATGGTTTTGCAAAGACCAGCCCCAGATTTCCTCTTCTTGGGTCCTCCTGCCTCCTCTACCCCACTGAGTGTCCCCATAGCAAGCAGTTTGTTATAGAGGCATCTGTGTTGGCTCACTCCCAAGCTGGCTCTTGTGTTCATTGACACACAGAATGCAACTCGGCCCTGTCCCCTCCTCAATGGCTGTGATTGACAGCAGCAGGAGCCAATGAGGTGGGAGAGAGCTGAGAGAGTCGATGCTCTCATGCACAGCACTGGATCAAGATCAGGCTCAGGTAAGTATAAAGGGAACTGGGGGGGAACAACATGCAGAAGGCTTTTAACCTTAATGCATAGAATGCAGTAAGGTAAAAAAAACCTTCTGCTTTTAGAACCACTTTAATGCCCAACTATGGAAAAAAAAGCAGTAATGCCTTGCAATACAGTTGCGTCCCAACTGCAAGGGAGAATTTTCAAGTTACCTGAACCTGGTCTTTAAGACACCTGTATCCAGTGAAATATAATGCTAGACATACTGACATAATTTAATTAGTCATCATTTATTTTTGGGTTTACATACACTTTAGGTGTGATTATATCTGTATATGCAGGCACTTTTCACAACTCAATTTTATTATTTTTGCTTTAGAATAAAGACAGAAATACCAACCTGCACAACCAAAATTTACTAAATCATTTGGTCCATTGTTGCTGTTGTTCACTGGCATACTGGACGCTGGCCAGGAGTCAGCAAGCCAAGGGTAGCTGGGGTCACTGGCATTTAAAAGTCCTGGACGACTGCAGGGTAAAAAAAAAAGAATTGTTATTTATCAGCAGATTTCTGCATCTGTATAAAATATATATTAATAATATGCAAATCGCTTCAGTGCAATCATCAGTTGCGTCTCCGATGAATCTGAATGAAATATATTGCCTAGGAAATGGAGTAAGCTATCAGTGAGGGAGGAACCTTACACGGGGCTCGGTGATAAATGAACACCTCAAGGGAGCAATTGCTCACAGTGACTTCTCTGAAACAGTCATTTCCAGGACTTTAAGCTACTTTTTTCTTCACCTTTCACATTTCAAATATGTGTCTGTCATCCACAAGCTGATCTTTTCTTCTTGTGCTTTGTAGTTTAAGACAAGCCTGTCTGGAATTAAACTACTGTAAAATGTATTTAATCTTCTTCCGTTCATTCATTAAATTCTGGGTTTCCATGGAGATACAATGCTGAAGCAGCTGTTATCGGCTGTGTCTAGTGCCCCAGAAAGTGCAGCCATTTCAGATATTGTGCTGTCTGCTAAAATGGAAAGTCCCTGCAGACTCAAGCTGGCCATACACAAGCCAATCTGTCCAGAGCTGGACATGGCCACATTTGTGTGTGTGGCTAAATGTTGAGAGGATTGGCATGGTTATTTATTGGTATAACTACCCAGAGCCATTGTTAGGCCCCATTGTTAAGCCTCGCTACAGGATTTGTAGGCCAGAGTGGGTTTTTTTTCTTATCTGACATTTTTGACTAATGTGTTGATCATTCCAGTCTACAGAGACTTCTGAACACTATCCCAGAAGTCTGGGCATGGACTTTTCAATTGACTTGCCCATACACAGGCTGGTAGTCTGATCAATCAGAGATATCAAGAGATTCAGGCTGGAGCTACAATACATCCTTGTGTAACTGAGCAATTTAGAGTGCATTCTAACTCCCATACAAATAAGTATGGCATGGTGAAAGCTCTGGAAAATACATTAATTGGGTCACTGTGGTATATAATGTAGATAGATGCTCACTAATTTGTGATTGTCTGTAGTTTCTAATCTCCCATTCTCCACACACATTGCAGAGGTGGGGTGGCCTTGTGGTCAAAGGTATGTGGGGCGATGATCTTAGCACAGTTTCCATGGTGAAATGTGATTTGATGTCCAAGTAGGTTAATACATTTTTGTGTGTGTGTGTTTTTTTTACACTAAGGCTGCAGATGTAAATACATTTTTGTGAACAATTTAAAAAGAGTTCAACAGATAACAGCACCACCAGTTTGTAACCACTCTAGTATATGTTTATTAATCATAGTAAAAAATCAGAAGGTAATTCCATTGTGTTTCAGAGGTTCATACCTCCCCTCATGGGGACTAAAAGACAAGATAACATAAGATAGTAAGTAGATAACATATGATAGAATAGTTGTGAGCCCCATACATGCATTAACTTTACCTTCTGATATTGAGCTAGTTACAAACTTGTGGTGCTCTCATCATTTACACTCTTTTTGGACAACTCTGGGGACATAGATATGTTAGAGAGCTGCAGATTATATTTACCCTTGAGCCTGGTGTTCCATCAACACTTTGTGAAAAGCCTGACACTGGTTCAAATATCTAGTGATGTCCAAAGTAGGAGGATGGACCATCCAAGTAAAGAATAAAAACTGAAGAAAGCAGCACCTACAAACACTATTGGCCATTTCATTCCTACTGCGCACATGGTGACATCAAACTGATGCAGCATTAAGTGCCTGTGTTTACTGAATTTTTCAGCTCAATAAACATTTACTTCTCCATCTTTAGGATGTTAGTGGAGGGCTAATATTTATAAGAGCCCTAATCAGATATGCAAGGTGAACCCCCCATTCCTAACCATTTATCTATTAAATAATCAAAGAAAGGGGCAGCAAACCTTGTAGCAAGTTGGCATTGTTCGCGTATCCATAGTCCTTCTATGACCATTCTTTTTGTTCCCAAACAAGAGATGACCATACCCAAACCTGAGGCAATTATCGTTTACATATTTTTTATTTGTAACTAGAAAGCTACAGAGATGAATACCTAGTCAGCCTCTATACATAAATATATACAGCCTGTGAATTTTTATCAAATTCATCAGCACACCCTTTGGTTGCCTCAGCAACCGAAACTCCTAGACAAACAAAATATATAGTAATGTCATTGTTGAAGAAGCAATAAGTGTTATTTGTTGCTTTTACACTATAGTAAGGTTTTTCTTTTTCTACTCTTTGTATGACTTTTTCCATGCATTAGCATAATAGCTGAAAAAAATATTTTAGTTGCATCTCTGTAAATGAAAAGTAGCAATAATAATAATTGCATTTTTTTCCAATAAAACCCTTTTACAATCCCAAAGAGAACCCTGTGTTTCCTAGGCAACTGCAATAAAAAGAAGACACTTTCTTGCAGCATCACATGCTCTCATTACGCCTAATCTCTTTTTGCTAAAATATTGATTAAATAAGATATTGCCAGTTATAACGAAGATCTAATTGCAATCTCCATATTGGCAATGGGAATGTAAATGAGGATATATGGGAGTACTATCAGGTTTTATCAGTTTCAACTGAGTAACCAAAGTAGGGGAATCCAGTCCTATCAATCCATGACCAATCCATCATTCATGAATCATTTATTCTTTGATCGATTATGTGTAATTGCTCACTGGCGGCAATTTACAATGAGCCAATAAGCAGCCTTAAACAACAGCAACTTCATTTGCTAATATCTACTTAATGTAATAAACATTCCACTTGCAAATGAACACATCACTTGCAATGCATAATACTCATTTATTTATTTCCCAGACTTCAGGGAGATACAATGCAAAGCATCTGTGTCACTTTCTCCTGAAGTGTAGCCAAACATATGAGATCATTAGAGGTGATAGAATTGGCCTGCAATATCCAATGCAGTTGACCTGCAATATCTAATGCCGCAAGCATTTTGGCCTACATGCAGAAAAATAAAGGACAAAAAAATAGGATTATAAGACTGTTTTGTGGTTTTTCAAATCAACTTACCTTCCATTACTCATTAATCCTCCATCCCCTCTTTGGAATGTTACTGTGTATTAAAACATAGAAGAAACATCAACTGAGGATATATTTCACCTTTAAGCCTTTACAAAATCAGAAGTTTGTCATTTGCTTATACAATATTGATTATATGATTCAATACCTATAGTTTTTCTCTTTCTAGTGTTATATGAGTTGAGCTTAATGTAGACCTATTCTTAAGTGTTAACTTAAAGTGAACTCATCTAGAATGAAAAGTGGTGCCTGCTATTGCATCTCTTGTACAGAAGAAGCTTTTCTGTGCCTGTTTCGGACTACTTTTATTCTGCTGTGGACTTTTTAACTTAAGGAATATGCCCTGATCAGATGTGGTGCAAAGGCCCTTCCAATAAGAAAACCCTGCTTGCCAGTAAGAGACTGGATTTGTGTTTGGGTATAGCTCAATGACTCTAATGGGCAAGGTTTATGCCACAAGTTGAAGTCTCTATAGTAAATTAAAATTGTCTCATTATTCAGAATGCAGAGCAGTTTAATTTTAAGTGCAAATCTTGTTCAGATAGATAAATACAATAACAGAAGGGATGAAATACTTTAATTCCTGGTTGTAAGTCTTCCTTGTTATTGCATCAGATAGACTACAATGACAGCTAAGGCAGAATACTTGCCTGCAGGAATTAATTCATTGACAGGGGTGAAAAGAAGCAAAATGTTAAAACTTTGTAGGGTCCACAAGAGCATTGCATAGTGAAAAGGTCTGGAGAAGGGAATAAATAACTGAAGAAATGAAGAATGCACAACAAGTAAGTTACTGGCAGAGTTGTGAAAAAGATGAACTCAGAGTCCTGTGCTCCTAATTAGAATGCCATGCCTTGTGCAGCCCTGGTAATAATTATTTTCAGGGCAGCCACATACATAAATCTATTGTGTTTATTCTATAGAGCTTAATGGAAAATGTAGGTGTTCTTTAATGCAGATTGTGATAGGTACTAATATTCATTAAAGTCTTCAGTTATTTCACATTGCATTTCATTACATCACGTATGTACAAAGAGATGGCCATTAATATTTGCACATCCCCCCTCCTGACTCTTCATGGCATACTCAGATTAAACATGCAAACGAAATACTTCAATGTGAAATATGAACAAATAGGTCTGCAATCCATGTTGATGGAAGAAAATGAGGGCATTGTCAATGCTTGTTTAAAGATTGCAATTACTAAGGTGTAAAACTATAGGCTAATTCATGAGACAAGGTCATGATCTCATTTTTGGAGACACATTGCTAGAAAATATATGAAAGAAGGCTCTAGCCTCATCAGCATTATATACTGTGTAAATGTGAGGTGGTATAGTACAGTAATACAGGTAACCCAACTTCATTGCACTGTGTCTTACAGTGTGTAAAGGAGTATGCAGCAGCCATATTGGCTTTGGATCAGGTCTTATAGATAGGCTTCCATGGACACCTGGCAAGGGGTCAAAAAGATCACATTCCCTCTGGTTCCCTCACAATTTGGCACAATTGGCACTAAAAAAGTGTTCTTCAGTTATTCATATACTTGTTCAGGAAATCATATAATGGTCAGTGTAGGTAGCCTCTAGGCTAAAGTTTCAAAGCTATAACAATCTATTATATGTTAATGTACAGCTGAAATGCTGCATGTACGAAATCGGGTTATTTATAACATATGTTGCAATATGATATAGATATTTTGTAGATATCTGGAAATATTGAACAACACATACAGTAAAAGTATGTACATTCTGAAGTTTAGGATTGAATCATATATCTTAGCTCTACATTGAAAAAAATCAAAGTGTGCAATTGGAATATGAGATTGCTGACTGGCTATGCTTCAAGGCAAGTGACATAGGCAGATTCAATAAGAAAGTGACAAATGCACAGAGATGTGCAAAGTGGAGTAAACCATAGCAACCAATCAGAAGCTAACTCTTAAAACAGCTGACTGCAGCAATCTAACATCTGACTAGTATCTATGGTCTTCTTCAACAATATTTTTCACGTGTTCTTACTGAATAAGCCAGACAATGTTTAAAATGACATTACAATGAACAAAAGGATAAGTGCAGTTGTTCTCTATGGACAATGCAGTCAGACATTTTGTGCGGGAGGCCAATGACTCAGAAAAGTAAGTCTATCAATTCATTTCAGGAACTAGAACAAGTTGTACTGAAGTCAAGAGTGATTATTACACTGATTTTGTTTCTGAACCCACAAAATTGTTCGCTGCAAAGTATATAGGCAACTGTCATGCTTGTTTTTCTTTAGAGGTAGCCATTTTGAATTCCAAGCTAGTGACATAGTTGAAGCAAAAACACAAAATAGCTGCCTGTCCCATATGAAGTGACAGGTGCATGCAAAGTTTCAGAATTGTGAATACATAAAGGTATAATATACAATACAGTGAGGATATCCACACAATACGTGCCACAAAGGTAGAGACAATTTAGGGTTTACAGTACAAGAGCTCCATGCAGGTGCATTAATAAAATACAAAGGAAGAGGCCTAGAAGTTTATGTGGAATGTGAAGAACAAACCAGGCTTTGCCTTTCAGCTGATATTATCATGTCAGCAATACGGCTAATCTAAGTGGAATGTGGATAGGTTTTTTTAAATTAAAATGCAAGACATTCTTGTAATAAACCTTAAAAAGAAGATTAAAAAATGTAATAATGAAATCCAGATAGTTGCTGACTGAATGAGCACTGCAAGCAAAACATTGTAACCAGTCAGTATTTAATCAATATGGGTAGGCCTGTCAGGATTCATTGCAATTAAAATATGCATTCTTGCTTGACAGTGCTTTCCTGTTATCATAAAGCTCTGCTATCCTAGGTATTCATATTCTTCTCTAAGCTTCTGGGCTCAGTTAATGGACTACAGCACAATTTGTTGCTTCTGATCACAAAGGGCATACTTGACTGCACAGTGTCATTGACTCTAATATTATAGTGAAACTTCTAACCATTTTTTACCTTATATATTTGTTAGGCAGTGATTCTGACTACATAAAGACATCCATAAAAATGGTTTTCCATCAGCCTTTGTTTGTTCTTTCTTATTAAAATGCTACAGCAACTAATCCATAGCAATCAGCAATTAGCATAGTATGTAATACACAGTGCTAAATTTGATTGGCTCATGTAAGGGTGCCATACCTCAGCTGTAAAAGCCCTAAAGGGCTGAGAGTATTTCAAGCAGTCTCTAGAAGTGTCCATAATGCCCCTAGCAACCAGTTATCTTTTTCCTATAATCTGCTAGGAACATGTCACAAAGAATGCATGCTAGGTTCATTAAAGACAATTTTTTTCTTTGGAAAGTTTCAATCATAAGGCTAAGGATTTGCTGAGCAGTCAAAGTTGAACTTTCATGCAAACTACAATCTTATATACAGCACAGTAAAATAATCCATCAATTCATTTAACATTCCTTTATTTTGTTTTCTGTAAAGTTGTAAGTTCTTACATTTTTACTATAATAAGTCAAGTCTTAAATGGTCTTCCCAGAATTTTTATTTTCTATATCATAATTATGGTGTTAAGGTTATGGGGAGATGGTCCAAAAAGAACCCCAAAATTTGAAAAATAGCCCCCTAATGCAGAAGGCATCATATATCATCTTTCAATCTTTTTCTTTTCTTTTTTTAATACATAGTCTTGGAAACTAAGGTTTTCATTTAAAGATTTGTTGTTCTTTCACAGAGGTCTTCTCCAAGACATGGTAGAAACCATGGACCATATCTCCCACTGAACTAGCTATATACTGGCTGCATATAAGCCTCTAGATATATTAAACTGTATATGTTTTATAATACAGTGGTTCTGGATCTAGCACATTTAGCTACAGGAGCATACACAAATTACTTTGACCAACAAATCTTTAAATTAAAAATAAATCCTTGTTTATTTCATCTTAGAAGGTGATAATTATCAAATACCTTCTGTCTTAAAAGACAGAGTTTTTAAAAGTCTCCTGCTTAAAAATAATAAATAAATACATAAAATTAAATAAAATAAAAAGTAGTGGACCTTCAATGGGTTCTTCACAGCCCTTCCCTCTGGTCATCAGAACCATGACAATGAAGCAAAGGGAGTCATAGTGACATTCTCATCTGCATCACTCAGTTTTGCTGTTTCACAGGGGAAAGGGGTACTCTGCTTCCTCCACTCAGAGTAGGAAAGCTTTCCTCAAATCTGGCAATGGACCAATATATTGAGTCTAAAAAGCACCATGAACCAGAAGTACCTTCATGCACTCTTGATTTGCTTGATTTTGCCAAAGATATCAGCAAGCAACAGGGAAGGATGCATTTGAGGATCCCCAGATCCTCTGTCTCTGAGTACACAGGTGCTCACAGCATAGCCAGGGTGTGATGCAGGACCCTTGGAAGGCACACTACATATAGTAAAAAAAACTACTTTTTAAACCCAGGTTTAGTTTTACAATGATATCAAATAGTCATGAGTGGGTTATAGTCTCTATAAATCCGGCACCTTTAAATTTATAAGGTTTTTGTTCATTATATCAAATGAATATACCTGCTTTATGCCAGCTCCCCTTCTTTGTGCCAAGTGCAACTTTGTGGTGCATGCCTGTATCTGGGGAATCTGGGAGCAGAGGATGTAGAGAAAAAGGACATTTTGCCCATTTTGTATAAGAAAAAGTTAACTTGGAATCAACTATGTTGCAGTGTAAATGGCGCAAAGGATGTATCTAGAGCATAATTGGTGAAGTAATGGTTTCAAGCTATATATTCTTCTTGGAATAAATATTTCCCTGCGTGCTGAGCTGTACTCATCATTTAAGCAGGCCAGATGATATATTCATCTCTCAGAAATAAATATAACCCGTTGGAAACTATTTTTCTTGAAGGATGACGGGTGAGAACTTATGTAAAAGTTGTAATGAGCAAGCCTTGGGCATTTCTGGAAGAGACAGACTATTATGGATAAGACAATCTAAGGCTATTTAAGGAAAGCTAAAGCAATGATTAGCGGCCAGATTCTAATTGAAAATGAGAGGTATCAATTATCCTGATGTGACTTAATTATATTTAATTCTGAGAGCTAATGCTTTCAATGATATGGTGGTGAAGAAGTAACACAGACTAATGGACAGTACCTGCAGGGGTAAAGGTGAAGGACTGAACTGCAAAACAAGAAAGTAAGACAGCTTAAGTTACCAATTAAGATTTAGGACAGTAAAATGACAATTTGGAGATTAGAATGGTGAATGCACTGTTTTTTGAGATGGCAAATGACTTGTTTTGAAGCAGTAGCCATTCAGCAGCCAATGGATATTGAGAGCAAGTGACACATTAGAAATACCCAGCCAATGAAAAGATGAGCTGAAAATCTTTATTTGTTCACAAAATTCAGTTTTTGAGTTCATGGAATTGTCTCATGGAATGTGCTTACATGCTTTAGCCAGTGATACAGCAGGAAATGAATGTAAACATTGGTTCAACTGCTATTCATTTTAAAGCAGTCAATAATAATATTTAATAATGTTGTACTTTGTGAAAATGTGTTAAAATGTGTTCCATATAATCAGTGCAATAAAAGTATTTGTATACCATATCTGTATTTTTAAGCATATAAACATAATATAGCTGCATCAGTCATGAACAGAAATAGATAAAACTAAAACAATTATACTTTTTAAAAATGTTATTTTCCAAAGAATTTCAGCCAAATGTATAAAAACTTGTTTTGAAAATGATGTGATTAGTCCAAAGCAATTAAAATCTAATTAGGTCTAAAAAGTAAGGTAACAACAGTACTAAATTGCAAATAACTCCTTGAGCTTGCAAGTATCAGTGTTCCTTTTCAAATCGATCCCTGCATCCTGTTTTCATTTCATTATCCTTCTTCATTATTAGTACATTGCTTTGTGTGTGCACATTGGTACACTGCTTGTTGCATTATCTTGCTAAATATCTTTAGCATGTATCATATTTTAGATGAATATTTAAGTAATCACCAAGGCCAAGGTCTTACTATGTATCTTTTTGATTTCCTAGTGGAGCTGTTTTTCTTACATTTACTGCTGCATTTATGTCCTCATTCCATATTGGTACCTGGTATTATAAGTATGGTTTTCCCAAATTATAAGTGATATTTACCCAGATTACAGGGTAATCTTAGGTTTCCTTAAGGGACTGGATTTTCCACTTTGCTTACATGCCCTAATCTAAATCTAATTTTTATAAACACATAGCGGTTTTGCAAGCTTTTAGGGCTTTCTTGTTTTTGTTGTTTTTGCCTTAATATTGAGTATATGGTCAATATAATTGTTGGAAATTCAGCTGTTAAATAGTTAATCTTAACTGTTCACTGAGGCTCTGACATTTGACAACTGAATGACAGTAAATAAAGGGGGCTATTAGCACTGAGAGGGGCAGGGTATAAAGAGAAATTGAGACTCAATGTTCAGCCCATGTCTAGAATCCAAGGGACTTTACATGGATTAAAGAGAAGACCATAAGGTGCCTGTACTTCAGTAGTATAGGCTCTTTTTTAGGCAAGGTTAGGTTCACTTTAAGAAGCCACCAGAACCTTTATGAAAAATAATAGAAAATTAAAGAGAAGATGCAAAATTAAGAGGTTGGTTACCTAGCTACTGGGATTTGTCCATTTTTTGTTAAGTAAAATATAGCTGAGTTTATCACATAATATTTTTCCATTTGTAGAATATAAGGACAATTCTGTGTACTAGAATCATCATTTTAAAATTGCATGTTGCATCCTGCCAAATTATAGTGAGAGATTGTCCTCTATTCGTGTCACTGAGATCAAATTTACTACAGGGTAAACAGAAATAGAAACTTCACTTTCAAAGAAAAAAAAATTCCCTTCACAAGGAATCATTTTGGCCACTCAATACCTGTAAACTCTTTTAATCTTCTGTGCAGCATGAAAAGTGTTCCCCATATTATATTGATTCTTTGTCCTGGAAAACCTGACACCATTTTCTATGCTTGTTATTATACCTCTATATCACAACATCTATCTATCTATCTATCTATCTATCTATCTATCTATCTATCTATCTATCTATCATCTTTCTATTATTTTTCACCTTTGTATCTATATGCATATTTAGTTAAATTATATTCTCAAACCTTTCCTTTCAACCTCATATCAAATCTCTCACAAACACATGCAGACTCCACCTCCGCAATATCGCCAAGATACGCTCCTTCCTTACCCCAGACACCACTAAACTACTAGTACACTCCCTGATTATCTCACGCCTAGACTACTGCAACTCCCTCCTCACCGGCCTACCCCAGTGCAGGCTCTCCCCGCTTCAGACCATCCTGAACTCAGCGGCCAGACTCATCCACCTCACCAGCCGCTCCACCTCTGCCACCCCCCTCTGCCTCTCCCTCCACTGGCTCCCCATTGCCCAACGCATTAAATTTAAATTGCTCACCCTGACCTATAAGGCCATTCACAACACTGCCCCTAACTACCTCACCGACCTGATTCCCAGGTACCACCCTACCCGTACCCTTCGCTCTTCACAGGACCTCCTTCTATCTTGCTCCCTGGTCTCCTCCTCCCACGCACGACTGCAAGACTTCTCCAGGTCCTCCCCCATCCTCTGGAACTCACTACCCCAATCCATCAGACTGTCACCTTCCCTCCTCACCTTCAGGCGCTCCCTGAAAACCCACCTCTTCAGGGAAGCCTACCCCACCCTCACCTAACAGCCGCTGCCCTTCCCTCCTCCTACCACTCCATCCCCCACAGCCGTTTCCTCCTGTGCCTCTACCCCCTCCCTCCTAGATTGTACGCTCGAAAGAGTAGGGCCCTCTAACCCCTCGTGTGCTGTTTGATGTTACTGTTCTGTTTCATGTATTGTCCCCCCTCTATTGTACAGCGCTGAGCAAACCCTTTGGCGCTATATAAACTCGATAAATAAATAAATAAATAAATTCTAAATAGGCCAGTCTTTATTTTTCTTTTAGATTTAGTGGTTGTGCACTAAGCCTTATATATAAATTATCTATCTATCTATCTATCTATCTATCTATGTATCTATCTATTTCATGTTGCCACCATATTCCAACAAGCAGCTAGAATTAGATCTTTGTAAGAAATGAAAAGGTTGTCAAATCTCATGATTCTCACATTTCCACTAATTCTTCATTCCACTAACAAATTGTAACAACACTCCTCTGACCCTCTTTTCCATATTTGCTTCTATCTGCTCTGCCTTTGTTTTGCAGGATCTCCATAATTCCATACATTAATATTCACCAACTGGAGAGTTCAAACATCTGACATGACTCCCGTCTCCAGAGAAATGGAGCCACAATATAAGAAGTTGGATCAGCCTTTGAAGTACTATTGGTTTGATCTAACATCTTATCCATTTGATCTTTTGCACTGCAAAGATCTATCAGCTTCCTAGGTCTTGAAATACCATGAAACATATATAGCTAGAGTAGCTGAGGACTGCAGGAATTATTTTGTTCTGTATATGCTTCTTAAAGTGAAACAGAGGTCAAAATATAAGTGCCCTACTTTGAAACATAATGCTGAAGATTTAGTTAAGAATTAGTGTTTTCAATGAACTGAAAATTTCTTACAATGGGCTATGCAATCGGCATAACAATAGAGGTAAAAAAAAGTGCTACATAGGCCCAAATCTGACCCAGACTTAAGAAATCTTGTTTTTTTCCTATTGGTAGAGGCATGATAATGAGGAAGCTCTCAAATTTGTTTATTATACTCCATAAAGAAGTTATATTTATGGAAAGTGTTGGTAGTATTGTATTATCTAGCATGTTGTTGAACAATCAAAACTGTAATTTGACTGCATGCTAGGGCAACACCCCAACTTCTCCCTTTATTTTATAAATTGTTCACAGGAAAGCAAATAATTGTAGAATGATAACCTCCACATACACAGGTATCAGGCCTACAATCCCAGCAAATTTTTTCCAGCAGAGAAACATCTACAGGTCAATAAAACCTCCTGTTCACCCTGTGGGAAAATTTGTTTCCTATATACATACAATCCAAGGTTCTGAGTGGCATGCTCAGATGTGCAGCTGTTTGTGAATATGTGCCTATAGAAGTGTTATGGGTATACAACAATCTCTTTTTATGATAGAGGTCAAAAGGAGGTATTATAGCACCCAATATACTGTACACCAATCTACATTGGCTTGCCACATAAGTACATAATTAGACATCAACATGCCAATGCAAGGAGCAGCTATAATGTGCGTAATGTGCACATTTTCCCAGATTTCCACTTTCCTCTGTACTAAGCTGTAAGAGCAATGGAAGTTAAATGCAGATAAGTAGCTGTGGGTTACTACACTGTTTCAATGATGCTTTGGCTTGCTAGGTAATCCTAAATGGAATAGTGATGTACTGTATATAATACGTGTTTCTTGAATTTTTTTATAAATATTTCTCACCATTATAGCCAGTGGGTAGGCATATGGAACACACTTTCCCAATAAAATGGCAACATGCATGAGCAATTGATTAAATTCCCAAATCACATGAGCTGCTTTAAATTTAACATAAAATACACAACATCAGTAGTTGAAGATGTTTAATTCTGCTTTAAATATTTAGAAATATATACAAAGTAAGTCAAAGCTCTGCTTCATTATATTGTATGTGGAATTCCCTGGTATTTACTAAATAATACACAATGCTGAGTTATTACTCTGCATTCGGCAATATGCTTACACGACTGTCTATGATAACTATGAATAGCAATTTAGGGTTTTATAGTGCAAGATAATTCTGATTGCATGTCTTACCGGCGTAATTGCTGAGTCCCTTTCTTTTCTTTCTGCGCCAGTAGAGCCATATGCTGAATCCCATGAGAATTACCCAGCAGGCACCACCGATTCCCGCTATGAAGGCAGGTTGCTTTACAACATCTGTGATCTGCTCTGTGATGCTGTTGTTGTTTTCTGTGATGACAACTTCATTACGGTTCCCTGTGATATAATTGTAAAATAGTTACTAACAGAGCAAAACATACCGGAACAACATAATGCTTTTTCAGCTTTTATGTATCAGAAAATAAGAAACTGATAGCATTAATGAGGTTGCCATACTCACCATACTGGCCAAATAAAATACAGGTAGGTCAGGACTGAGTATACTGAAAAATGTGCATGCATTGGGGACACCTGTTTGCATACCTGAGTTTTATCCATTAGAAAAACAATAAGGTAGAATGGAAATCTTTCCATCATCCCTATGTCTGTAAAAATATTAATTGATCTTGTGATTCTCTACATTTTTTGTTTAAACGGTATGTATTTTCATTTTAAAAATATAAGACAAAGCAAAGTCTGGAAAACAGTTCCAGATGTAGAAGTGCCTAAAACAACTGGCACCAGAGCATCAGTAAGTGTACAAAATGACAGTAATATGTGATTCTCTAGATTGCAAGCAAGAAGGGCATCACATCCAGATCTGTAAGATCTGAAATATGTAAAGAAAAAATTGTAATCAATTGTAATCTAAAGGATAACAAGCTACATAACAAGTGCCACAGCAAGGGGAGGAGGGTGGGCTTGGCGGAAGGGAAGTGGCAAAGTAAAACAGACCTGATGTTTAAGTAAATTAAATCCAAGAGTATAGAAACAAAGCAATGCCATGTAATCCATTTATTTTGTTTTTCCCATTAACCAAAACATGCAAGGCCTTAAATCCAAGTGTATTAATGACTTGGTATGGCCCCATTTTATGCTTGTAGTACAGACCCTTTTCCAGCACACCCAAACCCCGCCAGCCTCTTGCTGGGCTGAGTGCAAACCAAAATAGAAGTAAAATTTCTTCACTGGGGCATATTTATAATAAAACAGTCAATGTGATATTCTCCAAACATTCACTGCTAGTGAATCATTCATCGTTATTTGAAAAAGATGAACACATTTGTTTGGCATGAATGTTTGGTGAATATCACATTCACAGCTTTATCAATGTACTCTTTTTCTTTAGGATTCCTTTCTGGTACTAAATGTACTTGTCCACCAAGATACCTCCCACTATAAACATATGTAATATATTTAAACTCTAACAAAGAATCTCTATTATTTGCTCCTTTTTGGTCTGCTAAATATATCATGAAAAGTAATTTGTTGATTTTCTTGCTCCTATTTTATTGTAAAACATACTGGAAATGTTGGAATGAAGTAGAGTTGGGTATTTAATACTGTTTATAGTGTTATTATCCACTATACATGGACCCCATTTTGCCTTCAGAACTGCCTTAATTCTTTGTGGCATAGATTCAACAAGGTGTTGGAAACATTCCTCAGAGATTTTGGTCCATATTGACATAATAGCATCACACAGTTGCTGCAGATTTGCCACCTGCACATTCATGAGGTGAATCTCCTGTTCCATCACATCCCATAGGCTGTGCCATTTAAACAATGCTCATTCGGTACTAAGGCGCCCAAAGTGTGCCAAGAAAATATCCCCCCCACACCATTACATCACCACCAACAGCCTGAACTGTTGATACAAGGCAGGATGGATCCATGCTTTCATGTTGTTTATGCTAAATTCTGACCCTACCATCTGAATATCGCAGCTGAAATTGAGACTCTTCAGACCAGGCAATGTTTTTCTAATCTTCTATTGACCAATTCTGGTGAGCTTATGCAAACTATAGCCTCCGTTTCATGTTCTTAGCTGACAGAACTGGGATCTTCTGCTGCTGTAGCTCATCTACTTCAAGGTTTGAAGTGTTGTGCATTCAGACATGGTATTCTGCATACCTTGGTTGGAACGAGTGGCTATTTGAGTTACTTTTGCCTTTCTATCATCTAGAACTAGTCTGCCCATTCTCTTCTGACCTCTGACATCAACAAGGCATTTTCGTCCAAACAACTGCCACTCATTGTTTTTTTTTTTTTGGACCACTCTCTGTAAACCCTAGAGATGGTTTTGCATGAAAATCCCAGTAGATCAACAGTTTTTGTAATACTCAGACCACCCCGTCTGGCACCAACAACCATGCCACGTTCAAAGCCACATAAATTCTCTTTCTTTCCCATTCTGATGCTCAGTTTGAACCTCAGCAAGTCGTCTTCGCCATGTTTAGATGCCTAAATGCATTTCTGCCATGTGATTGGCTGCTTAGCGATTTGTGTTACCTAGCAATTGAACAAGTGTACCTTATAAAAAGGCCGGTGAGTGTATGTAATGCTTTTGTCTTTTTTAATCTAATTAAAAACTGCATCTGTTCGATAAGTATAAAAATTACTTGTTGATTTTGTCAGAAATTGTGTGAGCTGATAACCTCCTGTGTTCTCTGGGGTTATGGAATGGAGGAGGGATTATGGAGATGAGAAGGAAGGAGGAGATGAGGAAATGTCTGTGTTCTTTAAAATCCATCAGAACTACAGTAGATAGGGCTGGCACCATATGCTTGAGGATTAGGCAAATATGTTATCAAAGAGGAAAGTAGAGGTACACTACTTTTCTGGCATAGCAGTTATTTTTCTGTACTTGCAGTGTGTATAAAGAGATAAAATATGGGCGAACATGCATGTATTTCAGAGATGTGCTAAATGTGTTTTTTTTTGGCTTGATTTTGTTGTGCCTTGGCATATGCTTTAACTGTACTGGTATTCTGTCTATACATATTTTACAACTAGATTTAATGTTTTTCAAAACTATTGTCTTCGATTT
The DNA here is from genome assembly GCF_062004578.1 of Staurois parvus. Lineage (NCBI taxonomy): Eukaryota > Metazoa > Chordata > Amphibia > Anura > Ranidae > Staurois > Staurois parvus. The sequence continues at coordinate 2,042,251 of NW_028318095.1, read as the reverse complement.
AATGTCTTCCTAACAGCCACAAAATTGATACAAGGGTCTTCTAAAATATTAAAGACATGCCACAGGTATGTGTGTCACACGATTTCTCTTAAAGCAGGTGTTGCAGTAACAATGCTGTCAGCTCCACTAATTAGAAGGAAGACAAGACTCGGGGATGACCTGTAACGCTCCATTGTTTCTCCAGACAAAGATATAATGGCATACAATGTCTCCCTCCTACTGGAGACTAATGAAGAATAAAACTCATTTGTTGAAGTAAAAATTAATTAGTCGTATCACAATCACCTGCAATTACTACTGTGAAAGTTTGCAAGCTTGAGTAAACCACCTTCTTTATAACATGAAGAACTGCAGACCTTAAAGCGAAACTCTGAATGGAAACACACTAGCGTTTAGTGATTTATATTTAAAAAAAAGGGTGATAAGCACACAATGAACAAACATAGTCCAAGTTTTAAAAAGAGATTATAGGCTTCAAGATACTGCATTTCTATAAATAGCATAATTTGATGTTAAGGGTTTTGGCAAAGGGTCTCAATGTGTTTGATCAAAGACCCTCTGAGGTTGATTTACTTAAACTGGAGAGTGCAAAAATCTGGTGCAGCTCTGCATGGTAGCCAATCAGCTTCTAACTTCAGCTTGTTCAGTTAAGCTTTGACAAAAAAATTGGAAGCTGATCGGTTACTAGATACTGGTTCCCCTTTGGGCCAAAACACAATTATCTGTGCGAATGCATTTTCTTGACATTGGCATGCTCTGTTTTTAAGAAATGTTATTCCTAAAAAAGATGACTAATTTTTCTGAATCATCATTGTATGCGTGTTGGGGCATGTGAAAATTCCACCCAGCTTAAATTCTTGGACAGAACGAAGGGAGGGTGAATTAGCTTTTCCTTTTTATTGCTAAAATATTTTTTTTATAATTCATCACATATATGTGTAGGCCAGCATACAATCAGGGAGAAAGCAACAAAATAACCTTTATTTATACTATTATATTTTCTTTGCAAGAATGCTTATACATATGTAATCTAAATACAGTGATGTCTTTTCTTACATTAAAGGGGCAGTAATGTAATGGGATGTGTGAAGAAATAGCTGAAGGGGACTATTATTGTGCATTCACATGTATGCAGTCTTTCAAGAAAGCTGCCATACTGGAAACAAATCCCAGTGGAAATGACAGCTCCATGGTAACCAGTCCTGAAATTGCAGTTTCAGGTCCCTTAAAAACTGACCTTGGGCCCACAAGAGGGCAGCATATCACCTCCATTGAGATCCTCATCAGGATATAAAACAGCTATTCCCAAATTTGTTGGCTTTTAAACATATTATTACAACAAAAGGATCTAAAAATATACTATACAAAGCATGCTGCAATAGTTGGCTTCAGTAGTCGGCTTAAATAAGGAGTGAAAACTACAGTAAGAAAATCTGGAGAAATATAGAACAGTTTCCCACAGCAAGCAAAGCAGAATTCCTGTTTTATTTCTTCAGTAAATTAAAAATGAATCTTAGGTAGGTATGGGCAACTACGCTGCTTTTCTCCAGATTCACAAATATACTGGTCTTCAGTGCCAAGAACCTAGCATAGGTTAATAAGAAAACACCTTTCCTCCATATCACCCAAACCCTAACCTTAATATGGGCATTGGGCCATACTTCAGACTTGAATTTTCCCTCACCTGAACACTAAAACTTAGGCTAACCTCCAGATTAACATTTAGCATTTAACCACACCCTAAGCTTAACCCTTAGTTTACGCAAAAACATGTAACACAATGCCCTTAAAGCATACACCCTGAGCTCGGACCCTAACCATACATGAACCTTTACCCCAACATTAAATTGATTCCTTCACAATTAAAGTTAGCTTGTGATAATCAAAGTATCAAGCCTTGTTTGCCTGAACCAGCGCCAAAACCATCCAAACTGTGTGCCAGAAAAGGCAATTTTGCTTTGCTAAAACTGATCTACAGGTTTTCTTTCTGCATGTTTTTTTATCATTTCAGGCAACACTGCCAAAGATCTGTGACATAGTATGCAAAGTATGGGGGGTACCAATGCTACTTACAAAGAGAAGTAAAGGGAATTGCTACATTATATCAAAGATGGGCCTGAAGCTTTGGTTTATGCAGGAAAAGTCTTTTTAAAAAAAGGAACGTATTCTAGGTGTCAAGGGGATCATGGTGAGGTAATATGATTTCTACAAAATGCACCTGTAATTAAATTAAATTTGCTGTCATAAAAATGAAAAAAAGAGATGTCAGAGACACTTGTCTTTTTCTTTGAATCCTTAGAATTTGACTTCCCTTTGTAGTCAGTCAGGTGACCATTTTACTGAGCGTGTGACCAATGCTTTGATTGCCTGACTGACATGTGAAGGCACAAGCATTTAATGGATTCAAGAAAATAAAGAATCAAGAGGGGATTGGCAGCCTAGGTCTACTTTATAATGAGAAAAATATGGAGACTACCATTGTTTACCTCCTTCTCTAAATGCAGTTTTCCTGTCTATAGTGCTAATACACTGGCTAATATACTTTCACTAACCTAGGAGATGTATAGAGCTGAGAAAAATCAGAATAAAGTCAGATATCCTTATTTGCACCCTTGTTGTGGATCATTGTCTCAAACTATTAAATCTGGAGGATCAGCATGACAGCCAGACAAGTGGAATTTTCAGAAGTAGAACTCAGCAATAGCAGCCACCATATTTTTGTCATGACAGGTTTTCTTTACCAATTACAGAAATTTGGTGTACAACTTTCAGTTTGTTTTGTGCTTCTTTCTTGCCTTAATTATGTGTTTGTCTTTAATTCAATACTCTCATTATCTATTTTATTAGAAAATCTCACATATATTTTCTTAGCAATATAAATGAAAGAATGAATCATCTTAAACCAGTAATTTGATTTCTTTCTTGATCTGTTTGTATTTAGTGATCAATATTTGCTATACTGCCATATATAAAGATGGACGGGGTTAATAAGGATTCCAATTATATTTTTTTACAAAGCAAATAATAAACCTCTCATCAGTCAATGTAACCCTAAGGAACTATTCCGTCCATCCCACAAACCCGCCGAGTTAATGAACACAAAAATCTAAAAGGCATATATGCCATAGAAGAAGTGCATAATTACTAGCAATACTCATAGTATTAATGACATAAAAGAAGGTGTCATAAAACGATTGTAGAGGCAGGGATGCTGAGATCATTAAGGAAACAATTAGCTGCCATCTTGAGCATAATCATGTGGAAAAGATGGCTCCTTGGGGCCGACAGGCTTTTATGTCCAATATACTTATTTCTGTATGCAGAGCTTACTGTAGGAAACCATTTAGATCAGGCAGCAGGGCTTGCTGTGGTGTGTCGTTTCAAATTCAATGCTTTTGGAGAGTGGAAATTTTTAATCTGAAAGTTCTTTTCACACTGTGATGCTACCCATTTTGTGAGCTGTGACAGTATGCCAGGGAAACTAGCCTATATTATTAGCACTCCAGCCTTATTAAGCCTAACACAGTGTCTTACGAAAGTTTCTTTATCAATAAATGTCTGCATTGCCTCATTGTAACCAATTAGGTTCAAATATGTGCCAGAAAATAACAGGGAATCTGAAAATTGTATTAGTTGCTCTGGAACATTACCCAATATTCCTGTTGAATACTTTTTTTTAAACAGGAAGTCTAAAGTCTTATCCAAGATGTGATAAAATTAAATATAATAAAATATAAAAATTAACCATAAATAATAGTGCTACCCGTAAAGAAATTAGTAAATCCACCACCAAATGTGTGCACTATTAATTAAATTATAAGTAAATAAATAAATAAACCATCCTCATAGAATCCATTCAGTAAAGTCCACACATCAATATTTCATATGATCCTCAGTAAATGAAGCTATGAAGTCTTCCATCACTAGTGCAAAATCCAGTGCTTTAACACCCCATCAGAATGCACACTCACCAAAAGCTGGTGAATAACCAGCATATCTTTGTGTATCCAACACTCTGAAGCTTAGCTCTCTCCAGCTTAGAGATATCCAAACAACTCCATATAGTACATGTAGTTAGAAAAATACTCGCCATAGTGCAATAACGTATGTAAACAATTTATTCAAATATCCCCCCCTTTAAAACCACACTCACATAGAGTTAATAAATTTCAAGCAATGTAAAAAATCCTCAACACATAAGAGCGTCCATCTCTGTCAGCAGCGTCTCACCAGCCTGCCTGCAACCAAGATGGCATTGTTGAGGTCACATGGTCCGGACACGTGGGTTGGCATGCATGGTGACGTCACTGGTTAACCACTCCTAAACGCGTTTCGTCATACGACTTCGTCTGAGGGAGTGGTAAGCAGTACGTGGAGCGTGCTCTTAAAGAGCCGCCTCATTTCTCATTGGTCACTTTAATGAATAACACCTGAAGGCATGAATATAAATGAATGGTGCTGATGGTCAGATTCCTCAATAGGCTAACCACACCACTTCCTCACAACAGCACCATCTTGTGTCTAAATTATATAAAGCAGCAGAATAATTAAAATAAATATAACCTAAACTCAATACAAAATACATACAAAATAAATAAATAATAATTCTAAACATAAAATAAACATTACAAAAATTATATAAAAAACAGAAAAAAAATATAAAAAAAATATATGAAAAAATTAAATTAAGCATCACTAATGAAACAATTTAAGTCTAGTTCGACATTTAAACCCTTCAGGGATAAAGCTTCAGTCATATCATATATATCCATTTTGTTTCACACTTTCTTCACAATTCCCTAATTCGATTAGATCCCCTCGAAGCCCTAGGGATGGATTCTATAGCCCAAAATGTAATGTTAGTTTGATCACTATTATGATATTTCTTAAAGTGTAAAGATACACTATGATATTTGTATCCTTTCATAATATTCTTTATATGTTCAAGTACTCTAACTTTTAACTGCCTTTTAGTTCTTCCAATGTAGATTAAACCACATGGGCACTTTAAACCATACACCACATAAGTGGATTCACATGTTAAAAATGATGTAATATCAAACTCTCTCCCATTAGATTTGGAGCTAAATTTGTTTAATCCTTTAAACGTATGATTAACTAAACAACAAGCAGAGCACTTTTTACAAGAATAGAAACCTTTTCTATCCACAAACATTTTTATGGGCTTAGGGGGATCTAGGATTTTTTGGACTATTTTATCTCCAATGGTGGGAGCCTTCCTATATATAAATATAGGTCTATCAGGAATGAACCACCCTAATACCTTATCCATCCTCAATATGTGCCAGTATTTATAAACAATACCCTCAAAATCTTTATATTATATGATAGTTAGATATAAATCCCCATTGATGTCTATCATCAGAATCCAATTTAGGCTTATCCATTAGTAATTGGTCTCTGGGTAATTTATGTACTTGTTTAACTGTACCCTTAAGTTTGTCTATTTTGTGACCTTTATCCACAAACCTATTCACTATAATATCAGACTGAGCTAGAAAATCACTCTCTTGACAACAATTTCTCCTCAGTCTCATAATCTGGCCTTTCGGTATATTCCTAAGCCACTGGGGGTGATGCCCACTGAACCATGGCAGATAGCTGTTATTCACCAGCTTTTGGTGAGTGTGCATTATGATGGGGTGTTAAAGCACTGGATTTTGCAATGGTGATGGATGATTTCATAGCTTCATTTACTGAGGATCATATGCAATATTGATGTGTGGACTTTACTGAATGGACTCTATGAGGACGCTTTATTTATTTATTTACTTATAATTTAATGAATAGTGCACATATTTGGTGGTGTATTCACTAATTTCTTTAAGGGTAGTGCTATTATTTGTGGTTAATTTTTATATTTTATTATATTTAATTTTATCACATGGATAATAATTTGTAGTGGGTTAATAGTAGCAGCTCCAATTCTAACATATTGTGGTATTTTATTTGACTCTATGGGCACGGTGATTTAAATCTTGTGGTGTTTGAGAGTGAATGAGACAGACACCTTTCAGGATTTACACAAATACAAAAAGTCTACTTGAATTAAACCTATCAGTATCTAGAAATGTACTGAATATGCTCCTGAACTCTAATGCAGTCACTCACCCAGGTCTGCACTAAACTATACATGCAGTGTCCAGCACCTTGAGTAAGTACCCTGGGTAGTAAAACGAGCACACTTTATACTAGTGGTGAGCTCTGGCCTGTGGTCTTCCTTCTACCACACATTCCTATTGGTCCATTTTCATTATAAGCAGTTTTACTGGCCAACAAGGCTATTGTAGATGAAGAGGGGAGTGAACCAACACTCAACAGTAAGTCTTTGGATTTAGTTTTATAGTACAATAGGATTTATGACATCCAGGAGTCCTAGGACTACATGTAAAGATATCTGCATGTATTGCTTGCTATCACTAGCCTGTAGTAAGCCCTTGTTGGTGAATTTATAGGCTGGTAGTGATATGCTCTTACTTTCCACAGCTACTCTTGCTGGATAGAGGGTTAAGAAACTGAAACTTTTATAATTGGGATCGGCGCTGACGGTTTGTTGTTTTAGACATGGGCAATTATGGTACCAAGCCAACTTCTTATGGGTAAGACATAAGAATGTCATCTGGAAATTCGCAGGGGTTTTTTAGTCAAAGGATTACATAAGGCAGTCTGCCTGAAATGTAAACAGTTTAGCACTGTCCTCTGATCTGAGTTCTTTTACAAAATAACCAATGCGATTTCAGTGTTGCCAAAGTGTAAAGATAAATTCTGATTGAATAGTAAATTTTACAATACTTTCCACATAGCTCTAAGGACATTTTAGGGTGAAGCAAAGAAGGCTATTGTTTTGGATCTTAACCCAGAAGGATGTAGTGAAGGCTCCTGCTTTCTTTCACCTTCTTTTCTATCATTATTGACTTATATTATTACACACTGGGGGCCAATGTAAAATGAGATAAACTTCATGTATGCTTCCACCTTCTTGGTTGATCTTAGGCCTTTTTGAGATGGGCCTGGGTCACACTTTGCCTTAAAAAACAGGTCTAATAGGGTTTTATGTATCTGAGTGAAAATGGTTTCTTTCCAAATTCTCCTAAATATTGGTACAGTCCTCAAAATGGTTTCTTCTGCTAGGTAGATAATTACAAATCACTGGCCTAAGGCAAAATTGTTATAAGGTCATGCTTCATTTTGAAGGCACAGCTAGGGCCTGTGCCATTCCTTAACACTAATTAGCAGTACGGCATACTAAGAAACTGGCACAGGTGTCTGAACTATAGGTACAATCATGTTATTCCAATTACATGCTACATATTATTAATGCCTGGATTAATCATTAAAACACTGACAGAGAATACCTTTGTGGCACACTGTTTAGAGAATCATGGCTACAGTTGCTATAGTTTCTACTTAATTTAATAAAAAGATACAATAAAAAGAAGAGCCCTTGGATGAATACCTATTACTTTCTGTCCATGAGTGGTTGGTTGCTAGATAAAACATGTAGAATTTTTTAATGCTGCAGTATAAAAAAAAATATAAATAATTTTAGAACAGTACCCAGCACAAACTACTAAATACACACAGGGCACATGTTTTCTATGACAAATATCTGTAATGCTGTTCAACCTGTTTTTGAACACAACCATACTTTACAGCCAAGGGGTGATATACCACTTTTGCAGCTCTCTGAGCAAACTCCCCACCACCAACAGTTTACTGGACTATAAATGACCATGACTACACTGGCCTCTTATCTTTACCTGCCACCAACTGCCTATACACCTGGCCCTCTAGTTCCCAGTATGATGATAGCATTGTAAATTGCAAACAGCTTGACTGGTTCCCAGGGTTCATTTAGCTATATTTGTAGTTTGCAGAAATTATAAATACAAAGATAGAAAACAGGTCATTATACTAGTGGTATTTAAAAAAGAAATTCAAAGATTAATATGGAACACTGTATTTAGAAGAATAGGAATAATTTGGCAAGAATGGTGGATAATATATAAATAGGTATAGCTGGCATATAATAATAATAATAATAATTAAAACAATTACACTAAAATGGTGTGATATTGAGATACACACATATATGCTCACTATATATATATATATATATATATATATATATATATACAGTTGCAAGAAAAAGTATGTGAACCCCTTGGGATTACGTGGAGTTTAGCAAGAATTGGGCATAAAATGTGCTCTGAACGTCATCTAAGTCACAACAATAGAAGAACGCAGTCTGCTGAACATAATACTACACAAACATTAGATGCTGCCATGGTTTAATTGCACATAACATGTAAACATTCACAGTGCAGGGAGGAAAAAGTTTGTGAACCTTTGGACTTAATAACTGGTTGACCCTCCTTTGGCAGCAATAACCTCAACCAAACGTTTCCTGTAGTTGCAGATCAGACCTGCACAACGATCTGGAGTAATTTTGGACCACTCCTCTTCACAAAACTGTTTCAGTGTAGCAATATTCTTGGGATGTCTGGTGTGAATCGCTCTCTTAAGGTCATGCCACAGCATTTCAATCGGGTTGAGGTCAGGACTCTGACTGGGCCACTCCAGAAGGCGTATTCTGTGCTATTGCAGTGATTGTTTTGTTGAATTACTTGTATGCTTTGGGTCATTGTCCTGTTGCATCACCCATCCTCTGCGGAGCTTCAGTTGGCGGACAGATGGTCGTACGTTTTCCTGCAAAATGTCTTGATAAACTCTGGAATTCATTTTCCCATCAATGACAACAATCTGTCCAGGCCCTGAAGCAGCAAAGCAGCCCCAAACCATGATGCTCCCTCCGCCATGTTTTACAGAGGGGATGAGGTTTTGATGTTGGTGTGCTGTGCCTTTTTTTATCCACACATAGTGTTGTGTGTTCTTCCCAAACAACTCAATCTTGGTTTCATCTGTCCACAGTATATTTTGCCAGTAGTGCTGTGGAACATCCAGGTGCTCTTTTGCAAATTTCAAACGTGCTGCAATATTCTTTTTGGACAGCAATGGCTTCCTCCGTGGTGTCCTCCCATGTACTCCATTCTTGTTTAATGTTTTCCTTATTGTAGATGTGTCAACAAAAATGTTAGCATGTGCCAGAGATTTCTGTAGGTCTTTAGCTGGCACTCTGGGATTCTTCTTTACCTCATGCAGCATTCTGCACTGTGCTCTTGCAGTCATTTTTACAGGACGACAACGCCTAGGGAGAGTAGCAACAGTGCTAAATTTTCTCCATTTGTAGACAGTCTGTCTTACCGTGGACACATGAACATCAAGGCTTTTGGAGATACTTTTGTAACCCTTTCCAGCTTCATGCAAGTCAACAATTCTTGATTGTAGGTCTTCTGAGAGCTCTTTTCTGCGAGGCATGGTTCACATCAGACAGTGCTTCTTGAAACCAGTAAACCCAAAACAGGTGTGTGTTTTTTAAGGACAGGACAGCTGTCAGCAACACATCCAATATCATCACACTGATTGGAGTCAAGGTTGGCTCACTCCTGGCTCCAATTAGCTCTGGGAGAAGTCATTAAGCTAGGGCTCATATACTTTTTCCTCCCTGCACTGTGAATGTTTACATGTTATGTGCAATTAAACCATGGCAACATCTAATGTTTGTGTAGTATTATGTTCAGCAGACTGTGTTCTTCTATTGTTGTGACTTAGATGACGTTCAGAGCACATTTTATGCCCAATTCATGCAAAACTCCACGTAATACCAAGGGGTTCACATACTTTTTCTTGCAACTGTATATTATATATATATATATATATATATATATATATATATATATAAAATGGTTAGATAAATAGCTTGTTCTTTATCTATATGTGTAAATTCTGTATTGCCAACATACAGAATTTGTATTGCTAAATACAAATATACTGTGCACTTTGCAAGTGCAGTTGCTCCAGAGCTTAGTAAATGAGGTAAAGCTCTGCTGAGTTCCATCATCCAATCATGTCCATATCCAAGCAAAAATGCAGTTTTTGTATCTTCCTTGCATGTGATTGGGTATTCTTTGTAAAGTGAAACTTCACCTCATTTACTAAGCTCTGAAGCAACTGCACTTGCAAAGTGAACAGTCTATTTGCCTTTAGTAAATCAATCCCACTGGGCAGCACACAGCTGACCTGCATATAGTGTCAGTAACACATTCCAATATACAGTAAAAGGTTCCAGGCTGCTGTCCTGCCTGCCAGCTAGGTTCCCATTTTTGCTGATCTTGCAGAGTTTGCTTATTTTTGTTGGTGGAAGAGTGTTTTGTGTAGTTGCAGTTCAATGAATTTGCATGTGTGCAACCAGAACCAAACTGCTGGAAGAGTAAGAAGACAATATGCCTACCCTTCCAGTAATTGGTTCTAGGTGTAGGACTGGAATCATCTTTTTGACATCAGTCAAAGTAGGATGCACATTTTGGCATTCAAATCTATCTATCTATCTATCTATCTATCTATCTATCTATCTATCTATGCGCAACACATTATGAATGCTTTCTTTAATATTTTTGACTTGAGAAAGAATCAAAAACATATTTATGGCATTCCAGCCATCCCCATTATATAATATGATGACTGTGACTATTGAAGCACTTGTTCTCCCCAATATCTGCTTGTTAAATATCTTTGGCAATCCATGGGCAAGAATTCCTGGCCATATAAAAAGGGGAATTATTATGTTATTGTTATATGTTATATATATGTTATTTTCTCAATCATTTTCACATACAAATACTTAAAAATCCTGGAACTGAACCAAAGGTGAAATAAGAATGTGCACATCGACTGTTACATAAATTCAATGGAAAATAGCCAAATCCAAAACTTCACTTCAATGCAGTGAAGAACAATTACAAATCTGGAAATGCAATACAGTAATGAAAACATGTTTCAGCAAGCATGTAAAATGTGAAAATGACATCAAATATTACTTTTAGGTGAACCTTACAATAATAACTCAAAATAAGTGCTCACTGAAATACATTATAGATTCTCTTGTAGTGCAGAATTATAACTTAGGAACAGCCTCGGTAATGACAGTGATTCGGCCAAGCCTTCCCTGCTGAATAGAGACAGTTAAGCAGCACATTTAACAGAGTGCATTAAAATATAATTAGTTTTGGTGCTTGCATTTATTAGACAATATAGCACATGGATAGGCTATTTGTTTATCTTGTATCAATGGGTCCAGATTAGTTGTATTGCTTCTTAAATTACTTTGAACTGGCTCATGAGGAGCGATGTAGCTGGCGTTTCGCGGTGCCATACTCCAATGGGGGATGAAGCTCAGACATCATCCTAGGTCTGTTTTCAGCTCAATGCTCTGCTGATTTTATTACAGCTGCACTTCCATATCCCTGAGAAATCCCCAGTGACACCATCAATGGTAATACACTCACAGAAGAGCATGAAGACTGAAAAAACACCCACAATGGCAATCCGCCTACAGTCCCTAATGTTGAATCATGTGCTAATTGTTAGACTCATAGAATACATTAGATAGTAATGAAAACTTTATAGTCTGGCGCAGACATAACAACCATAGAGAACACAGAAACATTCACATCCAGTATTAGATTCCACTGGGGGTTTAAAAATGTTATTACAAAAAGTAAGCAAACTGTAATTCCTGAAAGTCTAGTCTGGCCAAAATTGAGAGGGCTTTCTTTCAAAATTAAAAGAAGCCTGAGTTAGATATACCATCAGTTCTATTGCTTGGTGTGCTCTGTGTTTTGGTGATATTGATTTTGCTGCAAAATTATCAATTTCACCATAGGTGTAATTTGTCAGAAACTGAGTTTCTTGATTTTGTTCACTGATATGCTTAGACCAAATTTGATTTAAAAAAAATCTACTCTATTCTCTTTACTAAGGGGGTATTTATGGTAGTTGAAAGCCAGGGGCCATTAAATCTTACCACCTCATGAAAAACACAACAACCAATCTTAATTTTGCCCTTTCAATTGATGCCAATTCTTTCTCCAAAATTGCCACATTTTGCTGACATCTACTGATTTTTGCCAAAATTTCAGGGAAATAATAACTATAATTCCCACTCATCCCCAGCTCCGGGAGTCATGTTACTGCTTCTCACTTTCCAATAAACCTGGCCCTTTTAGGCTAGTCTCATCAAATAATTTAGCTAAACATCTAGAGGAACATATAGGCTAAATCCTATAACTCTTATTTTAATTTTGATGAGGTTTTTAAAAGGGGGTGGAGCCCCTGAAATGCATATCGGCCCCACCCATTACTGACAGGTTGGACTTGACAGCTGCACTCTGTCATTGCAGCTGTATCCCCGCCGGCTTGTTTGCCAATCCCTGACTGTGCTGGATGTTCACATTGCTACTCAGCTCTACTCATTTGTTATCCCTCTGATGCAGGAATTCTTGTCTAGGCTCCTGTATGCTGTTAATAAAGAGTTTAGAATTGGTTACCTTGTGTGCCTGGAATGTGCTGATGACCCCGCAGCCCCTGCCTAGACCCTGATGACCACTGTTGGATATTTATATACTTGCGCATATCCTATGCGCTTCTGGTGAGTGCACTCATATTACCAGCCCTCGCCATTTAGGATCACCAGCACGAAGTATGGATCACCTAATTTTCTGGACTTGATTTGCATTTTTACTTATGATGCACTACAGTCACTTTATATATTGATTATAAATTCATTTGTTTACTACGTCAATAAGAGACGATTTATCACTATATCACTTTACAAACGCTTTACTAGCGCTCACCTTTTACTATTCATTATTATCGTTTCTTTTGTCTGTAGAGCTGCATTTTTATCATACTGTATTATTTGGAGGTCTAGAGGTTTACCTTTAATGCCAGCTGCTTTATATTTTGCGCTCGCTTATATTTCTGATTTTAGTTTTGATGAGTTGTTTAAGGCTAGGTTGGTGTTAATGAGGACCATATCTGCATGTTCATATAGTTTCCAAGCAGTCATGATTGCTCTCAAAGTATTCAAAAGCTTGGCACATGTGCCAAATATTCCACAGTAGTCAAATTTGACCATGCACATGTCCAGAAGTAGGTGAGTCAGCCATTTATAGTAAAGTCAATAACATGGTGAACCAGCACATCAGAATTATAGCAAAGTGCACAATTTAGAACAAAACAGTTAAACAGATTAAAAAGCCTTACCAATAAGTATATGCTGTGGTTCGCTTTTTATCCCGGTGCCAGCACTTGTGCTTGCTGCCACTTCAACCCGGTACTGAATGCCAGGGTAGAGTCCGCCAATCACCACTGAGCGAATTGCAGCATCTACAGTCTTGTTTATGTGAAACCGTGTCTCATTGCCCAGGCACCAGATCTGTATATGTAAAGGAAATATACATTTACTAGACAACACATAACATTGATTATTCATTTAGCTGTGTTTTTGTTTTGCCATCACACACAGTCCATGTGGACCCTCCTACATTAAAAGAGGCTTTCACTACATTATGCAGAGACTTGTTTACCAATGTTTAGACAATTTACCTCTTAGGTTCCTTGCACACTAGCGTTTTTCTAAGCTCCTAGAAGTTGTTATGAGCATTTTTTTTGCTCTTAGAAGCTAAATAGTATTATCCTATGTGCCCATGCACACTACTTTAGGCTATTAGCATTTTTTGAGCTTCAGTGTCTAAGAGCAGAAAAAAATTGTTTTTGGAGAGTTTTTTGGAGAGTTTTTGCAGCAGAAAAAACGCTAAATGTTCCTAAACACTACTAAATGTTCCTAACCATTTTATTCTTGCTTTTTTTTTTACCTCTACATGTATTGTAAAAATTATAATAGAATGCTAAATGCTCCTAAATGATTCTGAACGCTACTAAAATGCTACTAAAAAATGTTATTACCAGTGTTTTTATATCCAGCGTTTTTCCAGCTTTTTTTAGCTTAAATAAAAAACGCTAGTGTGCATGGAGCTAGAGACATATTCTGAGTTTAACAGCCATGCTTAAAGTCTTAATTAAAGTGATTAAAGGCAATTAAAAAAAAAACAACAAACATGTCATCTCCACTGTACTTGCAGTGGTTTTTCACAGAGCAGCTCTGGTCCTAATCTTCTCTGATCCCCCGTGGGTGCTCCTGGCCCCTCCCTCCTGCCAAGAAAGTGCCCCCAGAGCAAGCAGCTTCACATATAGAGCTGTAGCTCGACCCTGCCCCCTCTCTATCCTCATTGATTCACTGACTGTAATTCACTGCTGTCTCAGTCAATGAAGAGGGAGAGTCCCAGAGAGCCAAGGCTCTCGTGCAGATTGCTGGATTGCAATGGGCCTCAGGTAAGTATTAAGGGGGCTCAGGGGGCTGCTGCACACAGAAGGTTTTTACCTTCATGCATAGAATGCCTCTGCTGAATGCATGAAGGTAAGACACCTTGAGCCTTTACAACCACTTTAAGGCTTACGTGAAAAAAACCCCACAATCTCAAAAACTGCTCATGTTCTAAGTTGTGCAGGAAACCACTAGTAACTATTTTCATAGGTAGATAGCTAGCTAGCCTTTGTAGAGTTAAAGTCTCTGATTTTCTTACCAACAGAACACTTTCTCTACAGAGTTCATATGACTTTCAAAAGCTTATTGTAGGTTTAAACATATTTTTAAAAAAATGAAAATGAAAGCTTACTGTGCTTAGATGTAGTGGCTGCATTTGTTTTTTTTCAGCCTTCTTTTTTAAATATCACTTGGTGCAGGGGTGGACTGACAACTCATGGGGCCCCCGGGCAATAGGGAATCATGGGGCCCCTGTGTCCTTGCCCAAACTCAAAAAAGCCTAAAAGAAAAAAAGGCACCAGGGGCATCTCATGGGGCCCCCTACTGACCTCGGGCCCTCGGGCAGTGCCCGAGTTTCCAAATGGTCAGTCCGCCCCTGAATTGGTGGATTTGTTACTGATACACTTCTAGTAGGGTGACAACACTCTCTCATCGTAGTGTATTTATGGAGGAGAGGTATTGTCACCCTAGAACAAGAAGTTTATGGGTTTTTTGGACTACAGGATGTCTTCCCCTCACCTCTTCTTCAAAAAATACGGAAATATACTTTGTAGTCCTCAGAGATAGCTGGGAACAATGAAACTAATCACATTGCAGCAGAGGCAGGATCAACTGGTATATTCTTTGCACTTATCAAACAGATACAACAAACTGCTTTCAACGGTATAGTTACCGGGGGCAAATAAAAGACATTCATTGGGATTTACATAGTATACTATAACTAACCTACAACTAAACTGTGCCTAGATTAAATTTGTTGTACAGAGACAATATATATTTTTCAAAGAAAATTTAATTGGCAGGAACAACAGGAGAATTATACAAAAGACTGGCACCAGACAGACACAAGCAATAAAAGCACAACCTATTCATACAGACAAATCATCTAAAACCAGAACCCAAAAATCATCTTTCACCAGTACGAATACATTTTATTAATCACTGCTTTTTAATGTTCTAAATACATAAGCTGCTTTTACCACAAGATACCGTTTATGAAAACTACTAAAAATAATCTAAAAGAATCTAGATTAAAAAAAAAACATATGCATACTTTGCTGCTAAGACTGATAAATCATTTTAATGTCGCTATGGAAGCCATCTAGTCAAAATACCTTTTCCCTAATGCTTTCCATTGTAATTACACTTTCTGGCACAGTCCATGAGAAAACTGCAGGCATCAATTTGAATTTTCACTTTATTTAAGGTAGCAGATATTCTCAATGGTTTTTGACTGTTAACAGTGTTAGTCAGAAATTAATCATATGTTAATCTGCTTTAAATCTAATGTGGAGACTCCAAAATGCCCATGCTATCGAGATTAATTCATTGAATTGGTAAGTATTGACAAAGGTGAAGCCGAGGTTAATATCTGCACGGGGGTTAATAAATCCTGATGAAATATTGATCTCCCCCAAATAAATATACACATGATGACTATGTATTTTAGATGCTTACATTTGCACAGAGGATAATCTGGTGGAACATGTTACATTTACTGTAGAAAAGATAAAAATAGCATGCTTGCCTGGAATGTACTTTAATTATACTGAAATACATAATTGCATACTCATGGAATATATATTTTTGTCCTTTACATATTTAGGTTATCATTTGTAGAGTTTTTTTGGTAAGCCACAAGCATGTTTTACACTATCAACCAAGTGCTTTGAGTGTCAAAAATGTAATTGGTAGAATTTGAAACGGGCATTTTCTGAATGTAGAGGGCCTGTGTACAAGATTATAAGATTAAGGGTCAGCACAACGGCTAAGTGGTTAGTTCTTCCACCTATCAGCACTAAGGTTTGAATCCCAACCATGTCACTACCTGCTTGGATTTTGCATTTCTCTCTGTGCCTGTGTGAGTTTCCTTGCACACTCCGTAGACATGCTGATAGATTATTTGCCCCTAGTGTATTTACGAATGTGAGTTAGGGACCTTAGATTGTAAGCTCGCCAAAGGCAGGCACTGATGTGAATATAAATTATACATGTACATTGACAGGGCTATATAAGTAGCTGTAATAATTACAAGCTGGGCCCCTACAACTTGTATGAGCAGTTACATACGATTGGTTCAAGCCTTTGATTTATGCCTTTCATCCCTCAGACCCCAGACATTTGCACTGTATACTATTACCTGGTTTAACTGTTTTTATAAATACTTTTTATTATTTGGAATCACTTGTGGGAACTGGTGAGGAAAAGCCTGGCCCACACATCCACTGACACTAGTCTGGATATAAGGGCAAGCCAGGTATAGTGGGTATACAAAATAATCCTCCCCCCCTCCTTTTAAAATAATCACATGTTGTTGACTGCTTCTAGGCATTGATAAAACCTTTGAAATTATTTTGTATCCATGCCCTGACTTGTACCTGTCCACAACCTGGAGATCGTTTGGCAGTCCCTCCCCACACATAGTTGATTGTTTGCTTCAGGTGCACTATCAGGGACTTAAATGCTCCAGGAAATCTCTTTTCATGCTGAGCTAATCAAAATGACCACAGCTGATAAGAGTTGAAAGTCAAATGGCTTTGTGTGCCATTGAGAAGGTTTAGCTACAGAGTAATTTTTAGGGGGGGGGGTCCTTTTTCCAACTCTGTTTTCTGTTTTTGAATGTGTTTTTATTTCTTTCTGACATGCTGGTATTATATCTTTCACCTGGATGTTATAAGTTGCACTGAGAAAATACAGCTGGATAAAACAAAAACTGTGTCTGTCTTCATGTTAGGCTGCAAAGCAGCAACATTGATAGTGATTATTTTAAAGGGGGGATTCTTTTCTATACCCACTGTATATCACATGCGTACTTAATCAGCATATTATCAGCACTGCATCTGTCCTCTTCAGAGGGCATACACAGATCTCCTTTGAGCTGCAGCTGCATGTGATAAGCAAGGCTGGAACTCTAAGGACAGGATTGTAGCAGAGAGTGCTTTCTGAATAAATTCCCCAATATATGCACAGAGTGCACAGTGGGTCCTTTTCTTCTTAAAGTCTGTGTGCACTGTACACATTATGGACACACCAGAGATTTTAGACATTGAGAATACAGGTGAGTTTTCTTCACCTAATGTCCCTGTGAAACACTTTAAAGAGGAATGAAACCCAAAACCAAAATGTAATATATTGCAGTTTATCAGTCATTAGATGTGATGGCTACATCAGTTTTCTTTTCTTAGGCTTTTTCCCCCTTTGTCTTCACCAGGTGATCTGGCCAGTAACACACCTCCTGTAATAGAGTGCCTACACTCTGGATGAAGAAGCACAGGGGGCACCTTTGGAGGTGTCAATCTGGAGGGAGGGGAGTGTTAGATGTACTCACGGATTTAAATACACTAACAAATTAAAGCCAAACTCCTGCTAAAACTTTATAATCAGTCTTTTTCCTTTTTGAGATACAGGTTTTACAAAAATATATAAAAGCTGATCTTTGTAAGCACCCCTGCTAGTGTTAAATGGTTTGTCTCATCTCTGTAACTGATACATCAAGAGAGCTTGTTCTTTTGAAAAAACAACAGACTTACTGGCTGGGTCAGCAGATTAAAATAGAAGAAAGAAAGCCTAAAAAAGAAAACGAATACAGCCATCATATCTAAGAATTGGTAAGCTGCTATATAATAAACACAGACGTATATAAAAAGCTAACAAGAGATTTAACCTCACTTCCTGTTTCGTGAAACTGACGTCACCAGGACAAGAAGAGAGGGGGAATCGCTAATGGAGCACCAGATAGCAAAAATAAACCCCATACAATACTTTTTTGAAAGTGGACTTTTTAGGTGCCCATGGACTACACATACAGTACAATATCACAAAAACTACAAATTTATGGACAGCTCCTTTGTTAAAAAACATTTTCCACAACATGTGAAAAGAACCCGGTTAAAGTTATATGACTCCCTCCTGTTTAAATCACTGAACACATTATTATACAAATATCTGAATATCTGTGCATAATAATGCATCCAAAGAAGCTGACAATAAATGTGTATTTTTTTATGATACTGTATGTGTAGTCTGTGGGCACTCAGAAAGTCCACTTTCAAATGAAAATTATTCTTATACACTTGGGATTTGGTGCCTACCAAATTAATTAATTTATTCTGGCAGTAAAACCCCAACAGGGGTTCTAACCCTCTCCCATGCTATCCAAAATTTAAAGAAAAAAATGTTGGCCCTGGATAACAAGACGGACCACGCAGACTTAAAATTCCCTTGGAAGGTTCAACAGTTAATATTCATTTTAAATATTTTTATTTATATAAAATATTAATATTTTAGTTGTGTATTTAGCTTTTTTAACCTATTTGTATGGATTTAAACTTTAATTTAGGCTGCAAGCAAACAGGCAATTACAAAAAAAAAAAATGCAACGCAATCTTTTGCAACAACAATTCCCAATGCCAGTTTAAAAATATTTATACATATTTTAACTTTCTTCTTAAAAAGTCTCACTTTGATAATATGTTTGCCCATTTACCATATTGTCAATGGAAATGGTGCAATGGAATTTTTGTTGATGTTTGTACAGAAGGAAATAGCTTTACCCTATAGTCTTGAATAATTCCATTCTGGTGATCCGGAGGAGGTGGGTCCCAGGAGACGCTGATACTTGTGCTATTGTTACTCCCGACTGTCTGAACAGTGACAGACTGCGGTGCAGCACTTGGGGCTAGAGCAGGTGAACAGAAAAATAGAGAGAGAGACATTAATCCTTCAAGCTGAAGTCACATTTTTAGTAACCTCATGTATATCCAGGCAGGCATAGCCCTTAGCTTGTGTTCCCTGCAGACCTGAATATGCAAACAGAGCAAGCTAGTGAGGTTGAAATATTAGCTGTTGTGATAACATCTGTTTAATAAAGAGACAACATTCAGCTTATTCGGTCTTCAAAAAAAAAGAAAATCTGCTCTTTTATTAACATTGTACACATTTTCTATTCCATATTTATCCTCTTGCTACAGGGTATTATGATTATCTACTACACTTCATATTGTATGTTTATTTTAACCGTAACTGTTCAAGGTTTACCAAAATCTCTTAGCACATTTATCATGTGGAATGTTTATACTGTTGTGCTTTTTTTCCATTATGTTGCAATTAAACCATTTCGGTAGCCTAAGTTTACTCACTAAATTGCATTTTTGAATGTTATTATGCCTGGATGACCTCAAAGTTGAGCTGACAAAAATGTAGACCATGGTTCAAACATGAGCTCTGTGCAGCTTTTCCTTTACACACTGGAGCGTGAAGAAATGAGGAGGGGAAGAGGAAGGAAAAATATAGGAATGAAGAGAATGGGAGAATAAAGGAGAGGTGATAAGAGAGAAATGGAATGGAGGAAATGGGAGCAAAGGAAGAATGGTAGAGGATACAGTATAAAGGAGAGAAGAGGAATGTAGAAAAGAGGAGCAGAAGAGATAATGGGAGACAAGACAAAAAAGAAGTAGGGAAAAGATAAACCAGAAAAAGAGAATATGGGATACGAGAAGAGACCACTGAAGAAGACAAGAAATGAAAGGAGAAGACAGCAGAGATGATGAAAGAATAGAATAAAGAAGTAGATAGAAAAAGTAGAAGAGAATGAGAAAGGAGATAAGAGAATGGAGAAGAAAGTAGAGAATGGGGACAAAAAGAGACTGAGGAACAGGAGAGAAAATGGAAGAGAACAAGATTGGAGAGAATGGGAGAGGATAGGAACTAGTATAAAAGTGGAAATTAGAGAATATTAGAGAAAAAAAAGAAAATAAATATACTCATTCTCTGCCTGTTATTCTCATCTGATTGCATCAGTATGATGTCAGTTGACAAGTATGCCAACTAGAATTCCTGACTTTCTTAATCCGCCTGCATTTTGCAGGTCAGTCTTTCAAACTATTAAAGCCAGAAACAGCCGGGCTCAAGGAGGTCTCTAATGGCAGCCTCTGTGTTTCTCTCAGTACAGGTTACCTTCAAAAAGGCATCACTGTTGTATGAAATAGAATTTTCCATTTTATTTGTATTTTGCGGTGTACATGATGATGATGGGTCCAAAAGTTCTCTTTAATCAATTTCAGATCAATACCTGATCAGCACAGGCGCTGCAGATACAAATATCTATTGATTTCTTAACTCCATCCTCTGAAGTTTTTCACATCTAAGTCCATGCCAGTGTGAGAGTAGTAGGTAACAAAGGACCTGCAATAAAATGCCTTGCTGGAGGGAAGTCATTCCTTTACACTCTAATTTACAGACTCTGATCTGCAGGCTTCCTATAGTGAAGGCATTTGTTTAGAAAACACAGTACAAGTGATGTATTTATGTGGAGCCATTGGCTTTTATTTCCTAATATCAGCTATAAAGTCACTGTTTATTTTCATTTTCTTGATCTGCCATTAAACATTGCATGCCTATAAACTTGATTCAGCGCATATGTCCCAGTATATGTTTTCTACTGTATATTACAGCATTAATGCCCAATTGTAGCTTCCCAAAAATGACAGAAATAATTTAGGGTGGATCAGGAATGTCAGACCACTGTACAGAGACTGCAGTGGTCCCAAGTTACAAACTCCTGCCCTGTTTAGGACTTTTCTTCTGAAGAAGCTTTAAAAAAATAAAGAACATAGAGACAATTTAAACTTCCTCCTTGATCTACCCTAAATTGATTTCTATCTTTTTTTTGGAAACTTTGCTCTCAATATGAGGAATTGTATGGTTATCATGTTAGTCCCAACACGTTTACTATGTTCTGCTGCTTCTGTTGTACAACATAACTCACAGTAAACTGGTATGTGGTCTAGTAGTCAGAAAGTGGCTGCTTTCATCAGGGTCTTTCTTGCTTTGTGACTAATTCTCTTGCTCCTTACATACCACCAGACTGCTCTCAGGCTTAGAACATTGGCTTTTGTGTGCACTTATTCAGTCTTCTTTTCTCATCAAACTTCCACCTCAAGTATCATCACTCTGAGGATCTCACTCTTATGCTGAAGTCTCAAGTGATTACAAGTCATTTAATTACACACCTGCACGGCTGATATACAAAATTGGCAAGTGTATACCTGTCACTGCAAATACACTATTTGAAATATAAATCACTCTGAAACTGTAATTACGTGTATATTACTAACTCTTAAAGGCCAACTCCCCTGATATTTCAGGTTGGCATGGCTGCTGGAAAGTGGAACATTAAGTTCCACTTCCATTAAGTTCCACTTCCATTAAGTGTTGTGACTGATATCCCATTCAAAATAGCCAAATATACCTGGCTACTACAAACATGTTTGTTTTCCAGAAAATCTCTTAAAGCAGGAGATTGCCGTGCTATTATTTCTCAACATAGGGTTAATTTTAGGGTTACATGGAAGGTCAATGTTAGGGTTATATGGAGGGTCAATGTTAGGGTTACATAGAGGGTCAATGTTATGACTACAGGGAGGGTCACTGCTAGGGTTCCATGAAGGGTCAATGTTAGGGTTACAGGAAAAGTTGATATTAGAGTTACATGGAGGACCAATGTTAGGATTGCAGAGATGGTCAAGGTTAGGGTTATAAGGAGGGTTATAGTTAGGATTACAGGGAAGGTCGATGTTAGTGCTATAGGGTGGGATAATGTTGGAATTACAAGGAGGGTCAATGTTACAGTTATAAGGTGGTTACATTTTAGTAGAGGGTATCACATTCTGCACTGGAAACTAACAGCACCAATCTCCTGGTTCCAAAGGCCAACATTTATTGGAAATCACAATTTTTGGAGTCAGTAGGTGATATGACAACTTGGGACCCAAAAAATACTGTTTTGATTTTCAATAGCCTTTAAAGTGGGACAAAGCCCGCATTTCTGAAAACTGCAAGCAGGAAGCTTTTTATTGCAGAAAAGACAAGCTATGTCTTTTCTCCAATAATAGAAACTTACCGGCCTCCTCGTAACTTTCTACTGAATAACTGCTGAGCTGCTCATTTCTGGCACACTTCAGCTGTGTAGTAATGATTGACGCCTTTTATCCTTTTATCACACACTTCAATAAAAGAAAAGTGTCTGTGCTGGCCACTGCAGCCATTTCAAACTCCATTTCAATGGATAGGGTATAAAAAGTGATTGAAATGAACCCCTGCATTGTCTCCCCACCAAAGTTTCATTTTTATTTTCTAACATTGGAAAAAATACAACCAGATAAATTGTTATGAGCAATGAAAGTCTGACACTTTTGCTTTTTCCTTTTTGTATTATTTACAGATGAGAAGAGTGAATTCTCAGCATCAGCATTGGAGACTCTTAATAAAACTTGTATCCATTCCATCTTGGTTGGCTGATTACATAAATGACATGTCTGGATAATGTCAGATGTCACTTCTTTCAAGGATTAAACACCGAGACTGTAAAACAATTAAGCAGAAATGCTCACTGAGCCAGAAGGGTTTCTGCAAATAGGATTCCTGTGTGGATTTCAAGTGACATTATTCCAATATTTCATGCTGCATTGGGATCTGCTTTACTAAGAGAGTCCTAACATATACAGCAAATATGCAGCAGTTTTAAGGTTCAACAGAAAGCAAATAAGTTGCATGCAACATCAGTAATAAAAGCTCAACTAACCTGACTGTATTCAGACAATGTTTTCCTATAATAAAATTATGTCAACTAACTAGGCTTCATAAACACACTTGCATTTATCAACTTCATTTAACACACTATTACATCATAAAAATGCATTGTAAGATAAGGATAGTTTTTTTGTAAGCTCCCCAATGTTTTCTGTCTTTCCATATCTTAAAAGCTGCATTCAGCTTTTGTTTAACTACATTAAAAACAATGCATAAATGGATCACACACATACTTGAACCCCCCCAAAAAAACTATAAAACATACGTGAAAACTTTTAGAAAAAAAAAAAATAGACCACAAAACACATCAACAATAATCTGTTTAGTTGCTTACGTGTAGAGGAAGATGTCCATTACATTCACATACATGAAGACCAAGCTGTCTAATGACAGACCCAGTGGTTGAACAACTTTTAATACTGCAAGGAGTTTGGTTTAAATCTTTTTAAAAAGACTGTCAGTACAAAACAAAAAACTCCCCCAAATGTTCCTATTAGTCCATCACTATGATGGCCTGCCTCAATAGCATATAAGAACATGCAGAACATGAAGAAGCAGGGACATGCAGAAATTGGAAGGTTCACTCTATTGAAAGTCCTCTAATCCCAAAAGTAAAATCCCATTCAAAAGCATTTTAAAAATAAACTTTTGCCATAAAAAAAACCTCAGTCCCAGGTTCTGAAGGTTATAGGTAAAGTCACCATGCCTCACTGCTGCCACCTGGGAAAGTTGGGAGCTTGAAATCCCATGATAGTAAATACTAGCCAATAGTAGAGCGTATTCTTGAGGGGATCAAGTGATCAGCTTTCCCAGGAGGCAGTGGTGATGCATGGTGATGTTAGAATACTGTCAGGCTTCAACATTGTGCAGTGTGATACCAGTATGTTTTGGGCATTGTGGGACAAATGGGTGGCACCTAGGCAGGTTTACAGGGGGAGTAAAACCTCAGGATAAGATTTGCTCATAGTAGAGTAGCCTAGGGTAGAACACTGATAACGTAAGGCAAAAACCTCCAGGCCCTGAACAGTAATTTATTCTAAAGGGATGACTGGCTGAGCAAAATTACTAATATTCTGGCCAGTGGGAAAATATAGAAATATGTGTATTTAGCTGTTTGCCTAGAATTACACTCTAATAAAAAAAATCTAGCATAAAATTTGGATCAAGGATAACAATTTTATCTGAAATCTGTTTTATCTATAGGACTCTGTGGAAATCAAGTAGCATCTAATTTAAAGCACGACACTGAAGGAGCCACACAAGCTGGTGTATTTGAAAAACATATACCTGAAGATACCTTTCTCTAGTGGTTTTATATTTATCCTGGCTCTCAAACAGCAATATAAATTAAAGCACTTGTCTGGGGATGCTGTGGTTATTAAATAGACCACATTGCAAAATAACATTTTTTAAAGCATTTTCTCATTTCCCTTGCTGCTGGTTTTGCGGAGACACTGGGCTGAGAGTTGACAGGTCAATTATTTCACTACTGAGCTGCTTTCCACAAATGTGCAAGAACCCAAATCGCCGCTCATCTTTTTCCAGGGCAACAAAAGTGGATTCCATTTGTTACTTTTTGCAAGGCCAAAGAGGTGGGAGATGGATGCATGCAGGATGGTGACAAATACCTGCTCCAGATAAAAAGCCTAACTGCGGGGAAATTAATTTTTGGATGGTGGCCTTTGAAGTACCATTCTATATAAAAAGTAATCCAATGAAACTTGGCCCTGTTTGGAAGGTGTCAACTACCTTTGATTTGTTCATCTCACTCTCAGTGGTTTTTATTTGAGGCCAGTCTGCTGGCTCTCAAGAGATTGCTATTTTTATTTGAAAGAAAGTGTAAACTGACAATTTGTGTTGAGCTATTTTCTAAGCTGTGCTCAAGCTTTTTTCCATAAAAGAAACACTGCTCGATCAATGCTGGCTTAGCTTTTGCTGTGCTGACCAGAATGCTTAGAGAACTGGAAACAAAAGCACTGTTTTCAGTTAAAACATAAAGTGTGGATTTACAAGCATTCAATAAAATGGTGGCATGGTTTAATACTACATCAAATGGACACAAAAATTTGCAAAAAAATATAGTGTCACTGGATTTTCTAGTTATTAGCAGCTGTTATAATTAAAGTTGAACTCCAGGCAAACAGCTAAATAAACAGATGAAAAACATGTTTGAGAGCTGCCAAAGAATTTGTAATTTTATTCACTCGGTTCTGAGATTTACACTGCTACATTTACATTTAGCCCCAGTCTACAATAGAATGCGGTGTGGGAAACCCATGGTCCGTGTGCGTTTCCCGCACCACATTTAGATCACTTTACTATTGTGATCTGCAGGGGGTGTCATTGCAATCTTAAAAACACCACAAATGCCGGTCTCAAATGCAGTGCGTTTACCTGCACCATATCTGGTTGCAGTGCTTTTTCAAAATTGGTGCATGCATGAATTTGGTGAGATGTGGCGTGATTTGAGCCCATTCAAAATGAATGGGCTCAAATCACACCACGCTGAATCACATGCGAATCATCACGTTAGACAGTAGCCAATTAACCTACCTGCATGCTTCTGGAGTTTGGGAGGAAACCGGAGTACCCAGAGGAAGCCCACGCAGGCACAGGGAGAACATGCAAACTCCTACCCAGGGACGGACTGACAACTCATGGGGCCCCCGGGCAATAGGGGATCATGGGGCCCCTGTGTCCTTGCCCATACTCAAAAAAGCCTATGAAAAAGGTACCAGGGGCATTCCATGGGACACCCTACTGAACCTGGGTACTCGGGCAGTGCCCGAGTTTCCAAATGGTCAGTCTGCCCCTGATCCTACCCTTCATCATTTTTTCAAAGGAAACAAAAAATAAAGTCTAGATTTTGGCTTTAATCATGCTGTTAACTGTAAAATTTCTGGAAAAATTGCTTCAACATTTGTTTTATAATATCTCTTTAGACTTTAGACAAAAAAAATAGAACTGGAAATGGGATCATACAGTTTTCATTTACCATTAAATATGCTATTCACTTCAATAATGTTACTGAAAATTGGATGCTTTAGCCATCCCTTTATGGAATTCTGAACAGCCAAGCAAGCAGCTTTAGAAGCCTGCATGAATAAATTCATAAAAACAAACCTTAATATAAAAAAGTGACTATAACTAGGCTGAGATTATGGCTTTAGCCTGCTGCTGGCAGGAGGAAGCATATTCTCAGTCTCCTCTCTCCAAGTGATGACTCTGGCTGAAACAAGTTGCAGCAGAGACTGATTTGTGTTAGACATGTGTGAACACAGCCAAGAACTGATCAGACATCAGGATTTAATTGATCAATCTCTGAGACAGTATATCATTCTACATATTGGTTGTTGGCTTTGGATAATTCCTCAACAAGATAGTGCAGGCCTTCTGAGGAAAAAGGAAGATGAAGGCATTGTCAGGGGAGGAGTACAGTGATCTCTGTGAGATATAATACATAGTGCTAAATGTTGCACTGACACATTAATCAGCCTGTGTCCACCTAATATAATTGATGTTTTGTCCACTCCAGACATACAGTAAGTCCATATTTATATTAAAGTTCAAACATTTTTTTATTTTCTATTACTTGCCATGTAATGTAAACTGCTTCATACAAGATGTAATAAAAAGCAATTATTGACCCAATATATACATTTTATCATGAATACTTTAACACTAAGATGAAGGGACCTTTTCATAGCTGCCTAGAGTTCATCTTTAATCTTCTGTTAATATTTCCTCTGAAGTTACAAGCATGCTACAACTTCCAGCAATATACAACAATCACCTATTTCTGTTCCTCATATTAAGACTGGGGACCTTGAAAATGCTTAAATTGATGTCAAGGGCAAAGTAAATAAAACATATTTTTGCCATTATATACAATATTTTATTGCCGGCTGACTTGAGTGCAAATATGTCAAACTTTGTAAACTGTGAAATCACTCTGCAGCCAGAGCAGTTCGACACCGATTACCTTCAATGTTTGATGACATTTGACAGATGATAAAATTATTTATCACAGATGCCAGAAAGCCATGGCAGTAGGTAGCGTTGCTGAAGGTTACATTAATCTGTGCAACAGATCGAGCCTTGTGACTTTCACGTATCTCTGGGCAAAAAGAGCCATAAAAATCTTGCTCGATATTGCAAGTCTAGTGGCACTTAAAGTGTCCTTTAATGTATGAAATTACCACCACACTTGTTCTACAACCCGGCAATAAATGAAAATGTCACCTCTTGAGCCACCCATAGAATGAAAGAAAATGACACATGCCCTTCCATATAACAATTAATTGAAGTAAGAAAGTTTGGTAAGTGTATTACAAAGGGGAACATTTCTGTATGTCTTGATTTTCTGAAAATGATTTCTTCTTGATAGTACCATTTGTGGTGGTTTTTACTTTTTCATCTATTGTTA
Source organism: Staurois parvus (assembly GCF_062004578.1). Classification (NCBI taxonomy): domain Eukaryota; kingdom Metazoa; phylum Chordata; class Amphibia; order Anura; family Ranidae; genus Staurois; species Staurois parvus. Next base: position 2,014,712 of record NW_028318095.1, on the reverse strand, counting down.
ATTACATCTATACTGTATACTGACTGTGTATTACCTATTCTGCTGAAAAATATTTAATAGAAACGAATTAAACAATAGTAACATTTGTGTACATAACTAGTTTCATGTATGTTTTTGCTAAACAGGGACATTTCAAGAATTGTCTTGTGTTCAAAGAATTTAGAAAAAGGCCACACACATTGAGTCTAGATGAGCAAAAGTATAACTATACAAGCAATCTCTTGTCTAAATGTATTAATTCTAGGGTGGCTACAGATTTGCATCTGACTTGCAAAGCAGCAATGATACGTGAAAACAATGAAACAATGAAAAGTGAGATCTATGTCCATCCCCAACTGTACTGTTGTACTGTTAGGACCTATCATAGTATTCTCTCTCATCCAGCTTGCACATTAATATGAAAAGTGAATCACAGCTCATAAACACATAGATTTTGCATGCTGCTTATTATCCCCTATGGAAACCCGACATGACTCATTCTTTGTCTGATCACAAAATGATGCATTGGTTGAAAAGACAGGGCATACTACTCTTATGCAAGCTACAACAAGAAGATGTTGGGCATTTAAAAGGTCATACAGGTGATATTTTAGTAATAGGTGAAGAATGGTGGGATGAGTCAATTCATGGTTTCTTTTGTTTTTGATGCTTTTTTAGAAAGATATCTCTATCATAAATCCTGACTCTATCTTGTAGATTTTGGTGTTTTCACTGACCTTGCCAAACTCCCGCTGTATACTTTATAACAGCCTTTCTCAGCCCTTTTAACCCAAGATGAACCCTTGAAATAAATTTCAGGTCTCAGGGAACCCTTGCTAAAAGCAATAAATTGGGGATCAGTGGGAAAATGCCCCTTGCATTGGTGGTTAGAATGCCACCCTTACAGACAGATAGAGATCATTGGTGTCATGCTGCTGTCTCTGTCAAGTAGCATTTCCCCTGGTACTACACAGGCACCATCTAGAAAGATATCTGTCTTCCACAGCTCTAGGAACACCTACTTACCTCTGGGGGAACCATAGGGTTCCACAGAATCCTGGTTTAGAATGACTGTGCGATATTATAAAATAGATAAAACATCCAACAGGAAGAATGGGAACACCATAATGGCAGCAGCAGTTGTGAAGAATGATTAACTCAAACACAGAGTTTGCAACAAATGTAAACAAATCGTATGCAACATCTTTCAAAATTGAAATGTCAGCACTCTTGGCACTCTGACTTCCTCAAATATGTCATCACACAATATTTGTTGATTATACCAAAGATATAATCATCAATTTGATCGAACACTGTGGTAACAGGGAGTTGCATGGTCCTCTAGGGACAACTGTGATCTGTGTAACTCTTGTCAAAACCCCTTTTGTGTTGCTACAAAAAAAAGCTCTTAAGCAAGGCCCCCTTCTATACAGTTAATATAAGAGTTACTGATAACAACAACTAATATATATTTAAATAGCACCTGTCTCTGTGTAAAATGGAATTCTCCTACCTCTAAATCTAAAAACGCATGCAGCCCTTAGCAATTATTTATTTACATGGGATGTTGTCTCAGATAAAAACCTCCCTAAAATGACAGGTTTTTGTTTCATTAGCTTACAACAACAGCATACTTTATGTATTTTCTTTACCTATATCAGCTAACTATTTACTGTTTGAGAATGACTAGGGCTATCTATCCAATTTCCTTAAAAGTAGAAAGTCCTTTTAAACTACAGGAAATGTTGATATTTTTCCATAGGAAATTTTCCTTGGGTGAAAATGATGAAATTGATGTGCATGGACAAGGCCCTAGGCCTTGTTATTTGAAATATCCTGATAACAGAACACAATAGCTTGCACCAGCTGCACAGTAAATGTAAATATAATATTAGATGGAAAGTGTTGTGGTTTAATTCCTTTACAGGAATCAATAATCCTTTTAGTAAATTCCGTGGTAATCAGCAGAAAGATTTTACCATTTATGTATTAAAAAAGAAGAGCAGTCAATTTCCAATTCTGTAAAAGAAGGTTTAATAAGGAGAATAAATGCAGCTCATAGAGCTCTCCTACCTTCCTCCGTTGTCCGGGCTGACTTTGAATCGCTATCCAGTCCCTGAAACTCATTGAAATAAGGTCGAATCTTAATCTCATAAGTAATCCCCTTTTTCAGGTTGGATATCACAGTGCTGCGCTCAGCTGGAACCTTCACTTCCAGGTTCTGCCATGAGGATGGACTCTGCAAACCTGACGTCTGTCTGTATATCACCCGATATCCTTGTATGAACTGCGACTGACGATCAACCTGTATGGATGAAAAACAAAAAAGCATTATGAATAATGAAACTGCAATGACAGAACGAAAGAGAATCTGTAGCAAGGCAAACATACATGAGAGAAGCCACCAATAAAAATCTTTACAACTTTGGTTGAGATGCATTCTACTTCAGGGGCAGTGATTTCAAATGCAGCTTGACTACACCAAACTTAAATGTGGCCCCCAAGTCAGGGAATGGCAGCTTACACCTTAGGTTTCTCAAGCAGGTATTTTGCTACATACAGACATTGACTTAAGAAACTTCAGCACAGGGATATGCTTTTCTGAAAATTAGCAATCTTTGGGCAAACATGTTTTAAATGTTCAAAGAAAACCAAAGGTGAAAAAAAATGTTGTGAAACTAGATAAACTTCCATATAGTAGACACCATAAGAGGTCAAGGATTGCAAGAACATAGCTGCAACATTACAGTAAATAACCATATGAAGCTCATATTTCAAGGTAAGGGTACATCCAGCAATATAGCAGTCTGTGCTGGAGCAACCTATTACATGACAGCAAGGTGGTGTGCCTAAGCACATAAAAGTACTAATTTTCAGAAAGTGGGCATTTTCATGGGTTTTTTGGGGGCTTCCAGTTGATACTTAGCAATATATTTTCTATCCAAGGTTTTTAAGTAAAACCCAAGCCTACTTTAAAATGCCTACCCTCCTCAATGTAGTAAAGAATTTATGTGAAAGATCATTAAAAATAAACAGTATATATAAAAAAATTATATTTTTAGGAGCTGTATATATGTTTGCAACTTTACATTTAAAGCAAAGTGGCAATAGCAAGAGCACAAAAACTTTTCCGGATCACTTCATCTACAGAAAGAAGCAGGGGAGGACTGGGAGCTTTTGGCCTGGGAGGAAATAACAACTAACTTGAGATGAATTGTATGATCTCGGTGAGTTGAATGCTGCCCATATGCACTCATTTACAGTAAATAAAATACCATGCCCCCTCAAATATGCCTTATCACTCTAATTATATTAACAAATGAGCTCAACACTAGAGATGAGCGAAGAAATGAAAAATTCGATTCGGCTGATTCGGCGAATTCCAGTGTGAAATTCGATTCGATGCGAATTTCTCCGCTACGAAGATGACTTATTTAAAGGGTTTCTAGGCTTCAGAGAGCCTTTAAATTAGTGCAGAACACTGTACCTTTAATTTAAATGCCCTTGGAGATGAGGAAGGAGAAGGAGAAGGAGAAGGATGAGACGAAGGAGAAGGAGAAGGATGAGAAGAAGGAGAAGGAGAAGGATGAGAAGAAGGAGAAGGATGAGAAGAAGGAGAAGGATGAGAAGAAGGAGAAGGAGAAGGAGAAGGATGAGAAGAAGGAGAAGGAGAAGGATGAGAAGAAGGAGAAGGAGAAGGATGAGAAGAAGGAGAAGGATGAGAAGGAGAAGGATGAGAAGAAGAAGGATGAGAAGAAGGAGAAGGATGAGAAGAAGGAGAAGGAGAAGGATGAGAAGAAGGAGAAGGAGAAGGATGAGAAGAAAGAGAAGGATGAGAAGAAGAAGGATGAGAAGAAGGAGAAGGATGAGAAGAAGAAGGATGAGAAGAAGGAAAAGGATGAGAAGAAGAAGGATGAGAAGAAGGAGAAGGATGAGAAGAAGGAGAATGATGAGAAGAAGGAGAAGGATGATAAGAAGGAGAAGGAAGAGAAGAAGGAGAAGGAGAAGGATGAGAAGAAGGAGAAGGATGAGAAGAAGGAGAAGGATGAGAAGAAGGAGAAGGAGAAGGATGAGAAGAAGGAGAAGGATGAGAAGAAGAAGGATGAGAAGAAGGATGAGAAGAAGGAGGAGAAGGATGAGAAGAAGAAGGATGAGAAGAAGGAGAAGGATGAGAAGAAGGAGAATGATGAGAAGAAGGAGAAGGATGAGAAGAAGGAGAAGGATGAGAAGAAGGAGAAGGATGAGAAGAAGGAGAAGGATGAGAAGAAGGAGAAGGAGAAGGATGAGAAGAAAAAGGATGAGAAGAAGGAGAAGGAGAAGGATGAGAAGAAGGAGAAGGATGAGAAGGAGAAGGAGAAGGATGAGAAGAAGGAGAAGGAGAAGGATGAGAAGAAGGAGAAGGATGAGAAGAAGGAGAAGGATGAGAAGAAGGAGAAGGAGAAGCAGAAGAAGAAGGATGAGAAGAAGGAGAAGGAGAAGGATGAGAAGAAGGAGAAGGAGAAGGATGAGAAGAAGGAGAAGGATGAGAAGAAGGATGAGCAGAAGGAGAAGGATGAGAAGAAGGAGAAGGATGAGAAGAAGGAGAAGGATGAGAAGAAGGATGAGAAGAAGGATGAGAAGAAGGAGAAGGATGAGAAGAAGGACAGTTCTGTGACAGTTTCTGTCTATTTCTGACAGTTCTGGGACATTCACTCCATACAGCGGTTTCAACCGCTGTATGGAGGGAATGTCATAGAACTGTCAGAAATAGACTATTAATGACAGTTCTGGGACTGTCCTTCCATGCAGCGGTTGAAACATTGTATGTATTTGTTTCCATAAATGGATCCATTTATGGAAACAAATACATACAATGTTTCAACCGCTGCATGGAAGGACAGTCCCAGAACTGTCATTAATAGTCTATTTCTGACAGTTCCATGACATTCCCTCCATACAGCGGTTAAAACAGCTGTATGGAGTGAATGTCCCAGAACTGTCATAAATAGTCTATTTCTGACAGATCTGGGACATTCACTCCATACAGCTGTTTTAACCGCTGTATGGAGGGAATGTCATGGAACTGTCAGAAATAGACTATTAATGACAGTTGTGGGACTGTCCTTCCATACAGCGGTTGAAACATTGTATGTATTTGTTTCCATAAATGGATCCATTTATGGAAACAAATACATACAATGTTTCAACCGCTGCATTGAAGGACAGTCCCAGAACTGTCATTAATAGTCTATTTCTGACAGTTCCATGACATTCCCTCCATACAGCGGTTAAAACAGCTGTATGCAGTGAATGTCCCAGAACTGTCATAAATAGTCTATTTCTGACAGATCTGGGACATTCACTCCATACAGCTGTTTTAACCGCTGTATGGAGGGAATGTCATGGAACTGTCAGAAATAGACTATTAATGACAGTTCTGGGACTGTCCTTCCATGCAGCGGTTGAAACATTGTATGTATTTGTTTCCATAAATGGATCCATTTATGGAAACAAATACATACAATGTTTCAACCGCTGTATGGAAGGACAGTCCCACAACTGTCATTAATAGTCTATTTCTGACAGTTCCATGACATTCCCTCCATACAGCGGTTAAAACAGCTGTATGCAGTGAATGTCCCAGAACTGTCATAAATAGTCTATTTCTGACAGATCTGGGACATTCACTCCATACAGCTGTTTTAACCGCTGTATGGAGGGAATGTCATGGAACTGTCAGAAATAGACTATTAATGACAGTTCTGGGACTGTCCTTCCATGCAGCGGTTGAAACATTGTATGTATTTGTTTCCATAAATGGATCCATTTATGGAAACAAATACATACAATGTTTCAACCGCTGTATGGAAGGACAGTCCCACAACTGTCATTAATAGTCTATTTCTGACAGTTCCATGACATTCCCTCCATACAGCGGTTAAAACAGCTGTATGCAGTGAATGTCCCAGAACTGTCATAAATAGTCTATTTCTGACAGATCTGGGACATTCACTCCATACAGCTGTTTTAACCGCTGTATGGAGGGAATGTCATGGAACTGTCAGAAATAGACTATTAATGACAGTTCTGGGACTGTCCTTCCATGCAGCGGTTGAAACATTGTATGTATTTGTTTCCATAAATGGATCCATTTATGGAAACAAATACATACAATGTTTCAACCGCTGTATGGAAGGACAGTCCCACAACTGTCATTAATAGTCTATTTCTGACAGTTCCATGACATTCCCTCCATACAGCGGTTAAAACAGCTGTATGCAGTGAATGTCCCAGAACTGTCATAAATAGTCTATTTCTGACAGATCTGGGACATTCACTCCATACAGCTGTTTTAACCGCTGTATGGAGGGAATGTCATGGAACTGTCAGAAATAGACTATTAATGACAGTTGTGGGACTGTCCTTCCATACAGCGGTTGAAACATTGTATGTATTTGTTTCCATAAATGGATCCATTTATGGAAACAAATACATACGGAAACAAATACATACAATGTTTCAACCGCTGTATGGAAGGACAGTCCCACAACTGTCATTAATAGTCTATTTCTGACAGTTCCATGACATTCCCTCCATACAGCGGTTAAAACAGCTGTATGCAGTGAATGTCCCAGAACTGTCATAAATAGTCTATTTCTGATAGATCTGGGACATTCACTCCATACAGCTGTTTTAACCGCTGTATGGAGGGAATGTCATGGAACTGTCAGAAATAGACTATTAATGACAGTTGTGGGACTGTCCTTCCATGCAGCGGTTGAAACATTGTATGTATTTGTTTCCATAAATGGATCCATTTATGGAAACAAATACATACAATGTTTCAACCGCTGTATGGAAGGACAGTCCCACAACTGTCATTAATAGTCTATTTCTGACAGTTCCATGACATTCCCTCCATACAGCGGTTAAAACAGCTGTATGCAGTGAATGTCCCAGAACTGTCATAAATAGTCTATTTCTGACAGATCTGGGACATTCACTCCATACAGCTGTTTTAACCGCTGTATGGAGGGAATGTCATGGAACTGTCAGAAATAGACTATTAATGACAGTTCTGGGACTGTCCTTCCATGCAGCGGTTGAAACATTGTATGTATTTGTTTCCATAAATGGATCCATTTATGGAAACAAATACATACAATGTTTCAACCGCTGTATGGAAGGACAGTCCCACAACTGTCATTAATAGTCTATTTCTGACAGTTCCATGACATTCCCTCCATACAGCGGTTAAAACAGCTGTATGCAGTGAATGTCCCAGAACTGTCATAAATAGTCTATTTCTGACAGATCTGGGACATTCACTCCATACAGCTGTTTTAACCGCTGTATGGAGGGAATGTCATGGAACTGTCAGAAATAGACTATTAATGACAGTTGTGGGACTGTCCTTCCATACAGCGGTTGAAACATTGTATGTATTTGTTTCCATAAATGGATCCATTTATGGAAACAAATACATACGGAAACAAATACATACAATGTTTCAACCGCTGTATGGAAGGACAGTCCCACAACTGTCATTAATAGTCTATTTCTGACAGTTCCATGACATTCCCTCCATACAGCGGTTAAAACAGCTGTATGCAGTGAATGTCCCAGAACTGTCATAAATAGTCTATTTCTGATAGATCTGGGACATTCACTCCATACAGCTGTTTTAACCGCTGTATGGAGGGAATGTCATGGAACTGTCAGAAATAGACTATTAATGACAGTTGTGGGACTGTCCTTCCATGCAGCGGTTGAAACATTGTATGTATTTGTTTCCATAAATGGATCCATTTATGGAAACAAATACATACAATGTTTCAACCGCTGTATGGAAGGACAGTCCCACAACTGTCATTAATAGTCTATTTCTGACAGTTCCATGACATTCCCTCCATACAGCGGTTAAAACAGCTGTATGCAGTGAATGTCCCAGAACTGTCATAAATAGTCTATTTCTGACAGTTCTGGGACATTCACTCCATACAGCGGTTTCCGGCAAAAAGTGTATGTGCAGAGTTCCTCTATTCTGCAGATACACTTAGAGGAGCTCTGCAGATACACTTAGAGGAGCTCTGCACATACACTTTTTTCCGGTTTGGAATTATTCTTATTTTCATCCTACTTCTTCTTCTTCTTCTTCATCCTCATCCTCATCCTCTTCTTCTTCTGAGGATGAGGATGAGGATGAAGAAGAAGAAGAAGAAGAAGAAGTAGGATGAAAATAAGATTAATTCCAAGCCGGCAAAAAGTGTATGTGCAGAGCTCCTCTAAGTGTATCTGCAGAGCTCCTCTAAGTGTATCTGCAGAATAGAGGAACTCTGCACATACACTTTTTGCCAGCTTGGAATTATTCTTCTTTTCATCCTACTTCTTCTTCTTCTTTTTCTTCATCCTCATCCTCAGAAGATGAGGATGAGGAAGAAGAAGAAGAAGAAGAAGAAGAAGAAGAAGAAGAAGAAGAAGAAGAAGAAGAAGAAGAAGCAGAAGAAGAAGTATAATGAAAAGAAGAATAATTCCATGCCGGCAAAAAGTGTATGTGCAGAGTTCCTCTATTTCTGACAGTTCTCTCACAGCTTCTTCACATGTACAGCGGTTGAAATATCTGTATCCTAAATGGAAACTAATAGATACAAATTGTATCTATTAGTTTCCATTTAGGATACAGATGTTTCAACCGCTGTACATGTGAAGAAGCTGTGAGAGAACTGTCAGAAATAGAGGAACTCTGCACATACACTTTTTGCCGGCTTGGAATTATTCTTCTTTTCATCCTACTTCTTCTTCTTCTTCTTCTTCTTCTTCTTCTTCTTCTTCTTCATCCTCATCCTCATCCTCTTCTTCTGAGGATGAAGAAGAAGAAGAAGTAGGATGAAAAGAAGAATAATTCCAAGCCGGCAAAAAGTGTATGTGCAGAGTTCCTCTATTTCTGACAGTTCTCTCACAACTTCTTCACATGTACAGTGGTTGAAACATCTGTATCCTAAATGTAAACTAATAGATACAATGTTTCAACCGCTAAACATGTGTTCCTTCTGTCAGAGAACTGTCAGAAATAGCGGAGCTCACTGCAGGGACACTTTTGCCGGCTGATCGGGAAATGTTCGATTCGCGCACCCGAAGTAGGCAAAATTTCGGTTTCGACACGAATCGAATATTTCCTGAAATTCGACTCGAATTCCGGTTCGCCTAGTTCGATTCGCTCATCTCTACTCAACACATTTCATGTTTTTTCATTCTATCAGCATTAACTCTCTTTGCAGCTCTTTACTTTAGAAACATAGAAAAGTGACGTCAGAAAAACACTGAGTGGTCTATCGAGGCTGCACTTTTTTTTTATTTTGTACGTTTTCTTTTTGTGTGTGTGGGGGGGGGGGAGGGGGGTGGAGATGTTTGTTTTTTGTTTTTTTTTGGGGGGTAGGGTGTTTTTTTGGTAACTTTTGCAGGTCTATGCTTGTCCCAAGCATGTTTGAAACTGTTTATTGTTGACTGGCTCACTACCTCTGCTGGAAGTTTATTCCAAGCATCAACTACTCTATCAGTAAAATAGTACTTTCTGAGATTAGTTTTGAACTTTCCTCCAGTTAGTTTAAGGTCTTGTCCCCATGTTCTTGATTTTGGTTTTGTGTTGAAAATACTGCCGTCCTGAACCTTATTCACCTCCTTGATGTATTTAAAGGTTTCAATCATGTCTCCTCTTTCCCTTCTTTCCTCCACACTGTACATGTTAAGTTCCTGAAGTCGCTTTTGATATGTTTTATCCCCAGACCTTTCACCGTTTTTGTTACCCGTCTCTGAACTTGTTCTATCCTATCAATATCTTTTTGTAAGTGAGTTCTCCAGAACTGGACACAGTATTCTAAATGAGGTCTAACTGAAGATCTACATAGGGGAATCAGGACCTCATTGCTCCTGCTGGTGACCCCTCTAGTGATGCATTCTAGAATTCTATTGGCTTTCCCAACTGCCTGACCACACTGTTTTCTCATTTTGCAATCATCTAACATAAGTACCCTCTGAAGTGCTGGCCAACACTGTACCCCCAATGTTGCACTCTCTCAAGGGATTCTTTTTCCCTAGGTGCATTATTTTACATTTAGAAACATTGAACTGCAATTCTCACTTTATTTTATTAATCTTCCAGCAATGACAAATCATGTTCCATGTTACATACACCTCCAGGGATATCAATCCTATTACACACCTTTGTGTCATCAGCAAAAAGACATACCTTACCCAGCAAACCTTTAGTTATATCACTTACATATAGGTTATATAGAACGAGACCGTGTACAGAACCTTGTGGTACACCACTAGTGACTGGTCTCTGTTCCGAGTGAACCCCATTTACAATCACACTCTGGTAGCTACCATTTAGCCAGCTGCATATCCGCTGAACCACCCAAGGGCTAAGTCCTAGCTTGTACAACGTTTGTATTAGATCATTATGTGGAACTTTATCAAATGCCTTGCTGAAATCAGGATATGCTATGTCCACAGCACCACTCTGGTCCAAAACATTGGTAATATAGTCAAACAAATCCAATCAGATTAGTCTGACATGATCTGCCATCTGTAAAGCCATGCTGCTTTGGATCCAGCAAGTTGTGTGTTTTTAAGTGATCAATGATCCTTCTTTTCAGGATGATTCCATTAACTTGATTATTACCGATGTTAAACTCACTGGCCTATAATTGCCAGCTTCTACCTTGCTGCCCTTCTTGTGGATATACAATATTAGCTGTCTGCCAGTCATGGGGAACGTCTCCTGTCAGAAGAGATTGATTAAAAAGATCAGTTGATTGTCCAACAACTATACCTCAAAGTTTTCTTATAGTTCTCCCATAACATCTCAGAGCCACAAAGAATGTCACTGCTTGAAGATAGCAGGTCTTAATGGGGAGCAGATAGCTACATGGTGCACAGCAACCGATACTGACTGTGGTTCTGACTCTAATTGAGGTTTCAGTGGGTGAATATTTCCAATCAGGGCAACCAGGCCAACATAAATTTTTTGTGCAGGTGCAGGTGAAAGCCCACCTGCCCAGTCCTTCCCTGAAAAGGAGGCATACTCAATAAAACCTCAGGGGTAGCAGACACAACAACACCATATTTCCCTTGAGATGGGGACACTCAAACACAGACTACAACTTTTCCTCCACAGACTCCATTGCAAGATCAAAAGGGCAAATGGTCACTAATCAGGGCTTCACTGAATAGTGCCACACTCAACTCACATGCTACCATACTATCTTTTAAACAGGAACATCCACCAATCAGAGCAAAAGCAAGCAACCGAGAGAGCTCCATTGGAGATTGTCATCCCCTTAAAGACCCACTAACATTAATATTAGATACTAAGGCCTTACTCCTGGAATGATGTACCATAGGGTGTGTGGAAGAACTGTGTGATGTTTTATATGTGTATGGAGTAGGCTATGAGAAGGACTAAGGGGGAGATTTAGTGAAACTGGAGCACTCAGAATCTAGTGCAGCTGTGCATGGTAGCCAATCAGCTTCTAACTTCAATTTGTTTCAATAAGCTTATAAAATAAAAACATTGAAGCTCATTGGTTTCTATGCAGAGCTGCACCAGATTTTGCACTCTCCCGTTTTAGTAAATAACCCCCTAAATGTTGAAGCAAGCACCTTGTGATGCCTCCTTGTTAGTCAAAGTGACAGTTTCATTTTAATGGCCTGCCATCCACTCTAACATAAGTCTCTATACTCTTTTTCTCAGTTTTTTTTTTGTCCACAAAAATAGTAACTGCCCCATAAAATGAGCTACACATTGCACTCATCATTTATTCCTAATGCTAACATTACAGAATATATTACTCTGGAGAAAATATAGAAAACACTTTCATGACTAGGGGTAATAAAGTGCAAACTGGAAACACATTGAGGCAATTTAATCTAAAATCTCATATTTAGCAGTTTATTATAATATACGACACTTATGTTTTCACTTTTAAGAATAGCAACTACTTCAACAGATTGAAACCAAATGGCATTTTGTAGCACATTTAAAACTTTAAAAGAGAACGTAATTTTATACAGCCATATGTTTAAAATTTTGAGCATGTCCTCTTTGTCTTTTCTATAAGCCTGCATGTATTAGGTAAGGCTTTTTTTCTAAGCCCTTTTAAAAACTGAATGACAACTAAAGTAATGCAAATTGCCTTAATTAGTAATCTGACTTCACAGTAACAAAGTTGCTTCCTAACTTTCCAGTGGTCTACATACATCTAGTTTTCAGCTGAATTGCTGTGCACTGTTTAACCTGTCAGCTTCTGTCAATACAATTAATATAGAGTGTTGACTCTGTTGACAGCGAACATGAAATTGTTTAAGTAAGAGTCAGGATGCATGGTGTGTTCAGATTTCACCAAAACAGCATTTTATTCTACAATTAAGCAATGAACCAAGAGAAAAGAACTGAAAACTAAGGTACTAACATTCCACTTGTATTTAAAATAAACAAATCTTAGGAAATATAACAATGTTTCAAGCTAATATGCTACATGGGATAGACATACACAGGAAGCTTTGATATTTTGATTTAATCTAAGTACATGTACCTTAATTTGCTCAGAAAAGACCATTCTTTAAAGCTGAAATGAAGGGAAGCAGAGATACAACTGAAATACACTGCTCCAAAAAAATTAAAGGTACACTTTTTAATCAGAGTATAGCATCAAGTCAAACTCCACCCAAGTTAAACTCCTGGGATATTGATGTGGTCAGTTTAGTAGCAGAGGGTGTTGTTAATCAGTTTCAGCTGTTTTGGTGTTAATCAAATTAACAACAGGTGCACTAGATGGGCAACAATGAAATGACACCCAAAACTGGAATGGTTTTACAGGAGGAGGCCACTGACATTTTTTTCCCTACTCATCTTTTCTGACTGTTTTCCACTAGTTTTGCCTTTGGCTAGGGTCAGTGTCACTACTGGTAGCATGACGCAATACCTGGATCAGGGGCGGACTGACAACTCATGGGGCCCCCGGGCAATAGGGGATCATGGGGCCCCCGTATCCTTGCCCAAACTCAAAAAAGCCTATGAAAAAGGTACCAGGGGCATCTCATGGGGCCCGCTACTGACCCCGGGCCCTCGGGCAGTGCCCGAGTTTTCAAATGGTTAGTCCGCCCCTGACCTGGATCCTACAAAAAATGGCCACTGTCCCAGTCTATAACTAGCCTTCACAGCAAGGAGCGCATGGAAGGGCGACACATGTCAAACAACCCAAAAAATTCAACAATTGGTCGAGGGGGCGCACTGGACACCTTAGCTGCTATTGTGCTACATTCTGGGTGTCCAGTGCGGTCCTGTACCTTTAAGGAGGGGTGGGCTCCCTCAGGTCCACCTGCCCTTGGTCTATCCATTAAATACATGTTCTTCTACTATGGGGGCTCTTAAAATTGTAGAGTTAGGAACTACAGAATATTGGGGTGCTGTGTTGAGGCTCTGTAGCTTACGCATGTGTTTGCAAATGTGTGCTAACTAAACACGTTTTTAATGCATACTGTAAAACAGGTTAATTTGGTTTGTTTGCAGGCTGGCTGGCAAGTTAGAGCTTGGAATATGTTTTTTTTTGTTTGATACATGGACCCTGCAGAGGTTGCACAGGCAGTCCAACTTCTCCAGGATGGCACATCAATACGAGGAACAGGATGAGCACTGCCAGAGCCCACCAGCAGGCCACTGGTGTGAATGTCTCTCACCAAACAATCAGAAACAGACTTCATGAGGGTTGCCTGAGAGCCTGACGTCTTCTAGCGGGCCCTGTGCTCTGCCTGGCACCATACAGCTCAATTGGCATTTCCCATTGAACACCAGAATTGGCAGGTCTGCCACTGGCACCCTGCGCTTTTCACAGATGAGAGTAGGTTCACCCTGAGCACATGGGACAGACGTGAAAGGGACTGGAGAAGCCATGGAGTACATTATGCTACCTGTAACATCGTTCAGCATTACCGTTTTGGTGGTGGGTCTGGGGAGGCATATCCATGCCCATACCTCTACAGACCTCTACAGATGCGCAAACCTCTACAGACTAAACAATGGCACCCTGACTGCCATTAGGTAGCGGGATGAAATCCTTGGACCCATTGTCAGACCCTACGCTGGTGCAGTGAGTCCTGGGTTCCTCCTGGTGTACGACAATGCCTGGCCTCATGTGGCGAGAGTATGCAGCCAGTCCCTGGAGGATGAAGGAATTGATACCACTGAATGGCCCCCAAGCTTGCTTGACCTAAATCCAATAGAACACCTCTGGGATATCATGTTTTGGTCCATCCGACGCTGCCAGGTTGCCCCTCAGATTGTCCAGGAGCTCAGTGATGTCCTGGTCCAGATCTGGGAGGAAATACCCCAGTACACCATCCATCGTCTCATTAGGAGCAAGCCCTGACATTGTCAGGCATGCATACAAGCACATGTGGGCCATTTTGAGTTGCTGCAATAAAATTTCAGCAAAATGGACTAGCCTGCTGAATAATTTTTTTCATTTTGATTTTCAGGGTATTTTTGAATTCAGTCCTCTGTAGGTTGATAATTTTCATTTCCATCAAAGGATGGGACATCCTCACATTCCTAACACATTACCCAGTCCATATCAGTATAGATATCCAGCATGGTATCTTTCCCCATTGAGATCTGATGTGTTTTCAAAGAGTTTCTTCATTTTTTGGAGCAATGTATATACAGCACAGTAACTGGGAATGGGTTACTTTGATTTCTAATTCTAATACAATCTGTGATTGCCCCTGCTGTTAAAGCAGACATGAATGGTCCCTTGTGAATGGATGACATGGCCATGTGGGCTGTGCCATTCACAACTGTGCTAAATTCAAAAACCAACAGGACACTGCAGGAAGAAGCACTCTGTAATTTAGTTACTTGGGGGTTAATTTGAGAGTGGGTTGTTGGGGAATGTGACCATGTTTCATGTTACACCAAAATATGGGTGCAACATGAAGCATAGTGAGAAATTAGAGAATGCCTTTAACCAAGCATCAGAATGAGAAAGAAAGGGGATTTAAGTGACTTTGAGCATGGCAGGGTTGTTGGTGCCAGACAAGGTGGTCTGAGTGTTTCAAAAACTGCTGATCTACTGGGATTTTCATGCACAACCATCCCTAGGGTTTACAGAGAATGGCCTGAAAAAGAAAAAATATCCAGTGAGCGGCAGTTGTGTGGACGAAAATGCCTTGTTGATGTCAGAGGTCAGAGGAGAATGGACAGACTGGTTTGAGATACTAGAAAGGCAACAGTAACGCATGTCAATATGGACCAAGATCTCTGAGGAATGTTTCCAACACCTTCCTGAATCTATGCCATGAAGAATTAAGGCAGTTCTGAAGGCAAAAGGGGGTCCAACCCAGTACTAGCAGTGTGTAGCTAATTAAGTAGCCGGTAAGGGTTTATATGTGCATTAAAACAGCTTTATTTGCTAATAACACATGAAGATTCTGATTCTTGTGCTAAATAATGTATTGTACTTCTCACTATGCAAGTCCACGAATCACTAGCTCATTGGAGTTGATTTACTAAAGATAAATAGGCTGCACATTGCAAGGGAATTTGCCCCAGAGCTTGGTGAATGAGGTGAAGTTTTACACTGAATATCCAAACATGTAAAATAATAATAATAATAATGAAAAAAAACAGCATTGCACATGATTGAATGATGGAAGTTATCTCATTTACTAAGCTTAAGGAAAACTCCCTTCAAAGTAAATAGCCTATTTGTGTTTAGTAAATCAACCCCATTATAAAGACTCTCTCTATGGCTGGTACAGTTGTTAAGTAGGCAGGCAGAATAATTGTATTTGCTAATCTACAAAACTCTCCATTTACCACAATAAAAAAAAATATGGAAGTCATACTTATCCTTTTCAATTGAATTCTAAACTGGTAGTTGTGCTATATTCCCAGTTGTACAACAACTGCTTTGTATGCTGAATTTAAATGATTGTACATTGCCGAGATAAAATGGGGGGAATAGAGCAGTTTGCGTTCAATCCCATGACTTCCATACATTCAACTAGTTCATTATTGTCCCTGTATATTATTTTGAATTCGCTGTGTTCTCAGTCTTCTTCCCATATGATAATAATGTGTCCTAATATATCATTCTATCTCACTTTCTGTAGTATCTTCAAGAAACATTACATTAAATGCTTCCCATCCCTCTCAAAAAAAATCATGAATACGATGTATGAGTCCATACAGATCGCCACTCTAGCAGAAACATCTGTGATGATCAAACTCCGGAGAATCAAGAACAGAAAGGACACATCCTGTATCTCCCTGGATTTCTGATCTCAGGATAAAACATGTAGCCCATTCTTTATATGTATAATACTCGTACACATGGATAATGAAGTCATAAGCATAGCCTGGGATTTAGACTGGGAAATAACAAGCCACCAGAGACTCATTAGCGCTTTCCATTCATTGCAAAGGAAAGCAACACAGTGGTAGCTTGAGGGACAATGTATACTATGCTTGGAAGGTATCAAACACAAGCCTACTTGAGACCTGCCAATGGCACTCACCTGGTTAACATGGATTATATTAACAAGATATGGGACTTGCTAAGAGTCAGAGTGTACAGAAAGCTATATTGCTTCGCTCCTATGTAATTGTCATGCCATTCGGAAAAAGAAAAATGTTCCTGAATAAGTCTTCGATATGAATGCTTTATATACCTGTGGAGGCCAATCTACATACATTGCTTTTAATTTAATATAGTTTTCTGCTTTCAGACTGCTTTTACTGCTTGGTTTATACATTTCTGTAGAAAACAATGCACGTATCATTTTATCTAACCCTCTATATAACCTGGTGAAAGTTGATATTGATACAGTACACTAGAATTCTGGAGAAGGGACATTAATGACTAGCTCCTGACTTCTTTGTCATTTCCTTGAGTTAAGCAGCAGTAATGCTTTACTGTTATCTCTCACACACCAGCAATAGATCAGATTGCTGAATCATGAGCGATTTTTACAGCTTTAGGGAATCTTACTGTGAGGGACCAAGATACAGTACATGTCTTCAGAGGTTGCAGGCAGTAAAAACAAATGGATCCCTGGTGTTCAATGCATCTTATATCTCCTTCAAGGAGCAAATGTTACAAAATATTGGTATCTGTATTGTGCTTGAAAACAACATGGTACAAGCTAAAATTCTATAGAAGGCATTAGTATATTTGTTAAGCTAGCTTATTAAATTTCTTGCTGGGTTCCATAAACCCTTTTAAAAGACAATAAATGAGTAGCCTCTTGCCACCCATATAACGCATATGTCTGGTGGCAAAGTTGGTGGGCCCTAAAGACCATACACCGCACATATGTGTTCATGGATGGCTGAGGTTTATGTGCTTAGAGCCTGCTCACAGCACACTGCCTGACCGATCGTTTAAAGACAGCTCTTGGGGGCGCATGCGCGGCCAGCTCGGGGATGGACACACTATAAGCACAGCTCCGTCCACCCGCCAGCGCTGAAGCAGCACACTACGACCCCAGGGAAAACAAACTACTCACGGCACTTCCCGGAAGGTGCCCGCAGGCCACTGGACATGCCCCGCAGGAAAAAAAGCCCGGGGCAACCAGGGAAATTAACCCACTTCTTCCCGGCCGTCCAGCCGGGAATCCAAGATGGCGGCCGCCATGCGGACATGCAGGGACACAGCAGTCACCAGGAGGAGGACTAAAGATCCCAGCCTGTGGATCCCAGGCTGCAGCAACAGCTCTTTCCAGGGGACCCGGGTGAGTTGTCACCCCCACTGTCACCCACGTCCTGCAGCCCAGTTAAATCAAGGCCACAACTTGATAGTGACCCTGCCGACACCTGCCAGGCCCTAAACCTTCCGCCTCAGCCCCCATATCCCACCCTGCCTGACAAAGACGCATTTCCAGCATCTGACCAACCTCTAACTGAAATCTCCATGAAGAACAAGCTAACACTACTGCGCCAAACTCTACATAACGATATTTCTGCACCAATGACCCAAATTACTAATATGGTGCAAAGGCAGGAACGCAGGATCCGCCATATTGAAACCAACATAGCGGATATAGTGGAAGCGCACAATGATTTGATTGATGCTCATTCTGACCACACGTCAGATATCGAACAAATCAACCTAAAATTGGCCGATATAGAGGATCGATCACGCCGCAATAATATTAAATTCAGAGGGATCCCAGAAACGGTATCTAACGAAGCATTATTACCATATCTACATCACTTCCTCAAGCTGTTAATCCCAACACTCTCTGACGTAGAGGCCATAATCGATCAAGCACATCGACTACCTAAGCCTTCATTCTTGTCAGCAACCATCCCTAGGGACGTGCTCGTCCGAATACACTTCTACCATATCAAGGAGAGAATTATGATGGCGGCTAGAAATCCACCTCCACTCCCATCCTCACATGCGACTCTGTGTCTTTATGCTGATCTATCTAAGGCCACGCTTTCCAACAGGAAAAAAATGATACCAATCACGAAAGCGCTTAGAAATCACAATATGACCTATCAATGGGGATTCCCCACTAAATTAATCGTACGTCACCAAGGCAGAATCTATACTATTAAAAACCTAGAGGCCGGTTTGGACTTCCTTAAGGCCTGGAGCATTTTACCTGCTGATCCACAGAAGAACAACCCTGGTTCCGTTCAAAACATGGAAGCAACCTGAAGGGCTTAGCGGCACCAGCCGCGTCTACATCTCTCTCTTTGTATTTTTCTCTGGAGGCGATATCTGAATACTCCTAATTCTGGCGATCGGCCTAAACCCTATGGCTCTGAAATTCAATGTTTTGGTTAGATATGACCCATCCGAGGGTCATATCCTGCTTGACCACCCCTTTTTTGATGTAGCAATCCTGGCTACACCGTTTACTTGCTTTATGTGCAAGTGTTTTTTTATTGTTATTTTTCCCTCTCCACCCATCCCTTCCAATGGCACCACTAACTATATATTTCTGACACAAACCTTCACCCTCGTGACCGTAACTAACACTAGAATAAAAAACACCCCAAGTATATTTGTACTTCGAGAACTCATTTACGAATGATTACCATCACATCTCTTAATGTGTGGGGCCTCAACTCCCCTTTCAAGAGATCGATGCTATCAAGAGAAATCCGGAAATCTCAAACGGACCTACTCTTCATACAGGAATCGCACTTCGCCACAGAAAAAGTCCCTAAACTTTATCTACATCGCTTCTCTCAACTATTCATGGCAACAAACATCAAAAAGAAGAATGGTGTTATTATCGCTGTTAACGACGCTCTTTCTTTCAAACTTACCTCCACACTAATCGACCCGCAAGGCCGCTATATTATCTTGACGTGCCAAATTAATGAGATCTCTTACACCCTGGTGAACGTATATGGCCCTAACAGTAAGCAACTTAAATTCTATCGAAAACTCTATACTCTCATCTCCCAACATCAACAAGGTAGACTTATTATTGGCGGAGACTTTAATGTTCTCAGTGACTCACTACTAGACTCTTCCTCTAGTAAGAAATCCTGCAACCTTAACTTCAACCCCTTCCTGCACGACCATGACCTATACGACATATGGAGATGCCAACATGGTACGGAAAGAGACTACACCTACTTTTCACCCCCTCATCTCTCATATTCTAGAATTGACATGTTTATCACCGATAAATGGACTCTAGAACACGTGACTTCCTCCAGCATCGGTACTATCACCTGGTCTGACCACGCACCGATCACCATAGCCTTGGATGACAACCGAAGGTCGGCGATTCCACCTATTTGGAGACTTAACTCTGCACTTTTAAATATCCCGGAAAACCAGAAATTTATATTAGATGCACATGACCTCTTTTTTGACACTAACTCTACCCCGGAGATCTCTGTTACCACTCTTTGGTTGACATATAAGGCTTATATGAGAGGTATCCTCATCCAATTGAATTCTCGTATTAAAAAACAACGGTCTCAGCAAATTGAACAACTCCTTGACTCTATACGCACAAACGAAGATATTAATAAACAGAATCCAAACGCTACCACAACTGCGGCGATAAGCCGAGATAGGGACAAACTACGCACTACTCTATTACACGCCTATGATTTTAACCTCCAAAAAACAAAATCCCAATTTTATGCGCTGGGCAATAAAACTAACTTTCTTCTTGCCAAAACCATCAAACAAAAACGGCTTAAAAACAAAATTGTCACGATTCAACACCCAATTTCTAATGTTCCATTGACTAACCCACAAGATATAGCTAATGCATTTGCGTGTTATTATCAATCCCTATACAACATAAAAGACGACCCAAACACAACTCAACCAACGAACCCGTCGATCGAGAATTTCCTACGTCATACTGAGCTTCCTCATCTTACACCTTCCCAACTAGCCTCCCTTTCTGTCCCGATCTCACCTTTAGAGATCGAGAAAACCATAAACAAACTCCCCATGAATAAATCACCGGGAAATGACAGCTTTACCAATGAATTTTATAAAATGTTCGCGCCCCATCTCAAATCACACCTATCTGATCTCTATAACTACGTTGCCCCTAAAGGAGAATTCCCCCCTGACATGCTGCAATCAATAATCTCTACCATCCCAAAACCGGGTAAGGACCCCCAACTAGTCCAGAACTGTAGACCAATTTCACTACTAAACACGGACCTAAAAATTTATGCCAAGATAATAGCTCAACGACTCCTCCCGTACCTTCCCACGTTGATCAACTCTGATCAAGTGGGATTTGTACCGGGTAGGCAGGCCCCTGACGCAACTCGACGACTTATATCATTGATACACCACCTTGAATCGAACAAACAACCTTCACTTCTCCTATCTCTTGACGCAGAAAAAGCATTTGACCGCAATCACTGGCAATTCATGACACTTACTCTACAAAAACTGGGAATTACGGACTGGATGCTGTCAGCGATTTTATCCCTCTACTCCAAACCCTCAGCTAGAGTCCTCACTAATGGTACGCTCTCGCAGCCATTTCAAATATCTAACGGTACTAGACAAGGCTGCCCTCTTTCCCCCATAATCTTCGCTTGAACCACTGGCATCCAACCTTAGAAATGACCCCAATTTCTCGGGAATTAAATTTCTGCAGCACGAACACAAAATCAGCCTTTTTGCAGATGACATTATTCTAATGATTACAAACCCCTACAAATCACTCACTTCAATACGTACGCACATACAAAACTATGCAGATGTATCTTATTATAAGCTTAATGAACCCAAATCTTTAATTTTAAACCTTCACACCCCTGCTCTGACCCAAAACCTCCTTACAAAACAATTCCCTTTCAAATGGGAAAAACATAATATCCCATACCTGGGGATTAAACTTACTCCCAAAACCAATCAACTCTATGCAGCTAATTTTCAACCACTTCTTGACACAATCCCACAGGAGCTTAGGAACCTACGTACAACCACGTTATTAATGCTGGGCAGAATAGCTACTATTAAAATGTGTATATTGCCTAAAATTTTATATATATTTCGTACATTGCCTGTTCCTATACCCTCCTCGTTCTTCTCTACAATTCAAAAAATTTTAAATAAATTCTTATGGAATTCTAAATGGCCTAGATGCTCTACAAACCTTCTGATACGCCCGCCCTCCAGAGGCGGAGCCGGCCTCCCATATTTGAAATCCTATTATCAGGCAGCCATATTGGACCAGCTATACTACTGGTGGCACCCGACCCAAGACAAAACATGGACTATTATGGAAACCGCCATGTATTCGCCAAATACCTTAACAGACTTATTATTTACGCCTCGTACGACACAGATTAGACCTTCACACGCTCACCCATGCATCCAAGCCTCTCTGATAGCTTGGCATGATTTCCTGACTTACACTCATTCACATAAGACTAATTTACGAATCCCGACTGCTATATCCTCCCTGTACTTCTTATCCCCCCACTTGAACCTAACATCTTGGAAAGCGTTGGGTATACGCTATATCCAAGATATTCACAACAATCATAAACCCGAGTCGTTTCAGACCCTTCAAAAAAGATTCTGTCTTCCCGATACGGAACAATTCACTTTTATGCGAACTTCCCATTTGCTCCATAACACGCATATTCCACTTGAATTAGACTTCCCTGCTACTGCACACCATTTCTACCACAAAACTTTTTATCCAAAGAAAGGAATCTCTACCTTTTATACATTACTTACTGAAGCACAATTTATAACTCATACATCATCCCTTACCAATTGGGAGACGAATCTTCTTCTCCCAACAACCCCGCAACCATGGCAAGTGACGTTCTCCATCACATACAAAGCCTCGAAATGTAGCTCCCACTGGGAATCTTATTTAAAAATTCTCCACCAATGCTACTTAACCCCTGCCAAATTATCCATCTATTACCCACAGCAATCGCAAACTTGCTGGAGGCGTTGTGGTGACACTGGTTCGCTCTTCCACTTACTATGGTCATGCAAATCCCTCAAGTCCTATTGGAATAAAGTGTTCCAATTAATCTCTTCAGTCACAGATTCCCCAACACCCCCTAATCCAGGGCTAGCCCTTCTTCACCTAACGATAGATCAATTTCCCGTTTGCTCACACATCATTATCATACACATTCTGGCAGCTGCAAAGACTAACATTACGAAACTATGGCGTTCTACCTCACCCCCCTTATTAGCCCGCCTACTCGCTGATCTCAACTTGCAATGTGAGATGGAGCGAAGAACGGCCCTCCGAAATTCCTCCTACCATAAATTCACATTACACTGGTCTCGATGGCTAAAACATCCCAAATGCTCAATTGTCTGATTACGAATCCTAAACCTTATAAGATGCTACATTTGTAGTTCATTGGTGCCCTCATCTCCCCCTCTCACACTTTCCTATACCCCTTTTCATCCCCTGTTTAGTTCTTTTATGTTTTCATATTCATCGGTAAGGTTCACAATCCAATGAGAATACCTCTCTTGTAAGTATGATTATGATAATTTGAACTCCCAGCCAGATGGTGGGGGTTTATTACCTCATTTTTTCATTCTATATGTTGTTGTTTCATTTATGTGAACCTTGTACTCAAATGTTTCTATATAATGACATAACATGTTTTGTTCAGAAACTTAAAAATTCCTAATAAAAATCATTTGAAAATAAAGACAGCTCTTGTAGTGATCATGAGCTGGCAGGACCAGCTCCCAGCACATGACTGCTGTGACAGCCAACCACAGTGGTCACATGACTGGGCAGTCCTTCTGGCCCCCCTGGGCGTAAAGGCCCAATTAAAGGGACACTGGGGCTGGGTGGTAAAGGGTTAGCAAAGGAGTTGAATTACTAAAGGCAAATAGGCTGTTCACTTTGTAAGGGAAATCTCAAATTGCAAGGGAATTTTCCCTTAGCTTAGTAAATGTAGTACTAAATCACTTTGCAAAGAACATCAAATCTTGTGGTAGGAAAATAAAAAAAGAAAACAGTATTTTTGCTTGAGCCTGATTGGATTATGAAAGTCAGCGGAACTTTACCTCATTCACTAAGCTATGGGAAAATTCCATTAAAAAGGGCTAATTTCCTTGAAAAGTGAACATGTTTGCCTTTAGTACATCATGTCTCTATGTAACTGTGCCATACTAAGTTACACATATTTGTAGCCCAACATGTTTTTTTTTCATTGCTTTTCCAACAGTAGGTTAAAGAATATATCAACTCAACATTTAATATTCTTTCTTTGCGCCTACTGTACCATGTACTTGTATGAAAAGTATCCTGTTCTCTTTGTATTGCTTCCTTTGTGTGAAATACCTGGTGTTCCTGCCAGTCCCTCTGCTTTCCTATTAAAAACTGACCATACTAGGCAGGAGAGCACATCTTGATCTGTTCTCTAAATGTGCTGAGAACTCAGCCTGATTTTCTTCAATGATAAGACTTCTGCTGACACACTTCCCCCTGCACAGCTATTCACTAGGAAGACCAGTGTGCTGCTGTTTCTCCATCCTGAGCCCTCTGAGCTCCATATGCAGCTGAGCCGGTCCAGGCTCTGAAAAGTTCCCAACTGTATGGCTGGCATCCACCAAGAAGCCTATATTGGCACCTGGCTGTGGTTCTCAGCAATCCACTGAGAGCCTGAGCCAACACCTCCCACCCCCTCCAAAGCCCAGGGCTCCAGTTGGCGCTGGAGGGGTAGAGCAAATAGCAGGAGACTGACAGTCCTGGCTCTCTTCTCAGAGCGCATGGGGAGAACTAAGCTATTGCAGTGTTTGATCATTTAGTTCTCACTGCAGAGCCAATAGAGAACAGATGCTGCATTGGATCCATGCTGCATCCACATAGGTGAGTATAAATGTTTCTTTTTTTTTTACAAAGTCCATACTTCTCTTTTAAGGTCAGAAAATCAGATGTATATTTTTTATTGCTGTTTTGACGTGATTTCCCCTTACTTTCTGTCACAGTGGCACCTACTACCAAGACAGCCAAATGTTTTGGCTAGAGCCCCCATTCCACTACTACCCTCAGCAGCATGGACCTTTAACCCTCATAGAAGAAGATGGGGATGAGGTTATGCTGGCATGTTTACCAGGATAACAACCGTGTGGTTATACATACACAGGGTACTCATACACAGGGTACAAATTCTAAATGTGCCTCCACTGCAAAAGGGGGGGGCAAAAAAAAGAAATGAAACTCTTAAAATGTGGTCAGTGATGAGAAAGAGAAAAACAGATGGTATTGAATAATAGTTTAGGCTGGAATTATCCCCCGTTTACTTCTTCCGTATTGTTCTATACACTCCCCCTAAAGCCAATGCTTATGTGCACATGATATGAGGGTACAAACAGACATTGGGGGTCTGAAGGAACAAGCTTTTTCAAGAACATAGAAACATCTATAAAGAAAGACAATCAACTGTATGAGAAAGAAATTTTATTTAGCTTAGCCTAATATCCTCTTTTTATCTGATTGATGGCTTTTAACTGCATTTAGCTACTGTACATATTTAGAGCAAACTATCACTCTAAGCATCAACATTTGTTTTAGACACACATGAGAATGTCTGCAAGCTGTGCAAACATCATTCGGAGAAATGTGTCACTGCTAAGCTTTGTGAAACATATGTCGGTGTGACATTAGCAGACCATTTAATAAACTTCTCTGTCTTTACATTAAGTAAATGTATGTGCAAATATGGATGTAACTCACAATAATGGCCTGTTAATACTGAGAAAAACAAGCTGTGTTTTAAGAGGGACATTAAACAGCTGGTTTTCAGATAAAGGAAGGCTGTAAATCAGAGGAAACTGTTTACATCTATCTTTGCCTCCCATCAATTAATTGTTTTATGCACATTCATAAAAGATTTTCTGAAACATGACATTACAAATGAAACTATGCTTACTAGACACCCACTCATTCTTTTCTGATTTTACAAGATTTACTGTTAGAATTTGAACATTATATAGCAATGCCTATTCATTGAATATCCCAACTGAAAAAATAGGATGCATTGACCAGTTTAGGGAAGGTTGATTTCTTCAGCCTAGCTTCATTTCTTTCTCTTGGGTGTAGGCACTGGCTACGGATGTCATCCGAACAATGCCATTGCCAGACCACAGGTTTATATTGTTCTTATCATTTTCCATGCTAGATGGAAGATATAATCTTTCTAGGATGTTCTTGGTCTTCAACAAAGTTGGACATTCCTGCAGCAGCTCCAACATATCGGGGGGGGGGGGGGAATATAATAAAACTGGTGCACTCAGAATCTGGTGCTTCTGTGCATGGTAGCCAATCAGCTTCTAACTACACCTTGTTAAATTACGCTTTGACAATAAAATCTGGAAGCTGATTGTTTTCTATGAAGAGCTGCACCAGATTTTGCATCCTGCAGTTTTAGTAAATCAACCCCCACAGTATGTCTACTTGGTAACATCCATAAAAGATGTCAAGCAAATTTGATTGTTTCTCTTCTTGTTCAAATATTTTATTATAGAGTTTTACAAAGCAGATTACAGGAATATAGTCAAATGTAATAGAAAGTGTTAGTCATACATAGGCAAAATACAATAAAAGGAAAATGAACATGAAGATTATCAAGTATAATTACATGGTATATGGAGTTAGGTAGAGGAGAACAAGGCTCAAACAAGTACATTGAAGCAGGCTAGTGGTTCAAGCAGTTTGGGTGCACAGGTAAGGATGCGACGAGGTAGAGTACTGGGGTGATTGAATACCAGCCTCCAATGGGGCGACAGGGTTGTAACACTGCACCCCCATCAAGGGAATTCCTGGGAAGTACAGGTGAAATCCGGGAAAGCGCTAACAAAAGTAATCAGAGCCTCTGGGAAATTGTGGACCTGGGACCTCATCAAGGTTATTCTGAATAGAGTGAAACTAAGAAAAGAGAAGAAAAAAGGGGTGGCAGCTAATGGTGATTGGCTAAACCTGGATAGAAATAAAAAAACGAGATGTAAGGGTTTTGACATGGGAGGGGGGAGGATAAGAAGGGGTGTGGAAGGGAGGGGAAAGAGGGGCAAATCCTTTAGGAGGGCCCAGGACCACCTATATGAGTGTAACCTCAGGGTTACGTCAGAGCTGTCAGGGCAGCAGCAGAGTAATCAAGATCTGGTGGCAAATAATGAGTGATACAGAGCTTCCAGGGTTTTTTTAGGGAAGTTACTCTATCTAGTATGATTGGTTCAGTTTTGGCGTGAGTCATCAGCTTGGTAATTCTGCGTTTCATTGCTAGAATACATAATGAGAGGGATTTCCGAGCGTTTGCAATGGTTTGTTTGGCTGCTGTGGTAACTTGAAGTAATAGCATGAATTGAAGGTGAGTGAAAGCCATGGGTTTGTTTTTCAGGAGAGCCACAATAGGGTCAGGTGTAAGCAGAACTTCAAAAAGAGTTTAGAGGATCTGAAACACCTCAGACCAAAAGGTCTGCACTAAGGGGCACTCCTACAAAATGTGGACATGTGTGCCCAAGTCAGTACAGCCTTGAAAGCATTGTGAAGGGTATTGTTGGAGAAATTTATTGATTGTTTATCTTGACTGATTTAGCTTTTTTTCTTGCAACTTCCAGCAGCATAGTGCCTAAGTGGTTAGCACTTCCACATAGGAGCACTAGGGTTGTCGGTTCAACTTCTAACCATGGCATTACCTGCACAGAGTTTGCATGGTCTCCGTCTGCATGGGTTTCCTCCCACACTCCAAAGACATGCTGGTAGATTACTTGCCTCCTGTCTATATTGGCCTGAGTATGTGTATGTATGAATATGAGTTAGGGACTTTAAATTGTAAGCTCTTTGATGGCAGGGACTGATGTGAATGTACGATTATATGTAAAGCACTGCGTAAATTGACAGCGCTATATAAGCACCTGCAAGAATAATGTATATAGCTCAAAAATATTATATAAATAATTGTTGCATACAGTACCATTCAATTCAGCACTGGCCCCCACTCAGCCTACAATCTAATGTTTTTAACATAAACAAACGTATTACAGACAAACTATGGCTGACTAGGTTGGAGATCAATTAATGTAAACCCACCATGACAAAAACATGGGAGCTGCCATATTGAAAACCTCCTTCTGAAAATGCTAGTTGCTTGTCCAGTATGCTGCCCTCTGACTTTAATGCTTTCTCAGCCACACATCTGGGTCTAGTATGCAGACCAAGTTAGATATCCTCATCTCCATACTTGCCTTTCGTAAGTGGTGCAAAAGCAGAAAGGTAGCATTTTAAGAAACCAGAATTTTAAGAAAGAAAGATCAGCAAATACAGGGCAAATGTAAGCCATCAATCTGACCTTGTAACGTTAAAAAAAAAAAAAGTACCTAGAGAAAACTCACACACACTTGGGGAGAGCACAATGCCCCCATGACTCAATCAGAGCAGTGGGAACTGGACCTTTCAAGCACTGCCCTACTGCTTTCCCAAAGAGTGTCTTGTTCTTCCAGTCCTTACATATAGTTATGTGAATTGAGCATTTTGTCTGTGTGCATTATATATACTATAAATTCTAAGCAGTATGACAGTGGTGTGCATAGCTTAAGTTATTTTTAGTTTTTAAGATATTCAATGTGCTAAATTTTCAACCCTGTTATACTACTTGCACTGAATGTGTCAAAATCAAATCACTAACACATTTTCTTTCCTGTGTATTAACAAACTGTTTGCTTTAACTCTTTGACAGCATATGCAGTATTTCTACAACATCTTTACAGTTTAACCACTTGCCTACCGGGCACTTATACCCCCTTCCTTACCAGGCCAATTTTCAGCTTTCAGAGCTGTCGCATTTTGAATGACAATTGCGCGGTCATGCAACGCTGTACCCATAAAAAATTTTTATAATTTTTTCACACAAATAGAGCTTTCTTTTGGTGGTATTTACTTGACTCTGGGTGTTTTATTTTTTGCGCTATAAACAAAAAAAGAGCAAAAATTTTAAAGTTTTTCTTTGCTTCTATTATAAAATTTTGCAAACAGGTAATTATTCTCCTTCAAATATGTGCATTGATGAGGCTGCACTGATAGGCAGCACTGATGGGCACTGATAGGTGGCACTGATAGGCGGCACTGATGGGCAGCACTGATAGGCGGCACTGATAGACGGCACTGATAGGTAGCGCTGATAGGCAGCACTGTTGAGCTGGCGCTGATGATGGGCACTGACTGGCGGCACTGCTGGGCACTGACTGACGGCACTGCTGGGCACTTATGGGTGGCACTGACTGATGGCACTGACTGGTGGCACTTCTGGTCACTGACGGGTAGCACTGCTGGGTGGCACTGATGGATGGTACTGCTGGGCTGCACTGATGGGCACTGCTGGGCACAGGTGGGTGGCACTGCTGGGCACTTGTGGGCAGCACTGCTGGGCGCTGGTGGGTGGCACTGCTGGGCACAAGTGGGTGGCACTGCTGGGCACTTGTGGGTGACACTGCTGGGCACTGGTGGGTGGCACTGCTGGTCACCGATCATCAGGGCACTGATCCTCAGTGCCCTGATGATCGGAGCCAATCCCTCCTCTGACAACTGATGGTTCTCGGCAGTACTTTCCTCACGCTGTGACAGCGTGAGGAAAGTGCAGTTGATAACCGGCAATTGCATTTCCCGGTGATCAGTGTGTCAATGGACACAGCTGATCACTTGGTAAAAGGCCGCTGTGATTGTCCTTTTACCATATCATGTGATCAGCTGTGTCCGAAGGACACAGCGATCATGGAGATCACCGGGTGCACGCCCCCCGAGGGTATGCAGGAGAGCGAGTTCTGGGTGGACGTCATATGACGTCCACCCAGAACTGGCCGGCCACAGTGCACCCGTCATTCAGCTATCTGCAGTCAGCAAGAGGTTAATGTTAAGTGCTATCAAGCAGATTATTGCCAAAAGTTAACCATACATGTTCAGGTTTTTGAAAGTATTTGTTACTTTTGCTGTCTACCTAATTTTGGAAAAACATAGCTCTTTTAAAGCCCGCCCCACTGTTCCTATATTTGATATGGAATGCAAATTTCAAAATATGCAAACCATTGTTGGCTGGAAATACAGGCTGTATTTCCCAATATGTCAGGACTGAAAATCGTGACACATTATTTCAGGCCACTTCCCACAACCAGGCCAGTTTTAACACTGCATTGATTAGACAGGTTCAAGAGTGTATTTAGAGATTGTGCTTCTCCATATATCTGTCAAGATCATCTGGCAACTAAACCTATACCACAATTCAGGGCAGTTAGGGTCAGATGGAGTTTTAATCTAACTAGTTATTTGGTCTTACCGTCCAGGAAGCTTGAATCGTGGTAGGTGAAAGAACCACAGGATTATGCAACCGAACAATCACATCTCCCAGCTCCTTCTGAACCTGCCGATGGTCCACTCCTTGAACAGTTGGGCTTATATCTAACAGAGAAAATGTAATGACAAAACATTATGACAAATTACAATATGTACATCTGTACATATTCAAATATGGGATAAAAATGTATTTTAGGCTAAGAAACACATGGAGGTTTTCTGATCTTGAGAAATCTGTCAATATGTAATGAACACGGTGCCCGACCCTGTCCTTCTTACCAACTTGTGACAAAGGACCAGCCAATCTCACACCGTGATGTCACTTGAGTAACAATGCCACCCTCGGCTACACCCTGCACAGAGATTTGCCAGGCTCATCCACCTTACCAAAGTACAAAAACTTAAAAAACTATAACTCAAATGGAGAAAGAGTGATTAAGTCCCAAGCAGAAATTCATAGTCTCTGTATGGTGGATCCAGGTGTGTTAATCCACTTCTATAATGGCTGCAGCTCTTCTAACAGGGTATTGGATATCTCTGTGCACTAAAACAATAAACAAACAGAAGGCACTGCCATCTAAGTGTATAAATTTAATTAAAAACAAATAAAGGAAAGGGTTCAAATACACTCATAATGATAAGAGTAAATGGGCATATCATCAGTCCTTATTCGCTGGCAAGCCTCGGTGGACAGCGGGTGGATGGATGGATGAGATGTATCCATCCATGAGATGAGCTAACAAAGGAGCGATTGTGGGCTCCAAAACATGTTACCACCCATTACGCTTTGACATCAATACATCCCAACGTCACTTCTGATTCTGGTCTTGGTGCTAGCTTGCGTTCAAGTGGGGCTATATTTGCTGCTGGAGGAAGACACGGCCTGTCATATGGACATAATCTGCAATCTGACAGAGTCCAGCTTTACTCCACCTATCCTGCAGAGCTGCTTTGCGGATAAATTTCATCCATCCATCCACCCGAGGCTAGCCAGTGAATAAAGACTGGTGATATGCCCATTAACAATCATCCTTGTGAGTGTATGTTAACCCTTTCCTTTACTTTAATTAAATTTAAACACTTAGATGGCAGTGCCTTCTGTTTGTTTATTGTTTTCATCCACCTTACCAACCATTCAGTGTCTGCTACCCCTCTTTGCCAATCCCTCCACTGGCTTCCACTTGAATAAAATTCAACATACTAACAACAACTTACAAAGCCATCCACAACTACCCCAACTACATCACCAACCTGGTCTCACAATATCAAGTAAACCTCTCTCTTCGATCCTCTCAAGACCTTCTGCTCTCTAGTTGGCTCCCATGTCACCTCCTCCAATGCACACCTCGAGGACTTCTCCTGAGCTTCTCCCATCCTATGGCACTCCCTACCCCAATCTGTCCAACTATCTCCTAATCAATTCATCTATACACGATCTCTGAAAACACTTCTCTTTAAAGAAGCCTATCCTGCTTCTAACTAGTAAACTGCTTTTTATTTCCTCTATCAGCACATCCCCCACAGATATTACCTTTTGTATCACTCAACCCTTCCTCTTAGATTGTAAGCTCTAACAAGCATGGCCCTCTGTTTCCTATTGTATCAAATTGTATTGTAACTTAGGTCTACCTTTATTTTGTAAAGTGCTGCGCAAACTGTTGTTGCTATATATATGTATAATAATAGTAATGATAATAACCTTAGTTTGTACATGCCAGTCTGAAGAGTATTAGGGCCTTAGTAGGCTTCATCTGGCTTTTTGGTGACTTTGACAGAGTTTGGAAAGCTTCAAAAGCCAATGGGGCTGGCAGTTACTAAATGCTTACATGATGCCTAATGAAACTTACTTTCTTAACCTTCAACACAGAGTAACCCTTGAAATAACTTTCCTGTCTCAGGGAATCCTGCTAAAAATTACTATATCTACAACACATGATACACTGGTGCGATGGTCAGGGGGAAGAGTGCTCCTTATACCTGTGGTCATTAGGAAGAATTTCCCCCTTACAGATAGCTAAAAAGATCAATGGTGTTAGCAGGAACTTATCTGAGAAGCAAATGTTGGTCATTGCTCAAGGAATCCAAAGGAACATTACGGTTGTATGAAACCCTGCTAAGAAACCCTGAACTAGCATTTACAACCCAAGAGGAAAAAAAAACCCCAGTGTGTACATGGTCTGTTGAGCATTAATATTTATTTAGCAGAAATGCAACATGTACCATATAAAAATTCAAATCTACATACTTCCATCTTTTGACAGATGATAACAAAGATGAACTAAACTAAGACAGACAACTCTCTTCTTTAAACTTCTTCATTTAAACTATCCCCCACTATCACTGATTAACACTTTTAATCAAGTCACGGTATCTCTGCTAATACAGACAAGAATTAGGTCATGATTTAGTAATTTTTCATAATTAAGAAACTTCACTGTATAAGAGACTCTTCACTGATATAAGTACCTGAGAAACTGAGAGCAGGTGTATTGGCTGTAAGTGTAGTGCTATTCTGATTAATAATAACACAATCTTAAGTCTTTCTTGAATGGTTCTCTACTTAGCATTTACAAAGAAATAAAACTTAGGATGCACCTGTTTAAAGAGAAATTCCACCCTTTCAGTCAAAAATCCAACATTAAGTACTCATAGTTTTCAACAGTATTATGTTTTTGTCTTTTTTACTTATTTTATATTTCTTGCATTAATGATCATCTTCAGCTGGAATGCTGTCATTTTTAGCTAGAATTTGAAGGTGGATGAAATCCAATCAAAGGTTGTTAATTTATCCCTTGTTTTAGGGGTATCAGGGCACTTTGCTGAAGATAAGGAGTAACATAGGATGATAAACACTATAAGGTATCTGCTATGTAAAGCTCAAATCACAGTCTGGTGAGTCAGACAGGCTGGCTGTCCTGTGGTACAACACAACCCACTACTACCCTCTCCACCTCTTCCCAAAAAGTGTACAGATCAGCAGCACCACCCTGACTACCTGCCCTGTTGGAAGTGAATGTTGAATCGCAGGAGAGCTGGACCAAGACTTTGTGTGAGAGAGCTGCAGTCCAACTCCCCAGATTGCTGCTGCATGGGTTTTTTTAAATTGGGAGGCAGTTAAATAAGGAGGAAAAGAATATCAGAATTCTTACTATGTATGCAGCCTGGCTGCATTACATCAATAAATCAGGAAAGTGTAATTGTGTTTAAAGTAGGTTGAAGACTGAACACTAAGTACTGTATGGAAAAAAAACTGTTTTGATATTCTTAGTGACTCTGAGACAGAAAGGAATTATGTAAAATATTTGTAAGTTTCCTTTAACATGGTTTACACCAATTAGCTTAAAGCTAAACTCTAGGAATTCAGCCACTTTAGAAAATGTTCTGGATTACTAGAGGTTAAGCCCAATGAGATGCATAAGTTCTCATTAATTTATCTCTTTAATCTACAATTAACACGTTTACAGAGCACCAAGAGCATAGCTATTGCTATACTTCCAATACTCCAATGCTGGACATTCTGGTCTTCTGGTCAGCTCCAGCAGCTGCAGAGTTGCATGCAGCCACAGTGCCTGCTCCTTGACTCTTTCTGTCCAATCACAGAGCGCTTTGTGCTATATGAACCCAGTCACAAAATACAAATACTCTTATCAATGGACAGCCAAGGGGAGGGGCAGGCAATGATGATGCATGTGAGAAGATAGTGTCTCTCCTGTCAGAGCTCCTGTAGCGATAGCTGTGCTCTACAAGCTCCATAAAGCTGTCATGTAAATTAAAAAGATAAGTCCAAGAGGTGCCATGCACCTTGTTTGACTTAATGCATAGTATGTCAGCACATTTTACAGATTGGCTGAATTCCTGGAGTTCAACTTTAAATTATATGTAAAGCTTAACTGTTTAATTTTATTTTTAGATGAAATGTGGAACCACATAAAAATTTTATTATTGTCTATGTCCCCACTGAGTCTCCCTCTCTACTGGTCCTGGTGACAGCTGTCTTTAGAATAGAACCTGATGGGAAGCACAAAGTTTTTGGGATGTCACAGAACCAGAGGTGAAGGTATATCTTCCAATGCAGAAACCACATAAAGTGACAATTGGCTAGAAGGGCAGTTCCTTTCCTTTTTAAAGACATTTCCTTTTACATCCTGTTGTGTCTCTGGGACAGAAAGTGAAATACAATCTCCCTGACAAGGCGCACAGAGAAAGAAAAAAAACTGACAGCGGTCTTAAATCTCTCCTACATTGCTTTACACACTTTTATGTTATTTGAGTCTCTTTTATTTTAACCATTTTCTATTTCATACTGTATGATAATACTGCCAATACCTATTTTTTGCTGATTGGAAGGGCACAAGCCATGTTAAATATGGCAGGGATCAAGAAACAACCAAAGCAGCAATAATGTGACTGGATACAAATAGTATCCTTAAGACAAGGAAGATGAGGGAAATGGAATACATTAAAAACTCAATCTATACCTCATAACTGCATGATATAGATTCAATCAATGGTCATGTCAACTTCATTGACAGGTGCATCTTTTGCACACTCATCAGCCAATGTGCTCTCATTTTCCGGAACGACCCTCTAGTATCATTAGCAAACCACTGCATTTGCCATTTAAGCAAATGAAGTTAATTTTATTTATTAGCCTGGAAAACGTGTCAATGCATCTGTTGCCTTGGAGATTTTGAACACATGCTGGGCTTTATATGAGGCTGATATATATGTGTGCCCTTATTTTATTCCTTTGTCTAGCTCTGCTCAAAGGATTTTTGAATGCCCTTCCATGAATGCATTAGTAGTACTATTTTATAAAATTTTCCATCTATCATATTTATATTAATTAATGAGATTGTATGGATATCAAAATACATAATCGTACCCACATCCCATGATGTTAAACCACAACCAAGTTAAAACAACTGTTAAAAAGTATCACTTTGTTTTAAATTATTCTACATTGTAACAGCTACCAGGTTATTTATCCCTGAAAATTCAGTGCTTTACTTTTATATTGTCATAATCACATAGTCTCTTGATCATACTGGAAATCACTGAGACAAGGAGGTATGAAATCCTCAGCACATTTCCTAAATCACAGGTTTGCTTCCACAGGAGAAACAAGGAAGCTAGATATCTACATCTACAGTACATACCTATCATATTTGCTTTTGTGTTTTTCATTTTATGAATATACTGCATATATAGCTATGATTCTGTTTTTATTATTCCCCAGTTTGCTGTTGTCCTGTCCCCACATACTTTTTCAAATCTTGTTGGTTGCTATAGGTCATCTGTTGACATATGGAGTTCCTATGTCAACAGATCTAATGTATTCCAGAATCATCTAATGTATCTGCCAGTCTGATATACTATGACAACACATTAAGCCACATTACCTTGTGTTCGCACTGGGTCTGACATCGGGCTGGGATCACTTAGGCCTTCAGCATTGATTGCTCTCACCATGAAAAGATATATTGTGTTGGGTCTCAGGCCTTTCACGGTATACAGCGTGGTCTTCACATGATTTGCCACTGTCTGCCAACTATTGCTGACAGATTGGCTGCAGAAAATAAAAATATCAGAAACCTTTAATCAGTGTGAGAAAATTTATGGGCATGACAGATACTGAAGCTTGTTATGTGGAGATGAAGACATATGAACAGTGACAGCAAAACTCTAACATCGCTGGGGGTTATACAATCAGCAAGAGGCAACTGCTATACAGATCATTTCAATTTATTCATATGGCAGTAAAATAAAGACCTGCACAGATGGGCTATTCATATTATATTTATCATATTCTATCCTACTCTGGGTAGAATTGGAAAGGTTTCTATGGGTAAACACATTCACACTCCCCTTCTCTTGAAGATCACATTCATGCCTTTGATTAACTACAATAGGTAATACCTCCACTTGTGGTCACTATAATTCTACCACAATGTCTCTAGGTGAAACACTATTTTCTTGCACAAGAACATCATTAAGATATATATATATATACACTGCTCAAAAAAATTAAAGGATTTCTTTTTAATCAGAGTATAGCATCAAGGCAATTAAACTCCTGGGATATTGATCTGGTCAGTTAAGCAGCAGAGGGGGTTGTTAATCAGTTTTAGCTGCTTTGGTGTTAATGAAATTAACAACAGGTGCACTAGATGGACAACAGTGAGTCGACCCTCAAAACAGGAATGGTTTTACAGGTGGAGACCACTGACATTTATTTCCTACTTATCTTTTCTGACTGTTTTTCACTAGTTTTACCTTTTGCTAGGGTCAGTGTCACTACCGGTAGCATGAGGCGATACCTGGACCCTACAGAGGCTGCACAGGAAGTCCAACTCCTTCAGGATGGCACATCAATACGTGCCATTGCCAAAAGATTTGCTGTGTCTCCCAGCATGGTCTCAAGAGCATGGAGGAGATTCCAAGAGACAGGAAGTTGCTCTAGTAGAGCTGGACAGGGCCATAGAAGGTCCTTAACCCATCAGCAGGACCAGTATCTGCTCCTTTGTGCAAGGAGGAAAAGGATTAGCACTGCCAGAGCACTACAAAATGACCTCCAGCAGGCCACTGGTGTGAATATCTCTGATAAAACAATCAGAAACAGACTTCATGAGGGTGGTCTGAGGAACCAACATCTTCTAGTGGGCTCTGTGCTCACTGCCCGGCACCAAAAAAGTGGCAGGTCCGCCACTGGCCCCCTGTGCTTTTTACAGATGAGAGCAGGTTCACCCTAAGCACATGGGACAGATGTGAAAGGGTCTGGAGAAGCCATGGAGATTGTTACGCTACCTGTAACATTGTTCAGCATGACAGTTTTGGTGGTTGGTCAGTGATGGTCTGGGGAGGCATATCCATGGAGGGACACACAGACCTCTACAGACTAGACAATGGCACCCTGACTGCCATTAGGTACAAGGATGAAATCCTTGGACTCACTGTCAGACCCTACACTGGTGCAGTGGGCCCTGGGTTCCTCCTGGTGCACAACAATGTCGGGCCTCATGTGGCGAGAGTATGCAGGCAATTCCTGGAGGATGAAGGACCTGATACCATTGAATGGCCCCCAGGCTTGCCTGACCTAAATCCAATAGAACACCTCTGGGATATAATCCATCCGAAGCCACCAGGTTGCATCTCACACTGTCCAGGAGCTCAGTGATGCCCTGGTCCAGATCTGGGAGGAAATACCCTAACACACCATCCGTTGTCTCATTAAGAGCATGCCCCGACATTGTCAGGCATGCATACAAGCATGTGGGGGCCATACAAACTATTGAGTACCATTTTGAGTTGCTGCAATGAAATTTCAGCAAAATGGACTAGCCTGCTGCATCATTTTTTCACTTTGATTTCCAGGGTGTCTTTGAATTCAGTCCTCTGTAGGTTGATAATTTTAATTTCCATCAAATGATGGAGCATCCTTACGTTCCTAACGTATTTCCCAGTCCATATCAGTATAGATATCCAGCATAATATTTGTCCCCATTGGGATCTGATGTGTTTTTAAAGTGTTCTTTTAATTTTTTTGAGCAGTGTATATATATATATATATATATATATATATATATATATATATATACATATACTGAAATGTTTATTTTTGTTTATTTTTTAAAGTGGAGTAGAATAGGTTATGGTTTAAACCAGTGGTTGTCAACCTATGAGCTAAAGGGGGCCTCAAATGTGCCAATGGGCCGCACATAATGTGCAGTATATGTAATGCTTGGAAAGGCTGTCAGAAACTGTAGACCTAGTAAAGGAAATGAGGGTCAGAGAGTGTGGAAATGCTACATTTTTGGCTGGGGATATGCTACAGAAGACAATATGAAACTGGGAAAAATTTACATGAGGCTAGTAAAGATCAATGTTATTACCCTCAATCAATGTTCCCATAACCGACTGCTGCAGTCCAAGGGCCACACATCGTATACCACAGGGCGGGATGCAGCCCTCAGGCCACAGGTTGAGTACCAGGGGTATAAACAGACTTATCAGGATTTTTCTTTTTTGTTATTTGTGTTCTTCTGTGGAGATTTCCTTTTCCCTACTGTTCAGGGATGCAAAATAAAGTGATAGGAAATCTCTACAAAGTGAGTGATGTTCCCATTAGACAACTTTACTGGAACTCCAAATGCAATGCAAGAAATTGCAGAAAATCACATGTGAAAAAAAAATCACATGAAGCTTGTCAACCATGAGATGCAGACACTCTTTCAGGCATGACAAAAGCGCATAGGGCAGCCAATTCAAACGAACGGGATTCTCTATGCGTAACATGCAGAAACGCATTTAAATTGAGCAAAAAAAAAAATAGTGAGTGGGAATGCACATTTCCTCTACACAAAATGTAGACAGAGCCTAGCTTGTCAAATGCTATTTATCATTAGACAAATCATTAGGCAACATAACAGTACTGATCCTCCTGTGCTATTTTTTCTATCTTTTTCATTTATCGTTAGAAAAAAAATCTGCAATGTCTAAATATAAAAGTTCTACATATTTTTCTTAATGTTTTTCATTCACATTAAGTCTCGATCCAGTGTTGATTCATGCTAAATTGCTAATGTCTAGTGCATACAGGCAGCAGTGCGTGTACCGTTCTCCTAAGTTAACAGTATATGTATCCAAGAATGAAGCATCTGTCAGAATGTCACAGAGACGCTCCGTGGTTACGGAAGTATTAAATAACCATTACCATAATAAGAGGAAGATGGATTACTACAGCAACTACCTGATCAG
Source organism: Staurois parvus (assembly GCF_062004578.1). Classification (NCBI taxonomy): domain Eukaryota; kingdom Metazoa; phylum Chordata; class Amphibia; order Anura; family Ranidae; genus Staurois; species Staurois parvus. The sequence continues at coordinate 1,976,150 of NW_028318095.1, read as the reverse complement.
GAGAGGAGCTTCAACTGACAAAAAGTCACTTTATTGCCTGGCTGATCACAGCAGTAAGTGACACTCTAGAAACGAAAAATAACAGAACAAAAACACGTCCATTCAAACAGTGATAGTGGTCACCTGCCAGGCCCTGCCAGTCTTGCATCAAACACTAGAAGGACCCCATCATTCCTTTTTATTTGCACAGAAAAATGTAACCATATGTCTAGATGAATACAAAAAAAGGATTACATCTATGCAATATATGGGTGTTTCCTCCTTCTTCCTGTTTTGTCCTTTCGAGAAGGTTGCAAGTACAAAAAAACAATGTTGATCCTACCAGAAATCCAGTGAGCTCCTAACTCTGAACTGACAACGCTGTCTCTGCTGGACTGAAATTCTTAGCAGTGTTGTCAACACTACCTGAGTTCTCTCGTTATAGTATAGAATGCCTCCCCCTTTCCTTATCTATATAACACAAGGGGGAGGGGTCTGTAGTCCAACAGGAAAGAACTCAACTAGGGTTGACAACACTGCTTGGGATTCTGGTGCAATAATCACAGCATTGTCAGTCCTTTACAGGAAGTCAGGAGCTTACTGAACTGGCAAGATTACTAGGCATTTTCTTTACTTGTAGCTGTTTAAAGTCATAGATTGGGCACATGTGCATGTATTACAATCTTCAGATCTACTGAATATGTATTTTTTGTCCTAGATATACTCTTTAACAGGAGTATATCCATACCCTGCATTTTGCCTTCAATACTCTTTGTAAAAACATCAGGAGTTTAGAAACACTCTTGCTCCATTTTTTCTCTAGTCACACTAAACACTTTGCTCCGTATTTTTTCAAAATGCTGCCAAAATCCACTGTTATAGAAAAATCTTATATCTGTTAAAATATATTTAAAAGTGCAAGATTTTCCTGTAAACATTTTGTGTTTTTGTCTTTGAAAGTCATATAATGAGGTTCTTCAAAAAGCCATCTCGATGAAAGTGAAAACACAACACAAGTTACCACAAAAAAGTTGTAGCATTAATTAGGGTATGAAAAATACATATAATAGTCAGCTTATGCCCTCATGTTTACCTTCTTACAAGCGTCAGCTATTGTGGTCCAGTGGAAGTCAAAACAAAATCCTTTAAGCAATATAGAACTTTATCAGGATGGTTGGCCTTTAGCATTTTTGAGGTATTCAGACTGTTTTCAGATCTCCTATTTTTCCTGGACCCCCACCACAGGCACCTGTACTACTCTTCAGACTGGATGGTGACCCAGTCTCAGACAGGTACGTCACAAAATTTGCCATATGATGGTGAAAAACTCACTGACCACACAAAAGTACTTGGAATAATGCCCAGGGTTTAAACATTTCTATAGTATTCTTTAATTGCTCAGGCACATATATAATTTATTATAAGAAAGCACATATTGTAGTAGAACATTCCACAGGTTAATCACACTTAGAGCCATATAACATTAGTGAACCTGTCACTGACAGTGAATCCTCAGGACATTCACCTGCTCCTACAGCATCACTTACTAGCTGGCTGAAGCACTGCTGAAACTTGCTTATCAGTGAGTGATCAGTGACAGAGCAATGTCCTTGGTTTGGCCAATGAGAAAGCAATGCGGCAGGATAGTTCTATCTGCTTTCTTAACAATTAGAAATCGGGGCCACTAACAAGACTGCAAGTGTAAAGATACAATTCTTGGTAAAAAATGTCTCTCCTATCTACATAAGTCACTGCTGTCCCCATGTCCCTTGATCGGTCTTTAGGTCTCATGCACACTGCTGCTCCCAAATGGACGTTTTTTGAAGCTATTGATATTTTTTGCCAAAGCCCCTGAACACAACTCAATAAAAGACTATGTGCCCATGCACACATAGACTTTTCCCAGAGTTTAGGAGCAGCAGCGTCTAGAGGCAGTAACATGCTCCTCTCCTGAATGCAGAAGAATCGCGTTCAGGAGAGAAGAATTAGGGCAGGAAAATGCTTGAAACAGCAAAACTTGTCTAAACACGCATTAATGCTAGGCATGTTTAGTGTTTCAGTGTTAATTCATTTCAAGGGACCGGAATAAATTATTTATTCTGGACAATGAAATTAATTAACACCCAATTGCCTGATGTGGCTAAACGTGGCTACATGTGGTACATGTGTTTGCCAGCGTCAAACGTTTTTCTGCTCCCAGGGGAAAGGAGTCTAGGGAGTGTCCAGTGTGCATGGACATGAAAGGGTCTTTACACTATACTGATACAAACCTACTATTACTAAAGGTAAATAGGCTGTTCAATTTGCAAGGAAATTTTCCCCAGAGCTTAGTGAATACAGTGAAGCTTTGCTGACTTCCATCATCCAATCATGTGTAGGCAAACATATTGTTTTTTTATTTTCCTTGCAATTAATTTGTTATTTTTTGCAATGTGAAACCTCTCTGCATCCACTAAGCTCTGGGGCAAATTCCTTTACAAAGTGCAACTTTCTTTGCAAAGTGAGCAGCCTATTTGCCTTTAGCAAACCAATCAAAATAACTATATTAATTAGATCACTGGTTGCAGCTATGTATTAATGACTACTAGCAAACTGATGAACCCATTTGGCTAACTATGATAATTAATATGGCAAATATATTATTAATTATATTAAACCAGATATATTTAGCACCAACAGTTTGCATAGTGCTTTACAAAGAAAAGGGAGACTGTACAGTTACAATACAATTCAATACAAGAGGATTAGAAGGGCCCTGCTCCTGGGTGCTTACAATCAAAAAAGATGCAAATACTAATTGGAAGCTAAAAGATTCATTATTATCAATGATATGTGATTTTTCTCTCATCTAAAACCAGAATAATTAACTTGAAGGCTCCCTGCTGGAAGCTGTCTTACCTGAAAGCTTCAATTATATATGATGTCACAGGCAGGACCCCTGGTGTGCCCTGCTGCCATGACAAAGTGACGCTGTTCTTGCTGACATCGGTAACTTGAGGCTTTGATGGTGATCCAGGCAAATCGTTGATATCAAAATTCTTGCTGACAGTGGCACCAGCAGATTCTAGTATTAAGCACAGAGATCAGGGTTGTCACTCAGAGACAGGCTACAGTTACAATGCCCTGTGCTAGCATGTGTACACTACTTACCCGTTACTTCCAGCACCGCACTCCAAGTTGTCTCTCCACTAGAACTCGTTGCCACACAAGTGTAAGTGCCAGAATCAACAGTCTAAAGAGAAAATAAGAATATACAATTAGCTGCAGTACCCATAATAGACTTAGTGGTTGATTTACTAAAGCTGGAGAATACAAAATGTGACAAAGCTGTGCATGGCAGCCAATCAGCCCCTAACTTTAGCTTGTTCAATTACGCTTTGAGAAAAAAAAAACTGGAATCTGATTGATTTCTATGCAGAGCTGATCCAGATTTTGAATTCTCCAGTTTTAGTAAATCATCCCCTCATTGTATTGAAGGATCTATGGATAGGATAGTGGGAGGTACGTTAAGTTTGTTAATAGGACTAGGTTTACATATCTGCAGGTTGGGAACGTGCGTGTTCCCAATCCTCTCAGAAATGTGCTGCACTTCAGCAGACGTCCAGGGGTTCCATTAAATGTTAATGGCACTCCTACATATTAGCAACTGCGGTGTGTTTTCAAGCGTGACAATTCACATGGTACTGCAGCACCATACGGTTACCTGTGGCACGATAACCAAAAAAAGGATCAGGGACTACTTTCCCTGCATTTCTGTGGGTAGGGAAGTCCATTGAAATGAATGGCTGGTCTAAACAGAGAACACGTCACAATAAAGTGAACCTGTGCTGTCCTTTCTAAATATATGGCTGTCCTAAACATGTGCCCAGAGTACAGCGGTAGTACAGTTAGCTCAGTGCTTCCTGTCTGAGCAATATCTATGTCTCACCCTTGATATTTTTTCAATGGAATTGGTAACAAAAATACAAGTCTTTGGGGCCGCCATCATCTGTTACATTTGTATAACATAGCTATGGTCAGGACCAACAAAAATTAATTTTTTCATGTTTGGCAATATTTTTATCAATATACAACACAAAAAGAGATATTAACTGACCAAAAATTCTAAATCATGTTTGTAGATTAAATGCAAAGGGCAAACGTACAGTGAAATCTTGAAAAAAGTCTCTGACTATGAAATTGTGTCTGGGGAGAAGTGGGAGCTACCGGGAAATAAGAGTTGAAATCTTATTTCTCCTTGAGAGATAGACAGGTGACATAACTCTATTTACAGCTATATGTAAGCAGCTTTTTGGAGAATGACTCACAGCCTACACTGAGATTTTAAAGACAACCTTTCTAAATCCCTGAATATCAGTGCAATCTCTTTCCTCATCTCTGCCAGTTCGTCAGAGAACACTGTGGACAGAAGTCGCGTACGTCCCGGGAGTTGGCTCAGGATCACTGAGCTCCTACCTTGACTGGCTGATTTTCCACCAACTCCTGGGGACCTTGCCTAGTCAAGCGCACTATTTAATCCAGCAGTACAATAAAAATGCATTAACCTTTGTGGCCAGTGCTTGCCTTCAGCATGAAGTGGGAGGCTAAATTGTTTACTCAGGGAATGCTGACATTCATTTTTTTAATACATTCCATTTTGCTCAGAGGAAGTTAATAATTAATTTATGGTCACTGACAGACAGTGACAGACATAAAGTTTAAAACACTATCCACTGTAACCAGTGTATGAACGAGACAGTGATATACTGAGTGTCTTGAAATACTGGAGAGGACAGCCTTTCCCTATAATTAGGTTGTTTTTTTCTTTTAATCTGCTAATGTAATATTTTTTAGCAATACTATATATGGCAATTCTGTCTAACAAATGACCATATACACTCACCGTCCACATGAGTGTTTGGTAACACAAATTGTTAATCAACCTATTACGTGGCAGCAACTCAATGCATTTAGGTATCTAGATTTCGTGAAGATGACTTGCTGAAGTTCAAACTGAGTATCAGAACAGGGATGACAAGGGATTTAAGAGACTTTGAATGGGGCATGGTTGTTGGTGCCAGATGGGCTGGTCTGAGTATTTAAAAAAAAATGCTGATCTATTGGGATTTTCATGCACAACCATCTCTAGGGTTTACAGAGAATGGTCCAAAAAGAGAAAATATCCAGTGAGCAGCAGTTGTGTGGATGAAAATGCCTTGTTGATGTCAGAGATCAGAGGAAAATGGGCAGACTGGTTCAAGATGATAGAAAGGCAACAGTAATTCATGGCAATATGAACCAAAATCTCTGAGGAATGTTTCCAACACCTTCCTGAATCTATGCCATTTAGAATTAAGGCAGTTCGGAAAGCCAAAGGGGGTCCAACCCGGAACTAGAAAGGTGTACCTAATAAAGTGGCCAGTGAGTGTAGTAGAGCAATACCTAATATTTCCATATAAGAGCATGTTTAGACAATATAATAACAGCTGACTGAAAGAAATATTCAAAATAATTTACTTAACCACTTGCCGACCTGCTCACAGTAAATGTACTGCAAGCGGGGGGCAAGTGCTTGCACGGCAACATACATGCCATTGTCAGCAGGTTTCAGCCAATGATTTTGACTGAAACCAGCTGATTAGCTGTGTCCTATCACAGCACAGAGTTTTGTGTTTACAAACACACAGAACTCTGTGTAAACAGAACAGCGATCTGGCTGTTTCTTCTTTCTAAAAAACAGGGAACAAAAGCAGCCAGATCTATAAAAGCAGCACACATAACACACATTACACTTGTGAGACACACAGTTAATCCCTTGACTACCCCTAGATGTTAACCCCTTCCCAGCCAGTGTCATTAGTACAATGTATAGTGTACAGTATTATATCACCATATTAGTGTCACTAGGGATGTCAGTGTCTGTTAGTCAGTGTCCCTTTCAGCCAGTGTCTGTTAGCACCAGATTGCCCGCACACTATCACAGTCCCACTATAAGTCGCTGATCACCGCTATTACCAGTGTTGTGTCTCTAGCTGCATACATTTTAGTATATATACCATAGTTTGTAGATGTTATTACTTTCACACACACCAATTAATATACACTTGCTGGGATTTTTTACCAAAGACATGTAGCAGAATACATTTTAGCCTAAATTTATGAAGAAATTGATTTTATATTGGATAGGTTTTATAACAGAAAATAGAAAATACCTTCTTTGTTTTCAAAACCTTTGGTCTTTTTGTTTATATAATAAAAAATAGAAAACCCAATGATGATCAAATACCACCAAAAGAAAGCTCTATTTGTATGAAAAAAAAGATATAAAATTCATTACAGTGTTGCATGACCATGCAATTGCCATTTAAAGTAGCACATAGCTGAATAGAAAAAATGCACTTGTCATGAAGGGGGTTAAGTCAAGTGGTTAAACAGTCAGTCCTCTGTTAAACAATGTTTCAGTTTTTGATAGATACCGCAGAAACAAATAATCAAATTGTTCCCTATATTTCTCAGACTATAATAAAAAGATTTCTATTTCTAAAGTGGATGTTAGCCTCCACCAGCTATAAATTAATTTGCTAAAGTACTATGTATCTTAAACAGATACCATGTTCTTTTTGCATTTCTTTTGAATATACTGTTTTCACCTCAATCTGCAAGCATATGTGGATAGGATGAAACTGTAAGAGAGAAATCAAGTTGTCACCCTATAATGAGTTGCCACCCCATAACAGGAAGTGCCTGAATAAAGACCTTCATGACAGGATCACCAGGTATTTTTTTAATAAAAGCAGCACACTTACAAATTTTAAAAAGGACTTTTTAAAATTACGTTAACATTCTAAAGATTAGACACTATTAAGTTTCTACCTACTTTAATTTACTTTCCAGGTCTGTACCCCTGGACACAATAACAATCATGGGTCCGTCTATCCCTATTGGATTTTTCATTGATTTCAATGCAACAGGGATCAGAAACACCCAAATGTGTGTGCATTGACAGCAAAATCAGAACTTATGGCAAAGAGCTCTATTGTAATGTACTGTCAAGTGTAATAAAACTATACCACACTTGGTCTCTCCAAGCTGAAAAGAGGGTCAGAATGTGATGCCATCACTCCTAAAACTTTACTTGACCGACACAGACACACAAGGAGCCCCCACCTGCAGACTATCCCTCTTTAACACATTTCACCCAATGAAGGCTTAATCATAGAGATAGAGATGGTCAGGGTGAAAGTATGCTTTTATATACAATGTAAAAAAAATCTAATTAATTAAAAGCTTTCATAAACGGCTAATCTAATTATTAACCCTATAATGTGTATCCATCATGTACTGATATAAAGGGAAATGTATTCAATGAGCTCATTTCCTCATCAGTGTTCTCGCACATAACCTAGCAAGAACTTAAAAAAAAAGCGTATATAAACATATGAAAAATTATACTTTTACCTTTCAGGCCCACTGGTAATATGTGTACAGACATTCATGCACAGGCATATGTCCACATTACACTTAAAGTGTCACTAAAGGCAAAACTTTTTTTTTCATTTTAGATAAAGTAAGGAAGGGTCATAACCCATGTCAGTTTTTTTTTTGCCATCTGTGTCCAGTTAGAGAGATTTCTCTTCACGTCCTGTCCTATAGCCAAAACAGTAAATTAGTAAGTGAGTGAATCTTGGGTTGTCGCCAGAACTAGTGCCCTCATTGGGAGATGTCCCCCTTTATTCCTGTTCTGATGTCAACCCATAATTTGGGATGTTCTTTTACCTTGATTTTCAATGACATCCGTGATAATGGTAAACAGGGCAAATAAAGAGGATGAAACCATAGAAAGCAATAAAACCTGAAAGGTTCTCTAATTCCTCTCCACCCTATCCAAAACTAAAAAAAATTAATTTAGTGTACATACAGTATAGTTGAACAGAAAATATTTGCCTATAAATTATTGCTTACCTTTAAGGATTTAATCTGCAAGGATCCTTGATCCACAATGGACAGTCTTGCATCTCTTCCCATAAAATTAAATCCTTCCTTTAGCCAGCTGATAACTGGCATGGGCTCACCCGTGGCTTTGCATTTCAGTAGCGCTGCACCATCAACTGCCAATGTCTGATTGGCTGGACCCTGCAGGATTATTGGAGGTGGTCTGTCCGTTAACACTAAAATAAAAGCGGAAAAGGTAACAAAAGGATCAAAATGATATAGCAACAAGGATGTCATATAAACCAGTTGAAGATAAGTATAGTGCAATTAAAGCCTAACAGTTATTTCAGGACCAGTTAGATTCCAGCCAATGATGGTTAAACGATCGAAGTCAACATTTTATTTGTTGCTGTGGTTGACATTTACCTGTACAGTGATGGGGTTGGAATGTGAGCTACCATTGTTGTTACATCATGCCCTTTATGTTACTTTTATGAAAGCAGAAATTAGAAAACTGAGCGGGCTATTAGTTTTATGGCAAAAGTCTCTGCTCATTTGCATATTTTTCGATAACACATGTCATTTATTTTAACTACCTAAATGGTTATTCCATAATGCATTAAATGAGACAGATCAATAACAGATTAAAAGTCTTTTTCACCAGGAAGAACACTCGACTCCAGGGCTCTTCAACATCTTACATCATTACAGGCTTCTGTGACACTCAGGTCAGAGGTTAAATGAACACTTAGAGGTTGCAGTCAGGTGTGAACGTCCATAGTGCCATTTAAAGTGGGCCAGTCAGGTATCATTTCAGGAGCCTTCAATTGTTTTCTGTGTTAATATCTAGAATGTAGTTTTGACTTACACTATATTTTCAGTTTATATGATAAATTTACCATTTTATAAATAATTACAGTTAAAGTTCACTGCTTGATCAAATGTGTGTCATAATGTATCTCATTGGTAAAGATATCTAAGAACATGCAACAAGACAAAATGCTCCACAAGCACCAAGCACGGCAGCCATATTTTTTTGTAGACTATGGAATAGTCGTGACAGTTTACTCCATTTGCTTTGTTTTGTCGTTTCTTGGAATAAAGGGACAGATCTAGACTAGAATTCTGTGCCAGTGAAGTCACTGATCCCTTCATCAGCTGACAGACGGCGTTCTTGGACACACTGATTAACCTCACAAAATGGCCCCTTCCACATGACTGCTTCTACTACAGTCAGCTAGTTAGTTCATATTATAGCCTGAAGGTGTCACTGTTGTAATTGCTCTGCCTTTAACATGGTTTTCTTAAATTTTACAGGTAATCCCTAATCTTTATATACATAGGAATTGATTTACCAAAGACAAAGAGGCCGTTCACTTTGCAAAGGAGTTTTCCCTTACCTTAGTGAACATGGTGAACATGAATTCAGCAAAGAACGCCCAATCACGTGTAAGGAAAATTTAAAAAAAAATGTATTTTTACCTGCACATGATTGACTGATGAAAGACAGCAAAGCTTAACTTCATTCAGTAAGCTAAAGGAAATTCCCTTGCAAAGTGAAGGACCTATTTGCCTTTAGTAAATCAACCCAAAATGTACATACTTTAGATTTCAGAACCGCTGATGGTATTTTGATGGTATACACTGTTCTGTTTTGTTCTAGGGGAGAGGACACTGAAGATATACTCACCAATCCTCCCGCCCAAGAATAGTCCTTTCAGCTCCTGCCCTCCTGCAGGCCGCTGGTCTTATAAATGTACTGTTCCTGATGTCAGCACACTCCACAGACAGGCACAGTCCACCGGTGGACCGTGGGGAAGCATGGTTTTCCATAGGATTGGCAGGTCAGGTGAGTATGAGCTTAGTCCTCACCCCTAGAAAAAACAAGCAGTTGATCCATGCAGTGGAGTTCTGCTTTGAATTGCATAATTCTCAATTCTCTGCAGGTCAGTCAAATCTCAGTGCAGATATTTGTGAAAACCAAAGGTGATTAATATGGGATTCACCTGATTCAATCAACCCTATTGTTAAATTCATGTTTTTGGTCTCAACGAGAAAGGAAAGATTGGTTGAATAAAAGAGTTTTAGATTGCAAAATGTTCCAAGGGAGGGGCTGACTAAAAGAGAACTAGAATTTAAGATTTTCATTTACTGATCTGAACTTTGTTCATCATCGGAACAATAGGGGAGAACTGTGTCAAGCTTTGGATGAATGAGCAATGATCAAATAACTCCAAATACATCCTCTGAGTCCCCAGGCAGCTAAAATAAGAAAAATTCGGGTGACAATCAGCAAGTATACTACAGCTAAGGAAAGCTACCATACAGCAATGTCTATGTAAAGGAACATGCTTGAATGTGACTATTTCAAGACACGGGACGCAATATATATCTTTATCATGGTATATTAGGTGTAAGTGATAAAAACATGCACTTTTTTGAAATATGTTATTACAAATTTAACATATATTAACAGAGAGAAGCTCTAAATTCTTGATTTTGGTGTGCTTATATAGTAACACATCACTGTTGTCCAACTAGTCTTTAGATTAATTTATGTATTGTATCTCTTCCCCAACATCTGAAATGTAGTGTTTAAATGATGGTTTAAATGAAATGTTTAGCATGTCATCATTATATAGACGTATTATGCCTTACAAATGTTCCTAAGAGGCATAAGGGGCTTGCATTAAACATTTTCTTTTTTTACTAACACTTCTGTCCCTGGAAAACATAGTTTCCCATAACCAAAATAACAAGATATATAAGTGGTAAATGGGCTTTCCAAAGCATTAAAAAATTTAGGACTTTTAAAGAAAAAGGTAATATCACAAAATACAATTAACTGAAAACTGAGAGCACAAATTTTTCAACTTATCCAACCGGATTTGCAAGTAAGCTGCTAAACGTATGCAGTGTTGTTTAACTGTTTACATTGAAATTGGACAAAATGTGACTTCACATACAGTGAAGCTGAACCAAGGTAAATATAGGAGATACATATTAAAACTGCTCTGTATTCATGATTGCAGCATTAAATGTATGTGTGAATACCTGAATTTGATTTGGTTTTAGCCTTTTACAGTCCCTGTACGGCAAAACTTAGATTGCAAGAGGGAGAAGCAGCACAAAAAAGCAACTGGTTATGCTGCAGTGCTCATATGCAAACAAGCAACATGCTAATAGCAGGAGAGTGCAAAGTGCTCCCACCCCACTTCTAACATCTATCTGTATACTAACTACCCAGTAAAAGAAAGATGCAAATACTTACCTATTTCAGGCAGCTCCTGTCCAGTCACATGATTGGCTCTTCTCTCTCAGCTAGCAATGGCTTCAGGGTAGAGGAAGGAGCGCCAACAACAGATGGCCCTTAGTGAGCCTATGGGTGATGTCAATACTAGGCATTCCAGCTGTTGTCTAATCACCTGGCCAGACCGCAGTGCCCTAACAATAAGTATACAGTTTTTTGTTTTTTTTTACAGGGTAGTTAGTGTAGGTGTTAGAAGTGGGAGCAGTTTTATGCTTAGTTAGTACTACCCTGGAAAAATCAGGTTTCCTGCCCTGCCATAGAGAGCTGTACTGTTTAAATCTCAGGCCTAGAAGGACAGAAAAACAATCCTTTGGCAGATAAATCAGTGTATTTGGATGTTTGTCTGGAGTTCATCTTTAAGATTTCTGTATAAGGCAGGCCATAGATTATGCAATTTTCTTTCCTGCAGCCATGTGTTGCAGGAGAGAAAATCACTTAATTTCACCATCAACACAGTCAGTGTTACATAGTTACATAGTTAGTCTGGATGAAAAAAGACAAAAGTCCATCCAGTTCAACCAAACAAAAAAACAAGAAAAGTTATAATCCTATGCCCACAGTTGATACAGAGGAATGAAAAAAAAAAAAACAGCAAAGCATGATCCAATTTGCTCCTGCAGGTGAAAAAATTCCTTCCTGATCCCCCAAGAGGCAATCGGATATTCCCTGGATCAACTTTACCTATAAATGTTAGTATCCAGTTATATTCTGTGTATCCAAGAAAGAATCCAGGCCTTTTTTTTAAAGCAATCCACTGAGCTGGCCAGAACCATCTTTTGAGGGAGTCTATTCAACATTTTCACAGCTCTTACTGTGAAGAAACCTTTCCGTATTTGGAGATTAAATTTATTTTCCTCAAGGCGTAAAGAGTGCCCCCTTGTCCTCTGTGATGAACTCAGGGTGAATAACTCTACACCGAGTTTACTATACGAACCACTGATGTATTCATACATGTTGATCATATCCCCCCTTAATCTCCTCTTCTCGAGAGAATAAATTCAGTTCCTCAAATCTTTCCTCATAGTTGAGCTCCTCTATGCCTCTTATCAGTTTGGTTGCCCTTCTCTGTATTTTCTCCAGTTCCCCAATGTTCTTTTTGTGAATTGGTGTCCAAAACTGAACTGCATATTACAGATGAGGTGTTACTAATGATTTGTACAGGGGTATAATGATATCTCTCTCTCTGGAGTCTATACCTCTTTTAATACAAGAGAGGATTTTGCTCGCTTTAGAAACCGCAGCTTGGCATTGCATGCCATTATTAAGCTTGTGATCTACCAGAACTCCCAGATCCTTCTCCACCATTGATTCCCCCAGTTGTACTCCCCCTAGTATGTATGATGCATGCATATTCTTAGCCCCCAAGTGCATAACCTTACATTTATCAACATTAAACCTCATTTGCCACATAGTTGCCCAATTAAACAGTGCATTGAGGTCAGCTTGTAAGTTGGAGACATCCTGTAAGGACGTTACTCCACTGCAAAGCTTGGTGTCATCTGCAAAGACTGAAATGGTGTTGATGGGGGAAGCCCTCTCACAGAGCTATTGTGTTCTCCTGGCGGGGGGAGGAATGTCCCTGCCAGGAGAACACAGTGATTATTGCTAGCAGTTATAGCTGCTGGCAGTAATCGAATGCTAGAGATCTGACATGCTGGTTGTACCTGAGTCAACCAATGGATCGACAATCAGTCTGCGCATAGATCGATTGAATCTTGGCCAGTCCCTGCTGGACTGGCAGAGATTCGAACCTCAATTAATTCAACTTCAACTTTATACTGTAGATTGAATATTTTGTTGTGATTCAGCAGTTTTAAAGGTTTTATAGGGTATAACTTAACCATCTAAAATGTATTTAAATGGAAAGAAGTTTATCTATTCAGTATACAATTAATTGTACAGTTTTCTATATTCATTTTATTTTTTTTCCATTCCTTTTTGCCCCAGGCTTTCAGTGGTTCCAAATCTCAGTCAGAAGCACAGGCAAAATCACCAGGCATTTTAAGCAATTTAAACAACACCCAGCTATTTGAAAGAAAAAATCATTACCAGTGGCCTATGGATATTTATGCAAATATCACTGCAGGTAATTACTTTAAATGTAATCTTTCTGCGTTGTGAGTAGTGTAAAAGTTAAGGAAAGCATGAAAAAATGCATATAATTATTTCCCTTCCCCTGACATTTCCAGTGTGATATGAAAACCACAAAGCTCTTTAAATGGATCTAACCTCTGCTGAATCCCCATCATTTTTTTTATTCTGTTACAAATAGACTGCAGTCTTTTACTCTTAACGCAAAGAATTTCTCATCACTGGTATCCTTGAACCCGGCTTGTTCTTCGCAGTAAATCTGTAGACTTACCAGCAGGTGCAACTATTAACAGCTCAATGTTCTGCAAGCCAATGTTTATCCGTTGTGTTTGTTCCAATCACAGCGTCTACCCAGAGTCACCTCTGCTCTGGAGACAGATATGGAAAAATATTGCCAGACTATTAATTGAGAGGACCTTTTAATCTGCGTAGTAATTTCAAGCGTACAAAAATGCATAATTCTGTCAGGTGGAGAGGACAAAAAACTAAGAGACGGAGGCTAAACACAGAAGCAATTAGAGTATCTGATGATAAACACTAACTTTCCAACTAACAATGTAATTTTCTTGCTCTGTTGTATGATGTATTCATTCACTGACCTACTTTCAGCAAAGCAGAAAAGTTGTTTTAATTGTGATAAATCTAAAGAGGGAGAAAAACAATAATTCTACACTTAGTATGGAAGAAAGGATTTTTGAAAGCAAATGGAAATGGTTGTGTAGTCAGAGGTATACCAGTAACTGTTACAGCATTTGTGACCTACTTCTAACCCTGATTGAGGAATGCTTGTCTCTGTACCCCTCCTCGCAACAGGAGAAGCATCATTACGGTGGGTACTATAGTGTCCCTATGGGGGAGATTTACTAAAACTGGTGCACATAGAAACTGCTGCAGCTGTGCATAGTAATCAATCAGCTTCTAGGGTTTATTGTCAAAGCTTAATTGAACAAGCTGAAGTTATAAGCTGATTGGTTACTATGCACAACTGCACCAGATTTTGTGTGCAACAGTTTTAGTAAATCTCCCCCTATGTGTTTATAAAAGAAGTGTAATTATAAAAAGTTTTCCACTAAGGTAGGATTCTCCAAACTGTGGCCCTCCAGGTGTTTGGGAACTGCAAGCCCCATGAGGCCTTGCAAGACTCTCACAGCCACAGGCAAGACTCCCAAAGGCAGAGGCATAATGGGACTTGTAGTACTTCAACAGCTGGAGGGCCATAGTTTGGAGACCCCTGCTCTAAGGAAACCAATGGCTCTTGTAGTTGGGCTAATTTCCCTGGAATACTTGAAACTTTGACATTATACAAATATAATAAATGTGGCAGTCTTAAGTTTGGCCCCTTCCATCCTAGCCATAAAACACAAGCCCATTGAACATTTCATAGGTACAATATATAAAGAGAAAGTACAAGGGAGTGCAAGCCTAAGTCTTGTCTTTAAAAACATAAGTTCACACATTTGCCTTATTCTACTTTGGAACTAGCTTAGCTTTCAGACTAAAATTTGTCATAATGTACAGATAATTGGTGTTCTTGGTAGGTATGTTCCCCATATTATAAGATATACTCCAGTCCAAGCTCACAATTTGGAGTTGGTTTACTTCACCAGAGTTTAGGGAATGAGTTAAAGCTCTGTAGACTTTCATTATCCAATCATGTGCAAGCAACTTTAGCAAGTTTTTTAATCGCACATGATTCCTTGCTAAGTGAAGTTTCAACACATTCAATAAGCTCTGGAAAAACATCTCTTTAATAAATCAACCCTATTGAGCCAAAATGCAGAGGCAAAGGCTTAATCCATAGAAAAAAATTATTTATCAAGAGAGTGGGCGACAAACGCAAATGCCCATTGGGCGCCAAACAAAAAGCAAGTTGCCTAATCTTCAGTAAGTTTTTGTGATACCTATAAACTTCTTTTATACACATTTCTGCATTTTATTGCAAGCGTTTAAAATTGTCCAGAAAATAAGTGAAGTGGTATTCTGGTGCTTCCTCCTCTTATCCTAATGTGTTTGGCACAGGCGTCAAGTGTCTTATGGTAATATGACTCAGATCACCTTTTCTATAAAAATGTTGTTCTGCCAATAAATCAAGTTTACTCTTACTAAAACATTTTATTAAACACGACCACGATTATCACATCCTAAACAGCGTCATCATAGCTGAAAGCTTTGTCACTAAATATCTATGACAAGTGACTGGGTCCAACAGTAGTTGCTACTAATGCAACCTTTATTTGTGCTGCTGTATATTCAGTTTCACTACAGTGAAATTAACATTTAAAGACAAGAAGATTTGCCTGGGTTTGGTTTGCAAACAGTTTAGCAAATATTTCTTAAAGTTTGCAAACTGTGGGTGCACTCCATTGAAGTCTATTGTGGGTGGGGGTATTTTGTTACTCAATTCTGGCCAATTTTAGGGATAATAAGTAAAACTAAAGCCATGGAAAGCTGGACACTGCCATGGGGTACATGTACTGATGTCAAAATAAAAATAGATAAATAGTTTTTCTCCCTAACAGCACCAACAAACGCAAAAGGGGGAATGGGTTATCAATTTCTTAAAATGATTGGTCCTTGTGACACAGCTGACCAAGGACAAAGGCTATGCACTGCATGATGAGTGCTCCTTATTTCTGGCAGTGGACGTGCAGTTTTCAGTCAAACGTTTGTGATTCATCAAACCTGATCTGCAGTAACATTATAACAATATATAGTAACATATGAGTGGGATACTTGGGATACTAGTGTAATTGGTGATATCACATAAAAGATACACAAAGATGCATGCTATGTATGTTTATTATGACCAGGGTTAACATCTTTAAATTGCAAGGATACAAACACTTAAACTGGTTTAAACTGTAATCGGACTGGCATCATATGCATCTGGTAGCAGAAAGGACAGACAAAAACCAATTACATGAGCAACAATGGCAACGTTGGAACAGTAAGCTGGCACGATTGATAGAAACAAGACCCCAAATGTTAAGGGACACAAGGCTGACACAGTTTAATCTTTTCTGTATATAAAGTGCAGTCACCATATAATTTCCAGCAGTGATGGTAAAAATGGACATGCTGCCCTTGATAGACATTTTTTTCTCCTTTTCACAGACTGACAGCGACTGTATATACTCACCATCAGTAACTTCCAGCTGGGCCTTGGCCAATATGCTTCCAGCTACTGTCAAAGCCTGGCAAATGTAGTAACCAGCATCTGAGCGCTGAATGTTGGAAATAGTTAGATCTCCAGTTGGGGACACTGAATACCTACTGTTGGGTTGCTGGGGTTGATTTGGAAAGAGCAAATTCTGTTGAAGAGAAAAAAAAAGGAAAACAATATAAATTAAAAAAAAATAGTCTGCAGTGGCTAATGCAAGCACCTAGTGGGGTTGATTTGGAAAGAGCAAATTCTGTTGAAGAGAAAAAAAAAGGAAAACAATATAAATTAAAAAAAAATAGTCTGCAGTGGCTAATGCAAGCACCTAGTGGGTATACATGATTATTTCTTTTCTTTTTCTAATGTCACATGTCTGAACGTTTGGTTCAAATGATGTATGTCACCCTGTCAGTTTTATAAAAAAGTCAAAATGCCATGTAGAAAAGCAGCCCACATCAGCCAAACAGACATAACTTTTTATTGTTTTGATCTCAGTAAATTGAGATCTGCCCTGCTGCTATAGAAGGCTTATATGATATAAGTTGGGTAGACCTGGATTCTGGTAAGAGTATAAGAATCTGGCATGTGATTTAAAGTGTATGTTCAGCTAAAGCCTGTTTTATTTTTTAGTTTGGATAATTTGAGGAAAAATGTGAACATCTTTCATGTTTTAAGGCAATCTGGTGCTCTGTTAGGCAGCAATACTATTCCGCGGATTGAACAAAAAAATTGATTAGATTCCCCCGACCACACACTTGTGGATGGGGGAATCCCTCCTACTGAGCTATTGTATTCTGACAGAGGAGAGACTACCCCCTTGTCAGAATACACTGATCAGCACATACTGTTATAGCTGGCAGAGCTAATGTGAAAATTGTCCAACAGGCTGGTTGTTCAACCAACCCGCCCATATAAGGATCAAAATTCAGCCAGTCCCTGCTTAACCAGCTGAATTTTGATTAATCTATGGTTGGCTTTAGAGAGATTTCCCTTCACTTAATGTCACAGTTACAAAAACCTAACCAGAAGTGAGGAAAACACTACAATAAGGACACATGAGATGAAACTCATGAGATGAGACGAGACATGAGATTCTTTTCTTACACCATTAAAAAACATTGTTTCTATCTATAATGCTGTTGGAAAGTTTTTTTCACTTTGCATCTAGAGAAACCATTGTCCCCAGGACTCTAAAAGATAGCAAAAAAAAAAATTCAACAGGGGTTCTACTCTTTCGACACTCTATCCAAAGCTGTTTTGGCTGGACATATACTTTAGGCTTCGTGTACAATAGGTGTTTAGCCTTAGTTTATGAGGGTTCGGCATTAAGGTGCAGGTGGAAGGTGGAGGTGCACGGTCCAGCCTCGCTGTCAGCAGCCTGTCAAATTCTATTTCGTTGCTAACAGCCATTGCAGCTAGACAGTGCACCTAGCCATACTTAATGCCCATAACACAAGCAGTCTGCATTCCAGGCATTCATCCTTGGGTGCATATGGTACTAAAAGTAAGTACCACCAGGTACACCATGCAGCCCTATCCACCCACAGTCAATCTCCCATAGAGTTTGACAGGTTGCCAGCAATGGGGCTGAATGGTGTGTCTGTATCTTCCACCTACACCTTAACAACAGAGTTTCATGCACTGAGGTGAAATGCCCAGTGTGCATGAGGCCTAAAGTTACCAGGAATCCCAAAAGCTTTAATTATCAATTTTGAGAGACATTAATGTTTTGAGCTTATGTATCAAGTCTACTAAATGAAAAATCATTTCAATACATCTTTTTATTTCAAATAGTACCAGGCATAATGGTAGGATTATTTTTTAGCTTTTTTTATGCTATGGAGTGAGTAATTTAGCTTTAAAAGGGGTTCATACTTTTTGATTGGGACAGTACATTTTTTTATATATTTTCTTTCTTTATTATTTTCAGGGCTAAAAATAAATTAAAAAAATGTTTTTTCACTTTATAAAGGTCATTTTGAAATGCTGCATTTTAATACCTCATAAATATATATATTTATATACATATACATACTTTGCAGGCAGAAGGTGGGACTATAGGATCCCTTCCCCACATTTTCCAGGCTAATCCTAACTGCATTTCTTAAGAAGGAACTATCTGCTTCTTCCAATATAAGGCTGGAATCTTGTCTCAGAAGGAAATCTAACCAGGACAATAAGGACACTCAGCTGATTCATACCGTATATAAAATGGACATAGACGATTGACAATTAATTCCTTTATCTGTATAGAAATAAGATCAGCTATAATTATGATGGGTGGGACTTAGAAATGATAGGCTGACCTTATCACTGAAAAATGGAGCATTATTTATGTGCTGCTTTGCAGGAGGAATAAAAGAATGGAAGGCTCCAATGCATGGATTATACAAAGAACCGTGTCACCTGGGATGCCTATTGAACTAATTAGTAAACAAATTCTATTTGTATAAACAACAATCAACATGAACCATAAAATATGAAAAGTCAAATGACATCCTTATTTTGTTTTCTAAATAAATTACATTAATGACATCAATTAATTTAATGTTCATTGAAATAAATGAATATACTTCCTACATCACCTGGGTAGATCATTAATTAATTAACATGTAAGAACACTTGATGGTCGAGAATGGTACCTGATGTAGAACATTATTTTGCATCTCTTGTTGTGTACAAATCAAGCCATTGGAATATTGACAAGTACATTACATGGCACATGAATTATGTCACATGGGTGTTTTGTGTTTACATTGTGGCAAGTACAGTTCTACCCTATGGGATGTGTTTAATTAAACAGCAAGCTTGTGTAATTAATTGAGAAGGAAAAAAAAGCTTCATCCAGAACTTAATAGCATTCAATTATGAGGACAAAGAGTACAATTCTACCTTAAAACACCGCACTGGCAAAACAAGAGCTATGGAAGATTATAAAATAGCGTATTAACACTATTCAATTAGCCTGAATTGCTTTAATCTTCCAAATAACGAGTTCTGTTAATTAGAAGCTCTTCACTTTATAATGAAGAGATGGTTGTCCACTTTAAAAGATTCATGCACACCACTACAGAACCACTTAACATAAACATTAGCCTGTTACCAAAATGAAGCTGACTCTGCATTCTTTACTGCTATGCTGGTGTTTGCTCTTATAGTTGTTTATGAATTTAGTATGATGGATGTTTTGATATTCATGTCAACTAGTAAAATCCCTGACAGAGCCTACATTGACGGGTTGTCAGAAGGACCCTTATGTACCCTTGGTAAATAAACAGTTTTTAATGCAAGCCCTCATACCATGGTGCCACTTGGTCATTCTGTCTTTATAAGAAGCCCACAGGGAGTCTGTGGGTCCACAAGTCAGTGGTGGAATGAAAGGATCTACTCCATTCTGACCCTCATGTTCTTTCCCCGTCCATCTTTTTTTTTTAGAATAGGCTGCACAAGCAGTATGTTGGCCCTTGACTGTGCATTTTGCTGGCCAGAAAACTTCAAATGATATAGGTCGCACAAGCAATATGTTGGTCCTTGACTGCACATTTTGCTGGTCAAAAGCCTAATCCGATAGCACAGTCTGTTTATTTAAACCTTATTGTGCCCAACGGTCATTGCTACTCTCTATGGTTAGCGAATATGCCACTAATAATAAGCACTGTGTTTATGCGATGAGTTCTTCTATGTAATTTCCCCATGACCTCATTGACTGTTTGTAATCCATATGGCCTCCACCTAACTAATGTAAATATTTTTAAGTTCTTCAGTTTCTCTCACAATCCAAAATCATGATTCTAGGTTACTAAGTTCACATCAACACTAACAGGAGGAGCTTGGTTTTCAATCCTTGCCAAGCACCCTCCAACTGCCAAGTCTAAAGGATTTTACTAAGCCCAAGAGACCACCATACACTTCCATGTTGCTTTGGCAGATCTGCTGCTGGTTGAATCTCATCAGCAACAGAATCCACTAATCCCAGCTCACTAATGCTCCTTTTGAAACAGAGATGTACAGCAGAATCACTGCTCCCTCACTAGTAGCAGAAATTATTGTGTTTCAAACAATTATGGCTTGAGTTGCATCAGAAAAAAAATAGGAAAATAGCCACAAATGTTTACATTTTTATCTTTTATGACTAACAAGAATCTTTTGAACTCCTGTCAAGTGAATTTGCCTAGGCTGTGATGATGTCATCCGTCTACTGCAGACAGGGAAAGCATTTTCTCTGTCTCCTTACTCACAGGTATTACACTGCAATATAGTTACTTTGTAGTGAGTCACAAGTTGAGAAGGGGCTGACTGGAGTCAGACATTTGTGAACACAGCCAAGAATTGAACACAACCAAGACGTTTTACATAACAGAACCAGCATCTCAGTCCAGGAAGTAAATGATTACCCTGAATTATGGCTGAACCAAATGGCTCCCTCCTTCTGGAGAGAAAAGCAGATGGGTGTATTGTCAGCGGGATCTCTGTGAGAGGTAATACATACCTATGAGTGTTACACTTACAAATTACAGCTTTTTTAATTTTAATTTTTAATTTTTTTTTAATTATATGTACCTAGGAGGATGCAGCATTGATCCAATGCTACATCTGTCCCCCGCTGGCTCTCACAATGAGAACTGAGTGATCAAACACCACTTATCGCTCAGTTCTCCCTGCCACTCTGAGCAGAGAGTAGTGAATGTCAGTCACCGCTTTCTGCTCTGCCCCCTCCCCCCCAGTACTCACTAGAGTGCTGGGCTGTGGAGGGGCAGGAGTGGCTGGCTCAGGCCCTCACTGGCTCGCTGAAAGGCTGAGCCAGGTACTGGTCCAGACATCTGGGTGGATCCCGACTTTAAAGTTGGGATATTTCCTCAGCCTGGGCTAGCTGAATTACATCAGCCAACAGCAAACTTTAGCTTGCTGTCGGCTGAATATGGGTCACAGAAGTGCAGAATGAACTGCACTCCTGTGATCCCCAAGAGAAGTGCAGCCAAACGAGCTTTGGCTGTACTTCTCCTTTAATATACTTACACCCTTATTTTGGTAAAGAAATATAAGGAAACACATAAGATATTACCAGAATCCTTTATAAAAATGTAAGAAAATTCTCACCTGGCTTCCTTCTTTCTGCCAGAATACAGCTGGCTGTGGGTTGCCCTTAGTCTCACAGGGGAATGTCACTGTCCGGCCCTGAGCTACAATCTGATCACGGGGCCTGACAACAAACTGAGGAGGAGCTGTTGAAAAAAAAAAAAACAAACTGATGATATTCCAATTTTCAACTACAAAAAAACCAATACAATGAAATATTATAAGATAATGTAGATGATGTTGTATGTAGAGAGCATTTATTATGGTATGCTTGTTGTCGACTCAAAATATTGGCAGGTTTGTTGAGCTAAACAACTGCTCAGGAAAAATTCAGCTTTAGGCTGAATGCTGTAGTCCTTCCCCAGGGGTACTGCGAGGCCGTGTACTGGTGCCAAACAAAAAAAAACATGACCATAGCAACAATAATTTACTTGAGAAACTTTGACATATGGGGCATATTTTTGGATGAATTCTGAAGACGGATTAGTTACTGGATCAGTGTTTCCATTAAAAGAGGCAAAGTGACAAAGTCACTAAAGGTCATATTCCAACCCACTTTCACTACTGCTCCATCGGAGGCACCATAAATGATCCATTGCTTATGGGTATTGGGCAGTATGTGTTCTACTTCCATAATGCAGTAAGTGGACCTGAGTGACCAATCACCAGGCCTGAATTCTGTCATGTAAGGGAAGGGGTGATGTCACCAACTGTAGTGTAAGCTCCAACACGATCCAAAACACAACTTACACGTGGTTAGGACTGTGCAGGAAAGGAGTGGTGGGGTAGTGCAGGTTAGCTAAGTATAAGTAGATTGGGGGGGTAGACATTAAAGAGAATCTAAATTATAACAAAATTGGTGCTGCGCTCCCACACTTATACTTATATAAATAATTAAATAAAAAATTAGGTTTCAATTACACCCCTAGTGAATCCTCCTGTGTGTAATTATCCCAAACTCAATTCTTCATATTATTATTCAGTCTTATGTAGTGATGTTTGATAAACCATATAAAATAAAATAAAAATGTGCAAAACGCATAAAAAAACCCAATACATCCAGGTGTATAGCCAGGTGTCAGCGACAACCCTTTCCTAGAATAATAGTGTATTCAGGGTAGCGCAGGTGGTTCTCCATTGTTCTTTTTATTAAAGAGAATCTGTCACTTTGCCCAAAATGGGAAGAGAGAATTAATCTCTAATTCCCATTCACATTGTGTAGCAGAAGACAACAGTGAAAGGAGTGAACAAGTCATAGGGTACTTAGTCAGCATCATTCGGTACTTTTTCTAAGCACGTGTCAAGATCCATTTATAACAATCCCTAGAATTCATAAAAAACTGGTGCTGATTTTGTATAAGTATCTTTCATGCATTCTAAAAGAGGTGCAGAATGCACCAAATTCAGGTACTTGTCTAGAAGTTGTCCTTGAATTCGGTGCCACCTTTAGAACGCTCTCGAGACTAGTGAAATTTGTCTGCACCATTTTTTTTCTCTGTATGCCAAAAGAGAGCTGGTCTTAATTAGCTCCACTCTCATAGGATGTGAACTGTCAGTAATTTATTTTGAATTTTGGGCATTCATTGCACCACAACATAAATGTGAACTACCTGAATTTGGTGCACGAGTCACTGTCAGAACCAAAAGTGTTGCAAATGCATTATGAATGTGGCACAATATATTAACAAGAGGGATTATGCCATAAAAGTTTTGCAGCAGCTTTATTGAATCCCCCCCCCCCCCAATGTGTTTAATTCTAGTGTATTTCTTTATGTAATTATAATATATAAAGCAGACTGTACACTAAATGAACAAACAGGCTTTTGCTGTGATATTATATTGTAAAGCGCTGAGCAAACTGTTGGCACTTTATAAATCCTGTATAATAATAATAATATCTTCAAACTGCAGTGAGCTGAACATTAGGATGTCCCACAAAATGATTATCTGCACTATGTTTAGCAATGGGTATACATTGGGTTATACTGGAAAACAGTATGGAGAACACTGCATGAAATAGATTACATGATGACCACACAACAATATTTTAATACAGAATTTGGTCAATGCTACACACAAACTCATTCATGCTAGCATCAGCATCCAAGGGCAAATGTGTTGTCTATGTCATAGAGCAGAGGATTAGTATTCAGACAAGTCAGGTAGTAGGTTAAAGTTCCACATTGTCTGTTGCTTTTGATTAGCTACCTTAGAATTCTTTTAATCTGGCCAGTCTTCAGTTTGCAAAAGGAAAGGAGAAGACATATAAAGCTAGTTGAAAAAAAGTCCATTTGCATTCCTCTACTTTGCTTTAACAGTCGTAAATGCTTCTTCATTATATCTTGTTTTATCTGTACTGAAGAGTGCTATTGTACTAGCTTTAAAAATGAGGTGATTAACCTTGAGGTCTTTCATTGGCATACTGAAGCCCACCTCACACATGGCCTATGCTTTTATTCATGTTCAACATGCTGATTTCCATATTGTCCCATTTGCCAGACATCTGCTGAAAGGAAGCCCTATCTGATTTTATTCCTATTATAATGTATTCATAAATGGTGGTCAGACCCAAACACACTTATCTAAATAGCGCTGAAGATGGTTTTTTTTTTTTTTCACTTTGTGGATGAAATTATTCTTCCTTCT
Source organism: Staurois parvus (assembly GCF_062004578.1). Taxonomy (NCBI): domain Eukaryota; kingdom Metazoa; phylum Chordata; class Amphibia; order Anura; family Ranidae; genus Staurois; species Staurois parvus. Next base: position 1,951,977 of record NW_028318095.1, on the reverse strand, counting down.
CTAGAGACCTTTAAAAGGGACACAGGAAAAATATCAGATAGGTACAATATAAAGATAGAAGAGCTGGCCTACCATTAGTATTATAAAATAGCTCATTATTGGGTATATTATTACAGGTAGGTATATATATATATATATATATATATATATATATTTTAATATGCAGTACATTCCCAATACCTTAACGGAATATAAACATTTTACATCCCAACAGAGACTATACAGAGCGTTTATCTTATTTATTTCAGGTACTTATGTAGCGCCGTCAATTTACGCAGCGCTTTACACATATATATTGTACATTCACATCAGTCCCTAACCCTCAAGGTGCGTACAATCTAACATACCTAACTTACATTCATACATACACATACTAGGGCCAATTTAGACAGGAGCCAATTAACCTACCAGTATGTCTTTGGAGTGTGGGAGGAAACTGGAGTACCCAGAGGAAACCCACGCAGGGACAGGGAGAACATGCAAACTCCAGGCAGGAGGTGATGTGGCTGGGATTTGAACCAACAACCCTAGTACTGCCAGGCGGAAGTGCTAACCATTTAGCCACTGTGCTGCCCATATATCTGCAGCTAAAGCTGAACTTCTCTCAATCAGCTAAATGTAGACTGGTCAAGAGCACACCCCTAGCCTAATGAATGAATAACGAAGGAGCAGCAGAACACTGATGAGACCATCCCTATTCTCACTGTATTCCTCCCCTTCAGTATTTTTACAGTCAGCATATCTAAAATAGTTGGTCAGGTTGAAAAAAGACATACGTCCATTAAGTTCAGTCAACAGAAAAATGAATAAATTAATTGAAAACCACTATATACAGAACCATAAACCCACAATTGATCCAGAGGAAGGCAAAAAAAAAATCATGGTCCAATCTGCTGTGCAGTACAGCATAGCCTGGCTGGTACCTGGTGCAGACTCTTCCTCTCCCAGTCTGTGTGGTGCTCTGTAGGAGATTACAGATTCATGTATGTACCCTAGTTCCATTTGAAATACATGTAATTATTTCTAATGAATACATTAGTGCACTCATTGCTGTTTTTAATTTGCTAGCAGCTTATCTTTAATTAGATATCTTTAAACTCTTTAATGATCTTGACAGACAAATGGTAATACTATATTATTTTTCTGTCTATGGCCTCTTTTCACATGGGCGTCCTCCATTCCTTCTCAGCAGAAAAGCCTACACTGAGCCCCTGCTGAGTCAGATCAGAACAGAAATGAATGTCATGTATGCTACATATTTGTTTGTTCCTTTTTTTACCTCCTTCTTGGGATGGAGGAAAACATACTCATGTACTCCCAATGAGCAGCTGGATGTAAATGGATGTACATAGATGTCAACATCCAGTCAAGTCCACAAAAGTAGACCTGGACGCAAAGTTCTTGCATTCTGTTTGGCAAATCTGAACAGATCAGGACAGATCAGGAAATGGACGCACATCTGCTTACATCCGGCCACCCATAGAAATGTTGTACATGCAGTCCATTTTTTATCCATCTAATCACAGATCTTTCAAAAAAGGAGTAATTTGGAGGCATATGTCTTGTCTTGGCATTTATGAAAAGAAAGAAATGAGGTAGGCAATCTGTACATTGGGAACTATCAAGTTTCAAATATATATACCATGATTTGTAGACTATAACTTCCACACAGACAAAATAATAAACACTGATTTGGGTTTTTGCCAAAAATGCAACAGAATACATTTGGACTAAATTTATGAAGAAAGATTATTTATTTGTAAAATGTTTTAACAGAAACAAAAAAAATGTTTTTTCAAACTTTTCAGTTATATAGCAAAAAAATTGCAGAAATGGTGATTAAATACCACCAAAAGAAAGCTCTATGTGTCTAAAAAAAGAAATAAAAAAATTAATTAGGGTACAGTGTTGCATGACTGAGTAATTGGCATTAAAAGTGTGACAGTGCTGCAAATCGGCCTGGGCAGAAAGGGGTGAAAGTGTCTGGTACTGAAGTGGTTAAATAACTGGAAAAAATATCCAGCACAGAAATACTCTAATAACATTTGTGCGTTGTGCTCTATTTACACAGAATGAATATACACACACTAGGTGAATTGCTATTTTTATAAATACACCCCATAAATTCTCTGCGTACCCATTCCTCAACAACCTTTCACCAACATAACCATGGAACGCACAGCTGCAATTCAGGGATTACCCCTAAAATCAGTACAGTAAGGAAGCATGGTTAACATAAAATGGAACTTGTGATGTGTTAAGATGTATTTTTTTTTAAATATAAATAAATATATACAGTTTATCTTCCGTAACTGCAGCAGCATTTTCAAATGCGAAATATGCTTACAGTAGGACAATGCGTGTCTGTATGGATAGATATTTGATGAGGCGTTTACTACATTTATATGTTCTGTCATGTCTGTAAATATTTTAGAAGAAGTAAATAATATATCACCATTATTAATGTATTAAATCGAGTACACCATGCAACTACACACAGGGTTGTTTCCTTTGGTGAAGATTTGTCACTGTCAGCTCTGTGAAGTGATAAATTGTTCACGTGACCTTATACAAAACAAATTAAAATACCATCTGACAACAACATAAATGGACAAAATACTCAGTTATAAAATATTCTGAATGTTGCAGGAGCCATTGCACAGCTTGGTTTTAGTTTTTTTTTAATCCACATTGGCATTTTAAAAATTAACTCCAAATATACTGCATAAATATAAAAAAAAAATCACCAAATACAGTCATATTTTTGCTAAAAATAATAAAATTCCAAATGTTAAAAATGTATTTAAATGCATCTAGTGTCATTACCTAAATTAGCTTTGGTATCAGCCCCCTTTAACCCCCTGTACCCTGGCTGTGGAACCCCTCCTTGCTCCCGTAACTGTAACAAACTGAAGGCCTCTACCTATGACTTCCTTCCTTGATAAAACTTTATTCAGCTGCAAGCAGCATGCAATGTGTGCCTGCCCAGGAAATGGCCCTCTCTTACACCTTGTTGGTTGTACCACCCGTAGTAAAGCCAAGAAACAATAGTGCACATTTTGCCTCTAGTAGATTCCTGATCTTGGGATCACTGTGATTGGCTTGTGATCATCATTCTGTGACTAAGAGCAGTAGGAGCTCTTTCATAGGGTTGGGGAGGGCACGATTGGATGAGCTCTCAACACAAAGCAGCGATGCATTTCTGTAACAGCATGGAAGGCCCACTCCATTTTGCCACATATATGTGTATGGCCGATGGGAAGGGGTTAAGTCAGGTCCTAAAGTCTGAACTCTATAAGTTGTCATTTTTTTAAACTTATATTAGGCCAGTTTGGTTACATGTTAATATCCACATGCTGCTGGAGAGACTTGCTGCCTGTACACTGATCGCTGCCATGCATCCACCATCCAGAGAACATCTTGTATTTTTTTCTCTGGTTGGATGAGGTGGTAGTCATCATGACATCATCCGATTCTCTTCTCCCCCTTATCCAATAAAAAATGAGGTATTGTGTTCATTTAAGAAGACAGAAAAGTCTGCTTACCCATGGAGGTATGGGAGCCAGTGGCTCCCTGTGTTCGGTATACGGATGGGAAGTTGCTCCAGCAGCACACAGAAAAGTGCTAAGCTGACTATACTGTTTGCACAGGCTACTATAAGAATTAAAGCCTTCCAAGCAGCCCTGCAGATGTGACACATGGATAATTACATGTAACCAAGCTGGCCTGATAAATACAAAAAACCACAACAATTAGGGAGCAGTGCTACCTTAAATCCTTAATAGTGAATAACATGCATATGACACAAACTAAATAAAAAAATTAAATATGACTTATCACATGTTGATGATGAAACCCACAGGGAAGGACTTCTGGGTGATGTCATATTCACTACTTGGAGCACATGGTGGCCATATTGGAAGAGGCGCTTCCTGGTTTCAAACAGCTATTGATGTGTTTTATTTTGTATGTGCATTTCCTTTACATTTTGCATACAATAAAGCGGAATTTCACTCCCTCCTTCTCCTTTATGTATCTGGTGCATATGTTTTGAGCCATATTAAGTGGCCTTGCAGGGGTGTCCAAACTATGGCCCTCCAGGTGTTGAGGAACTGCAAGTCCCATGTGGCCTTGCAAGACTCTGACATCTACAGGCAAGACACCCACTGGCAGAGGCATGGTGGGACTTGTAGTACTTCAACAGCTGGAGGGCCATAGTTTGGACACTCATGCGGTACACAAGAAAACTGAATGAAAGAGTAACAGGAGAGCAGTGGGTTTTACTGAGCACATTTAGACTCACTTGGTAACACAAGGGGTCACATCCATCTGGTGAGTGCAGTGTGTAATTGGGGCACTACGGATCTTTTAGAGGCACTACAAGTGGAACACACAATTTTTAATTTTGAAGCAAATAATCGACACCAGTGTTGATGTGATTTGATGAGGCACAAAACACTATCCACAATCTTGATGTTAATAATAGTGCTTTATTGTATTTGTATCTTGAATAGATACATCATAGGATATTTTTGTTTTTTGTGATTTACTTTGTGTCATATTCATATTATTCACTATTGAGGATGTAAGGCACCGATATTCCCTATTTTTCACTTTATGGTGTTTGTACACTTTTAACAGCAGCCACCAACAGAATTGTATATATATATATATATATATTAGTATTTTATTTGAAGCTGGTCTAATGTATCTTAAAATAGACAATTCCTGGAGTTCAGATTTACAAATATGATCTGTCCCTAGATCTCCTGTTGTAGTTTATCAATGGGAAGACTTCAGTTATTCTGCAACCAATGGTTAGAAAAAGGCAAACAACAGTGTAAGAGTATGGTAACTTACATTTAAATAAAAGTATACACCAGGAAGCCTAAAATGCAACTTAAAGTCCTAGGTCTCAGGGTTCCAATATTTCCCAGGTACGGTAATGTTTGCTAGCTCTGAGAGTGAACATTTCAGTTCATAGCTGTGCACGCTAGCTCTTAAATGGAGAATGAACACAATGTACAGTACACATCTGTACACTTCTTTGGAAAAGTCAAACAGCATTGTAAATAAATAAAGAAGTCTTGTTGTTCTGAGCGCAGCAGCCAATTAGATTTCAGCTTGCCTCGATTTATCATAGTAACCTTCCATTCCAAGAAAATGGTTTACCTGATGAAATATTTAATTCATGATGGAACATATGTGCCGGAGGGCTGGAGGGCTTAAAACAAATACGTTTTCCAAAGCCCTATTCCAGTCATATTTTATTTAGAAAGGCTGAAGATTTTTTGCCAGCGACCTTTGAACAGGATGGTTAATTGCAAAATCATTTCAGTTTAGACACTTATGACAATGTTTTGCTTTGTAGACATCAGCCATATGGGAACTCTTTTCTTCTTTAGTATGGTTCATTACAGTGTAAAATTGATTTATAAACTCCCAGTTTTTAAAAAAGAAAAAAGTACACAATGTGCATAAGATAAAGTCAGCAAGAACTGAATGATGATTGTAGTTTATCAAGGGCTAGTTTCTCCTCTGATAAAACATAGATGTACAAGTAGCTAGTGAATTTTGAAATTCGGTTTAAAGGCCACTTCCAACTCAAAAGAGAAGTATGGCCAAAGCTTTTTTGGCCATACTTTTCTTGTGGGTTGCAGGCGTGCACCTACTTCTGTGACCCAGAATCAGCCAACATCGGACTAAAGTCTGCTGTCGGCTGAAGTCACAGAGTCTCTATAGGCTCTGGAAGAGTCCAAACCAAATTGTCGGGATGCTTCCTGATACTTGATTGATGGCTGGCTCCGGCTTTCAGTACACAGCTGAGAGTCGAAGCTAGCTGTGCCCATCCTCTCTCCTTCCTGGCTCTCCAGTGAACACTGGAGGGGCAGATCAGAGGGCAGTGACTGACAGACACCACTCTCTGCTCAGAGATAACTGAGAACTGAGTGATCAGAAGTCATGTGTTTTAGAACTGGCTGGATACAGCTGCAGAGAGGAGAGTACAGATGTTTATTTTTTTTAGTAACCGCATGCTTCTGCTTTAAAGCCTATTTCCACACAATATATATATGTTACATATTCCCATTCACACATACCTAAAAAAAAGGATCACATATTTCTTACATTTTAGATGTTTCACATCAGGGGGTGTCATGGCTGACTGCAAAGGTTTTTTTCGAACAATGTTAGAGTGAGTGAGTCCTAAGTCTTTCCTCATCAACATACAATGCAAGAAGCCCAGCCTCTACACCTTTAACCCTTTGTTTAGAAAATGTTCAAATCTAGTTAGAATTGCACAGTACAGGCAAGGTTAATTAGGCCAAACACAGCTGCCCAGCCCCTTATAAAGAAGGAGAACTACCTATTATTTGTTTTTGCTGTAGGTTCCAGAGCAGAGCAACTGAAAAAGATAAGCCGCAATATTTATTTATCTTTTTTGTGTGAATGGGGGCATGTAACAAATATAAAGTAGGTGGTATTATAATTTAGTTACAAAAGTGGAAATTCACTTTAAATTGCTCTATTCATTTTGTATGGTTACTTGTAAGTTCATTCATATGGTGACTTCTTATATATCTCATAGGAACCTCAAAACAAAATATTTCCATTAAAATACTCAGTAAATTTCCAAAGGTGCATACAGATATGATAAAGCCCTATACCAGGATAAAGTGCATCAAAGGAGGAGACTGTGTCTGACAGGAGGTATGCTGATGGATCAGTAAAGTTTTACAGTCTGGAATTCAGCCGTTGTGTCTATCCCTGTGTTTTCATTGTTTTTTCTTGATATGGAATAAATATTGTGTGAGGGTGAAGCATTAGTGGCAGGTCCCTGCACTTGATATGGGCCTGGGAGGTGTACCTACAGCTAAAAACCGTGCCTTAAATTCTATGTTACTCCCAATGGCCCCGTTTATGAAAATAAATGATGCAATGTATAATGCAGAATATAGATGTAGCTCAGTAATGCAAGGGCAGAAGTGTACCGCCATTTTTTCTATTACTTTGTGGGAGAGAATAATATATACTACCAGGGTATATAAATCTGTGATTTTTTTCACATCTTCATCTACACTAATTTGTAGATTTACATGTGAGGGAGATCAGTTTAAAATGGACCTACTATTTTACAAAATTCTAATCAACTCCCCTCCTTGATTTCTTTATGACTGCCTAACACATATGTGCAGCAGCAAAAGGGTGGGCTTTTGATCACTGATCCTTCCCACCTCAAGCCATTTAGAACTGTTTAAAAGGATGTCAGGGTGGGTAAAAGGGGGTTAATCTAAAAAAACAACACTATTTTTGTGTGTGTTGTTTATCTTTCTTTTTTCTTTCTATGGGCCAGCGCTCCTCCTGCTTCCATTCTCACCTAGGTGAGAATGATGTTAACCCAATCTCCTGCAGCCTCCTGGGATATTAAAGTTACACATCCCAGGGGACATCAGGTTGCACACAGTGGCTGCAGGAGGAAGCACTTGGATGCACAGCATCAGAGGGAGGAAGCAAAAACCTAGAAAAGACAGCCAGTTCCTGATAACATATAAAATGAACATGGTTGCACAGACTGGGTGTGTAGCATAGGGTTGGGGCCACAGATGAACAACACTGGGTTCAATGGGCAAGTAAACATGTTTATTGAGGATCATCCGTTACAAAAAGGGAGGGGATGACCATAAACTTATATTGGGGGGTGTGAAGTTTATCTTTAACCACTTGCCTACCAGGCACTTATACCCACTTATTTACCAGGCCAATTTTCAGCTTTCAGCGCTGCCGCACTTTGATTGACAATTGCGCGGTCATGCAACATTGTACCCATATAAAATTTTGATAATTTTTTTCTCACAAATAGAGCTTTCTTTTGGTGGTATTTAATCGCCACTGGGCACTTTACTTTTTGCGCTATAAATAAAAAAAGTGCAAAAAATTTGAAGAAAAAAAAGAAGTTTCTTTGTTTCTATTATAAAATTTTTCAAACAGGTAATTTTTCTCCTTCACTGATGTGCGTTGATGAGGCAGTACTGATGGGCACTGATAGGCGGCACTGATGGGCACTGATAGGCAGCACTAAAGGGCACTGATAGGCAGCACTAAGGAGGTGGCACGGATAGGCTGCACTGATAGGCAGCACTAATGAGGTGTCACGGATAGGCAGCACTAATATGCAGCACTGATAGGCGGCACTGATAGGTGACACTGATGATGGGTACTGATAGACGGCACTGACTGGCATCACTGCTGAGCACTGACTGGTGGCACTGACTGGCACAACCGCTGGGCACTGACTGGTGGCACTGACTGGCAGCACTGCTGGGCTGCACTGGTGGGTGGCACTGGTGGGCAGCACTAGTGGGTGGGCACAGGTGGGTGGCACTGGTGGGCACAGGTGGGTGGGCACAGGTGGGTGGGCACAGGTGGGTGGCACTGCTGGGCACAGGTAGGTGGCACTTCTGGGCACAGGTGTGTGACACTGCAGAGTGGCACAGGTGGGTGCACTGCTGGGCACAGGTGGGTGCACTGCTGGGCACAGGTGGGTGATCTGCTGGGCACAGGTGGGCGGAGCTAGTGGGCGCACTGCTGGGCACAGGTGGGCGGAACTTGTGGGTGGCACTGCTGGGCACCGATCATCAGGGCACTGATCATCAGTGCCCTGATGATCGGTGCCGATCCTCGCTCTGACAACTGCCGGTTCTCGGCAGTACTTTCCTCACAATCTGACAGCGTGAGGAAAGTGCAGACGAAAACCGGCACTTGCATTTCCCTGTGATCAGCGTGTCATTCGACACCGCTGATCACGTGGTAAAAGGCCACTGTGATTGGCCTTTTACCAGATCACGTGATCAGCTGTGTCCGTAGGACACAGCAATCACGGAGATTGCCGGGTGCGCGCCCCCTGGGGCGCGCAGGAGAGCGCATTCTGGGAGACCGTCATATGACGTCCACCCAGAACTGGCCGGCCGCAGTGCAGCCGTCATTCGGCTATCTGCGGTCGGCAACTAGTTAATTAATGCTTTCCTATAAATGTGCTAATGCAAGGTTTCTCAATCAGGGTTCCATGGACCCTCCAGAGGGTGCTAGGGGTGCCTTGAGCAATAAGCAATTTATGCCTCCCAGATAAGTTCCTTCTGACTTAGCTATCTGTAAGGGTCCTTCTCAATGTCCTCAAGTGTAAGGAGCATTCTTCCCAATGGTCATCACACTATTGTATGTGTAGTTGTAGATGCAGTAATTTTTACCAGGGGTTTCCTGAGACTGGAATGTTATTTTAAGGGTTCCTCTGTATTGAAAATGTTGAGAAAGGCTGTTCTAACATTTAAAAAGTCTTGATTTCAACATACAGTTTGTAACAAATACACTCAATGGACAGTTTATTAGGTATACCATGCTGGTACCAAGAAAATATCCCCCACACCGTTACAGCACCCCCACCAGCCTTAACCGTTGATACAAGGCAGGATGGATCCATGCTTTCATGTTGTTTACACCAGATTGTGACCCTACCATCTAAATGTCGTAGCAACCAGTCTGCTCATTCTCCTCTGACCTCTGACATCAACAAGGCATTTTCGTATACACAACTGACACTCGCAGGATATTTTCTCTTTTTCGGAACATTCTTTGTAAACCCTAGAGATGGTTGTGTGTGAAAATCTCAGTAGATCAGCAGTTTTTGAAATACTCACCAACAACCATGCCCCATTCAAAGACACTTGAATCTCCTTTCTTCCCCATTCTGATGCTCAGTTTGAACTTCAACAAGTCATCTTCACCACATCTACATGCCTAAATGCATTGAGTTGCTGCCATCTGATTAGTTGATTAGCAATTTGTGTTACCAAGCAATTGAATAATACCTAAAAAAGTGGCCAGTGAGTGTATGTACCTAAGAGCACACATATTTGCCTATAATACAGTCTCTGCTGCCTGTTTAGTAGTCCTGGACGGTGATTGCACCTTACTGATCCTCTTATAAGTCTCTTAGACAGAGTGTGCCTCATTGAAAATATCAGACTCCCTTCAGTCTCTAACAGCATGAAATATACATAATGCTTTTGATAGTCAGAGCCCATGTGATCTTCATCGAAATTTAGGTAGAATGATGGGGATCTGCCACTTCTTTTTTTAAACACTCAAAAAAGGTATGGCTTTTTAAATCAAAAGAATATTGTGCTTTCGCAACTCTGACTTGTGCTCTAGTGGTTCACATCAAGTACGAATTTTAATACCAGGCCTGAATTTAGAAAAGGAAGACTTTTCCACCTGTCTTTGAGAATAAGGCAAGATCTGAACGTGTATAGGTGGATTTATTCTCAGTGATACTGCTGCCATGCAGGGTGTGAATGAAGGATGGAGCATTGTAAAAAGCCATGCTAACAAAAGAGAAGGATGGTTACTTACCAACAGGGCGAACTGAAGATATTACAATGGTTGTGAGAGAATATAAAAAAAAGGAAATTAAAAGAAATTCTGTCAGAATGTGTGCCATGCAATACTACACTTAAATAAAGTGACTACTATGCATTAAAATCACCTATGCATGCAAAATCAAATTATGAATGCTTGTAACACAAACATGTCAGGTCATATTTATTGTTTAACGTGGAACCAATTAAAAAAAAAAGAAAGAGAGAAATATTTTGAGCTGAAGGTCAGAATAGCTTTGGGAAATTATTCATCTGTTGGTGATTATAAACAACCCAGTTCATAGACCAGTAAAGCTGAGCATACCACTAAATAAATGAAATACATATACAGGAACTGTTTTACTGGCTTGCTAATTCTGTTCAGCAAATCTTGTGATCTGGACATCCGTGCCAGGCTAGACAACCAGGCTTCACAAATCTATGCTGTAGTAAAGCAATACAACCTGGTCCAGGATCCTTCCCCACCTGTTGACTGAATGATGAAGGAGCAGCAGCACATCAATGACGTTATCCCTGTGCTCATCCATGTTGATGCCATGTTCCGACAACATTGTGCCAAAATGGAGCCCCGATTGTCTTAGTGGGTAGCCTGTCCCTCTCCCAGTCTGACTGTTGTTGTAAAATGAGCTACAGAAAAAGCTATAGTAATTCACTTATTCTAGTTGTATTTAAAAAATGTAATATTTTTATTTAATATGTAACTGAGATAAATAGATGCTTTTAATATATCTGGCCAGAGTTCAAATTTAATGAATATAATAAACAGGTCTAACACCATAAAGACCAAGACCACGCACCACTTTTTCTTTATTGAGTTTTGAGTTAAAAATCAAGCATTGAATATTTCCCTGGGTTCTTACCGTTATCTGGAATGCCAGTTAAATAGTCTAGCTTAATAGTTTGTGTCTCTGTTTGTTGGTTCCCATCCAAGAGGTTATTTAAAGCCTTAGATGACCATCTTTTGATCCTGGTCCCATTTTCCCAGAATGTAAAGTACCCAATGGTTGCTTGTGATGTTAAAACATGATCAAAAATGGAAATATCAATGGTAAAGTTTACACATCTGCACTGTTTAAAGCACATAGAATACATAGTGGGCAACTCGTCAGAGCCAGATCGCCCACAAGGCAACCTTGGCAGGAACCCAAGTCTGGTGGATGTCCAGCTGAAACCTTCATTTTCCTGCAATAAACTGGGGGAAAGCACAGTTGGTCAAAGCTGTGTACCTCTTTGTCACCTGAAAGGAGATGCACTTATATTGTCTGATAAGGAAGGCCATGCCAATACAGACAATTCAAATGGATCAGCTTCTCCATGCCTATTGCAATCTTTATCAATGCAAACTGAAAGGACAGGGAGAACCCAAGCTACTACCTTTTCTAAGTCCCGACAAGAGAACGCAGAATATTAGACCATACTTCCCTTTCCAACTATAAACACCAATCTGATATTTTGAAAATTGAAATAACAGATCAATAACATGAATAGATGTTTATATAGTCACAATTGATTTATGTAGCTTACAAACATGAAATTGTAACATTTTTTATAGGTCACCAAAGCTTCACTCAGGTTGACGAAAGACAAATCAGCAATGGCAGGATCTCTAAAGAGGCTGCCTATCTGTTCCAATGGAATTATTCCCTTCATAGCCAGAAGCAGTGACATGTCACTTTGTCACTGGCATGATTGCTGCTGAATCTTGATCACTAGGGATGGAAGAGACACCCTGATACCTTAGCTAGAGAGGGGGTGATTCCATAGGAACAAACAGGCAGCCTCTTGACAATCCTGCCTTTGCCAATTTAAAAACATTGCCAGCATTGGGATCATTAGCAGCAAAGACACACATCTGACATCAGTTGGTTGAATGACAAAAACTGACTCATGTATGGGCTGCCCTACGCTCATCAATATTTGTGCAAAATTATGCTTTATTGTTAAGTCATAGACTCAAGAGTCTATGTTTTCCTGCCCCAACTGGATTGTTGTGGTAGTAAGGTATTATTATATCTCAAATACCAGTGGTATATTGTCACTTATGGAAATAATTTTTAAAGTATAACTACATTTTGTAAGGATTGGTGGCAGTTCAGTGGAATCTGGAGTAGTTTAGTATGAAAATTACACTCCTTGTGACTTTGTTCCTTCTTTCTTTGTGGATGTCCCGATCAGAATAACTTACTGAACTCATGAGCCTGTACATCAATCTCATGTTAAAGATTTTTCCATAGACTTCTACAGTCCTGACCTCCTACAGAACACCCAGAACAGCAAGATAGTATTTAAACCTAATGACTAAAGCCATGTAATTACCTTTTCTAGCTTTATCAATCTCTACTTCCTGTAGCTGTATGGTACTATCTTTATCAAAGCTCATACCTAGACAACAGCCTTGACCATGACCTTGACTTCTGCCTTGGCCACACAACTATATTTAGTCTGTGTTTTTGTATCCTAATAAAATAACACATTTTTCTATTTTAGAGACTTTAATACTATCAAAAAACACTGATTCCATTAAAAATAAAATATTCACATGAATGTTCATGTGATGTATGAGGTGTAAAATCCAAGAACATATACTAAAAATGTTTTTATTAACCTTATAACAGCTCGCATGAAATCACTGAACATGCGCCACTAAACTGTGAAATAGCGTTCCCATCAAGTGGAGTAAAATTATTCTTTTCAATACCAGACTGAAAGTAGAAAGAATATTTCAAAACTAAGATGTGCGAAACCCCAAGCAGTTTTAGATTTTCATGTTTTCTGTTTTCAAAACAAATGCCTGAAAGCATTTTAAAAATAGAAAGTAATCCTTACCATAGGAAAACTTGCAAAGCTAATTAAAAGTAATTGTTTAAAAACATTGTGAACAAAATGTATTCAGTTTATTTTTAACATTTAGGCCCTATTTACATTTTGTGATTTGGAATCTCAGGCAGAATCGCTGCGATGCTGCCCACAATTATAAATCGCATGGCAATCACTGCAAAATGCGCATTTGGGTGTTATTACCCTTCCATGGCACCCAAATGTGATGTAATTCTTCTGTGATTGTCGCATGACAGGATTGTCCGGCAATCACAGAAAACTTTAAAAATCGCATGAAACATGTCATTTTGAAAAAAGGAGCGTGAGCTTCTTTTCAGGCAACAAACATGCATAAGGCAGCTTATTCAAATGGATGGACTTTCCCTACACGACATGCAGAATCACGTGACAATGACAATCGTGCTTTTAAAATCACATCGTGGGAATGCTGCTATGCAATATGTGAATGGGGCCTTACAGATGAACTCCAGGCACACATAAAGACACAAATGGATGCAAATCTGTTTTAATTAATACACCCTAAAATTTATTTTTTTAATTTAAGCAGTGTAAGTAAATGAGTTTAACTTTGCCTTGGCCTCTTAAGGTCCCTACACAGCAGAGCTTAGACTGGGGAAGGGAGAAGCAGCATACATGGCTAGTCAGTTGAGCAGTGCAAGGAGTATGCTGATAGGAGGAGAGAGCAGAGTGGTAGAGAGATGAGTTCTTCGGTTTCCTGCATTTTCACTTTCCATTTACAAGGTGGGGTGAAATGGAGACCTGTAAATGTTACTGAACTGAAGAAGAGAAAACTCAGGTCCCCTACCTTGCTAGACAGGAAAGCTCCCATTTATGTATTTCATATGTGTATTTTGCTGTTTCCCTGAAGTTCAACTTTAAACTAATGGTTGTTGTGACAGAATTTGTAATAGCAAGGAGGGGAGGTACCCAAAGAAACTTGAGGGCCCCTTTGCCAGGTGGAAAAACTCTGGGTCATACAAGTTCAAAGGTTACAACTTCAAAAAAGTCCTGTTCTCTATTGCGTGTGAAAGGGTTGCATTTCATTTTAGACTTTTTAATGATGTTTGTGTCCTCAAACCTTGCTTTGTTTTCTGTCTTAGTGAAAAGAAGAAGATGTACAGCAATCAAACAGTGATTGAGGTGTAAAACCTTCTCTCTTCAAAGTCTCAGCGATCACAGAATCATCTTTCTCTTACTTATCATAGAGTTGTAAGAAGTATAATACATACTAGTCCAGGAGTTGGTGCCACTGGTCTGCACGCTTTTGATGAGCTATGGTGGATGAAGAATCGTCAACATCTAATGCATTTCTGGAAGTTGCAGATTACTAAACCTCCTTTGTGTTCTGTGCTCTCCCTTACTTCGCCATCTTTCATGCCACTACAGCTTTGCAGTAACACAGCAGCAATGTAGCAAACAAAGGTGAAATGACAAATTGCAGAAGGGGACACAATGATCCAATAAACCCAGAAGCGTGTTGAAAGTTGAAGATGCCTGAGCTGAAAGAGCTCTTTAAGACAACCAATATCTGAGGCATTTCCCATTGGGCTGGTAAGTATTGTTTTGTCTGGAGGGTTTTTTGAAGTCTTTATTTTTTTTCTTGTGAAAGCCACTTTAAATTAAGCAAACATAAATTAGGTTGATCAAGAACATCGACTGTGTTAAAGTGTCTATTTAGCTAAAACTTTCTTTTCGTTTTCAATAGTAGTGAATGGCTACAACCTCTATCAGGTTTTTTTTAGTCCATGTCCTATTGGAGATATTTCCTTCACTTCCTGTCCTGAGGAAACAGGAAGTGAGAGGAAATTATAATTGATGTACAACTAACATGTTTTGAGAAGTCTTCTAATTATGTGAAAGCCTCTAGTGTGGCCACCACCCAATAAAAAAGCAGAAAGTACTCTCTAAAGATTAACACCTACCTCTCACTGTGAGCGTAGCGGCAGCTTCTATTTTACCAACCCGGTTTTCAGAAATGCACGTGTATGTGCCTTCATCGATGCTGGCTGCCTTCTTAATCCGTAAGGTGTAATCATCCTTGACGTCGTATCTAAATATCACAAGAAAATAATGGATGTCATCATGTAGCGTATGGATCCAAAAATACATGTCTTACCTAAAATGTATAGATTTATCACATTGGTACTCAGCACCATTTATTTGAGGCTTTAATCATTTCCCACACACATAAATCTTTGTGACATTTTTATTACACCATGCATTAGTTAAAAACTTTGATGCAATAAAATTAGTCCTGCAGTGTGCTTTTGGTATTAGTGTATTATTAATATTATCACTTTGCTCTGTGTGGTGTGGCAATATGACAAATTAATGTGATCAGTTTCCAATATGTGACATGTACTGCGCTGGTCCTGACACAGTAACCGTTATGCTTTTGTGGCTTTCCAATCTATTTAATCATCATTGTCCTCAGATAAAATCTTTATGTTCCTTAGAGACCAAGATCCCATTAGTCTACTCTCACTTAATGGAACATCAGGCAGTATTAACATTATTTAGATGTTGGAAAATAAACTAGGCTCAGGTGTCAGTCCACTCAAATGAGATTTCAGTTAGAGATAGAAGGACTCAGGTAGGTCTATCACCTGCTGGTTTCTAATATCTACCCACCAGAGATTCCAGATCTTCCTCATCATCCCTGTCCACACCATGTCCATTGAGCTGCATTTTTTTCTGTATACCATCACATACTGTACTGTATGCATGGTGTCATCTGACCACTGCAAATGTAGGCAGGTGTAGGTTGATCTCCCTACACATATGGAGCTGTCCACAACTACCATGCAGAAGGACAAGAGGAGCTCACACACCACTTAGACCTCCATACGTTTCATCAAGTGAGCAGCTGGCCAATTGGATGCTGCTACCCTGGATGACCTCTGTGGCCAATTTTAGTGAGGGCAGTGCTTCCAAAAAGCACTGGCTCACTGCAGTTGGCACGCATTTTGCGTGTGGTTAAGATAGAGATAGAGAGGAATCCGTTGGATAGGGAGAGTGAGCTTAGCGCAGGGAAGGGTTCCAGAGGAGGAGGGACAACATAGGGACTGCTTGCTATCACTGATGTGTTGAACCTTTTTGATTCTAGTGCCTAGTTACATACTACCTGCTAACTGACTCCTGTGCCAGGTGCTGTCGGTCCTCAAGCATCACTCTTTGCAAGTGCTGCATAAGCATCTGTGAGTGTTTCTGCCAGTTTTAAACTTCTACATAGACTCTGTTACAGTGTTATTGGATCATTCTTGACAATACACTTATTCGAAATCTCGCAACTTTGTATGTTGTTCCTTCCCTCTTGAGTGCCAATCACCTGGCCTTACGCCTGCCTACACAAAGACTGGACTTAACTTCCAGCCTTTCACTAGACACCTGTCTTGAACCTCACCTCTCAATCTCAAAGTCATCTGACATGGTACATAATCTCTCTCCTGGGTCGCTTGGGTGCATCCCAGTCCTGAAAATGTAGCACAACATACCCTAAGTCCTAGGGGTGTTTTGGTACCAGTAAGCCTATTTGCCTTAAGGGAATGGTGGCTGCTATAGGTGAAACCATGGGAAAGCCTTGCTATTTTCCCAGGACAAGAAATGAACTGGCAAACCATACACTTAGATGTACTTCTATGTAACCAGACAGGGTCCCAGTGCTGCTGGATCTCATAGCAGCCACATAGTTTGATATGGCGATAGTTACTCCCTTTACACTGCAGCCTCTGCCTTGCTTGAAAGTAGCAAATCTGGCATTTTAAAAAATATATTCTTTTAGTAATCATTAAGTGTGCACAGAAGTGTGCCATGAAATATAAAAGAACAGAGAGAGAGGGATGCTCAGATAGTTTACTGATCACAAAGAAAAAACACTGGTCAGAAGTGCAATAAGTAAAGACAGAATCTGAATCCTTGTAGTGGAAAAGATAATTTTAACCAGCAGTAAATGTTATTTAGACACAGGAGGAGGTAAAGGGGTGATTTATATTTGTTTATATTGTATTTATTCCCTAAAAACATTCTGAAAGCTGAAATTGCTCTTTAAATGTAATGCGAAGCACCATCAACTTTGGGACTAATTTGAGGCTTTGGTTGAATAAATGATGCACAGGTAGATAGGAGAGATCGTAAGAACGTCAGTAACTAACAGAGAACTCAGCAAAGAAATGGATTTCAATGTCACAAGACAGATATACAGTAATGCGCACACCAAGGAGAAAAACAGCACATATGGAAACTCAAGGGATCTCATTTATTTACTATGGCCCCAGTTAGAGATTGGGGAATCAATGTAGATAACTCAATGTAAGCATCAAGTCGATGAATAAGAGCAGGGAAGAGGCCAGCAGAATGCCATAGAAGAACCCACTGAGGATTTCAAATGTGAAGTAGATGATACAAAAATGGCAAAGAACTGCCCTATCCTTCAACTGAAGCTCTACCTAGGAAAATAAGAGCAGTGACCACTACATAAAATATGGCATCTAATAAGAAAAGGCAAAACAAATAGCTATCTTTATCTGGAAAACAGGCCTATGGAGGAAAAACATAATTGAGTTCTGCAAGACCCCATTAAATATTAAATTTTACTGTGCTTCCTTTTATTTATAGAAAAAACAAAGAAAAATCATAGAGACCAGAGCGATAGGAAAAGACACAGAAAAGGTGAAAAACAAAACTATTTATATGTTCTGCATTACAGTATATTGGCACAATAATATGTTACAGTGCCTAAGCCATTGGTTGTACATTGATGAATAAAGTAAAAAATTAGAAGACTATATTATTCATTTACTAAAGTAATTGAGATTGTCACCCAAAGAGTGAAAATTCACTTCATTTATCAACCCATGTAAAATAAATAAAAATCCATTTTTTTCATTAGCACATAAATGTATAATAATTGAAGTACATTTTAAATCTTTTTTGGCATGACCATTTTCAACTCCTTTAGTAAATCAGCCATTGTGTGATGCATAAACGCTAATTTATTAAAGAAGCTGATGGTCTATGCTCAAAATATTGCAGAATTGCAAGGTCATGTCTGGTTCACATCAATCTTGGTACAAACAGGAGACATTAATCCATACTCAAAAATGTGTGTGAATGCTCACTTCAATTACCCAATCATGATAAAAAATATTTGCACAGGATTGGGTATTCAAAGTGAACAGGAATTTGTTATGTAGATAATTGGGTAATTGCAGTGAATATTCACACATTTCTTCAGTGAAGATTATGAACTCATTTAGTAAATCTGCTTTGCCGTGTTTGTTTCCTTACTGGGATTTATAATAAACCAGATATGGTCTTGTAATTCTACAATTACTAACAGCTAATTTGTTTTGGGGGTCAGAAAAAAAGTCCCTGTTCATCAAGGCTTCAGTTAAGCTAAAAACCTTGAATGGACTCACAATAGAACTTTCCTGTGTGAATCTATGTAAGGAAGCTAATTGCTGGATTATGGGGGTAAAGCTGGCCATAGATGGATGGAAATTCAGTCGGTTCAGCAGGGACTGGCCAAATTTCGATCAATCTGTGGACAGGCTTGTTGTACAGAAGTCAATCTTTCAATCAACTTTGTACCATCAGCCTACTGTGTTTTTTTGCTCGATCAGTGCCACCAGCTATAGCTGGTAACACAGATCATTTATTGTGCCTGTAAAAAAGGCTCCCCATTGGCAGAACGCTATAGCGCAGCAGGTTGAAAGAAAAAATATGTGCCAATTTCCCCATCCACACATTCAATGTGGATGGGGAAATTGGCACATTTTTTCTTTCAACTCGCTGGTTAAACGAAAACAAATGTATAATGTATGGCCTGCCTTGCCATCCAGGAGTTTCTGCATAAGCAATCAAGATAACAGCCCTTATCAAAGCCATTTGCACAAAGGGGTTTATTTACTAAAACTGCATGGTGAAAAGTCTGGTGCAGCTCTGCACAGAAACCAATCAGCTTCCAGGTTTTATTTTCAAAGCCTAATTGAACAAGCTGAAGTTAGAAGCTGATTGGCTACTATGTACAGCTGCACCGGATTCTGAGTGCAGCAGTTTTAGTAGATCCCCAAATACTTGTAGTGCAGGGGAAGAAAGGGGGAGTGTCAATCAGATAACAGATTCTATCCGGCAGTGTGGTGAAACTCTGTAAGAGTGACACATTTCACCCCGCCCACTGGGGCTTGGTCACAGAGGTCTACTGTGCGGGGTGGGGCGAAATGCATCACAGGGCATAGCTGGAGCAGCAGCTGAGGCCAACACTGTCATTCACACTGGGGAGGTTGATGCGGCGTCTGTATATCTTACTCTCATTATACTGGAAACTGGAACTACAAATATGAAAGTAGAGGTTGTTAGTACAATGGGTTTATAAATGAATACATTATTCCAAGACTTTAGCTGGGCTTCAGTTCTCCAACATCTACCAAAAAATAATATATTATTTTTGGGAGGACTGTTCCTTTAATTGTAAGAGAACAGAACATATGCACAGCAAAACTATTGCCAGAAGAAAATATTATAAAGGTGAACTTGCCATTAGGAAGCAGCCCCGTGTCTAATATAGATAGAATTCCCATTATACAATAAGCTGAATAACAGTCATAAAGCATGATAAATCACACACAGGTATGTAGGCCAGCAAACAATCGCTCTCTCTGTATTGAAAGTGTTATTCGAGTATTTCTGGCCTCTCCTCAGCTTCTTTAATAGCCTGAAAACTGTAGACTGTGTTATCTGAAAGCATTTCAATAGTTCTTTTGTTTAATACTTTAAGGTACTCAGCCTTCTGTTCAAAGGTGCTTGTTAAACCTTTCAGAGATGCTATATTTTGCCAATCTGCTGGAGCCAAAGAAGGTTGAATAACTAGATATGTAAGTGGCGTGAAAAGCTGAAGGTTTGCATTTAATTGGAAGCAGAAGAAATGATAAAACAGTAGTAGTAAGGGCACTGTAACACACAGGCTTATTTTGATTGAGAAATCTGGTAATCATTGCATTGTATGAATGCTCTCATTGTTGCAGCATGTGATTAATGACACTTCTACAATAGTATGCTGGCAGTCATTACCACGCACACACTTCTGCTCTCTCTCTGTTTCGGATATGAAACTCTGATGAAAAATTCAGCCCAATCAGATTTGGCCCCTGGACAACGTGCACTATCATCACTGTTCCGTGAATTGAGATTGATTGGTTACCAGCTGTGACAAAGTCAGAGACAAAGTCTGAAGGAAAAAAAGGACTAAAATTTAAAAAAAGGAAAAAAAAGAGAAATGCCATAACCATCTGTTCGTGCAAACACAACAAACCATTCAAGAAGTTGTTGAATGCAATGTGTACTATGGTTTTCTGTACATTGGAAATGTGCCATGTGCTATTTCTGTAAGGGCTTGGTTTTTCTGGACACACTTGCTCTTTGTAAGTTGTTTTGAACAACGTATTTCTGCTTGGAAAACCTACCTAAAGAGGAAGTACAAATACAAATCCTGTAGCTGTTGACTTTTAATAAAAGTACACTTACCTGTCTAGGTATCCAGTGCTGTCCTCACCCTGGCTGGTTCCTTGCCAGTCTTTGGGTCCAAGTTGCCAGTATGTTTACTAAAAGAAACTGGCTGTGACTCCTCGCAGCTTCACAACCAGCTTCTCATGTGCATGTGCGAGTCGCACTCTGGTTTGTGATTGGTCCCACAACCTTCTGGGATTTGTGACATATCCCAGAAAGCTGAAGGCAAAAGGGGGGGGGGGTGCACTAGGCAATCTAAGCAGAAATCAAGTACCCACTCCCCCCAAACAAATTAAATGCGTCCAAAAGTTGTAGAGGAGGAGGGGAAGAGGGAAAAAAGTGTGAAAAACGTCCTCTTTTGAGTAAATTCCGCTTTAAAAACAACAAGCAACATCAGTCAGAACTGCTAATGCTGTGCAGAAACACACACTGTTCTCAAGTCTTCCAGCAGACCTAAACTCAAACACTACTTCAAAAATATAAAGAAGCATTAAAGCAAACCTTGCACCTAGAAACATCTGCTTATTCACGGAACTGACCCCTTCCCTCATCTTAATTCACTGCAAAAAAAGTCAAAAGACATCAAAAGGGGAAAAATTAGTTAACATACCAATCTTACTCCGCCTTTTCCCAGGGCACCTAGGTGAGAGTGACGTGTTCATTCTTCTAACGACATCTGGGCAAATGCTGACTAGCAAATCTCCCAAGAAGATGATCCTGCACCGCACTATATATTCTTACATCTTCTTAGTGGTCAGTGAGGCTACCACAAGGCACATTTCTGTTCCTGAAGCCTTTAGGCACAAAACCTTTGGCCCTCAAAACAACCCTCCTCCTCCTGGTAGGATCACCTCTGTTACAACAAATAATGTTTCCTGATTTTCCTCGTGTTAATCTGGCTTAGAATATTCAGACAATGTGGAAATAAGGTTAGAGAAGATGGCTAGTTCTGCTGACGAAAATGCATCTACTAAAAATACAGGGAAAAACCATCCTTTACCTTCTGCCAGCTATAGGCACATACCTTCTGTGCCTGATGAAAATCTGGTCCTGGCTATGATTCATAGTACATAGGGGGAGGTGCCTAGAGTTAAATGTTCCAATTTTAGAGATATCAAGTGGTGTGGAAAATTATATACTACAGTGTCTCCAAAGATGTCTAAAGGTATATGCAAGCACCCCCTTCATCTACCAGTATGTCCCCAAAAATGTTGAATTTGGTTAGTTGGTACATGCAACACAACCATTCTTCTTTATATAGAAAGAGCTCATATCCCTTTGTTTTTCTCTGCACCAACAACTGGTTTAGCAGACCACTTTATTTGTGGAGTTAAACAGTACTGAAAGTACACAATAAGGCTATCAACTAAGGGCCTCTCACACCAAAATTCATTGCTCTGGTTAGCCTTGCCCACTGGGTATACAAGGGAATTAGCCTTGTGCCCCATGTGTTCAATTCCCACCATCACACTGGTGTGTGTGCTAAAAAAAGTTGGATGCACATTACCTTCTTCACAGTAGCAAGTTGCAAATCACGACACTGCATGATAACACGCTGCAGTGCATAAAGTTGAATGAAATTTCAATAAAGTTGTATTAAAAAAGGTAAACAGTATGATGCATTGAAATCAGCTCATCAACACTATTTATGTCCAAGTGCTCACCAACTGCCGCTTTATAACATGGCTGCTGGTGTAAAGAGCCCTAAATGATGTGACCAAACAATCATTAATATAACATTTTGTTCAGGGAATTGGTTGAGCAGGTTTTTTCTGAATCATGTTGTGTACTCAGAATTGCAGAGTGTGTGACTACACTCACTGGCCACTTTATTAGGTACACCTTGCTAGCACCAGGTTGGACCCTATTTTATCTTTAGAACTGCCTTAATTCTTCATGGAATAGATTCCACAAGGTGTTGGAAACATTCTTCAAAGACATTGGCCCATATTGACATGAGTTACTGTTGCCTTTCTACCATCTAGAACCAGTCTGCCCATTCTCCTCGGACCTCTGACATCAGCAAGGCATTTTCGTCCACACAACTGCAGCTCACTGCATATTTTCTCTTTTTTGGACCATTTTATGTAACCCTAGAGATGGTTGGGTGTGAAAATCCCAGTAGATCAGCAGTTTTTTTCATACCAGCCCATCTGACACCAAGAACCATGCCACCTTTGAAGTCACTTAAATCCCCTTTCTTCCCCACTCTGATGTTTGGTTTGAACTTCAGCAAGTCATTTTCACCACGTCTAGATGCCTAAATGCATTGAGTTGCTATCAAGTAATTGACTGATTAGCAATTTGTGTTACCAAGCAATTGAACTGGTGTACCTTATAAAGCAGGCGGTGAGTGTATATGCAATTGGCCATTCTAAACATAGACAATAAAAATGCTACTACTACCAGCAAAGTAGCTGATTTGTGCGAATTTCTGCAAATGCCCAACTTAAAACTGCTCACGGACTTTACAAAACAAAAAGCAAAGTGTTCCCAAGCATACCATCAATTCAATTTTTTTAATTTGTATTGTCCTCCATGTACAGTAGTTCCAGCCTTAGGCTAGGTTCACAGCTATGCAGGTTGCATTTGAGCCATTTCTGCATTGTGTTTTGCATTGCTTTTTTGCAGCATTTTTTATGCATTTTGCAGGTTTTCTTTCCTTTTTAAAATTTTTTTTTCTTGTTGCTAGGCAGATTTAAAACGCAAAATGCAAGCTGCATCAAAAATGCAATACATGCCTTTTTGCAGTGTTTCCACTAAAGTCTATAGAACCAAAAACACAACTTTTGTGTTGAAAAAAAAGTCCCTGACCCTTCCCAAAAAACACACCGGGTGAAAACGCACAGGTATGAACATGTCCCTTAGGAAATCGTGTTAAATGGACTGTACTGTGTTTCTGCAAAACGCTGCAGAAAACGCTTAAGTGTGAACCTATGTTAAGCAGAACCCCTAGTCCAGTAATGAAAACATTAGAGGTTATAGAATTTAATACAGAAGAAGGGCTGATCAAACCTCCCTACAATAAATCATTTCAGTATATCTGTAATCTGACAGAGTTTTTACCATAAGGAGATGTAAAAAAAACCCCTTCCTGGCAGAAAATACCACACCACTCTGTCACCTCTGGTTAGCAGAACGAAGGTGGGTGAAAGAATCAACTAGAAAAGCAATCCTTTAATGCTAATGTTCTTACTTAAGCTACAGCACATAGTCCATCTATATAAATCTGATCCTGCACCATTTTTACTGTGTGTTACTGCTTGGTGACGTCTTATTGATGGTAAAGATCTTAATATGTTTTAACATTTTGTCACAGGAGACTCAGTTCAAGAACCGGTCAAGGAACTGTACCTCCGGCGACTGCACTGATTAACTATATATGTATTTAACCAGTCAATGTACTCTGTCTCAGGCACACATATACTGTATATATATATATATATATATATATATATATATATATTATCTTTATTAACAGCAAATGATAAAGTAGATGATGTTTCTGCTAAATGAGAATTTTTGCTTTACATTATATTTTGTAAGTGTTACTAAACCCAGGACCCTGTTTTCACTATATCTGATCTCCCTCAGTACACAGAACATGGAAATGCAATTATTTTAGTAAATTCAAACTATCTTTTCTCATTAGCAGTATATAGCAGTCTTGTGACTTCTATCAGTGTCTTGCTGAGCACCGGTTAATCTTGTAGGAGGAGTTTTCATTCCCCTCTGATTGTCCTATGAGGCAGCATGACCCCTGACCCTCTGTCCAGACAGTTCAAAAACATGCAGACTTGCCACTGCTGTTCTGTACAATGGGAGATGGATTTGAGGACAGTAAAAGAAGGGGAGGATCAGAGAAGACAGAATAAAACAGTTTTTTTACACAATGCAGAGGATTAACCCCTTAGGTATCACAGTGAGCATAACAAGCATGCTTAACTGAATATACAGACTGATTTTACTGTTGTGGGTTTAATAACACTTTAAACATATAAAACAAATCTATCTGCCAGAGATACCACTTGCAATGCATATCTAATTTAACAATTAAACCAAGCGAAGCATTGTGTCCTACATAGTTATATGTTTTATTGTTATTGCTATGTATTGCATTATATATTAGATAGTGGTATCTAGTGATACCAGGTAGAGAGTGTACCGTCACAGTATTCTGTTTACTTTGTTCCTTTAGTATGTTCCTTTGTTCCCTTCAACTGTTTTGTATCTACGTAAAGCAGTCTCTCCCTAGCTAGACACTCCCTGCTCTCCTATGTTTGCCCAGTTTAGTTTCTCCTTCATTGCAGAGACAGGATTTAGGAAAGTCATTTTCTTCTTACTCTTCAAATGATTTTAAAATAATATTATCTGTATTGTACTTTATAGACGTAATACTATGTATAACAATTTCATGCCTACCCTTTACACCAGTTGCTTCATTCATAGAACCTGTGCTGCAGCTTCTATGAATGGAGTGTAGCACCCTGCTAGCTAGGGTATAGGATGCTAGGTAAATTTAGTTTGGCAACCCTGTAGTCAGTGGAGCAGTTCTTGATTGCTCAGTGTTTCACAGGCTGCTGGTCTGATTATTCACCCTTGCATTCTAGAGGGTTTTTGAATCACAGTGGGAGTAAAGATAGAAGAGCAGTTTGAATATGGAGACACAGCCAATCCCTGGGGGGGGGGGGGGGAGTGTCCGGCAGGTGGATGGAGAGTCCATAAACAGTCTAAGGCCTGGTGCAGAGTTGAATTGAGAATATATATATATATATTCTTTTTTTTAATTAAATAATTGATCATGCAACCTTTGTTCTCAGTTGCTTAAGAGTCTTAGAGATCTGGTGGTGGAAACTGCAGGGTGGCGTGTCAGCAGGAGGTAGAGAAGCAGCAGTCCACTGATCTTCCCAGTGATTAGCTGTGCAGGGGTGGTGTCAGGAGAAGTCTAACCACTGGAACACATGCAAGCTGTGCTCCCAAGAAGAATATAAAGAAGAAAACTGACCATACTGGGTTGGATGATCTTCCATGCGTATCATTGTCAGTTTGAAATAGGAAAGAAGGGGAACTGGAAGGATAAGCAGGTATTTCACACAAATGAAGCAATGCAAAGAGATCAGGATACGTTTTCATTCAAGTAACTGGTACAACAAACTCATATAAGGAATATGAAATGTTCCCGAAATGGGGTAACATGTCATTTAACCTCCGCTGCACTGGAAGATTACAGTGGCACAGGTAAGGGAAGCAGGCTGGAGGAGGATCTCAATTAAAAGAAGAGCCATCAGCATAAGCGGCACAGTCTACTGATTAAGTTATGCCCATTGTGCTGATTTTCAGTTCATAGATATTCCTTGCAGCAGTAGTTCGGCCTTTGGTGAAATGCTTCCATTTCCTATCACAACACTGAAACTCATCAATTGATTATAATAAAAAATAGAATCCTCAACTTAATGGCCAGTTTCAGTAAGGGTACGTCAAGTACTACATTAGTATCTACAGAACAAAGGCATGTAAGAATCTGCAATAAAGTTTGCCAAGGCCTTGTAATGGTTATAGTTCATCTAAAAGGATGAACTATAAACGTTACAAGGCCTTGGCAAACTTTATTGTGTTTGCTGTTGTTGTTTTTATTCTATTTCTCCATTTAAAACTGCAGCAGTTACACTGTATCAGAAAATGTATGTCTTATACAGGTCTTTGTACTATGAAATCAAATTACGTATTTGTACTAAAGAAAGATGTCCCCATTACTCTCTTTCCTTAATCTCGTTCTGTAAAAAGCAGCAGAAGATCTCTTTTGTAAATGTAAATTTAATTTAGGCTTTTCCATTTCCTAGTACAACAGTACAGGGCGCCCGCCAACATTTCTCGTGAGTGGTCAGCCTGGCACTTCTTGCTTTTCAATGTAGCCGTGAAATCCTAAAATATCTTCTAGTTCTGCAGAGAACTAGAGGCTGCAATTTTATTACGTGGAGACCCACACACAGACTTCCCTGACTGTACATTCCTGCTGAACCCGTACAATTTTTCTGAGGCCCTTATGAAGAGCTGGCGGTGAGAGTTTCCTCTCAATGCAAGGTTAAAATAGTTATTACGGTGTCCTAAGTTTCCTCTTGTAATTGAAATTCTCTTCAGCGAGGAAAGAGAAAAGATTGTGTTTTACATACTTTGTAATTACAGCATGCAGCTGCCCCCTGAGACATGTAATTTTTCTGAACCCCCCACTTAGCCAACATTTATAGCAATCCGATCATTAGACACTATATGGAAAGAGAACTCCTACTAGGATTGCACTATGTCATGTACTATGGCATGATGAAAAATAACCCAGACAATGCATCAGGTCGTAATGCTGGGTCTGATGGTTGGCTATTGCTGCGCTCACACATTATAATGAGTTTATTGAGCACTGCTACGCATAGACTTAAGATAATGGTTGTTCTGTACAATAAATCGAGTAATAATCTCCTCTTTAAAGGCTGAACTCCAGGAAAACAGCTAAATACACAGCTGAAATGTATAATAGCTGGTTTACCTCCTGAAAGATTTGTATTTCTGACTATCCAGTTCTGACCTTGGATGCACCTAGGCTTCGTTCTTATGGGCAGACTAAAGTGCACACCTGTGTGAGGGCCGTGTTTGTCAGCACGGGTTGCACAGGTGTTGCATGCAGGCAGTCCCATTCATGTCAATCAGGATGCAGCAGCTGCATGGATACAGTCACCCCATATGGAAGAAAAATATATTTGAAAAATATTTTTAAAATATTCTTCCCAAATATATTGCCATATAATTGAAATGCTACAATTTGGCCATATTCAATATATTTCAATATATATATATATATATATATATATATATAATTTATAAATTATATTGGTTTATGTGTAAGTTATAGTGTTTGCAAATGGCGGTATAGATACTGGATTTTCTTTTTTCACTAGTAATGGCGGCGATCAGTGACTTATAGTGGGACTGCGGGACTATGGCGGGCATTCCGACACCGGGGGGAACTGAGTTGGTGTCACTGACATCCCCGGTGACACCAATACAGTGATCAGTGCTAATTAAAAGCACTAGCATTGTACTAATGGCGCTGGGCAGGAAGGGGTTAACATCTGGGGCAATCAAAGGGTTAACTGTGTGTTGTGTGCTGTTTTACTAAGTGTGCTGTGTTTCACTGTAAGCACACTGCTTTGTGTGGCTCTTCTATGCAGAGCCATACAAAGCAGTGTGCAGGAGCTGACAAGGGAGAGATCTGTGTTGTTTATACACAGGTCTCTCCCCCTTCGGTAATTCTCGGAGATCGCCGGGTGGAGGAGGGGAATCACCACCTGGGACCTGGTGATTGACAACCTAACCTTAGGAGTAACATTTAACTGAACAATTGGAAAACCTGTTCTGATCACTACCATCTGATGATTCAACAATGGAAGTGATTGTGTATTCCTTCCTCCCCTCTTCTTCATGACATAAACTTGAATGGTCAACAGAGCAGAGTGTTCAGGTGCATGAAAGGGCCTCTTTCCTACTTAGGTCTATGGCCAGCCTAAGGTTGGCCATTGATAGATATCTCTCCCAAAGAATGATGGCCCAAAGGCATATCTTGCCCAACATATTGTATGCCCAGTAATAATCCTGTTTTCTATTCTGTATAGAATAATGGTGTCCCTGTGGGAGCTCTAAACTGATAATTATTGTACAATCTGACCTAATTATCATGGGTTTTCAAGTAATATACATGTGGAAATACTATTAGGCGGATTTAGCTTGAGAGTGGGTGGATTTTATCTTATAGATACTAAAGAGATTTAAACCAAACAGGAACCATTTTTACTTTACCCATCGTGTTTAAAATTAGGAAACAATTTAACATGATATAGCAAACTGGTCTTGAAAACTCACCTTCCTCTTGGCAAATCAGCATCATCTTTTTTCCATCGGACAGTTGGCTGTGGATCTCCGAGGACTGTACACCGAAACTCTACAATCTCATCTTCCAAAACAACCTGGTTAACTGGCTTTCTGACAAAGGTTGGTCGTTCTAACAAAAATAGAGAAAACAGGGAAGACATGTTTTTTAGTGTTCTGTAACATCTACAGTATGAAGAATGCCAACTACTGGCAAATACTATATACATAAAAGAAAATCTTCACGTTGCCCTAAATAAGCAAACATACCATTTCTCTTAAAAGAGGAAGCCCATCATTGGCTGATACTCACATTCGACATGCTCCATGGGTATACCTTTGCTCCATTAGAGTCATCTGCATGTAACTGATGCTTATAGGAATGAGTGGCCAGGTACATTTCTAACAAGGTACAGTGTATAGGCCTGACTGGACAGTCCTCAGGACTGAACACTGTCACATGGAGAAGACCATTAAGTCTGTAAGCTCCAACACCATTTAACATGGTGCTTACACAGGGTTCAGCCTACCCCCACCAAATATGTTAAAGTGGACCAGTACCAGGACAGGTTTGTCCAGTGTCCAGGGCAAGAATTCAGAACTGTGCCCCCCCGCCAAAATCATGTTGAAGAATGGGTGTACCATCTTGAGCCCATTCCTTGAATGGCCAGTCACTTGCTTTCCTCTTGTTAGTAAGTAGTTGCGTGGTGTGTTTTTGTGTCAGCCATAGGCGGATGGGGTGGCGAGAGGGTATGTTGGAGCACAGCATGACAGCAATAGCTGTCAGAGCAGTCATGAAGCTGCAGCCCACTGGCTGATAGTCAGTGAATTGGAGCTTATATAGGTGAGGGGATGACCTCCCCTACTGCTGCACCCTGGGTGGCTGCCCATCCTGCCCACCCCTTGTCCTGGCCTTGAAGTGGAGCTAGAACCAAGTAATCATACCATTTAAACAGTCTGCCCTCTCGTAGTCAGTGTGCTAAAAAGGAAACCACTAAAAAAAAATCAAGCAACTGTTACCCTATTCTGCTAGCAAGTTGATTATAGGTAAATGAACCCAAAGAGTGTGAACTGTATGAACATGTATGAACACGTATCACTATTCCATCACCTGAGTTGCAGAAAGCATGCAGGAAAGGAAACAACTGGGACCCAGATAGAGCATATAGTATACAGTATGTGTGTTGTATGTTGGTGTTGAATTCACACCTCTCTGTTTTAAGACAAATGCATTTTCTATGGAAATACTGTAAGTGGAAATACATGAGAACACGTCAATGTGCACTGTAAATTGTGTACTTATGTGTTTTGCAAAACACATTTACTTGTGCTTTTTGTGCATTCATATGTTGCAGTGTGCATTGCAATGTGTCTTTTCAGCCAATATAAATACAAACATGTCTTAAAGCAAATGTGCATTAATTTTAAATGCTGCCCAGGAATGTGCTATGGACAGTTGGTCCATGTATCTCTATTGACCAGAGGGGGAAAACGGACTTGTGTCCATTTACACCTGCCTACCTCTAATCTGATCTGCTCTACTAAAAAGAAATGGAAGGGGATCTGTCCCCTTTTGTCTAGGTGAATCAGAGCACAGTTGGGTGCAAATGGACAGCTGGTCCATTTACACCCAGCTTCCCATAGAGAAAAAGCAGGCTATGTCTGTGTCTGCTCTGCACAAACTGAAAAGACAAGGACCTGTCATCCAACCACTCTGCTCTGTTCTGCTCGGAGTTAGTGGGCAGATCCCTTGCTGAGAAAAACGGATTCTTCCCCGTTTTCCCCATTTGCTTCCAGTCAGGAAATACATGTTAAACATGCAACATTTGGCAAAAGCTTTGTTACACTAAGCTGTGCTAATGTATCCCTGTTAGCCAACATTTAGATGTTAAGTATAGGTCTACTTTCCTAGATAAAGACAGATGATTTTTAATAAAAGATCTGATACTTGGGATTGTACTTTAGTTGTAGTTCATTCTTAACAGTTTAGGAGACAAACTGAATTTTACAATGTTGGCAGAATAGGTTAATGAATACTGAGGTAAATGAACTAGTAGCCATTAATGAATTCTGAGATAATTGAACCAGTAGCCATTAATGTACTATAGAGCAAAGAATACACACCTTGTTAACTGCATTTCCTGTTAACCAAAAAAGGCAGTGTGATATAAGCTAAAATCGATATTGTCATTAGAAGGCTTGTATTAAAAATAGCAGCCATGTTAACAATATCAATAGACCTCAGTGAACCTTTGCAGCCATATGTTTTAATGCATTAAAACACCAGGGAGTGATTACTATGATGGTGTTGCCACGGCAAGTACAGCACTTTTTTCCTTGATGTTGCCTTCTGTCCACCTTATCCAGGTGAAGGCTGCCTGCTGATACTTCCAATGTCCACCAACTGTTCTCCATACACCTTATAGAGCATAAGTGGCTAGGAAATGGACCCAATATCTAAATCATTACCACTAGGCTGCCAGTGCATGTATCAACATTT
Source organism: Staurois parvus (assembly GCF_062004578.1). Lineage (NCBI taxonomy): Eukaryota > Metazoa > Chordata > Amphibia > Anura > Ranidae > Staurois > Staurois parvus. The sequence continues at coordinate 1,920,792 of NW_028318095.1, read as the reverse complement.
CAGCTTAAATTACTTCCACAAAATAGGAAAAAAATATGTGGATAACATACAGTACTTTTGTCAATCAGTAGTTGACTTGTTGGGAAGTTTATATACATACATTTTTAATAGTGTTTTATAGTTTTAGTAAGAATTTTATACCTCCAGCCATATGTGCTTTACAGTGAAACTATACTGAACCCACTGAATAGCTGATCTGTATGACATTTTAAGAACTGGATGTGGAAGGATTATCCATATTTTTCTAGCAATGTACCCAGAGACAGGGCGAAATAGATTCTTGGTATAATGTATACCATCTTGCTGCTGTCTGAAGGATTACTTCATTTTTCTCCAGCTCTTTTATCCGTATCGATTTTTCTAAGTCTGTCAAGAACATTTTGACTGGTGTTTGAAGTAACACCACTTAATGGTGGATGCCACTGACACTTCTTCAGCCCTGCTCGCTGTGAGGTTATATAGTATGTTGTTTATTACCCATATACTTGAACAAGGACTTTAGAAGCAGAGCCCTTTGATCATTGCACCTTGATAAACATACACATTATACATCTAATAATTGATACTAGTAGTAATTGATAGTTATATCATATAATTTAAAAAGGCACTAAAATGTATCACAAAATAACAAGGATAATTAACCGAAAATAGCAAGCAGAACGAACCAAAAAGTCTCCCTTATGAAGCACTGAGAATTGAACATTGTTAGATACTGTTAGACAGATTGGGGGAGTCAGTCAAATACAGATAAAACATACATTGGTTTATTTAATAACATGTATTAATATGTAATGTTTATCGTAATGAAATGTGCAACTCTCAAAAGTGCTTTCATTTTTGTACATTTTTATAATATACATAAACAAGAGCAACCATATTTACAAATGTCCACTTAAAAGGGATATTTTAGTTATAGCTTCAGTCTGGTAGGCTACGTCAGGTACTGGATTCACACAGTATACTATATGCTTTGGATATTCAACAGTGAGGTAACCACGCCATACATCTCAGCCCTGTTGCAGTCAATATAGGAGCTTTGGGTTGGGTGGCCAAGAGATAAAAAGGCTGATTAAACTCTCCACCATCTACCAAAAACTGAAATATTGGTTTCGGTTGGACTGACATTGCGATCATAAAATGAGCATTATATAAAATAAACACCACTGTAAAAACCAATTTGTCCAGGAGTACAACAAATAAAGATTAGTCTATCTTGCTGAAAGTTCAGTCTTTCCACCATGAATGAAAAATGGTCCAGTGCTCAAATAAACATTAGTCCATCCATCAACAGGTTTAAATAAACTTCTCAAGAAAGATCTTTTGTGAACTTTCTTGAGAAGTTTATATAAAGTATTGCTAAAATCAAAACTTTCATCCTCTCTATTTGTCCAATATTTTGTCCATGATAATGTACCATTATCCTTGATAGTGAAAGTAAAATAAAATACCAAATTTTGGGTTGTTCCTAGAAAAGTAATTCCAATGGGAACACTAGTTCAGGTGACCTGGGGGTCCCCAAAGAATTTCCCTATATTTCAGGGATTTCCTCTCACTTTCTGTTTGGCAATGAGACAGGAAGTGAAGGGAAATCTCTGCAATGGGACACAGATGGCGAAAAAAAAATCCAACTGGGGTTATAACCTCCCTTGCTCTATCCAAAATGTAAAAAAAAGGTTTTGCCTATAGTTCTACTTTAAAACTGTTGCAGGATGGACTAATCTTTATTTGAGCACTGAAGCACTTTTCATTCAAGGTGGAAAGACTGAACTTTCGGCAGGATGGACTAGTCTTTATTTGTCATACACCTGATCACATTGGTTTTTACCATGGTGTTTATTTTTTATAATGCACATTTTATGTTCACAGCGCCTTTTTTATTGTTATATTGTGGTGCAGTGATATTGCACATTGTATTAATATTTTTGGGGTATTGTATGTCTATAGCATTGAGTTGGGTGATTATATTTATGGTTTTAAATATACTTTAAGGCCAGATATCCACTTCTGATTTGGGTAACATGCAACCACAATGCACTTTAAAGCACCTGAGTTATAGCACATACCATTGCACATTATTGCGTTATAAAAAAAAGCCCATGTGCGGTTTAGGCACAATTGGGGTGTGTTGGCAGCCCATTAAATTCACCCAGTTTCAAATGGCTGTCTTATTGCAAAGCACGTTAACATGTAACATCACAAACATTAATATGTGTGCGTTAACGCGAAACACATATGTAAACGGGGAGATTTATTTATTTATGTTTTGTAATCGAACTCTACTTATTATCATTGCTTTTTGCGCTACTTAATTGCATTACATTAACTGTTTATTACAGCTGTGTATTTTCCTGTTTATTCACATCACAGTGACTGATAGAAATATTTGTGTGTATCCAGAAGGCTGTGAACAACCCATTTGTTGTTGCCAACCATGTTTATTGCATTACTGACACCTCTGCTTGCCACTGAAGATACTTCCCAGCAAATATCACCAAGTTCTGGCAATTAGCTTAGAATGATAACGTGCAGTTAGCTGTGATTTTACAGTAAAAAAAAAAAAATACATGCATCTAAATGTAAAGAGGAAAGAAAATAGCTTACCGAACACTGTCAGCTCTGCCGGGTCGCTGTCTCTTTCTCCCACCATATTAGTTCCAACACAAGTGTACATTCCTGCATCACTTTTCCTTGTGTTCGAAATCATCAGCTTTCCACCTCGAATCTTGAATGGGAATAAAAAAGAAAGCACACAGTTTAAAAAAAATGTTCATTACAGCGTGCATTCACTTCTACAGGTCTCTCAGGCCACCCCCAAGTGGAGGCATCTTGGAATTTTTGGGTATAATTTATCACTGCTGAGTACTATAAAGTGGTCCTAACAACAGAAATGTTTGTCTCGTTAAGTGCATGCATGCAAAGTCATCTGTAAGTACACTGATCAGCCATAACATTATGACCACTGACAGGTTAAGTGAATACCATTGATTTTCTCGTTACAATGGCATCTGAAAGTCATGAGGATATATTAAGCAACAAGTAAACATGTTGTCCCTGAAGTTGATGTGTTGGAGGCTGAAAACATGGGCATTGCAGTTTATTCTGTAGTAGGCTGTATAGCCGCAGACTGGTCAGGGTGCTCATGCTGACCCATGTCCACAGCCAAAAGCACCTATAATGAGCACAAAAGCATCAGAACTGGACCACGAAGCAATGGAAGAAGGTGGCCTAGTCTGATGGGTCATGTTTTCTTTTACATCAAATGGAAGGCCATGTGTGTGTGCATTATTTTACTGGGGAAGAGATGGCACTAGGATGCAGTATGGGAAGAAGGCAAGATGGTGTAGCAGTGTGATGTTTTGGGCAATGTTGCTCTGGGAAACTTTTGGCCCTGCTGTTCATGTGGCTGTTACTTTGATAAGTACCAGCTACCTAAACATTGCTGCTGAGTGCTGACCAAGTACACCTCTTCATGGAAAATGTATTCCCTGATGGTAGTGACCTCTTTCAGGAGGATAATACACCCTGCCACTTTGCAAGTGTCAATGTCAGTGTCAACTTGGCCACCAGATTCTCCATATCTCAATTTAATTGATCTTCTGTGGGATGTGCTGGAAAAACACATCCAATCCATGGAGGCAACTTACAGAACTTAAAGGATCTGCTTCTGATGGTTTAGTGCCAGATACCATAGCTCCAGAGGTCTAATGGCGTCCATGCCTTGGTGGGTCAGGTTTGATTTGGTGGAAAAAGGGGGACCTACTCAGTATTAGTTGTGTGGTCAAAAAGTAATAACTGATCAGCGTATAAGGGCTAATGTAGATGGTCTTTGGGCTTGTGTTGATGGTATCAGCATCATATCAGACTAAGATGCTTCTGATATCATTTAGAATTTACTGATCTGTGGTTGACCTACTTCTGACCTTCATTTGACCTGGTTGAAAAGAACAAAAGGTAATTGACACAGGCCGTAGACTAAGATGCTGGCTTGGAGAGGACACAGTCACATAAATCCTAGTATCTACAATATTCTTGGCTGTGTTCACACATCCAATAGAAGTAAAGGCCTGCTGAAGCCTTTCAACATTTGAGAGCTATTAAAAGGTTCACTTTAACAGGCACCCAGTAGCATCATCATAGATGACAATTCTCTGTGTTGGGCCAAAGGCTCCCTGTTCAGATCGCGGTCGAACATTCAAACCTAACGAAAGTTCGACTGTGAACTTCGAACTGGGACAATTCACTAAGCGGTATCTTACCGCATCCGAGTATGTGGTAAGATACCACAACATTTAAAAAAAAAACCTACTAAAATACCGCATAAGCTATTTTATTAAGTCATGTGGTATTTTAGTAGTGAAAACATGCTTTAATGTTTCAGCTGTCATGAAATTTTGCAAAAAAAAAAAAACTGGCGTGGGGTCCCCCCATCCATACCAAGCCCTTCAGGTCTTGTATGGATTTTGAGGGGAACAACCGTGCCAAAATTAAAAAGAAATGTCATGGGGGTCCCCCCAAAATCCATAATTGACCCTTATCCATGCATGAAGCCTGGCAGGTCAGGAAAGGGGGGGCGAGTGAGCTTCCCTTGCATTCTGAACAATACCAGGCCACATGCCCTCAACATGGGGGGTGTTTTGGGGCAGGGGGGCCCCCCCAAAGCAAGTTGATGGGGTCGTGGGGGTTTGCGGGCAGGGGGCTTATCAGAGTCTGGAAGCCCCCTTTAACAAGTGAATGAGTACATGGCACCGCTACTCATTCACAAAAAAAAAGTTTCTTGTAAAAAATGACAGTAGACAGCCTTTGACAAGTCCTGTATTTAAAACAACTAAATAAAAACTAAATAAATAAATAAATGTTCTCCGAAGTAGATCCAACATCAATCACGATGCCCACCGCCACCACGAATCCCCCCAAAAAAAGGATCGATGCTGGCTCCCGGCCATCTGACAGCTGTGCCTGCTGTCATTGTGTGCTGTGATTGGCCAAAGCATTGCACCTGACCTCTGGAAGTCAGAGCACAGTGCATTGTGTGGCGTGGCAGCCCTTACCGTTCGTATGTTTGCCGATCACACGGACGGTCGATGTTCAAGTCAACTTACGTTCAACTCAAACATCAAGCCCAACACTATTGTCTGTGTCCTACAAGAAGAGATGAACATCTCTACATCCGGAAGGATGAAAGGAAACCATAAATGTTTTCTGTAGATATTTTACTTTTTACGTTCAAGAATAAAACGTTTTTTACATAGATAAATATGAAATACTGAGCATGTTTAGTTCATTTGCATCTAGCTAGTAAGATCAAGGTTTCAAATCCAGTTTTTTTACATGGAGGCTGAAGTAAGAGTAGACGTAATAAAAAAAATAAAGGAAATATTCTATACCAATAGTGAAAAAACTAAAATGAAACATTTGTGTATTAACCGATTGCCGTCCTGCCACTGTGTATATACGTGTGCATGGCGGCAGTGGAGCGCAAAACCACGTTTAAAAACGGGTTCCGCGCTCCCGACACTTTCGCCGGCAGGGGGCGCGTGCGCGCGCTCCCGCCGACCCGCGGGTGACACTATTTGATCCAGGAGGGATCAATCATTAGATTTCAGCCAGTGATTTCTGAAATCACATGATCGGTCCCTGTCCTATCCTGTCCTGTGTTGACATACACAGGGCAGGATATGATGTCATTCTTCTCTGCCTGGACACATTCCGTTCCAGACAGAGAAGAAGACATCCAAAAAGTGAGTACACAAGCACTACACTACAGTTAGAACACTCTAGGACACATTTAACCTCCTGATCACCCCCCCCCCCTCCAGTTAACCCTTCACTGCCCTGTCACCAGTGTTACTGATCAGTGAAGCGATTTTTACTGATCAGTGTCGCTGGCGACTTCCGATAGAGTTAGCGCCCCTCCCAGATAGCGCCAGTTTGCCCGCCAGTACACCAGTAATCCCGTTTAACCCCTTGATCACCCCCCCCTCCAGTTAACCCCTTCACTGCCCTGTCACCAGTGTCACTGATCAGTGAACCAATTTTTACTGATCACTGTATCAGTGTCGCTGGCGACTTCCAATAGAGTTAGCGCCCCTCCCAGATAGCGCCAGTTTGCCCGCCAGTACACCAATAATCCCGTTTAATTCCTTGATCACCCCCCCCCCCAGTTAACCCCTGCACTGCCCTGTCACCAGTGTCACTGATCAGTGAACCAATTTTTACTGATCACTGTATCAGTGTCGCTGGCGACTTCCGATAGTGTTAGCGCCCCTCCCAGATAGGGCCAGTTTGCCCGCCAGTACACCAGTAATCCCGTTTAACCCCTTGATCACCCCCCCCCCAGTTAACCCCTTCACTGCCCTGTCACCAGTGTCACTGATCAGTGAACCAATTTTTACTGATCACTGTATCAGTGTCGCTGGCGACTTCCGATAGTGTTAGCGCCCCTCCCAGATAGCGCCAGATTGCCCGCTAGTACACCAGTAATCCCATTTAACCCCTTAATCTCCCCCCCCCCAGTTAACCCATTCACTGCCCTGTCACCAGTGTCACTGATCAGTGAACCGATTTTTACTGATCACTGTATCAGTGTCGCTGGCGACTTCCGATAGAGTTAGCGCCCCTCCCAGATAGCGCCAGATTGCCCGCCAGTACACCAGTAATCCCGTTTAACCCCTTGATCACCCCCCCCTCCAGTTAACCCCTTCACTGCCCTGTCACCAGTGTCACTGATCAGTGAACCAATTTTTACTGATCACTGTATCAGTGTCGCTGGCGACTTCCGATAGTGTTAGCGCCCCTCCCAGATAGCGCCAGTTTGCCCGCTAGTGCACCAGAAATCCCATTTAACCCCTTGATCGCCCCCCCCCCAGTTAACCCCTTCACTGCCCTGTCACCAGTGTCATTGATTACAGTGAACAGATTTTTACTGATCACTGTATTAGTGTCACTGGTGACTTCCGATAGTGTTAGCGCCCCTCCTAGATAGCGCCAGTTTGCCCGCTAATGCACGGGATTTTTTTTTACCAAAAACATGTAGCAGAATACATTTTGGCTTAAATTTATGACTAACTTTGAGTTTACGATATATTTTTTATAGCTGAAAGTAGAAAATATTGTTTTTTTTCCAAATTTTTGTGGTTTTTTTGTTTATAGCGCAAAAAATAAAAAGCGCACAGGTGATCAAATACCACCAAAAGAAAGCTCTATTTGTGTGAAAAAAAGGACGTAATTTTCGTTTGGGTGCAGCATTGCATGACCGCGCAATTATCATTTGAGTTAGTGCAGCGCTGTATAGCAAAAAAAGGCATAAATTACAGTATCTATACCATAGTTTGTAGACGCTATAACTTTCACACAAAGCAATCAATATACACTTATTGGGATTTTTTTTACCAAAAACATGTAGCAGAATACATTTTGGCTTAAATTTATGACTAACTTTGAGTTTACGATATATTTTTTATAGCTGAAAGTAGAAAATATTGTTTTTTTTCAAAATTTTTGTGGTTTTTTTGTTTATAGCGCAAAAAATAAAAAGCGCACAGGTGAACAAATACCACCAAAAGAAAGCTCTATTTATGTGAAAAAAAGGACGTAATTTTCGTTTGGGTGCAGCATTGCATGACCGCGCAATTATCATTTGAGTTAGTGCAGCGCTGTATAGCAAAAAAAGGCATAAATTACAGTATCTATACCATAGTTTGTAGACGCTATAACTTTCACACAAAGCAATCAATATACACTTATTGGGATTTTTTTTACCAAAAACATGTAGCAGAATACATTTTGGCTTAAATTTATGACTAACTTTGAGTTTACGATATATTTTTTATAGCTGAAAGTAAAAAATATTGTTTTTTTTCAAAATTTTCGTGGTTTTTTTGTTTATAGCGCAAAAAATAAAAAGCGCACAGGTGATCAAATACCACCAAAAGAAAGCTCTATTTGTGTGAAAAAAAGGACGTAAATTTTGTTTGGGTATAGCATTGCATGACCGCGCAATTATTATTTGAATTAGTGCAGCGCCAAACAGCAAAAAAAGGACTGGTCATTAAGGGGGGTAAATCCTCTGGGGCTCAAGTGGTTAAATATCTTGGAGCACAGATCTATAGCACCAAGGTCCCTGCTTCCCTGATCCACAATAATGTGAGTCTCAAATGCTCCATCACTTGTGTAAGTGGTGTGCAGGCACTTCACCCTTCACTCCCAATCTCAGATGAAGAGCAGCCTCAGCCTTAGCTCCTCCCAGGCCAGACCCTCTCAAGCACTTTAACCTACCCCGGGGCTTTGTCAAAGAGGTGGAATCGTGGAGCAGGATGTCAGTATTTATGCCTCATAAGCTCGGGAAATAGTTGGAAAAAAGAGGAGGAATAGAGAGGTGGGAGAAAAGGGAGGATGAAGAACTGAAGTGGATTAAGAAGGAAAACAAAGGGGGAGGCAGGGGAGAGGAAGAGCCTGGGAAGGAAAAAAAGAGGGGGGAGTAAGGTAATGGGAAAGGTCACTGCAATGCCGTGCATCCACACCACTTACACATTCGTATATTATGGTGCAAGAAATAAAAACATTTAATTAATGTCAGAGCAGCACAGTGGCTAAATGGTTAGCACTTCCGCCTGGCAGTACTAGGGTCGTAGGTTCGATTCCCAATCACAGCACCAACTGCCTGGAGTTTACATGTTCTCCCTGTGCCTGCGTGGGTTTCCTCCGGGTACTCCGGTTTCCTCCTACACTCCAAAGACATGCTGGTAGGTTGATTGGATCCTTTCTACTGTACATTGGCCCTAGTATAAGTATGAATGAAAGTTAGGGACCTTAAATTGTACACCCCTTGAGGGTTAGGGACTGATGTGAATGTATGATATATATGTAAAGCGCTGCGTAAATGGATGGCATTATATAAGTACCTGAAATAAATAATATTTAATTGATTAAAATACATTATACTTTAATTATTACTTTATGATGATAAAGCAATGGGATGCATCAATTATTCAAAGATCAATTTATTTGTATCAGACTTGATTAAAGCTGAACTCCAGGCACAAAATAGATATAAATGCAGTTCGTGTGCCCCAAACACCTTTACAAACCCAGCTATTACCTTGTAAAAGTAGCAGTTACATCAGCACTGTGCTGTACATAGTCAGTGCATAAAGCAGAGCTGTGGGAGGGGCCCAGAAGCTCCACCCACTACAGGCTGCCTGCAGAAAACTACAGGACAGGGATGGAGACAGGACCAGTCACCCTGCACAAGAAAAGAGAGCAGAATTGACCAGTCTTTAATACTGAAGGCTCCTGCTGAGAGGTACATTTTTCCACTGGATTACTGCACATATCTGGAAGAAACAAATGCAGCACAGGATTCAATGCACATGCTTATTGAACTTAGACAATATTTGTCAATATCCTGGAGTTCAGCTTGAAGCTGCTAAAATGGATCTGTGATTGGTTACTACAGGTCTCAGCAAACTCTTTGAATTATGGGCTACATTTGTAAAACTTTATGTAGGAGAAAAAAATCTGTGCTGCCCCACAACAGCCAATCAGAGTCTTTCTTCCTGTAGGAATAAAACTCAGTTAAGGCTCCTCCCTCAGACACTTTCATAAATGTGGCTTTCTTTTACTTTTAGGTGGGCCAACAGTGCACAAATGCGTTTGTATATTACATCTACATATATCTGTTTTGTAGAGAGGCCAGACTACTTACGCTAATCCTCTCGTCTCTGTCATCTATCCGAACTTTGTCCTTCCTCCAGTATATGGTTGGCTCAGGATGTCCTCTGGGTGGCTGACATTCCAAAATGGCGGGTTCCCCAGCTGCCACTACCACATCTGTAGGGTTTAGTCGAAAGTCATCTCGAAGCACTGTAACGACAAAGTGAGGTATATTCATATGTACATCTTCAGAATTAACATTGCAACACTACAAGTTAGGTATGTTACAGTAAATAAATTAAAAAAAAACAACAGTTAGCTGTTCATCTTTCATGTGTATTTAAAGCCATCTTTTTGGGCAGAGTTGTGGTCTCCACTCGGAATATTTACCTTCATTTCCTACCATGGAGACACCATGGTATAAAATCTTTCCATAGTGAAGACAGATCCATTTGTCAGTGGAGCAGCAGTCCCCTTGGAAAATTTCCCTTCCAGTGTCAACTTAAAATTTTGATTTTCCCATCAGTCTTGGTGATGATGGTGACTATCAGAACTAAAAGGGACACATTTTCCCAACAGGGATAGAGATAGGGACCCTTTTTCATTTTATTCAAAACAGATATAATTTAAATATTTTTTTTTGCAGTTGGAACAGTTTAGCTAAGTAGAATCCCACCCTTGCTCAAGCTCAGGGAGTCTCCAAACTTTCCTAAAAATGGTCCTAGTTTACTGTCCTTTGGACTTTGGAGTGTGGTCACTGGGAGAAGAATATGTTCTGGCTTCAGTGGAAGTAAACAATGTCCTATCTTTGGTATCAGTGGGAAGAATAATGCTCCGTTGTCAGTGTCAGTGGAAGTAATAGTGCCCCATTGTTGGTGTTAGTGGTAGGAACAGTTCCCCATCATTGGTGTCAGTGGGAGGAATAGTGCCCCATCATTGGTGTCAGTTTCAGGAATGGTGCCCCATCATTGGTGTCAGTGGGAGAAATAGTGCCCCATCATTGGTGTTTGTGCGAGGAATAATGCCCCAATGTTGGTGTCAGTGGGAGGAATAGTGCTCCATCATTGGTGTCGATGGGAGTAATAGTGCCCAAGGGCCAAAAAAGGCAAGAAAAGGCAAGTTGCAGAAATAGTGCCCCACCATGGGTGTCAGTGGGAGGAATTGTGCCCCATCTTTGGTGTCAGTGGGAGGAATAGTGCCCCATCATTGGTGTCAGTTTCAGGAATGGTGCCCCATCATTGGTGTCAGTGGGAGAAATAGTGCCCCATCATTGGTGTTTGTGCGAGGAATAATGCCCCAATGTTGGTGTCAGTGGGAGGAATAGTGCTCCATCATTGGTGTCGATGGGAGTAATAGTGCCCAAGGGCCAAAAAAGGCAAGAAAAGGGCTGTATCCATCCCCCCTGGGCCACAGTTAGAAGACCACTGCTCAAGATGATCAAAGGAAATAATCTGTGTTCAAACACTACTGATATTTTATGTTTAACTGACATTCACAGCCATGCCAAGACTGCCATCATCTCTAGCATAACAAAAATATGTGTGTGTGTGTGTGTGTGTTGGAGAATGGAGGTAGGAGAATGGAGGTAGATCAGAGAGTATGAATGGGCACCAGGACTGTGGCGAGAAACTGGTGAGAGCTCCAAAGGTGATACCATTACCAGTTCACTTTTAGAATATGGAATGTTTTTAAAATAATAAAAAAAGTCCCATTACACAAAATCATTTGCAGATCCTAAACTGTCAGAATGGGTTGCAGAGTACTTTACTTATCTCTTGTGATTTTCTTACAAAAACAAACAAAAAAATGAGTTTATATTTGCTAGGTGAACCGCGGATTAGATTTACAATCACCTACAGACTGAATCTAACGCTCCTTAATTATGCCACAGAACTGGCATACAGTAAAACTCTGCAAACAGTTGCTTCTCCACTTGTTCCAATTTCTCCAGCTCAGCCTAGACATGGCCAAGAATGCCGAAAGCAATACATAAATCAGCACTTCATTTGAAAATAAATTAGGTAACATATGCTAGCTTCTTATGTAAATGACATGTTTTAAAAGAGGGATTAGGACCCTCTAGCTGGCTATATCTCTCCAGAATGATACCCACTTCACCGCTACCACTGTAAGTGCATTCCACTCTGCAAAATAATTGGCAAGCAGTTTTGTGAAAGGCAAATGAGAAAATAAGGTGTTGCGATGGTATAACAGCAGACCACGCACAACAAATAGTCATAAAATGATACAGAATGTCAATGTATGATAAGGGGGCTTTTCAAACTTGCAATAACAGATTGCAGATGGCACAAGTGACGGCTGTGTTGTAGCAGAGGGTGAGGGTGGATTGGTTCCATGTCTAAAGCTGACTCTTTGATTTGGTGTCAAAAATGACTTAGATCCATAACCAAAAAATCTCCAGCCTTCTGTGATGTTTTCATCTTTATTTAAGTGTCTTTCAGTCAAACAAATTTGTGGAAGAGAAATAGCTGAATGCTCAGGAGTGTTTCTGCCAGTACCCTCCATGAGCCCAAGTCATAACCTTCATTGTACATCTGGTCTCGTGTCAAGCCAAATGGGCAGCTGAAGCTGTCACCCCATTCAAGGATAAAAATGCAAAGTCCTTCTCCCCAGCATACATGCTACACATCCTTCAATCAAATTAACTACAGCTTATAATTACTAAGCCCAATAATTAAGGGAAGCAGTCTAATTGATGGGCAACTGCATTCAAAAGAGATATTTAAGTTTGGGTGGGCAGTGGTGACGTGAATCACCTGCCTCATTTTTGTACCGCATCACTCAAGCCGCTTGTGGCAAAATATTCCTGGAATACCAAACAGACATAATACACTTGTGCACTGTTCATCTTATAACTAGCAGCAAGGCAAAATGAAAAATCAACTTTGGGTGGAGTTGACATAAAAAAATGGATATTGCTTTAAAATCAGGGGCTACTAAAATTATTATACATACCAACTTTACGTAGACCTTTCACCTCATTGTTTTTAACTTTTTTAAAGCCTGTTCTTTACAACCGCAGCTGTCACAATTGCATTTTTTTCTCACTTTTTTTAAGTTGCTCTCTCTGCACTTCCATATTTCTCACATAGGTGGGAGTGATGTAGCCTCCAGCAATCTAGAGCTCATATGCATGTGCAGCCACACATCATCAGGGGGCCAGGTCATACATCTCAGGGGGCTTTAGGACGCTAAGCCTAAGTTTATTTTTTTTTTTTTAATTTATTACAGGCACTTATATAGCGCCATCAATGTATGCAGTGTTTTACATGTTTATTACATGATTATTACATTATGTCATGTTTATTACATTACATTCACATCAGTCCCTTTCCTCAAGGATTGTACAATCTAAGGTCCCTAACTCACGGTCACATACATACTAGAGCTAATTTAGACAGAAGCCAATTAACCTACCAGCATGTCTTCGAAGAATTCATGCTAATGTTGTAATCCATGATCCATGCACATTTCCCACACCACATTCCAATCACACTGCCCTTGTGATTTGCAACGAGTGTCAGTGCTATCTTAAAGACACCCCAAATGCAGGTCGCAAACGCAATGTGTTTGTCTGCACTGGATTACACCGGTTTGCATGGTACACAGTTGTGATTTAAGTGTAGTGCAGTTCCAAAATTGGTGCATGCACATCTTTGGTGTGATGCAGCACAATTTGAACCCATAAATGAATGAGCTCAAAACACACCGCACTGAATCGCTTGTGAATTGCACAGGAATGAGGTGTGGTTCCTGTGTGGTTTACATGCGGTTCATAGTGTGGACCAAAGCTTACAAAGTCACTGATTAGGCACTTCCACCACCAGAAAACCTTTTATATTCTTTTAATTGAATACAAGGCATCCATTGATTGGACTTCATCCAATCAGAGAGCACCTTGTAGCCACTGAAAAAGTTGCTTTGGCACCATCGGAACAGAATATTATGGTGAATTTTAGACTCCCATGCAGCCCTACAGATGTGACCTATGACAAATATAGGTGACTAAGCTAACCCAATACAGACTTTAAAAATAGATTATTACTAGAGTTCAGCTTTAAAAATCCACCTTTCCATCTGTGAACTGCTAATTGAAAAATGAAAGAACAGCAGAAGACTAATAAGCCCACCCCTCTGATCCCTACGCTGGTGGGTTTACGTCCACACGCTGCACATATGCGTCCATAGTTGGCCAAGGTTTTACAAGAGCACACTCTCAGCACAGTGACCAAGCTGTCATGGACAACTAAAGATAAGGAGCCAGTGGGACCGGCTCACGATCATGTGACTGCTGAGATATAAAGGGAGAATGTCACCAGCACACCGAGGATCACCAATATGGGTCCAAATGTTTTAATGAACGATCACATAGTTACAGAAAGGCAACATTTCAGAGTCTGGCAGGACCCCTTCATCAGGCATGTGACCTGATGAAGGGGTCCTGTGAGACTCCGAAACATTGCCTTGCTGTAACTATGTGATCGGTCATTAAAACATTTGGACCCATATTGGTGATCCTCGGGTTGCTGATTGATGATTCTGTCTGGTTCCAGCCAACGGTCGCTGCAGCATCCACTTATACACACAGCCATTTTTAACGCAGGAACATATGCGTTTGAATTGTACACTTGCATGCTGAGACATAAAATCACAGCACTCATGTGATCGGGCAATCCTTCCCTACCCCAATATAAAGACCCTGTTAAAGGCACGGGAAGGGGTTAATAATTGCACAACTGAATGAATGTGTGTCTTTTACATCTGCCCATAGTTCAGGTTTTAAGACACAAGCAATGTTTCCTAGTGCTCTAGGTAAATCAATGCTGAAGTTACTCTGACAAAACCTAGATTATTGTGCCAATAAATCTGATTATTCCCCCAATGATTGCAGAAGTATTCTGGAATATTTTTGTGGGCTGAGGTGAATATTTGTGAGGTAAATATGTGTCTAAAGCAAGAAATGTTTAAATAAACTGTCCCAAGCACCTGTCACAGTAAACGAATCATTGCTTCCAGCAAAGCAACTGCTTGCAAACACCTGCCAGACTAGGCCGGAATCCAGGCCTTGGCTGCGTTGTATCATTTAGCAAGAGTTCGTACACAACACATTAATATGCTGATTTGTTTTTGTTTTTATCCCCTAAATGGTTTTAAGTATGTGTCCATTATCGAACGATATTTGCTATAAGAGTTACTAATTTTCTATCTTTTGCTTTCTGACGTTCGGCCATTGCAGCCATCACAAAAATATATCTCTATAGGATTTACATTTACATGATGATTACAAATAACCATCTGTCTGCTCCTAGTTTTTCAATCTGGTCTGCGTCCCACGAGCCCCTCTTTTATGGTCAAAACAGCGAAGCTAGAAAGGGAAGAAAAAAAAAAGCGCTGTCCTGTCAAGAGGCGAAGAATAATTGCGTATGCCTCCCAAAAGATCCTGGCTTTTTTCCGCAACACAAAGAATTGCTGAGATTTGTAAAACCTGGAATATTTTTAGATGTCAGAAGGTAAACAAAATTACACTTGCCATACTGACTATGCAGAAGCATTACCAGCTTCCAGATGGCTTAGAGTAAGGAGAAATAAAATCCTGTCAGGATTGAAGTGCACCTGTCATGTCCATGAGGGAGGCGGCCATTGCTCCTCGTATTTACTAAGGCTAATATAAGTCCATTGAGTGAAACATGTTCTATCACAATAATTTTGTAGCAATGTCTGTCTGGGCAAAGGCAAATCAAATCAAAATATCAGTGAGTCAGTTGCCTATAAATCTACAATTAGGGGGAAAAAAATTCATTCTAGAACCAGTCAACAGAATTTTTGGTAAAATATCTTTAATATGAATTATTATTTAAGTATCATTAATATTATTATATCATTATATATTATTAATGAATAAATCAATTAACTAAACAATACAGAAGAACTTCAGTTCTCTGTCTATTTACTCTGCCCCTGCCCCAGCTCCACTATTATGTGCCTGTGCAGATATGCAAAAGGACTTTGTGCATACACATATTTTTTGTACATGCGCAAGGACAGGGAATTTGTATTTTATTTATATTTATTTACATTAAAATTAACATAAAAATATTGAATTAAAAAAAAGATAGAATTTTGTCCTCCAAATTAAAATATGTGCAGTGGTACTTAATCATGAGTGTATCTGCACTTACAGTTTTTCCTTATAACCCCTGCAAAGTCCCACAAATGCCTATTGATCCTGCCAGTGAGGTCCAACTAATGCAGCTTCCTGTGATGGTGTGACAACAATGCTGCACTGCTCCTGAATTCAGAGCAGAGTTGCCACTTTAATGTAGGCTGTGACTGCCTGCACTATAGTGGGATAAAAAAATATTGCAGGAGGCATAGCTATCACCATTGTCACTGCTAATTCACAAGTCTGTAGCTTGTCAATCAGCACCTGGTCCCACCTAGTCCTGCCCCCTGCTTTCTGAATTGGCAGCACAGCACTGCCTCTGTTATTGAAATCCTGCTACTGTGAGCTGCAGCGTCTGGGAGACTCAAATGCAGGAGGATTTGAATCAGTCAGGAAAGGTAATACACATTTTTGCTCACTTTATGAGACTTGTGCATCACATAGTAACTGGATTTGTTATACAAGGTCTAGACACAAAGATCAGGCTGCACTCAACTCATCTATTCTGAGTAAGCCCCAACCAATAGCATAGGTGCTGGATGCTCTTTTCCTTTTGAAGATGCTTTTTTTTCTAGGATGCATAGGCATAAAAAGCCATGCAAGTACCTTAACAGGCAATAAAGTGAACCTGAATTCAAAAAGTAAGGGTTTGTTATATAAATGTTAACTGAGCCTAAGCAGTACCTTCAAATTGTACCTTTTATTCTTGGATTTCTCATTAAAAGCACAATGCACTTTCTGGTATGTGTGGGTGCCTAGTCTGTTCATACATCCTCATAGCTGTATCTCTTCAATGTGAGATCTTAGGCACTGCTGCCTCTGACTGCTAGCCTCGATTTGGAGTCAGATTTGGTGATGTCACTACTATGCTGCTCACTGTTCTTCTTGCTGGAGTCTAAGAAATTAGGAAGCAAAGCCCTGCCTCTAACAAGATGGCCACCTCCACACAGCCATAGCTGAGCCATAGCTGAGGTTAACCTCCACACAGATGGCCACCTCCACACAGCCATAGCTGAGGTTAAAACAAGGCTTGGTGGTTCAGTAATGTTGAAAAGTTTATATGCAGGAAAACCACAGGCAATGTCAGTGACTAATCCTTTGTACTCTTCCTGCAATTTTTGGACACAGCTTCCAGAGTACAGTTCTTCATTCAGAATGCATACTACTTATAGTGGATTAGGTGGAATATAGTACTGTATGGTAAAGCATAGTATGATATAATATAGTAAATTTCCAGCCATGTCAACTCAATCTAAAATCAAGGGAGCCCCCCTGTATTCACTCCTCTCCCAGGATCACATACGTGTATTTCATGAGTAGAGTAATTATGAATTGCTTCTTGGTTGAAGATAAAATAAAACTTTTAGGCCTCATGCACACTACAGCTCTTAAAATCTCCCCCCATATTAGCCTGTGTGTCCATGCACACTATAGGTGTTTTCAGTAGTTCAATGGCAGGGGACAAGCTACACTTGTGCATTCAGGAGAAGAGCTTTTGAGCATAAAAAATGCTCAGAGGTGTGTTAATGTGTATTAATGCTGGACACAGGAGTACACCTTAACGCATGTGAACATGCATCAATACCCAACAGAATGCATTAACATGCATTAATGCCACACACAGGAGCTTGCATTGATGCATGTGAACTCACATTAATGCCCATGCAAAAATGCAGCTTTTTATTGCGTTTTTAATGCTGCTATTTACTGCAGAAGAAAAAACATTTATAAGCTTACAGAGTGCAATAGGCCTAATGATATAGGTAGTTGTACAAAAATAAAGCAAAAAATGTAATATATATATGCAATCAGTTGAATCTGATTTTTGTCAATCCCATGGGCCAGCTCTCTGGGCACCATGTCTGACACACTTGAGAGCTTTATTCCATAGAATTTAATATTTTACAAGGTAGACCACCAGATCTTTCCTCAAACCCCACCCCCCAGTTGCTCAGTTTGAGACTGGCATGCCGAAAATGATAATACAATGACAAATTATACATACACTAGGGTAAAATTAGACAGGAGCATGTCTTTAGAGTGTGGGAGGAAATCAGAGTACCCCAACACAAATATGACATGCAAAACCCCTATACAAACATGGGGAGAACATGCAAACTCTGTGCAGACAGTGTCCAGGCCATGATTCAAACCAAAGACTCCATTGCTGTAAGTCAGAAGGACTAACCACCAAGCTACTGTGACATCCAAACAACATCAGAAATGAAATGATATTTGATTAGGTTGCATGATTTATATGATACATACTGGTGATATGATGAAGGTCAAAGGATGGTTTAAAAAAATAATTTAACACCACGATAATGTTGGTTCCCTTTTTTTTTAGGGAGGAAGAATAGAGAGAAAGGTCTGTTTCTTATTTGGGTCTTCATTTTTTTCTGCCATTTATATGACGTACTCGCAGTTCATTGAGCACCATTAATATATTCCAGCCAATAGTTTAGTAAGATACTATTTTAAGACCTTGCCAAAACAGAACCGCACAAAGAATATGCCACCCAAGTCATTGGAGGTTGCCGCAATAATCATAACACCCGTTTAAAATTGCTTGTTTTATTTTTCAATCCTATTGTACAAAATAGTAAAAAAAGAAAAATCAATGGAAGCTTAATTATATAAGGATTACATGCATGCAGTGGCTGTGAATGGCTGTGTTTCCATATGTGGAACTGTAATCAGTGATGTTCAAAATAGCAAAGATGACAATTTTTACATCACACACACATTCATACATAGAACAAAGGATTTTCACAAATGGTACACTCATTATAACATGCAGGCCGTGGCTAGCATTTAACAACATGACAACACCACTGTTAGCATTAAAGTATATATAAACGCAGCCATTACAAAACTAGATATAACAAATTAACACGTTCAATCTTTTTAAATATGCAGCTTTTTTTTTTAGAGTAATGCCTGGTGATTCTGCTCTGAAGGCCCTTGGTAAAAAAAAAAAAACTATTTTATGGTGAAAACACTCTCTCCCTGCCTCCTATTTGTCTCCTGTATTGTCACCTTGTCACATGGGCTTCCAAAACACACATTGCACAGGCACAGTACACTGTTGAATAAAATCCACCCTCCCTCCAAAGTTCTCTCTTTCAAACACTTTTAATCAGCTGTCAAGGATACAACTACATCCATAGTGTCCCCACCCAAGGATCACTTAATGCGTTTCACCACGATCAAGCCAGTAGTGGTGAAATGTATTAAGGAGGGCTGGTCCCTGGGTAGAGACACTATGGATGCAGTTATTTCATTGACAGCCGATTAAAAGTGTTTGGAAGAGAAGATTTTGGAGTGTGGCTTACATTCATTAGTATCTCTCGATACTGGCAGGGACTGGCTTTTTGATCCAGCACCCTGGATGTCTGCAAATAGACAAAAGGCACAGGTCTGGAGCAGTCAATTGGATTTGGGATGTTTTAGATACATGGTCCACTGCTGTCACTGTCTAGAAAATTCTATGCAGCGGCTGCTGGAGCAAATGTAGACATGAAGTTGAGGCAAAGAAGCTACATAAAATCAGCAGCACCGAGATGCAACATAAGATGAAAACAATTATTTTAACTTAAAAAAAGGCAACTATTTATGAAACACAGTGCTTTAGCAAACTAAAGGTCATTCGTTAGTGATTACATCTTCTTTAATGCTTTGCAAAATGTTGACCTTAGTTGTAATCAATAGTATGTCTTTAAGGGCCCTTTTACATTGTTGTGTTTTATTGCATGCATTCTGATGCACTACAACATGTGTTGTAACTCCCCATATTAAAGATAGTGTCTGTTACCATCTCAGTGCTGTAGTGCAGTGTACTTTGAAAACTGCATTTTAGGTCTCATGCACATGGATGCCTAAAAATGATAGGCTTTTAGGCATTTGGGTGATTTTTTTCTATTAATCTAAATGCAGCCCATTGTTTTTAATGGGCCTGTACACACAGGTGTAACTAGCACTGTGTATAGGTCGGTAAAATATATACAAAAATCTGTGTTGCTGGTCAGTATTTTATGCACCACCCCTTGATAAAAAAAAGTTCAAAGAATTTTTACGCATATACACACATTTACATGTATATACTCAACTTTCTGCCAGGAAAGTTTGGTTTTCATACATCAGTACCGTGTGCAAATACCCATAGTGCACTAGGATGCCTATAAAATTCGATGGCAGCCCATCAAAATGCCAATAACATGGTATTTGCGAATACTAACAAGCCTTGGTCAATGGCTGTTAACCCTATCTACTCTAACTTCTAAGTTAAAAAAAATGTGCAAAACAAACAAGGAAACACATGCATCACAACAAACCTTCCTAAAGATAAAAAAAAATAAAAAATCTCTACATACACTAGATCTAAATGGGCCCTAACATCTAGGTCCTGCAGAAGAAGTAGGTTTACCAACTACCTTGTATTAGCACGGATGTCATGAATACATGCATACATGCATGAACTTTATGACCACCAATAGGGTAGGTCCTCTTTTTGGTGCCATAACAGCCCTGACCCATTGAGGCATTGAACCCATCAGTCCTCAGGTGGTATCCTGTGGTGTCTTGCACCGCTAGATGGATTGATATCTGCAGAATTTAGAGACCAAGTCAATGACTCAAACTCGTTATGTTCCTCAAATCATTCTTGAACAAATTTTGCAGCGTGGCAGGGTGCATTATCCTGCTGAAAGAGGCCACTGCCATCAGAATACCTCTTTTATGAAGTGGTGTACTTGGTCAGCAACATTGTTTAGTTTCAGTAGGTGGTACATGTCAAAGTAACATCCGTATGAATGGCAGGACTAAAGTTTCCCAGCAGAACTTTGCCCAAAGCATCACACTGCCTCCACCAACTTGCCTTCCGTACTGTAACCTGGTGCCATCTCTTTGCCAAGTAAGCGACACACTCACATCTGGCCATCCACACGATGTAAAAAAAAACGTGATTAATCAGATTAGGCCACCTTCTTCCATTGCTTCGCGGTCCAGTTTTGATGCTAATGTACCCATGTGCTCATGTGCTTTTGGCTTTGGAGATGGGTCAGCATGGGTATCCCAACCAGTCTGTAGCTATGCAAATTCTTCAAAATATCAACTTCAGGGACAAGTTTACTAGCTGCCTAATATATTCCACTGGCTTTCAGATGCTATTGTAATATGATATTCAATGTTATTCACTTAACCTGTCAGTGGTCATAAAGTTATTGCTGATCGGTGTACGTAACCTGATGAAGAAGGGGTTTTGTTGTCCCTGAAACACATTGGCTGTCTTATTGTGAAGAATCAACTTTAAACTCTCACCTTTTGGTTTGCCATACATTTGTAGGTCTACACATATCTCTATGTCAGCTTTGAGTTTAGTTGTTTACCTGGAGCTTTTCTAAAACCGGGACACAGATAAGGAATAGTATATGACAATACCACACTGAAACAAATGCTGCCAGTGTATAAATAAAAGATGGTTATAACATTGGAATATGCTGCTAATTACGTCTACACACTGGAGGTCAGCTGAGGTCGTAATTATCCTTTGGCACCTGTACCACAGTCTGCTTATTACCCCACATCATCCAGAAACTGCCATTGTGGGTACAGTACACAATTACACTTTGAAAGATTACCAGGCTTAATGTTCTAATCTCATTTCCATAACATAAAGAAAAAAAAAATCCCCAGCTCCTTCCAGGATATAAATAGAAATTTAAGCCCAGTGCTATCTACATGCATGATTTGGAAACGCTTGCATTGCAAATTTCGGCTCATTATATAGTGTGAAATTTATCATTATTATGGAAGGAGAAGTAGAAACCTTATGTAGGGGCTTTTTTGACAGATTTAGGACACATAACATTTTTCACACAAAGGGCATTTATTAATTTTAAAGCAGCAGACTACACTCTGAGAAATGAATAGTGAGCGGCTTTCTGGGTATCTGTGGAATACAGCTGAAGACCTTGTTCACTTGTTGTCATTGTTGTATCATGGCTGTCGTGCCCAAGGGATCATTCACCATATGTACCCTAAAGTCTTGCTTTTATGAACAGGTAAACTGGGATACACCACTAATAAAGTATTAAAGTAAATCTGTCACATGAAAAGCATTGTAGAACAGAATGAATCAATGCAAAAATTTAATTTACTGTTTTATTTTATTATTTACTGTTGGCATTGCTGAGTAAATGGTAGTAGAAATTTTTTATGGGTTTTGGTGAATTTTATGTGCGGTGTAAGCAAGTCAAAACCCATTTACAATGTTGTAATTTAATGCACACATTTCAATGAACTAAAATTATTGTGTTGTAGTTCCCCATAATAAAGATTGTATCTGTTCTTATCTCATGACTTCAGTGCAGTGCATTTTTAAAGCAGAATTCTAGGTATGGATATTTTATACATAACTACATTAGTCCAGCTTGGACCAATGTAACTACTGTATGTATAGTATATTTGATACCTACCCAATGCCACTAAAAGCTGGAAATCACTGAAGTAGACACTGCTACTCTACTGATCTTCACTAGCTTTCAAGCCCCATGTCGAGTGTAGTTGCCCTGTTGCATTCTGAACAAAAGATGTCAGCCTCTTGGCACGGGTGCCATTCAAAAAATTTAGTGGTGTCTACTGAAATTATTTCCAGCTTCCAGGAACTTAAGCCAGGTATAGAGGTGTAACTAGAACCTTCAGGGCCTGGTGCAAGAAACCATGAAGGGCCCCCTAACCCCACCCTTGGCCCTTTTCATCAGTCCCGAGGCCCTGTCCACTGGTTCTGGGGCCCTTTTCTCTGGTCTTGGGGCCCTTTCCTCCAGGCCCAGGGCACTTCGCACTGATCTCTGAGCCCCTTACTCCTGTCGAGGGGGCCCCCTTATTGCGCCCCCTTTTATGGACTCTTTGACATGTTCCACAGCAGACCCCCTTACTGTCATCTTGGGTCCCCCCCAATGGTGACAGAACACCAGGACCCAGTTGCAAGTGTTACCTTTTCGGTCCTGGTAGTTCCACCACTGGTCAGGTATGGTAGATACATAGTTACATTGGTTAAAGATGGACCAATGTAACTATGTAAAAATATCCCTACCTTTTTTTTCTGCATTGGGAGGCCTATGAAGCCAATGAAAATGCATCAAACCACATATCACCAATGCGCATTTCAACACACAGAGGAAGCGCACATGGACACATGTCAATGTACTAGGCTAATGCTAAAAAAAAAAGCACCTCTACAGATGCATAGACCTAAAACAGGCCCTCAAAGGATCTGAGGAGCTCATTTATAATGTAGCTTTCAAGCTGTATTTGTTCCAACAGTCAAACAGTTTTCATAGACACATACAGTATACAAAGGGGGGGCTTCTTATGGGGGCAATTAAAAATGTATGAAATGCATCAACAAATAGGGACAGATTCTACAGGACACATTCAGGGCAGCTCAGCTTGAAGTGGACACTTTGTAAAGCACTGGTATGTGCGAAGCCATTTCTATCCATGTAAAGTACAAAGGGCCGGATATTAGAAAGTGATTAGTAGGAATTCCGAACACATGCTGAGTACCCTATCTTTTTTCCTTTAATTACTATCACATATGAATTATACAGGCTCTGAGACTAATTAAAGAGCTGTTTCAGCCAGTGTGTGGGATTACACAGTGAGTTGCAAATGTTTTTTAGCAAACCCTGTGCAACCCTACTAAAAAACATTCACTCAGTCTCTTAATAAAGATCCAGAAGCATCTCACAAGGTCACTGGGATTGTACTTGAACTATGTAATGCCCACTTTTTCTGCTTTGTGTAAACCAAGTACATTCAAACCTTTTAGACAGGTTTGAATCTGATTGGTGGCTGTGATAAACTTCAGGATCCTTCCTTTTTATACCAGACTGCCTGTATATAAAATCTGCAATATTTGTAACTGATGCACTGGATTCAACTCATCAATGGATCATGAGTGGACAGGATCAAATTCATATGGGGCTCAATGGTACCAGTGAGGCTGTTTTAAGATACAAAACAGGGTGTTCCTTAAATGGGAGTCCCAAACTTTGGAAACTGCATATAGAAAGTCAAAAAAGAGTGCCAGACCAATGAACTAGATCCCAAAAAATGTTGTTCTTTGTTCAGCAAGGCAATTTAAAACAGCTAATACATTTCAATGGTTCAAAGGTATTCCTCTATCAATGGGCAAAAAATTAATGCAGCCATTACATCTAATGGTTTGTAAGTTGCAATATATTACATTTTTGGTCTTGTGTTTAATACCAATTCAGGAGTACAGATTTCAATTTTTTTATAGCTAAAAATTAGCTCCTGGACAAAATAACTTTTTTTTTGTGTATCATTGCCCATATTATTATAGAGATTGGCATTGTGGGGATGGTAATTTTGAACAAACATATCTTGTGCGGAGTCACTGCATAAACGACAAGTCTTGAATTCAAGTAGCTTGATCTCCCATTGCTGATGATATTACAATGACAGTATGAAAAGCAGCTGAATTCCATAAGTTTAGCTGTAAGGAATTATATTTATGTTCAAACAATATTATAATAAAGACAAACAGCTACATCTTCATCCTCCACTGCAGTAGAGTTAGAAAAACTTGGTCATAAACACATCCATAGTCAGCTGATTGGACCATGAAAAACCACATGTACACTGCAGGAGAGCATGATTGGCTTGCTAGAACGCCTACTTCCTGTCTAAGATGAGGTTCACACTTTGCTTCTGGGGTGTATGGGCATCAGTTTGTTTATTTTTTTTTTTGCATTAACATGCATTGTACTAGGCAGCCCTTTTAGAATGAATGGGATGGAAATGGACAATGGAAAAATGTTCCAGAAAACAAAACATCCCACTTTTTGGCAGTGCACTACAGTGCAACACATGTTAGTACATTACTGCACATGCTGCCCTGCAACACATGTTTGGTGGCAAGGTGTATTAGGATGCCATTCAGAATCCTGCAAATTTTGCAATGCAATAGTATGATCCAAGCCTTAATAGTTCTCTACAAGGACTTACAAGAGGCTAACAACATTAGGTGTCCCTCGGAAGAAGTAATTTATGAGAAAATGCTATGTGCTCAAGTGATCACGTCCATGCAATCCTGGAAGTGACAGTGGACTTGTGTTTGCTGGCCAAGTAAGTTTTCTTATTGCACATTTATTTTTATATCTATGTTAATAATTTTAGTTTAATAAATATTGTTCAGAGGATTTTACACTATGTGGGATGTTTGCTTTTATATTCCTTCCTCAGTGCTGTAAGGATGATGACGGGAGGAGGATTTCTATGAGGATCCTTGATGCCATTGAAGAATATCAGCGGGAGTGATCTGGTTCTGACGTATTCTTTATTCCATAAGTTCTTTGTGACTTCTCTTTAGTTAGAGGGTCATGTACTGTTGGTAAGTCTGCATTTGTACCTTTGAGGTGGTGGTTTTGGAGCATGGATCCTAATGACCCATGGTGGTGGAATATTGACCAATTTATCTATGTTGGTAATTATTATTTGAGTACACAACAGTGGCCTTTATCTTTTATCAACTTTATAGTCTATTTTAACACTTTGATTAGTATTTTCTATTTATTATTATTATTATTATTATTATTATTATTATACATTATTTATATAGCGCTAAAAGGTTTGCTCAGAGCTGTACATTATAGTGGGGGACAGAACATGAGACAATACAGTAACAAAACAGAACACGACAGATTCAAGGGCCCTGCTCTTTCGAGCTTACAATCTAGAAGATTTGATTAATTATTATAGTATACGTATGTATTTGGATAGATTTTTACACACTTTTTGATTTTTTTTATTAGTACAACTCAGCATTGGATACAGGTTTAGTTACTATGAAAAATATCTCATAGTAGAGTTTCAGCTTATTTAGTGGAATTAATTTTGACACATAAGCGCAGTTTGTTCTTTTTTAACATCAGTAAAATTTAAAATTACATTGTCTTTTAATGATTAAATATCTAAATATAAAGGTGCAGCTTTATATTGAGATTTACATTGGAAGGTTCCGTTTGGTTACCTTTTTTGGTGTTTCAGCGGCTATTTTTCTTTTGGATAGCGCTCGCATATCTACTCTTTACAATGATTAAATATCTGTATTAATTGGTGTCTTACTATATCTGCAGTCTGGAGTTCAAATTTCCTATATTGTTCAGGGAGTCTACAATATTGTTATCTTGCTTTAATATTTGCTTTAGTGTATAAGACAACTTATAATTTAGGAATAATGGATCTTAAAACCTAGTTGAAATGTTTTTTCATCAGCACTTAAAACAAGAAAAAAAAAAAAAAATCTGACTACCTTAGCTCAGATATTTCTAATTTCTGTATTTCCCTGTTGTAATGCCATAGTACACTGTATGTTCCATGGATTGCTTAATCAGATATATTTATGTTTAAATGGCTTGGTTGAATTCAAACTTCTATCTCTCTTTGCAACTCTGTACATTTAGTAAACTCTCCTTTTCCCTCCCCCACGCGGTAATGAAATCTGAAAGCTGCAGTTAACATCCAGCAATCTCATTACCCATTTACTATAAATCTTCAAAAGCATCACTGTGTTTTGACAGCTAACCACAAGGAGAGGAAGCAATAAGCATATCCAAGCAGTTTTTATGAATGCAAATTTCCTAAGGACTAAATTTAAACGATCGGAAATTCTCAACTATACACTGTATTCCATCAGCTAGAAGGTGATATGCTCAAAATATTATACACCTTCAGGTAGTAAAGGGGACTCATTTAATTTTCAGCTGCAATCATGGTGTGTGTGTAGAAATTGCAATGTCTGTTTGTACAAATAACGAGAAATGCTTAGTCATAGTCAGCAATTTTGAAGTCTGTAAAAAGAACCCTTTTGTTTTGACCTCTTCAAAGTATTTTGTTCCCTAGGTACATCCAGGTATAATTATCAGTGATTTCAAGCCCCCAGGGAAATCAAACTGCCCACCAACTCTACTACGTCCCATTAGTAAATAGGAATCACAGATGTAATTAGTTGGATTTTCTTATTGGATAGTCATTAAAGGACCTTGGGGAATTTCAATGAAAATGGTATTAATAAAACCAATTTTAAAAACTGAAGGTTGAGCCATTTTTGAAATATGGGATATCTACACTGCAGTTAAAAGAAACTGCCATTGCTGAACTACATTTTTAAATGTCAGTTACAGGGCTGTAATGATGATCTTCGGCCCTAATACTTTGAGGCAATGACCCAAAACATGTATAATGATAAGGAATTTTGACTTTTCTTAAACTTTCATTTGCTGAATGTTTCCAGACTTTTGACTCATAGGCCATCCCCATCTTTCTAAGTCAGGGGTGGGCAACTGTGGCCCTCCAGCTGTTGTAGAACTACAAGTCCCATGAGGCATTGCAAAACTGACAGTTACAAGCATGGCTCCCAAAGGTAGAGGCATGATTGGACTTGTAGTTCACCAACAGCTGGAGGACCACAGTTGCCCACCCCTGCTCTTAGTGATACACATACACAATGGAAGCAACCATTCTGTCACCTGGCTAAGGAAGAGATTCAGACAATGAGGAATATTATTTAACTCAAATGTTTTATCCCAGAGAAGACACTGAAATAATTTCTCGGTCTAGGGGAACCCTTCCTAAAAAAAAATATTGTCAGTGGAAAAAAGTACCTTACATTACATGGTCAGTGGAAAAAGTGTATGTTACCACAATATTTTAGATTTCTTGTGTCTGTGTTACCATATACTTGTATAAAAAAGTATCCTCTTTGCATTGCTTCCTGTGTGTCAAATGTCTTGTTATCCTCCAATTTCAAACTGACGACACTAGTCATGTAGGCACATCAATCCCAGTGTGGTCAATTTGATTTATTGCATTCTTCTTGGGAGCACAGCATACCTGTAGTCCAGTGGTCAGACTTCTACTGACATGCCCCCCTACACAGCTCGTCACTGTGAAAATCAATGTACTGTTGTGCCCCCCTGTAGTTTCCACTCCCCTACCTCTCTAAGCCTCTCTAAAAAATAAAACCTGGATGAGTAAATGCACTTTTAAAAGACACATGTTCTGAGAAAAGAATATAGGGGCTTCCATTGCTGACTTTCTAACCTTTATCTTCAATACATGCTAGGTTAGAAGCTCTGACTGTACTGGCTGCACACTTTAAAACTCATCGACTCTGAAATTATTACAGTAAGAGAAGGCCAGAAAGCTAGCATTTTTTAGAAGGAGACCTTCAATGGGCTCCTTGCTGCAAAGGCCACTCATAGGTTGGGGTGGTTGCCATTTGTTTTTTACTGTTTGTGAATTGGTGAGGGGATGCACTGGATACCTTTGATGCCATTGTGCTGGGTATCCAGTGTTTCCCAATACCTTTAAGGAGGGATGGGCTCTCTCCAGGAATATCTGTCCTCAATCTATCCATTATTATATTCCACACACCTTTAATACAGAAAGCCCAGTGTGTTGTGGTGTTGTTTGTCAATGCAGATAAGGCAACCTCCTTTATAATCCCTAAAAAGCAAGAACTGTTGCCTAATGTAATATACACTTTATATTCAGCCTCCATATGTCTGTGTCCACCAGCGTAGGGACAATCTACAGTCTTGTTAGTTGCACATTTGATTTATTGTATTCTATTTAGAGGAACTTCCAGTGCTGGCATGGTGAAGTATCACTTGGTGAGTTTGGAAAATAGCCACTTATATAGCCAATATAAGTAGTAGCCGCAAACCGTCAGTCAAAACAACAAATGTGCCTTTTATCTTAATGGCTTCTGGACATGTTTTTCAACAATGGCTTTTAGGAGAATACCTTTAAAGATAAAATATAAGGTAGAAGCCACTATTGTCTTCAATGATAACCTAAATTGACCTACTTTCAAGATCAGATTGAACAGTTAAAGGTTAGTTCCAGGAAAGCATATAAAGACAACCTTAAAGTGAACTTGTGCTTTTCTCATGCATGATAAAGCAACAAATTCACGTTAATGTCTGGCCCAAGTATCCCATATACTCACCCTCCCTTTTCTCACCCGATGACCTGTTACCTGTCATGAGTGAAAAAAATAACATGTTACGTCCATGTATAAAAGATCATGTGATCCATGTACCACCTGATCCTTATTTTTCAGGCCCCAACACCCTCACCCATGTGTAACCTCTATGTAGGCTCAATCAGGAACTTACACTGTGCTTCTACTTGTTTCCATTGCTTATCAGAACCGCAGGGGAGAGAAAGGTAATTACAATCGCAAGATGTTGTGCAGGGGTTGGTTAAAAATTAAAGCTTGTTTTTCTATTCAATGTTCTCTTTAAATGCCAGCTAGTCCTCAGTTTCTTTATAATTTTGAAATATTATTATAAATATATATTTATATATATATTTATATATATCCCAACATGTCCAGTGGGAAGTCAAATGGTGCTGAACACAAATTGCTGAGGCTGGTGGCCTGCAAAGTGCACCAACAACTCCAATTTTTCAGGCATTATTGGCAAATATGCATTAAGATGGACCAGATATATGCATTCGTGCTAGCCACACAGCAATATAAAAATGTAAAATTTGCAGTGATTTATTACTTCTCAACAGGGAGAGAGTACTATTCCTGATCATGCCTTCATCTTTATTTCTGCCCAGAAGAACAGCACCATACTAGTTCAAGTATCATCCAAGCACAGCATCCTGCAATAGATGTTGGCCAAGGATGATCGTTTAATGTAAATATTTCTTCTTGTACTAGTCTTTATGTAATGGACTATGTGCACACTTGACTCACATAAACCAGTCCCTTGCTGCTTCCTAATAACTTGTGAGCTGCCACAAATCTACAACAAACAATCTGAGTGAGGGATCACTGGGAAAATCAGGAAATGTTTCTAGCCAACTGAAGGGTAGTATGATGTCAGAACAGTTTGGTAAATATTACATTTTGATAGGCAGTGAAAGGGGGCAAGGGGAGAAAATATTTGGTGGAACCCAATGCTATATTTTACATTGAAAACTAAATTAATAGTTTGGGATATTGGTTTTATTTAATACATTTTTTTACAAAGAGAAAAAATAACATTTCCATCTACTTTCATCCTATGCTAATTAGTGCTAGCAATTTACCTTACCCAGTCTCATGGGTACTCGTGCAACTCCAGCGTGTAAAAATAACTAGTTACATTTAGTGAGTCCGGACCCCAAGGTTATATTTACTAGAATGTTAATTGTGGTGATTTAAAAGCTCCGAGGATCATTCGGTGCAAATCTGCATAATTTCCACAGAAGTCAAAATGGCATTTTACGCTTCGGTGAGTCTAACATTCAGAATCCATTTTAAATGGAATAAGCCATGGATCAGAGAAGTACCTCAATGAATGTAAAAGGAAGAATGAGAATGGGGAAGTCACAGTCTATTCCGAGTCACACGGGGCTCTTTTATGTGCTCGTTGTATTTGTCTGTTTAATGTAGCATTTACTGTAAGTTTTCTACATGGCTTAAACAAGATTTGTGTCATAATATTCAAACAGACCTGTAGCATGTAGAGGCACCACCTATCTAAGTGGTGTAAGGACCAATCAGTATGGTATGACTTGTGTTGTGCTAAAGCCCTAATAAGTGGATTTTAGTGTGCTAACTGTTTCTTTAATTTATCTTACCAAAAATGTAAGGACATTTTCAGCACCAGAAAAGAGTGGGGGGAGCGTATCTGTTCTAAATATTATCATTGCTAACAACTGTACAATGCAAACCCTCTGAAGGGCATAGTCCAGACTATGGGTGTAATTTATTAAAACTGGAGGGTGCAGTTGTACATTGTAGCCAATCAGCTTCTAACTTCAGCTTGTTTGATTAAGATTTGACAATAGAGCCTGGAAGCTAATTGATGTCTATACAAAGCTGTGCCAGATTTTGCACTCTATGCACACTATGTGTATGTCATATTTGCTCAATTTCACTTCAACAATACTTAGTGAATGAGGAGAAGCTCTGCTGACTTTCATCATCCAGTCATGTGCAAGCAAAAAAAAAGGTTTTTTTTTCTTTTTTTACTTTCCTTGCACATGACTAGGTGTTTTTTTTACCACATTCACTAAGCTCCAGGGAAAATTCCCTTGAAAAAGAGCAACTTTCCTTGCAAAGTAAACAGTCTTTAGTAAATCAACCCTACAAAGTGCAAACAAAACTTTGAATGCGCTTCTATCCTTTTCCCTACTCGATCTAAAGTTAAAAAAAAAACTGTTTTGCTGAAGTCTGGCTTTAAAAGCTATAAGTTAAAATGTTGTTTCTGGTAAACTGACCCCTAAAGCTACAGCTCATGCAATACAAGAGAAGGCATTTTGTCAGTGATTTAAGGATATTTATCTAAGGATATTTAAATGGAAGGCATTTGTCAATTGTTCAGAGGTGAACCAACTCTTCCACACTCCTACAAAATGGCCGCCTTTATTCTGTGTAATTGGCAGGTATTCTATACAGACTATTTGTATGAGTAGCGCAAAAAAAGTTTCATCTGAAAAATTAGATAACAAAATTACACCAATTACATACACCAGTAAATATAACGATCGAATGTTGACTGATTGTGCATCAAATTGAATTATACTCCTGCCTAAACAACGTAATTAACTCTTAATGAACTTTTTTCTCCCAAGAAATTCGATTCTGTCTGATCTTAGGGTTTATGCTAATACACTGTTCATTAAAATGATAGTTAAAACTCATTAACATGCATACTGAGAGGTAACAGCTTCATTACTGTAATATCTTGTAAAAGCTTAAAAAAAGAATGTTATATTACCATTTAAGTGCTTCCAAAATGGAATACATTTGCATAGTGATCAGATTTACAGGATGGGATAATCTATAATGAGCAAGCATTGTAATTAAAAATAAATTTACCACAAATAATTTCCGTGTCATTGATATCAGTTATTATTTTCAAGTTTTAGGAGTCTACTCCCAGAACAAAAATTGTGGGAGTGTCTGTTTTCTTAATGGTTTTCTGTCCCATCTGGCTCGCCAGAATTGTGAGGAAGGCAGTGAGCAGAGGGTATTAGCGTGTTGTGCATATCACGCCCCCTTAATGTTTTGAAAACATTCCATTTGGCAGGTTTCCCAAGTTGTTTCCATGGCAGCTGCATTCAGTCATCCACTGAACAACATGGCTGTCTTGAAAGAGTTATACTACCAATGTATCAAGGGTACATTGTTCAACATACAGGGGTTCATGGTGCATGATTAACCAATTGACTAAAAATACATTACTCATGTAAAACCCTGAAGTTGTTTTATGTTTAAATATAAATCCAAAAATAAGAGAAAAAAGAAACTAAGTTATAAAGGTGCAGCAGAAATACATGCCATTCTTTATTATAAGTGCATGATTTAGGGTTTGGAGATATCATCATCAATACCTGTTTGAAGTTTCATAAAACCATCCTTCAAACATGGAGCAAAGTGAACACTTCATTAGGTACATGTGTGTATTAAATGTTTAGATTCTTCCACCTGGGAGTGTTCTGAGGGCATTAGTAGCATACCTTATGTTGACTGTGTGCACTAAGCTTTATGTCAAGGCCTAGTGAAGAACCCTCATTTGGGTTCAATGACCAATGCAGTAATGGAAACCAAGTATTTCATTTCAGAGCTTTAGAATTTCTCTCAAACTTTCACATCCAAGCACGTTCAGATCTTTAAAACAGGAATTTCAGATTTTTAGTTGTAGGTGGGTGGAATTCTCTAATACAACTAAGGGACATCAGTGGTGAGAACTCCTCAGTACTCAACTTTAGACACCCTTTATGTTTATTGTGATGAGTTTTCTCACCCCTTGTTGTCTCTTTTCCCAATCGTATTACTTTGCTGAGGGGTCAAAGCCAGGTACTGGGGCAAGTGAGTTCCAAAGAAATATAAGTAGCCAATGGCTGAATTACATAAATGTATATGTTTTTGTTAGACAGCAATGTGTAACACTAGTGGGTATATATTATCTCTCAAAGGAAACCAGCTCCCCAGTCCTGCCACTAGACAATGCCTTCATCGTCATTTCTTTTTAGAATTCTGATGTTATATTTGCTCAAGTCTGATCCAGAGTCGGCATCTACTTTCTGATTTAAGAAAAAAAACTTTACATTCTGGCCCATATGAAGTTTCACATAATTCAGCTTATTTTCCACTACTGCTCACCTTGGCAGCTGCCATTGTTAAAACAGTTCTAATGAATGATCATAGATGAAGGAGAGACAGAGAAAATGTTGACTTCTGCCTGCAGCAGGCCAATGTCATTATTTTACCAAGGTACCTTAGCATTGACTGGAGTGCAAAGACTGCTTTGAAATGGCAAAAGATACTTTCTTTTTAACATTTTTAATATGATTGCTGTACATTGTGACACAGCAAATGTATGCATTTAGAATTGTACAGTTACTGCAAGGTGCACTTTAGGTAATCACTATTTGCACATTATTTGAAACTATCTTCTCTTCTGTAAACACCTATTAAAGCAATGCTCGGTAATGACCACCAACCACGGCTGAGAGAAGTTGAGTTCAAACTCAGCATCTCATCATTAAGAAAATGGAAATAAAACACTTCTTTTCATTTTTTTCCATTACTGCATCACCACATACCTCTGAGTATTTACACATTGCCTAACAACAGAGAACAATGACAGCTGCTAATACAACCCTCTCCTGCAAGGTGATGACAGTTATGATGGCCCAGTGTTTATTACTAATGCATGATAGTGAGCATGTCTTCAGCACTTTCACATAGAAGCATACAGACACTTAAAATAATGAGCCCACTCAGTGCTATTCTTATGGAGCATGAAACAGCAAAAGCTTGTAACGAAAGTGTGAGTTATGCTCCATATTACAGTGGGCCCAGCAAACATTTCTGACCTATACAAAAAAACTGTAACATGCAATGACAAAAATGAAATAAACTTTATTCATTCATATATATTTTATTGGAACCGGAAAGCAACAGTGAGGCCTTGTCACCATGCAAAAATGAAAAAAGAAATACTGTTATATTTATTCAATTTCTAAAGCTGGGTATGCATTGGTACATTTTTGTACTTCTGATTTAATACTTACCAATCCTGCCACCTGTACTGCTATTTCTTGCTGTACGTAAAGTGTTGCTAAACCCAGGACCCTGCATTCACTATATCTGGTCATCTACAGTACACAGCACATGGAAATGCAATTATTTTAGTAAATATAAATTGATAAATATTTTTTCTCATCAGCAGTATATAGTAGTCTTGTGATTTCTATCAGTGTCCAGCAACCACTGGCTAAAGCTTCTAAGAGGAGTTTACATTCTTCTCTGACTGTCCTATGAGGTTGTGTGACCCTTGACCCTCTGTCTCCACAGTGCTGATTGGCCCTGTGCTGATCACTTGCACCCTTTCCCCCCTCAAAAAAACTCTAGCAATACACACCATACTGAGCATGTGCAGAGTCCCTTCTAGGGCTCTGTACTATCAGCAGATTGATTGGGGACTCTGGAAGAAGGGGAGGATCAGAGAAGACAGGAAAACAGTCTTTTTGCACAATGTAGAGGATTAACCCCTTAAGTTCTGCAGCGAGTATAACAAGCATGTTTTACTGAATACACAGACTGATTTTACTGTTGTGGGTTTAGTAACACTTTAAGAAATACCACTGCCTGAAAAATCTTTACATTCAATACTGGGTGCATTGAATACCTAGCATTTCTGTGCACTCCAGGGGTGGACTGACCATTTGGAAACTCGGGCACTGCCCGAGGGCCCAGGGTCAGTAGGGGGCCCCATGAGATGCCCCTGGTACCTTTTTCATAGGCTTTTTTGAGTTTGGGCAAGGAAACAGGGGCCCCATGATCCCATATTGCCCGGGGGCCCCATGAGTTGTCAGTCCGCCCCTGGTGCACTCTGTGCAGTCCTACAAATCTCTATGTCAATACAGGACACAGCAGTGATGTAGGGGCCAATGGATAGAACCATGGTTCAGGGGATCAGACATCTAACATATCTTGAAGTTTGCTGGATTTTGCAGATACATAATACTCCATTTTGTAATATGCAACTATTAATAAACCTCATTTCATTTTGTGAACCTTATTACAGCAACTGATTTGACAAATAATTTTGGATTAAATCGATATATTTATAGCCCCAGAACATCTACCAGAATGCTATAAAAGTTGCTACAGAGTTAGAGTTTATGTTTTTGAATGCCACAGATCATAGTAAAGCTTTTACCTTTAAAATAAACCTGTTATCACACAAAATGCTATAAATCACTGTAAGGAAGGTACCATGAGGTATAAAATCATTCACTGAGAGCACCCTTTAAGCTCGACCAACATGCCAACATGTGAATATTAACTTTCTGATGGTTAAAGCATGAGCACACATATCACAATGCAATGCTAGATAGATGCCTGCTTGGCTTACTGAAAAGTCTTGGCAGTAACCAGGGGCGGACTGACAACTCATGGATCCACTGAGCAATAGGGGATCATGGGGCCCCTGTATCCTTGCCCAAACTCAAAAAAGCCTATGAAGTCAACTCTGTTTCAAATTATTGCTGATGTGCGACGGATGGAATACCTGACTGCTGTACATAACTGCTCGACTGCTGTGTTCGAGGCAGTGTGGCACCCATGGGATAATTTCTCCTCCTCCCACCTTTCTCCAACAGTACAGTTCTGACGGCCTCCCCACTGTAGCTATGGGACATTATTCTGCTTGTATCCTTGCAGATTTCACCATCGATGTGCTCCTTCTTTCTTTTTTGTTCTCTTTTAACGTGTTCTATATATATATATATATATATATGAAAATCAATAAAAATTGTTAATACAAAAAAAAAATATATAAAAAAAAAAGCCTATGAAAAAGGTGCCAGGGGCATCTCATGGGGCCCCCTACTGACCCCGGGCCCTCGGGCAGTGCCCACGTTTCCAAATGGTCAGTCTGCCGCTGGCATTAACACATGGGAAGCTGCGGCAGGAGTGTTTATGTTCTGACTTTCCAAAATTCAATACTTGCTTAGAAATTTGTCATTTCTACATACAGTATCATATATATATATATATATATATATATATATATACAGTATATACTATATGCAGTATACACTCACAAGGGCACAATAAAATCAATTGTTCTCTATGTGTCCTGTTCACACCACAACACTGGTATCATGTGCAGATTTTCTGTGCAGGAATCTGCAACATGTATAAAAAACACATTAAAATGCACAAAATATGCATGTTTTTTCCATCAGTTTTTCTGCACGTATGGTGTGCAGGATGAGTCCACCTTTGGGAACACGTCACATTTCACCCGATTTTAGGGTGGAACATTTAACATGTTCCCAATGTTGCAGCTACGGCTTGCTGCCCCCCCCATGATAGAAGTATGGGGATAAGTCTCACGTACAAGCTGTCGCTTTTAAAAATCAGCATGGCCGTGTGGGGCTCTGCCCACATGACCGCGTCATTCATTCACAGTGCTCTGTGAATGAATGAACTACAAGTCCCAAATGCCTTAGCGGCTGTCAGCTTGTAGTTCTCAATGAACTACCACAGCGCTCTGAAGCACCATGGTAGTTTATAGAATCTTCCTGTCTGTATATCTGTTTGCTTGTACATCCCATACGGGCAAGCAGATATACTAACAGATCTGCAGGAGACCTGCATGGCAACAGCGATCTGATGATCACTGGTGCAATGCTTTACAGGCTCCTGCACCCAAAAATAATAAATGTGATTTTTGTTACCTGCAAAAAAAAGTGCATTTATTGTTTTTGGTCAAAAGGTGAACTTGTCCTTTAAAGCTTGCTTTTTTTTTTTCATTTCGCCTTGACATGCTAATGTTCATTTAGAATCCTTAAAGCTAAAGTTAAATCTGTTTATTTTTTTAATTTCCTGGTTCCACCATTCCCTACTTATAAATGTGCTACTTAATCTCTTCCCCTCCACCCTATAGCAGATATACTGCTACAGGGCGGCAGGGGTACACAAAATCATGTATATATACATGATTTTGCATCTCCAGGTAGGGGAACGCATGCCCAACACGCGCCGCAATTCGTGGCCTCAGGGATAACTCACCGGCACCCAGTGATCGACGAGTATCTCTGACAGGGGAGAGACCTGTGTGTAAATAATACAGATCTCTCCCCTGTCAGCTCCTGCACACTGCTTTGTATGGCTCTGCATAGCAGAACCATACAAAGCAGTGTGCTCAGTGTGGAGCTCACAGTGAAACAGCACACAGTTAACCCTTTGATCGCCCTACATGTTAACCCCTTCCTGCCCAGTGCCATAGTACAGTGTCCGTGCTTTTTATTAGCATTGATCACTGTATTGGTGTCACTGGGCATGTCAGTGACACCAAATCAGTTCCCCCCCAGTGTCAAAATGCCCATCGAGGTCCTGCAGTCCTGCTATAAGTCGCTGATTGCCGTCATTACTAGTAAAAAAAAAAATCCAGTATCTATACCGACATTTGGAAATGCTATAGCTTTCATGTAAACCAATTAATTTACATGTATTGGGATTTTGTTTAGCAAAGACATGTAGCAGAATACATTCTTGACTAAATTTATGATGAAACTAGATTTTTTTACTGGACATATTTAATAGCAAAAAATCAAAAATATTGTTTTTACTCAAAATCGTTTATAGCGCAAAAAAATAAAAAAGCAGATCACATACCACCGAAAGAAAGCTCTATCAGTGGGAAAAAAGGATGTAAATTTAATTTGGGTGTAGGGTTGCATGACCGCGCAATTGTCAGTTAAAGTAACGCAAAGCTGTATCGCAAAAAAGGCCTGGTCAAGAAGGGGGGTAAATCCTCTGGAGGGCAAGTGGTTAAATGATTAACAAAACAATATATAATTTATTCACTTCTCTGTGCAATGTGGGCAGATCATGGCTGGCAGGGTGCTGTACATAATTTGATAGTCCTGAAAAAAGGAATGATGAGACTCCATTATTGAGAAAACTCCAAAAAGAATAAAAGAGGCAGGCCAGTGTTGGGGAGGAAAGGGGTAATGGAAGCTGGACATCCCACAGCCTGGAAACTAGGCAGGCTGTATCTGACTTGCTGCAGCTGTTAAAGCAAACCTATATGCTTACAGTGTGCAGCAAAAGCAGAGTAATTGCAGCACAGGAGGGAAACCTGTACAACTTTGTAAGATGGGAGGTAAGGTTGGAGTTCAGCTTTCATTAAAAATGTAGTAGTGAAATCAGGTAAAGTATGTCTAATCGAAAAGCAATTATTTTGTTGATTTTTATAAATAGTCGTTAGAGTATTAATAAAATTTCATGTGAAACATTACTGTACTGGATAATTTGCGCACTACATGAAACCCAGATAATCAGAGCCACTCATGAACATTCTTGATTAGAGCACAATATCAAACATTCAAACAGCCTGTCTTTGTCCATCTCCTACAGAGCGCAGTTAGCACAGGCAGCGTCTTGCCCAACCCCTGATGTCTTTAATTGACCCCGCAGAGAGTGCTGTTCAAGCAGTGCTAATCGCTCCTGCTGACTGATCACACATGCTATGGCTGTAACATGGTGGACCTTGAAGTTAAAAGTCTAATAAGCAAATATAATCTTTTCTCAGCAGGGGTTTTAGCACATGCCCAGGACCAACCACAAAATAAGAAATCTTGCTGTGTGTTAGGACTATTTATAGAAAGTAGTAGTATATTAAACCATTTGTAGATATATATAGTAGAAGCATTGAAACCAAAACTGGCTTTCATTTGTCTATACACATTGGGCTAATAAGATAAGAATTCTGGGGTTTCTTGCCCTTGGGTATTTCCTACTTTAGCTTTTTGTGTTGTTTAAAAAACATTAATCATTTTTAAATTTGAATCATTTTAAAACTCTAATTTTAAAAGTTTTTTTATAGGTCAGAGGGAAACTAGTATGTAAAGATATTTACATGGATGCCTTGTACTCATAGAGTCTGAGGACCATCTTTTTAGTGCACCCATCACTGGCACAAAAAAGAAAATGGAGTTCAGCCTCCTATCTCAGTCAATAGACCCAACCATGGCTCAAGTTTTGACAGGATCATCAGGAACCGGCTGAAATTCACTATGTGTATAGCCAGCTTTAGTCTCTCCATGTGTTAAAGTGTTGAATCCCCTGTCATATTTTTATTGCTATATCACAAATTCTATTTGTTTTGCTGGTCATTGCCACTGGGATAGAAAGTGATGGAAGATCTAAAATATTACAGTTGTTACTAGAATAGGAGGTGAGGCTCAATCTTTCAATAGCAACACCTGTTTTATCATGGCAATTTTTCCTTACTTCCCATTGTGTGTCTGGAATGGAAAGTGAAGGAAAATCTCTCCAACAAGACATACACAGTGGAAAAAAATATTATAAAGAGTTTAACTCTCCCTTACCCTTGAAACAATGGCTTTAGATATACTTTAGAGGCTTATTTATAAAGCAGTGAATGTCATTTTCACCAAACATTCTCTGGTGGAGGATCTTCCAGGTCCATGCATTTTAAATAACAGTGATTGATTGTCCACCAGAAAATGATTGGTGAAAGTTACATTCACTACTTTGTAAACAGACCTAGAATACACATCCCAACTTTCTAAAGTGAGAATGAGGAACACCATCTAGCACAAAGTATGTAGGCAACTGTAAATAGTTTTCTACTATATAAGGTCTAGTCTTTTGTTGTCCCTTATCACATCCCACATGAATTGTAAACAGCAGCCTTCCTCCAATCAGGCTGTGCCCAATATACATTTGCTACTTTGTTACAAAGCTGGGGGTGTTATTTGTGTTGGGACACCCAACAGCCAGCATGACCAGACCTGAAGTTGAGAGGTAAATTAATGTCATACCTCTTTTATGTAAGAACTCTCAGATCTAGCTGTATATATGTAAACACTCCTACAGTGATTAGGGTGCATTCACATATACACATAACCTAGTTAACAATACTCCTGTCAAGAATTAACCACCACCTGTGACCCTTTAAGTGGATCCTAATGAGAGGTCCTGGCCAAGTTATTGCTCTTGTGACCACCATGACTGGCTGTCACAGTGATCACATGACCAGGAGCCCATTCTACTGGCTTCAATCGTGAATGGTAACCAGGAGCTATTGATGACAGCTTGGTCAGTGTGCTGGGAGAGCCCACAACAAACAACAGTGAGTCCCATGGACCCATATATGTGGCAGCTGGCCATTAAGGCCCACCAACAAGCTGCTGTATATATGTGTTTCGCTGGCTTGAACAGGTCAACATATAAAATAAGATTGGTTAAGCCCACAAGTACTTTTTTTACCACTCATCTTCCTAGATACTTGAATTTTAAGATACAGTAACCAAATGTAACAATTTACAGGTCAAATAAAGGGTTTAGAGAAGCAAACAATTTACACATGTTAAACAATAGATTATTTTTCAAATGGTTTATATGCTAGATCAGAAAAAGAGGTAAATGAGGAGGAAAGAGGGGCAGAAGATTTTGGTTCAAAATGATGGACAGTCCCTCCAAATGAGGGACAGTTGGGAGCTATCCTATACTGTATATCTTAGTCTCCATACAGTCCTGTACATTCGCTTGCTTTGTTCTTTAATAAATATTTTTTTTTTGTTCTACTTCACTAACTAACCTTCATGTACACTCTTACCCCTCTCTGGGTTTTACCAGCACGATGTTTATTTCATACACTTCCACCGAGTCATCTGGAGAGAAATGAATGTCCACTATGGTATTTCCAGGAGCTCCAAATAGAATGCCTATGGTTTTAATGCTCACTGTGCTACTAAATGCTAAATTAATATAGCTGATGACTGCATTACTTTTCAAGCTTAAAATCAGCTTACTTGGGTTATTGGAGATGCAAACATCCTGTGTTCACCTGCAAGTGATCACCAGGGACATGCCATGCTGTTTGCTTTTCATTACATTCTCTGCTGGAAGCGAATGTATTCATCATACAATACAATTTTACATCATTGCAAGAGATATTCATTAAATAGGCTGGAACTATAATGAGAACTGTATTCCCATTACTGGACATTAAACAGTAGGAACAACTGATTGCTAAAGTATTTTTTTTTTAAATCTTGCTCATTTCGGATTCCCTATTATGGTTAGGCGTTTTGGCTTTCCTTTAAAACATCCCAATGAAAGTAATTTACATCACTGCGCAATACCATGATAGCATTTAGAAGTAATTTGACAATTATCACTGT
Organism: Staurois parvus; assembly: GCF_062004578.1. Classification (NCBI taxonomy): domain Eukaryota; kingdom Metazoa; phylum Chordata; class Amphibia; order Anura; family Ranidae; genus Staurois; species Staurois parvus. Next base: position 1,879,688 of record NW_028318095.1, on the reverse strand, counting down.
AACACATAAATATGAACCAAGCTGCACCTGTAAACTTTTAAAACTTTAACTAATTTTGTGGCAATAACTTTTTTTCTCATTTTTAGTGCACATTTTTTCAAATTCATATTTTGTCAGCAATACTCTTTGCTGGTTGTGTAGGGCATACAAATGAAAGCACATAGGCATATCCCCTTTAATAACATAAGCAATATAGTAGACTGGAATGCAAAAAATAGCAACAATAAGTATGGACATTTTATAGCTTTAGAATATTTTGATTATTCTCTTCCCCACTCTTTTCCCATCTAAGTTTACTTTCTATAGTCTCCAATCCTGATAAAGGTGAAACTTCCAAGTTTAGACATTAAAATAATGTCACAAATGGATATGGTATGATGTAGATGGTTTCAACCTAACTTGAATCCATTATAATTATTATAATCTGTAGGGACTCCTGAAGAACTTGAACTAAAAGAACACATCAGTAACATCTCAGACTCTAGACCAGGGGTCAGCAACCTTTGCAACATTAAATGTCAATTTGCTTGCATTAGACAACTGGTATGCCAGTGAACAATAGTGTACTGTAGCTGTATAGTTTGCTTTTAATTTTTATTTTTGCACTCATAGTTATACTGTTAATGTCAAGTTGAACTCATTCAGATCAGCCCCAAATTATACACTTTTAGACATTAGATCAGCCACCATTGTTGCATCATCAGCCCCAATTTGAAATCTGCCCATCTCAGATTAGCCTCATTCCACTCATCTGCAATGCCTCAGATCAGTCCCAAATCAATTAACCTGCACATTCACCTCTGCACCTCAGGTCATCCCCCGTTCATTCATCTCTTCATCCCAGTCCAGTCCCAATTAATGCACCTGCAAACCTCAGGTCAGTCCCAAATCAATTAACCTGCAAATTTCAGATCAACCCCAATTTTTTGACCTTGACACCTCAGATCAACCCCAATTCATTCCTGTTTCCATGCCAGATTATCCCCATTCATGGATTTTCAGACCTCATATCAACCCCAATTCATTCTCCTTTACATCTCAGATCATCCCCTGTTCATTCACCTCTTCATCCCAGTCCAGTCCCAATTCATGCACCTGCAAACCTTAGCTCAGTCCCGGTTCAGCTCCAGTTCATTCACCTGCAAGCTCGGATCAGCCCCAATTAATTGCCCTTCACACTTCAGATCAACCCCAATTCACTCACCTCCTCATCCTAAATCAGCCCCAACTCAAGCTTCACACCTTTGGAACAACCCAATTAAACTGATATTAAACACTCAGTTTTTAATAATAAAACATGTCATAGCTACCCTCTTCTCTGGTCCCCTGACCTCCTCTTTTCTGGTCCCATGCCAGCACTCCTAGCCCCTCCCCCCTGCTGAGTGCCATAATAGCAAACCACTTGCTATAGGGCCAATCTTGCATGCTCTCTCCCAAGCCCTGCTGTGTGTGTCTATAAGACACACAGACTGCGGCTCAGCCCTGCCCCTCACTGTCTCCTCCCTGGCTGTGATTGACAGCAGTATTAGGGGGCTGTGGGGGGAGAAGACATATGCATATAATACATGAAGGTTAAAAAACCTTTAACATTTACAACCACTTTAATTCACCTTTAGATCAGCCCCAATTCATGTACTGTACCTTCAGACCTCAGATCACTCAATTTCCAGTACTTCACAGCTCAGTTCTAGCTCCAGTTGCTTTCCCTGTACTCTGGTCAAAGTCCCTGCACTGTGATGCCTCAGATCAGCCCCAAACCTTGCAATATGAGATATGCAGTAGTTTACATGCATACCTGCTGTAGTTTGCTGTTCCATTTAGAAGAGGAAGAGGGTATGTGGACAGGTTTCTTCACATTGTACACCATTATTTGCAGCTGCCATTGGGCCTGGTACTGGGAGGAGGGTCAGGACCTGAATATCAATTATGTCAAGGCCATGGAGGCTGAAGGGCAGATCAGGCTGACATGTACAGCTGTCACTTACAGTCACTTACAGTCTATGGTAGGGGCTCTTCTGGGTACCACTAAAAAAGATGTTGTACCTCATAGGCTGACCTTTGTAACTCTGTACAAGCTTTACTGTAAGCTTTACCATCATTGCAATAGAAATTATCCTGTCTTGAACATCAGTTTATGTCATATAGGCCAAAACACAGCAAACTATATAAAAGCACACCAAAAAACATTAGTAAGAAAAAACTATTTTGCTGTTCACTAGCTACAAGAAAGAGGTAAACTAGCCATTTGCCAAATAATGGATCAGAAAAACCTGCATATTTGACAGTTCACACAGTTATAAAATAGCTCTCTAATGTGAGGACACCTTCCTGAATCACTAACATAACCTTGTTACTACAAAGTTTACTGATTTTCACAATTATATAAATCCGCACTCCTATTCATTTTATAAAAATCTTATTTCCTGAAGATTTTATAGCTCTGCCCATCTCAGTGATGGTTAGCTGATCATGCAAGGAATAAGCAAAAGAGAAAAACATTTTCACAGTAAAATTAAATAACCAGACCTAGGACTATCAATGCTGATCTATTTAACCTCCCATTATTCCAAATAGAAAGATAATTTCAGTTATTGAATTGGTTGCTTTCAGAAGGTTAGCAGGTCATATCACGTTTGTATTCATTATGTCTATGATTATGTACTGTAGCAATCCTAGGTGTTCATGTGTTCTATAGAAAAAAAAAATGAAATGATTTCCATTACGATCTAGTTCCTTACCAATTATCTCCAAGAACAATAAATATATTCTCCAAGACTGAGAAAAATCCTTTTTAAAAAATCCTTAAGAAGATACAAGCAGTTTTCCCAAGAAATAGTATCTAATCTTTTTTATGTTACTAAGCAATTAATTATACGGCTCATGGCTAATTTTCTGCTCCATAATTTTGCTACCTATGACAGCTACATAATTGGAAGAGCACATTTCTTATTAACATGGAACTCTTAAGAAGTAACATCAATAATTTCTTGCCCATGTATATGGAACTTGGTTAATTAATAGTGAACTGTTTATCCAGTAAAAGCTTCAGCCACTGTAGTTATGAATTCTTTACTTCAGTGGTACTGGTCTAGAACAAATTATGATCCAAAGGTAACAACTTAGTTCCAATTCATTAGTTAAAACATGTCAAGCTCTGACACTTTGGTCTATTTTAATGGTATTGTTTCCTTTTCTTAAAGTAATTTGCTTTGGTTTCATGTAATTTAATGTTTTATACTGCTTAAAGCGGTTAGAACTGGGCTAAGTATAGAATACTTAGAATACAAAGCATACAAAACTACATAAGACTGCATGGCCAAGTTTGCAAACCCACTTTTGCACCACCAATATCTACACTATAGAAAGGGCTTCCAATCATTTTGTTTTTATGCTGATTGATGGTTAACAGTTAATAACAAATACTCTTAGGTAGGCCAAGGTTTCAAAATTGGCAATCCGGGCCTGATAGATTGCTTAGTTCAGTAAAATGTACTGATATATAGTAGTACTAGATTCAATTCATCTCAATCCACATGTAATATCTCTGGTCTTTCTATGTATGGGACTTTACAAAAGCCAACCAAATTTGTGGTACTGGCTCCTGTCCCGATTGGACTTAGGTTCTGTATGTATGATTGTTGTAGACAAGTTAGATTGGGAGGTCCTAAAAAGGGCAATTAAAGGAACCCTGTCACTTGAAAAAAAGAGCTGTGACCAGCAGAATCTTTGCATCCAATACAATTCTGTGTGTATCATATGCCTGCTCCCCCACATTGCTCTGTAGCTCCTTCAGCTGGCCCCCACTTTACTATTCTGTTCTGCAGTGACGTATGGGGTGATGAAAGGAACCATAAAAAATGGTGGGGGAAATATGCATCTGTTATACATACTGAAGATTTTGCTAAGGGCCACAGCGTTTAACTGAATTAATGCAAGGACGTGCCCTTCACCAAAGAGGTAAGTATTAGGAGTATTAGGACAAAGTCACTTTAATGATGGGAATGACTCACTGATCTCTGAAATATGACTACTCTGTGCAAAATAAACAAGATATTTATAAAGAATGTAATATGTTCAAAAATTACTAGAAACAAATTAAGTTGCTTAAAGTGGAATTTCACCTAAAAAGTTCCACTTTTTTCCTGCTCCCTCCCTCTTCTGCTGTATTTGGAATGTCTTTTTTTAGGGGGGGGGGAGCCGATACCTGGTTTTGACAGGTATTCACTCCCACTTCTGTTCCAACTGCCGAAGCAATCAGAGTGGAAGTTTGGTCCTCCCACCTTCCTGCAGGCTTTTTGGACATGTCACAGGTCCCAAGAGGCTGTGGGACCACTCACAGGGAGAAGATTGGCTCATGCATGTGCAGTGAGGAGTCAGCTGTGATGCCACAAGGTGTCACAGTTGGCTTTCCACACTAAACATGTTGGTGCTGGTGACCCAAAGACCGGCAAAGAACTGACTCAGGTGAGGATGGCGCTGGATCCTTGGCTAGCTAAGTGCGTTTATTTTAAAAGTCAGCAGCTACAGTATTTGTAACTGCTGAGTTTTAGATTTTTGTTTACAGGGTGAAAATCGCCTTTAATTAATTTTCTTTTGACTTTTTTTTAACTAAACAAGGGTTCGTAACCTGGATACTTCCTGTATGTAGCATGAATTAAAACTGGTTAAAAAGCTATGCTATAAAGACAAAAAAAGAAAGAGAGAAAATAGACATGCTAATGAACCCAGATTATTGAAGATTTTGTGGCAAAATGCCATTCATTTGACAAGCACAGAAAGTAGTTTCTGATATACAAATGCATTCATACGGCATTGAATATTGAGGCTTTGTTTACTATTTTGTGAAGCAGCAGAACAAAATAGGTTAAAAAGTAGGTGCAGTCATTTCCACTTTTTTCAAATGTTGGGTTAAACTATAAATAATCAATTAATTGACTAAAAAGTTTTTGAAGATGTTGAATTGTTTACTTGATTGTTTTGAATATCTCTTGGTGACCTTGCTGGTGAGGTCTTTGCACTTGAATTCTACACAAATGTCATAGATTTTATGGGAGACCTACTCTAGAAGTTGGATTTCAATTTATTTTATGTTATAGAGAATTATTATGGAGCCAGCAACATAGTTACATAGTTAGTCTGACTGAAAAAAGACAAAAGTCCATCCAGTTCAACCATTGGAAAAAAGTTATAATCCTATACCCACAGTTGATCCAGAGGAAGACAAAAAAAACCCCAGCAAAGCAACAATGGTATTGAGATATTGCTACTGGAGTGATTCAAGAGCCATGCGAAGTTAGCAGAAGAAACCCACCCAGGAGACTTCTCCAAATGCTGGAATGTGGAGATGGACCCTTTAGTTAGAATTCTGCTTTATTAATTAGAAATAAGTTATTTTTCTTTCATAAATTCTATAGTTTTTTAGCTATGAAAGTGCAGAAACCTATTGATATCATTACTTCTATAAAATTTATATTATTAGGCTACCTTCTTTTTAGTGCCTCGGATTCAAAATGGTTGCCTTTTCCATGGTTTACTAACAAATATTATAAGTCACTAAAATTTATCATGCTAGAGATTATACATAAAAATAGATAACAGAATACTGTAGGTATATGTGAGAACTGCGACATTTTCCATAGTTTTGTCACCCATTTTAAAAAAAAAACTTATGTTTGCTTCATCCAAGTCAACTATTCCAATTTTGTTTATCATTTGTCATCATCATGTAAAAATTTGAACAACCTACCATATCTAAATGCTTGTTTCCTACTACTTATTTTTATGTAGAATATGAATTAGGTTGGTAGCTGTGAAGCAGTATAGCCTAGCTCTATCTTATTAAATATGGTAAATGAAGCAGACTGTGTCCTAGTGTTTTTAATTGTAATTTGAGGAGGGATACATATACATTATTAATACATTCATGCAAGCACACCAGACAGTTAAATTTACAGTGCAATTTGATGGAGGATATGCAGGTTTATTAGTAGTATGGGCCACAGAAAGCCTTAGAGAGCTGTGTCTGGTTGATGGGGTGCCAGCTGGAGAGCTTTTCTGCATAAGCTTTAAACATTTGTACAATGTCCTCTGAGGTCCCATCTTATCTCTGTATGGCGCACATTGCATATAAGAGCAGAAATTCTGTAAATCTTCTTTTGTCAAGTCATGTTATGTAAGTAAGTGGCAATTTTAGATGCGAAAACACAAATTGTCCCATAAACAGGAAATAGAGGGTTCCAGTTCCCAAGAATCTCCATGTGAGCAGGAAAGTGCTATAATAATGTTTACTGCAAGGCACAAGGACTCGGAAAGGGTATGTTTTTTTGCTGAAGAATACATTAAAGACAGGATATAAATGTAACTTTGATATGCTGAAAATTTAATTACGTCTTTTTTTCTACATTTTGGCACCTAACATAAAAATGGCTGAAAGATCTGTTTATATAGCCCATTTTGTTGAAAGAAAAAAATCTGGCTGTTTAGGGTCATGCATACTGTATATTCTTTGAACATGTGGAAAATCAACATCACACCAGGAGTATATTGAGTACTCTTTCTGTAATATTTCTCAGATCACGGAAACCTTGAGTGCTGCTCAGCAATGCCTCATGTGCTTCATTTTAGGGCCCTAAGTGTAATGGGAAGCCTTGCTGACCAATAGTGAAGTACAAGAGGTGAGGGGAGATGGGTTTAATCCTCATGGCATTGTCTTACTGAATAATCCAGATGCTAAAAGTAAACCAGAAAACTTTCCAAAGCCATCAACTTATCTGTGATATCCTAATTTGTGTACACAGCCAGTATACTACATACTGCCAACGATACAGTACAAGCTTAGTGTCACTGTTGTATGAAGTCCACTTTAATTAAAGATACATTACCCATGTAAATGAATGGCTCTATTAAATGTGTATATTTTCTCCGGAGCATCTTTCATAACAACAAGAAAATGTTTTCTCCTGGAAAATCAGTCAATATTGATAAAAAAGAATGTTAGATTGCTTTAGTTTAGCCTGCATGAAAAATGAGCTTGCTGTGAATGAATGTATGCAACTATCATTTAGAGAAGGCAGCCTTCCCCTTCCCTGGAGGCGATGCTTCTAAGTGATCTAAGGGATTAATGAATTCTCATTACACTGGAAAATACAATCTCATCTGCACTGGGGATCATACCTTTCATCGCCTCAGTGCGGGACACTTCGCCAGAGAACTGGTGAAAGACCCGAAGATAAATTCACATATAAATTCAAGGGTTATAGGGGAAGAGAGGATTTAAATGACAGTGTTGCACATGCTGACACTGCATTACTGCAGATTATCTCTTGGCAACAAAGGATCCCAGCCAATTATATACAGATATATAATGTATTGCAATTCTGTAGAAGGTAATAAAGGAGATTAGTCATATTACATGAAAATAGGTTTAGATGAGAAAAGAAGATTGGGTTTCCTAACAGGATCACATACAGTAAAAATTCACTGATAATGCATTACAGAGTGACATAGTAAATAACAAGTCTGAAGATGGTTCCTCTGAACCTAATTTTTTTCAAGTTTTGTTTGTGTTTTGGCTTTTTTGAACCCTTTACTTTAATGTGACCCTGTTATTGGCTTGTGGAGGCCAAAACAACAGTTTCACTTAATTTATGCCCTTTCTAGCTTGTTATTCTGCCCTCGCCTTTGCTCCCTACCACTCTATTTGGATGCTAGAGGCAAGGAAAGGGAGCCCTGTGTGTGGTGCAAGTGGTGATTAGAAGCTTACACAGAGCTGAAAACTCTCTCCCCATTGTAGTTTGCCTGCAGGCAAACACCAGTGCTGTCTCCTGAAGAGCAGTCAGTCACATGATCTCTGATTCCTTTTTCTTTACGCTCCCAGTGGCTAAGCAGAGCACTAGTGCAATAAAGAGAAGGTGTGTGCAAATGGGGGGATGGGGTGGTAGTTAAGTGAACCTATTGCTTATTACATATATATATATATATATATATATATATATACACATACACACACATATTTTATGCATATACTGTGCATATATATATATATATATATATATATATATATATATACACTATATTACCAAAAGTATTGGGACGCCTGCCTTTACCCGCACATGAACTTTAATGGCATCCCAGTCTTAGTCCGTAGGGATCAATATTGAGTTGGCCCACCTTTTCAGCTATAACAGCTTCAACTCTTCCGGGAAGGTTGTCCACAAGGTGTAGGAGTGTGTCTATGGGAATGTTTGACCATTCTTCAGAAGCGCATTTATGAGATCAGACACTGATGTCTGATGTTCTCTCATGAAGAGCAGTGAGTCATATGATCTCCGTTTCTTGAAGAACATAGTATTTATTTGTGCTTCTAGCAGATAAGCAGAACACTAGTGCAGTCAAGAGAAGTTGTGTGCAAATGGAGGGATGGGGGTGGTAATTAAGTGAACATATTGCTTTTCCTTTATTGCTGTGATGAGAGGATCTAGGGGCACACTTCTACTGCTGAAATGTTAATGGCGTAAGGCTACATTGCTGGCTTTTGAAATTAGCAGTATAACTTAATTAACGTATATGTTAACCAGGGGCGGACTGACCATTTGGAAACTCGGGCAGTGCCCGAGGGCCCGGGGTCAGTAGGGGGCCCCATGAGATGTCCCTGATACCTTTTTCATAGGCTTTTTTTCAGTTTGGGCAAGGACACAGGGGCCCCATGAACCCCTATTGCCCGGGGGCCCCATGAGTTGTCAGTCCATCCCTGATGTGAACCCTTACCTTGTTACATAGTTACATAGTTAGTCGGGATAAAAAAAGACACAAGTCCATCTAGTTCAACAATAAAAGAAAAAAAAAATTGAATCCTATACCTACAGTTGATTCAGAGGAAGGCAAAAAACCCAGAAAAGCATGATCCAATTTGCTCTTGCAGTGGAAAAAAAATCCTTCCTGATCCCCACCCAGAGAGGCAATTGGATATTCCCTGGATCAACTTTACCTATAGATGTTAGTATCCAGTTATATTCTGTGTATCTAGGAAAGAATCCAGGCCTTTTGTAAAACAACCTATTCAGTTGAAAATAAAAATGAAAGGCATTTGTGTGTATGTATATATATATATATATATATATATATATATATATATATATATATATATATATATATACATACACACACACAGTATGTATATATACTGTACAGTATACAGTATATATATATAATTATTTTACTATTATTATATTTCAGGTATTTATATAGCGTCATCAATTTATGCAGCGATTTACATATATATTGTACATTCACATCAGTCCCTGACCCTCAAGGGGTGTACAATCTAAGGTCCCTAAGTTACATTCATATACTAAGGCCAATTTAGACAGGAACCAATTCACCTACCAGCATGTCTTTGGAGGGTTGGAGGAAACCGGAGTACCCAGAGGAAACCCACACAGGTACAGGGAGAACATGCAAACTCCAGGCAGGTGGTGCCGTGGCTGGGATTCGAACCAATGACCCTAGTACTGCCAGGTGGAAGTGCTAACCATTTAGCCACTGTGCTGCTCATATGTATACTGTACAGTATACAGTATATATATACATATACACACACACTCTATATTGCCAAAAGTATTGAGATGCCTGCTTTTACACGCACATGAACTTTAATGGCAACCCAGTCTTAGTTCGCAGGCTTCAGTATTGAGTTGACCCACCCTTTGCAGCTATAACAGCTTCAACTCTTCTGGGAAGGCTGTCCACAAGGTCTAGGAGTGTGTCTATGGGAATGTTTGAACATTCTTCCACAAGTGCATTTGTGAGGTCAGGCACTAATGTCGGGCAAGAAGTCTCCACTCTAATTCATCCCAAGGGTGTTTTACTGGGTTGAGGTCAGGACTCTGTGCAGGCCAGTCAAGTTCCTCGACACCAAACCTCGCTCATCCATATCTTTATAGGCCTTGTTTTGTGCACTGGTGTGCTGTCATGTTGGAACAGGAAGGGGCCACCTCCAAACTGTTCCCACAAAGTTGGGGGCATGAAATTGCCCAAAATGTCTTGGTAAGCTGATGCCTTAAGAGTGCCCCTGAAAAACAACCCCACACCATAATCCCCCCTCCACCAAACATTACAATTGGCACAATGCAGCCAGGCAAGTACCATTCTCCTGGCAACCCAGACACATCCATCAAATTGCCAGAAAGAGAAGTATGATTTGTCACTCCAGAGAACATGTCTCCACTGCTCTAGAGTCCAGTGGTGGCGTGCTTTACACCACTGAATCCGACGCTTTGCATTGCACTTGGTGATGTATAACTTGGATGCAGCTGCTTGGCCATGGAAACCCATTCCATGAAGCTCTCTGTGCTTTATTTTTGTGCTAATCTGAAGGCCACATTAAGTTTTGAAGTCTTTAGCTATTGACTCTGCAGACAGTTGGTGACTTCTGCGCACTATGCACTTCAGCATGAGCTGACCGCACTTCGTTATAATACCACTAACAATAAATTAATCCTGGCATGCAAAGAATGGTGGGGCACAGTTATGTATGTAACCAGTTTGCTAATATCATAAAATCAATGACATTGAAACGCTGCCATCATCAGCTATCTGAAGCTCTCATTAGTCCACACGGCACCAGAGGTGCAAAGGCTTTCTAGTTGGTACTCTCACAAATATTCTAAGGCATACCAGCTTTCTAGCAAATGCCAGATTTGCCATATCCCCAGTTTGGGACTGTAGAGTCTCTTAAGTTTGTGAGTAATACTGAATATAAGAAAGGATAAACAAAAAAGCAGGAGAATGAGAAAGCAAAAGAGACAATGAGAAAAGAAGGGGAGAGAATTGAATCTTTAACTTACATTCTATGTATTTAGAGAAGATAGGAGCTGGCCATATAGAACATGCATTTATTGGTATTGCTTGTATTTGTTTATAACCTGTTACCAAATACTGTACATACCTACACAAATAGTAGTCACTCAGCTCCCATGATATGTTCATTTGTCTTCCATAATCTCAAATATCCCTTTGTTTCCATGACCTTTAGTGACCGCATTCTATTCTTAACTAGCCTATACCAAACACCGGCATTGATCTGTGGACAATAGGACTGTCATAGGGAGTCAATATATCATTCTTTCAGTAATGAGCCAGACTTTTGCTGAGTTTACTTTCAATTCTTCCAACGGATCAATAGGATGGAATTGATGTATTGTAAATTGCAGTTCAATTAGTTTCTGCCTTTAAACATGTTAACAAGACAAAGAAGCACAATGCTTATACCTGTTATTTTTTACTGTTGCAACAGCAATCCTCAAGTGCACACAGCACATTTATGTTTACTTAAAACTCGATATGTGTATATAATTTAAACACATAATGCACAAAGTATATCCTCTTCTACGAAAACAGACCCTTACGGTGCCTCTTTTCCTCTAATAGCTATCAACAAATGTAGAGATCAGAATCTTACATCGTGCACATTTACACTTCCCCCTCAGCATGTCATAACTGGACTAGCCCAAATCACACCAGCAATGCAACAGGAGTGTTCTACGTTCTGAGCTAGTGTAAGCTCTGCCTTCAGTCACAATAATTTAAACCACAGCTTGGCAAAAAACAAGAATCCAGACCTTGGCAACTGCTAAAAATCAGCTCCAACTGCTACAGTAACCTCTTCTCTGGTACTGTCGCTCATAGACTCATCCACTCAAGGATCCAGCACCCCAACGCTTCTACCCTTGACTCACAAGAGAATGCAGAGAGTGGTGCTTTGTTATTAAATGGTACCACTTGGTATAACATTTGGGTTCCACTCACCACCAGTGGGGAAAAAAAGGGGGAACCCATGCCTATCATTGGGCTTTAATCAAGTGGAAATAGACATAACATTTTCTGAGAGTGCCCCAAATGGATGCATACAGTATTAACTGTTCTTAGAAAAGGATTTAATTGGCTGTTTTTCATATTATTTAAAGCTTTCTGATTTTAAAACAAAACAAATAAAAAACAATTATTATCTATTACAGGCAGTTCAAAATGCAGAAAACCGAAACTACTGATACAATTTTACTTTTATCCAATAAATAGTTTCAGTGGGTCTCTACACTTTTAGTTTTTAGATAAGGAAGAGTTCAATTTACTATCAGAATTTAATTTCTGGATGTGACCCCCATTGGGGAAGAATTTCCCCTACATTTTGTCCCTGTCACACCCAAGAAAATTATGTGAAGGTGTGTGCCTGGAAGGATAGCAATAAAAATATTGTCAGTCTTTTTTTACCTTCCTCACTCTACTTAAAATGTGTTTTTCTAGTCGCTTCTGGTGAGATTTCCCGTTATTTCCTGTCTTGGCACAAAGTGCTGGAATATCATCCTAACAGGGACAAAGATAGCAATACAAACCTAAAAGAGGCTGTAACCTATCCTAAGCAAATTACAATTTTAGCTGTACAAAATCTGAGAGTAGTCAATTTAGAAAAGCCCGAGGACAGAATTGGTGGAAGTTTTGCCTACAGCATACAATCAGACATCTGAATTCATTATTTAACCTGAAAAAATTAGTGTTGGAATAGGGTTGATTACTGTAGGTTCTATTTGCTCCAATTTGTAGAAATCAGCTTGTTAGTTTTAGGGCAAGCTGCATTAGGCGGCGTTTTAAAATAAATGGGGTGCAACGCGCCTCAATCATTAAAAAAATAGGTGCTGTTTGCATTTTATCGCAGTACAACACACCACATGGTACACCATGTTCTTTGTTGTGTTCCAGCGCACTTGCACAGCAGTGGTTTGTTGGGGTGTTTTATGTTATTACTTTTTTTAATTATTTTATAGATGTGTCAAAAAATGCACTGTGGTGACATGCAGTACGGTGAATTGCGCTGCAGAAAAATGCAGCATTTCTTCCTTTTAATGCAATGCAACCCACCTCAACACAGCATTGTATCATAAGTAGTGCCCTTGCTTTGAGCCTGCTTTGAACTACACAGCTCAAATCAATGGAGATAGTGTGAACAAGCCCATAGTCGTATCCAAAAGTCTTAGCATTTTGTAATAATCTGCAATCAAGTTAAAGGCAAATCAGCAAAAGGCAATGGTTATAAATGGTAAAGAATACACAAACACACAGCTCGAGGAACATTTTAAATGCTATCAAAATTCTAGAGCTTTACAAAATAACACCACTTCTGACTTGATAAACAAAGTCTCACCCAAAGAAACAGAAATGTCAGATCCATCCCGCTGTGTGACAATAAGCTATATTGTTTATGCTGCATCTCTGCCAAATGGGAAAGACTTAACTTTAGCAGCGCCAAGAGTCTAATGTTCTGTGCCAGCTCATTTCTCAGACGATATCTATTTCTACAGTTAAAACCTAATAATATACTATTCACTTGCAACATACGATATAACAGTGCTGCAGTGTATTAATGTTTAATTTAAACCTTTCTCCTTTTGATCAAATACCATCTAAAATATTTTAGATGGCTCATCTTTGTGTATGTTTACCCCATCTTATTAGTTTTGCTTGCACTATTTTCAATAATGTTTTGCACAGCTGTCCAAGGTGCTGAAAGTATGTCTGATAAACTGAGTGCTGGTTCACATATATGCAGATTGGATACAGTTTGAACCGCATCCAATCCGCATGACACGTGAAATAACCATTGCTTCCTATGGTATCTGTTCACATACGCCCGGAGCACTGGCGGTGAGGATTCAGTGTGGATTGAAAAAGAGTCCTGTGCGATTTCTGAGCAGTGTGGTCTGGTTCAGGTGCAGATTCCAGGCTATAGACTTCTATGGGAACCATTTCTTAACCGCACATGTCTGAATAGGATAAAATCCTGACCTGAACTTGTCCTGAATCTGATGTAAACCTGACCTGAACCACTGAACAATTACTATTGTATCAATTAGCTGTGAAACTTGTGTCAATTATGTCAGTTAGCTGTGAAACCTGAACTTCAATCTGCCCTGCACATGTGTGACAAAACCTGTACTGTGAAAAAAATGATCTATGTGCCCTTCCATTGAGCCTGCTTTGAGCTACACAGCTCAACTCAACAAAGTTACTGTGAACAAGAACTGGTAAGGCACAATATATATAATATCATGCAAATAAATGTAGCGCTATTAATATAAATACAATGTATAAATATAAATCCACAGTAAAGTGATCAGATCCTAACAGGATCTATAAGTGCATAAATAAATGGTGATATAGTGACAACAACGGAATAAATCCTGAAAAAAGTGAAACATAAATATCCACAATCCCCCTTATCCACAATTGAGGGAATTGATACCCTGATGAAGTCACGTGACTAGTGTGACGTAACGCGTTGGTACGCAGGGAGGAACTTCTGGTACACGGTGACATTATTTCTGGCATGGTACACCTTTTACTACCCATGCAGTACACCCATAGTATGAGGTGAAAAGCGATTGTTTTATGGGACAAATGTGAGTGGGCATTTTTTATCCTGATATTGTGTCATTTAATAAACATAATTACACTATGGAGGATCTCTTTGCTTTGTTACTATGATCCTTATGGAGAGTGAGCAGTAGTGCTGATACATGTGGCTGAAGGAGATCTTTAACCACTTGAGCTCCTGAGGATTTACCGCCCTTAATGACCAGGCCTTTTTTTGCTGTTTGGCGCTGAACTAATTCAAATGATAATTGCGCGGTCATGCAATGCTGTACCCAAACGAAATTTACGTCCTTTTTTTCACACAAATAGAGATTTCTTTCGGTGGTATTTTATCACCTGTGCGCTTTTTATTTTTTGCGCTATAAACAAAAAAAACATGAAAATTTTGAAAAAAAACAATATTTTCTACTTTCAGCTATAAAAAATATATCGTAAACTCAAAGTTAGTCATAAATTTAAGCCAAAATGTATTCTGCTACATGTTTTGGCAAACTGGCGCTATCTGGGAGGGGCGCTAACACTATCGGAAGTCACCAGTGACACTAATACAGTGATCAATAAAAATCTGTTCAATGTAATCAATGACACTGGTGACAGGGCAGTGAAGAGGTTAACTGGGGGGGGGGGGATCAAGGGGTTAAATGGGATTACTGGTGTACTGGCAGGCAAACTGGTGCTATCTGGGAGGGGCGCTAACACTATTGGAAGTCGCCAGCGACACTGATACAGTGATCAGTAAAAATCTGTTCACTGATCAATGACACTGGTGAAAGGGCAGTGAAGGGGTTAACTGGGGAGGGGGAGATTAAGGGGTTAAATGGGATTACTGGTGTACTAGCAGGCAAACTGGCGCTATCTGGGAGGGGCGCTAACACTATCGGAAGTCGCCAGTGACACTGATACAGTGATCAGTAAAAATCGGTTCACTGATCAGTGACACTGGTGTCAGGGCAGTGAAGGGGTTAACTGGGGGGGGGCGATAAAGGGGTTAAACGGGATTACTGGTGTACTGGCGGGCAATCTGGCGCTATCTGGGAGGGGCGCTAACACTATCGGAAGTCGCCAGCGACACTGATACAGTGATCAGTAAAAATCGGTTCACTGATCAGTGACACTGGTGACAGGGCAGTAAAGGGGTTAACTGGGGGGGGGGCGATCAGGGGGTTAAATGTGTCTTAAAGTGTTCTAACTGTGGGTATGTGCTGTTTTACTCACAATTTGTATGTCTTCTTCTCTGTCTGGAACGGAATGTGTCCAGGCAGAGAAGAATGACATCATATCCTGTCCTGTGTAACTGTCAGCACAGGGCAGGATAGGACAGGGACTGATCATCAATTTCAGCCAGACATCACTGGCTGAAATCGAATGATTGATCACTCCGGGATCAAATGGTGTCACACGCGGGTCGACGGGAGCACGCGCACGCGCCCCTTGCCCATGAAAACATCGGGAGCGCGGAGCCCGTTTTAAAACGTGCTTTTGCACCCCAGTGCTGCCCTGCACACGTACATATGCAGTGGCAGGGCGGCAAGTGGTTAAGGAGAGGAGTAAGTGCCACCATTGATGGGATCCAGTGAGGTGGGGTCCTGTGACTATTAATACCTGTGAGGATCGTGGTATGATCCTAAAAGCGATCTGGCCCTTGTGGTCACTGTAAGGAGGTGAGGGGCATTCTAGCCACTTGAGGATTTACACCTGTGCTGTGACCATGTGTGCACGATAACACTTGCATGTTTCTGAAGTTGGAGCACAAGTTTATGTTATTCGATTTTGGGCATTTTATTTTTGTGTGTTTATGATTAACGAATTACATTATTATTTATGTGGACATTTGTATGTGGTTAAGTGTGTTTTGTGGCACTTATTACTGTTATATAGGAGGATATCCCCATAATAGGGGATTCACTTATTTGCACTAGTGTTCTAGTGAGTGTTTGATCCCTCAGTTGTGGAGAAGGGAGATTGTGGATATTTATGGTGCACTTTTTTCAGGATTTATTTCATTGTTGTCACTATATCACCATTTATTTATGCACTTATAGATCCTGTTAGGATCTGATCACTTTACTGTGGATTTATATTTATACATTGTATTTATATTAATAGCGCTACACTTTTTTGCATGTTATTTAGGTCACCTACACTGTTGGGTTATAAGTTTTAGTGTTAGCAGCTTAGGGTTAGGGTAGATCCATTTTATGTGCAGGAGGACCCAATAATATTATTAATATATATAATATACCATATAACATTTTTGTTCTTATGCCTACGTTGGCGTTAATTGTGCAGCTGGTTTAACTTAACCCTATGTAGAGTTCTTCAGTCCTAAGCTATGTGTTTCTGAGCTATCTTTTAGTTTTATGTGCCCAATAGTGTACAGCCTTAAAGAGTAACTCCACTCTTGCTGAGAAAAAAAAAAAACAATCCTCTCTGGGCCATCAATTTTATTGCAAGGGTTTTAATAAACTGTTGCAGAATTCTACCTGTTTCTGCTCTGAAAAAGCTGTTGGTTGTCATTTTTTTTCATTATTAATCAGCGGATGCACACTGCAGTGTTCTAATGAGGAAAATGCAGTCTCTGAAACCCCTTTAGAAGAAATTAACCTTTTACGAATTTTTCATCCAAAAATGAAATTTTGGTTGCAGAGGATGCCTAAATTCTGGATTTATGTTTGCGCAGACTTCTGCGAAAATTAGTGAGTCAATCACACAAGCAGGACATTTCTGGGGATGTTCCACATGCACAAAAAATTTCCAGGGTGCAATATTGCATTGAATTTTAAAAACAATTACAGCACTGCAGATTGAAAAGAAAAGGTAGTTTTTAATAGCCTTCAATTACAATATGGCTTGTGTAGCAGTTGTACCAGCTGTAATTGTTTTTTTTAATTTGCTATTTTATGTCTATGAAAGTGGAGTTACCCTGTAAGATGCTTTTAAACCATCCAATAACCCTCCGCCCCCCATAAGTTAATATCTGGCAATTGATACCAATATTATACTGTGTATATACTGTATATATATATATATTACTGCTAGTTACCATCCGGTATACTTCATGTGCATGCTGATTACCTGAAAAAGCAAGTCAGTATATTACAAGGAACATTTATAGATATTCTCAAAAATAAACGGCTGCATCTTTCATGGCACCCAGTCTCATAAAACTGGTTCAATCACTTCCAGTGTCCATGGAATCAATAATAATCCTGAAATATCTACTTGGAAAATCACCCATCAAACATTCTGCATCAAGCTCATTACAAGTCATCAATACACTAAAAATACAATATAATATTCAACCAGTTCCAACTAAACCCAGCTGACTCTTTAAATGAAAAGTATGATTCTTTTATAGGTTTCAAATTTTAAAATAAAAAGAATACAAGTTATATTAACAAAATTATATACATTTCTATTTCTGCTTTTCTGGCCCTAGTTCAATATTTTTCTATATATCTAGTTGTGAGTGGTTGGTTTTAGCAACTATTTCCCTTTATTTTAGTAGCACATCAAAGCTTTGCAAGTTCCTAAATCTGAAGTCTACAGTTAAATCAATATCCATGGAGGCATGACCTTTCCTCAGTCAGAAATAGTGCCTTATTTAAAATTATCATTCCCTAGGAATATTTAGATGTAGAAAAAAGCACATTGTCTAGCAAATTGGATGCATCTTGAAAACTACAAAGTTTGTGATTCCCTGAAAGAAATCAGACTTGCCGAATGGACCATATTCACCTAGTTTGCAACTTTTTAGAATACTTTGACACATATCAAGGCAGATGTAAAGTTAAAAAAAACTGCCTTACTTTCTATCTTGCCTACTAGAAAAAGCTTTTAAGACCTGTCAAATACGTACTTGTCACCTGGTTTGGTTACCTTCCATGTTCAACTGGCCTGCTGATTCCTCATCATTTCCATCATCTCTGCCATAACTGAAGGTAGTTAAGGACAGTGGAAAAAATAGCCCTTGATCCATAAGGTTATCTTATTGATATTGCTACATCAGCTCATGTAGTGTAATGTAACAAAAATGTAAACTAAAGCAATGCCACTGCAAAAAGACCTAGATGCAGATTTATTTTAATAAAGGTAACGGACAATTGAAAGAGTAGTCAACACATTTTGAGAGTCCAAAGCTTTTGGACTTCCAAACCAGCTGCTAACAAGACCTAAGCTTGGACGTACACTGGGAGAAATAGCATTAAAGATCCATTTCACTTCTAGTCCATTAATATAATATCAATCTCAAGCCCCCATGAAGGGGGCAGTTGTGGACCCCTGAAACATGTTGGTTACTCTTTCAGTTGTCTTCCTAACTTTTGCTGAAATAAAGTTGTATGTGGACCTTTAAGAAGTGGTGTGATGTTGTGTTAAGGTAGCCCATACATTAGTCACTTTTTACTCAATTCCCCCATCCACACAATTGATGTGGATGGGAGAATCATTCCAGATGAGATATTGTGTTCTGATGGTGGGGAGACTTCCCCACCATCAGAATACGCTGATCATCACTGCAGGCCATACCTGGCAGCACTGATCATGCAGAAATTTTTCAACAGATTGGTTGTACAGATGTTAATGGGTAGATCACCTTCAGTATGACCTGCATGTCCATACATGTATCAAAATTCAGTCAGTCCCCGCTGAACCAGCTGAATTTCAGTCCATGTATGGCCGGCTTACCATCCAGCTGAGGGTAGGACTGTGTGAGTCAGAGATACTGACTTACTGCTCTGCAGACACAACCAATCAAAACCTCTCTCTGACACAGAACCCACCTCCAGTGGTACCCATACCCAACACGTCTTGTATGGGTATCACAGAAGCAGGAAAAAAGGGAACATCTCCTTTTTAAAGTGGCAGACAGAACATGTTAAAAGAGCTTTCAATTAAAATGGTAGGCTGCCATCTTATGATTACAGCTGGTGCCTCTGGGACTTCAGTGGCCAATTTATTTGCTGTATCATGAGGTACAGTATCAAAGATTATGAGGGCATATACAGTTTTCAAGAAGATGTCATCTGATAAGCATAAGAATGGTCAAAAGAACTGACTGTAAGAGACAAAAGGACATTGCACAGGATTGTGACCCGGAATAAGAAAACAACTGCTGCAAAGTGACTGTGGCACTCAATCTCAGTCCTGAGCTCTGCACTTTACAAAATGAAGGCAGACAGTATAGTTACAATGTGATTGAACACAAGAGGAATCAGAAGGCTCTGCTCATTAGCGCTTAATATATATTGTAATATGTGGGGGTTATTTAGCTCAGGGTAGCACTTACCAGTGAGTAAAGTCCACAATAGAAATTATTATTTAAAGGCTTGTTGGCCCACTTTTGTTAAAGAAAACAAGAAATGTCCATACAATATAGGTTTCCCACTCAGGAGTATCCACTATCAATGCAAAAGAAAAAGATTCAGCCTCCTGGCTCTCTTTAGCAGCACTGCTGCTCAAGCTTTATGCCTCGGTCCTTTTGAACATTCACATACAAACTCTGTGCCAAGGTTAGCACTCTTTCACAGCATTCCTGCTTCTCCAGCCCACAGGCTTGGGCCCTGTCTGCTCTGTCAGACTATACTGTGCCACCATGCGCACTTGTGGCTGCTCCTTTGCACCCACTGGACTCCTCAGTGAGGGTGGAGCCCAGAACCCTGGTCCTGACTCTAGAAGAGACCAACACACACCTGCACAGGGGCGGACTGACCATTTGGAAACTCGGGCATTGCCCGAGGGCCCGGGGTCAGTAGGGGGCCCCATGAGATGCCCCTGGTACCTTTTTCATAGGCTTTTTTGAGTTTGGGCAAGGACACAGGGGCCCCATGATCCCCTGTTGCCCGGGGGCCCCATGAGTTGTCAGTCCGCCCCTGCACCTGCACAATCAGTTTCTTGGCCATTCCCAAAACCTGGCCCCAGGATTGGAGATTTCCTCCCACCCAGATCACTGTGAAATCTCCAAGCTCCAGGTCCCAAACAAAGTTTTGCAAAGAACTGAGGAAACTGAAAACACAGCTTACTTAAACAAGCACCCTGGAGCCCCTCAACATCCTTTTTGCCTCGTGACAGATCACCACACTGTCACAATATATATATATATATATATATATATATATATATATATATATATAAATAATATTTTTGTATTATTATTATTATTTTTTGTTTAATGGCCCAATCACACTTAAGCGGTCGCACCTGTGAAGCAGTGTAGTGGGATTATATTCAAGCACTATTATATGCTATTTCTCATACAGTTTATCAGATGTAAGCACAAACACTTCTCTCATCATCAAAGTGAAGTGCTCTGCAAAAAGTAAAGGGAAATTACAGTAACAGCTGTACAAAACAAATACCACCCCACTGGCTCTCAATGGCACCCGTCAAACATTTTGATGCAGCACCCACTTTTCCACAGCTAATAAAGTCTCTGTTTAGGTAGACATTTGGGATCTATATGTCCTATAATGTGATACATGAGGACCTCACTGAACACTGAACTCAATAGAAAAGCTAGGCCCAACATGTAATCCCCTTTGCTTTTACTAACAATATTTCACGGGATTTAAAAGTGGTTTGGTTGTAAGATGGCCTGACAGGCAACAGGCCAGCAGGAAAGCACTGGGATTAGTTATAATTACCTCATGTTTCACCCTAATTAACTAGAGATACAGAAGGTAAACTCGGCTGGATCTAGTGTGAGATTTTAGGCCGGTGTACATGATATCTAATACATCATTGTTTACACAAAGTAATCTCTCTTTTTAATCCCCATCCAGGCACTCAATACATATTATCGCTTTGCCTGCCAAGGCATACAGTTTATTTGTTATTTTAAATCAGGTTTATGATTCCCACTATAAATAAAGTTTAATTCATATACTAATGAATAACAAACAAGTTCCAGTTAATCGTTAGTTTATAAACTACTTAATCTATTTTTTTTTTCTAAGAGTGATTTCTTCTATATGTATAGAATCCATATAAATGTGTATTTGCCCTAGATTAGCATTATTGAAAGACTAAGACATCTGTTTACTGTTATTTAGAGAACATCCCCGAAACATAATAAAATGTATTTATCGAGGTAGGTTTACTCATTTGATTTTCAGTGGCCTATGTAAACCCAAAAACCAAATTAAAATAGAAATAAGCAAAACTTTTTTTCACATTTAGAGATGTAGCACTACCCCATTTTAGGGATTGCTGATGAATTGTGTTTCCCTATAGTCCTGCATAGCCAGTCCTACAGCATTTTCCACACAAGCTTTCATCCGGAGACAGAAACCAATCCTTGAGCATTGGTTTTGTTATTTTATTGAGGGGATTAGAACTTGGATAGGGTGAGGGTGTTAGAATGCCAAAGGGAACCGAAATCTGAGGACAACTTCCTGAACTATTCACAAGCTTCTCTTCTCTGATGCAGAATCTGTCGTAGAGCTTGCAAGCAGCCCTAGTTGTACCACCCAGACCTTAGATGAACTCCTCTTCACCCGGCAATCTGGAGACTTTCTTCCTGAGCAGGGGATCTGGCTCCTGTTCCTTTAATTGAGGTGAACTTTCAGCAGTAGGGGGCATAATCTGGTTTCCCACCAGAGTGCTCCTTCCACTATCCACCCAGAGGGGGGCAGATGTACTCACTCAGGTGCTATCCAGTCCTATCAGCTGGGCTGATCCTTCCCTGCCATACAGGTGGTCCTCACTCAGAGGGGGCAGTGAGTCTCGAGATTTCCTCCTTTCCAGCTCTAGGCTCACAGGCAGGTTCAAGCTATCTACACCTCTCCCACAACCACACTCCTGCTACTGAGCAGACTCTTACACTTTTAAGGGAGTCCCAGACTGGCTGTGGTCCCTCAAGAGTGTAGCCAACCACTCCTCAGATCCACCCACTGCCTCTAAGGCCCTACTCCAAATACCTCAGAGCAGGGGGAAATTCCAGAGGGGCTGGTCTGCAGAGTCTCTCAGCCCCGTTCACAATTTGACCCCACCGGCTATTACACCAGAGCTGCTAACAGCTCCTGTCTAACCATTGGGGTCTAGGAGGGTGCTACATTGAGTAAGAGAGGATTACAACTCATCAGTTTTTTTTTTACATCTGGTCCATAGCCAAAACAGGAAGTCCCTCCAAAGTAAGAGAATGCCAGGTTGTCACTAGCACTAGTGCCCCCATTGCAAGGTTTCCCCTCTATTTCTGTTTTGGTGCAACCAAAATTTTGGGATTTTCTTTCACATTCACTCTCAGTGATACAGGTAAACAGTGAAGGTGAATCTCCCTAATGGGGGGCCCAGACAGCAATAAAAAACTTGTAATCCCTCTCACTCTATTAAAAAATATTTTGACTTTAGTTATACTATATATTGTAATATATTGCAGACTACCAATACTTACCTATGGTTTCTGCATGGGTTTTTTTCTCAGATTGTTTTCCTTTTTTTTCACCTGGTGATCCTGTCTTACAAAATACAAGCCTCAGTTGATAGATTGAATCAAAAAACAAGGTGTCGTGCTCCACTGACAATAAATAAAATGTGAAATATATAAACATATATAAATAAGAATGAATGAGAACGATATACATATATATATATATTAAAGTCAATAAAAATTAAATTAACTAAATTAATAAAATGAAGTGAGTCCAACATTAATTCAGCAGCATGATGTTGCAACCATACTGATGCTGCATGCGTGTCTTTGAATAATCCATGACTTATTTATTTATTTCAGGTACTTATATAGCGCTGTCAATTTACGCAGCGCTTTACATATATATATTATACATTCACATCAGTCCCTAACCCTCAAGGGATGTACAATCTAAGGTCCCTAACTTACATTCATACATACACATACTAGGGCCAATTTAGACAGGATCCAATTAACCTACCTGCATGTCTTTGGAGTGTGGGAGGAAACCGGAGTGCCCGGAGGAAACCCACGCAGGCACAGGGAGAACATGCAAACTCCAGGCAGGTGGTGCCGTGGCTGGGATTCGAACCAACGACCCTAGTACTGCCAAGTGGAAGTGCTAACCATTTAGCCACTGTGCTGCCCCATGACTTAGATGCGTCTTTAAATAGTATAATAAAAAAAAGTATCATATAGTCCACCAATCTTTAAATTATATGCTCCTTCACCAGTTGTGCTCTCACCTGACATATATGACCAAACCGTTACGGGAGATCAAAAAAGCTTGTGTCCCTTTAGTTGGACTCAGAGATGAGTAGATGAATGTATCCCTGTTTCCCGGATGGATAGATGGATGGATGAATGGAGTGTTTCCCTTTTCCCAGCAGGGGGTCTTGATACTTCCTAGAGACCAATTTCCTGGAGGCGAATGGATGGATGGAGTTATCCCTTTTCCCACTAGGGGGTCTCTTCACTCCCTTCAGATTTTTCTCTCCATATGCATTGCAAGTAATTAAAAAATAGAATATAGTGCCTTATCTTCTTTTTAAATATTTATTAAAGGTATTAATATTTATTAAACAAATGTAGTGCACTCACATGAAATTTTAATTAAAATCACTTTTTATACAAAAATACAGAATCCTCAATGTGTTTGCCACTCTCCAATATACTTGCTGTGTAGTTGCCTTTAAGTGTCGTTAGAGCCCCTTCCCTATTTAAATATTTCACACACCAGTTTATTCATTTCATTTTTGTATTTACATCACTCAATTTATTCAATTTCATTTTTTGGTGGAATGTAATTAACCAACCAAATTTTTTATACATTCACTCAAAATATTTTTATTTTTATCTTTATTTATAAGATACGCCATAGTAGCTCACAAGAATCACGTCTATTACTCAGTTGATCGATTGCTGCATTTTCCTCATAAGATTTCTATCTGTACCTTGATCCAGGAACCGAATGATAAAATATTGATGAGGTGTTACCTTACCCCGCACAAACTTCACAAATATTTCCCTCAATCCTCAAACTGTTGTTGGTGATAGGTGACCTCTTACATATTTTTGGTCCTGCAATTGCCTTCCACACTTCTGGTTGGAGGTTAGGCCTATTACTCAGAAATGAATGGAATTTCAACTCTCCCTTGATCCAGCCTGGTTTCTTCTGCACCATCATAGCATACCGTGAAAGACCTACAAAAACTTGGTTCTATCTCCCCTCCTTAATGTGGCTAAAAGCTGTATACCTGCACTTTGGACACAGTCATGCCCCCTCCCCCGTGTCTATGTGGTTAGCCAAGGTAGAAGAATTAACAGAATGGAAGATTTACTCTCGGCTGCTAAAGTCACCCAAGATAGATTTTTGAAAAAATGGTTGTCCTGGTACTTATTTTCCAGTGTCAGAGTCATCAGGTGGGCCCCACTCCCCTCCTTATTCTTATTATTACTTTCCTCCATCTTTCTTCCACCCCCTTCCAAACCTCACCTCCTCTCTCCATTTCTCCCTTTTCCCTTTGTTTTTTTTTAATCTTCTGTGCCCTAGGTCCCCAACAAGTTTAATGATATGCTTTTTAATGTTTAATCACATTTTTTTTAGCATTTTGTTTTCTTTAACTTTCTCTTATTAAAAAACAAATAAACAAACAAACAAACAAAAAAAAGACCGAAGGGAGGTACAGGCCTTTAGTGGATGGACTGTTCCATCACCTAATTTACGTGGTCAGTACAAACTAGGGGCATATAGAATATGCTGTATCGATGATTCTGCATTGTTATACAGGACATCCTTGTTCATGCTTACTTATCTTGATTGTCTACACATTTACTTGTGATATGGTGTATTACAGAACATTCTGTTCTTCCTACTGATTATGTACACCCCTTTTTTGTATAAATAAAGAACTTGCAAAAGAAAAAAAACAGTCCATAAAAAAAGTAAAAAGCAATATTTTACACATTCAGATTCAATATATTCATATGCATGCCTTTGTATGCTTTAGGATCAGCCATGTTTAATGACAGAGCATTTCTCAGAACAGTACAGGGCATTTAATGAAGTTGATATGATATTGGAGTGAAGATCCTTCTCATAAGAAGACTGAACAGGCAAGCATTTGCATATAAATCGTGATTGACAATCTTTGCTTGTCGACATACTTTTGTTTATGTACAGAGGAGTTAGCATCAAATCCTACTATGTCAGCGCCAATGATCTACAGATCAATAGCTCATTGCAATTTTTTACCATGCTCTTGTTATGGGATGTTTATATCAGTGTTGCATCTATTGTAGCTAGTAAAATTTCCAATCAGAGTGTCTCTGTGGCTATAAATAGGTTCAAGGGACAGTCACTAAATTATAGAGCTGAATGACAGTGCAGCATGTGTGCTGAGTAGGGTGAAATAATGGACAGTAAAGAATGCTCAATATTTTACTACAGCTTTTTTTCTTGATATTTTGGTAAAGAAGTGCTGTAGGTATTATTTATTTTCCTTTTGACAAAAGGCAATGATAGCTTGCTGTTGTTGAAGCTGGGACCTGTTGCAGATAATAATGACTTCAAACTTTCATACTTGGACTTTTTTCACCGAGGAAGCCATAGATGTGAAGTGATCAATGCAAAATCAGCCAAGTTGGGTTTTATGTCTATGGCAGATGCATCCAGGCCATCTACTGTGAGGGAGTAAAGATCATTTGTACAGATTTGAAAACCTTATTAATTGTTTTTTCCCTTGATCAGCGATTGTCAATTTATGAAGTGTAGAGGGCCTCAAATGTTGCCCTTGAAAGCACCAACGAGTCACATATCATATTACATGTGTAACTACAAAAGCCTCTAAGAGACTGCAGAAATTCTAGAAGAGATGATAAAACCCTGGAAACATATTATAGGTGTTGTTGGAGACTGGAAATGTACTGCAGCAGATGGTCAAAGGACCTGTACATGAAACTACCAAGGGTCACTGCCATTAGAGCTCTTCTGAAAATCAATGTTCCCATTCCCACTACTGGGACTCTGAAAAGGGCCACACAAATTCCAAAGTGCCACTAGTGGTTGGGCACAAGGGTTCTATAAAGATGGAACTGGGTGCTGTCTGTTTGCTTCTGCATCCTTCTCTCTTCAAGCATTGGAACCCCAATGGGGCTAGAGGTAGAAAACCCCAATAAAAATCTTCCATATAAGCCATTACAAAAGGTTTTATATTGCTAATGTGACCAGAAAGTGGATCTCATCTATACTTAGTAAAGTAACAACAATGTTCTTTTACCTTGTAGCATAGGCCTGTCCTTCAAACAAACACAGCAGGCCATGGTCCCATTTTAATGACTGGGACATGAGCAAAAGATAAAACAGCTTTCTACAAACAAAGCTTTATTTAAGTGACTTACGTTTACACCTATTGGAAAAAGAATGAATCCCGATGTAATTTAGATTGTGGAGGTTGCAGCTTATGTAAAGCTGGGTCAAAGAGTGAGATCAATACATTAGAATGCCAATGTTATTACCCACTAAAGTGGTTATCTTGCCTGTGATTATAGATCTTGTGTCAAAAATATAAAACCAGGGATCATTAACAAAATGGCTCTTTTTCTCAGCTGTAATATACAGTACAATAATGTATATAGAGCATGGTATCATGTATTCAGAGCGGAGGTAAGTTAATGAGCATGCCTTAAACTTGTCACCTGAAGGATGACAGTCAGCAGTGACAACCATCTGCTTATGTAAACTATAAGAGAGAAAGGTCAATGTACCTATTAACAATTCACAGTGTGGTTTCTATTATAAATCCATATATTAGTGAAGTATTATTAAAGTGGAAATTTCACATAGAACATTATTGGGGTTCTAGTGTAAAACATATGTATCTAAAAGAACATGTTACTTTGGTACACACAGGGTAATACAGAGTCTAGCCAAATCTATATGTTTTAATATTCCTCCATCGTATTTTTCAATAATATAAAAGTAAAGGAGAAAGTAACTACCACCAACCAGCCATGCCATATAAGCTGACCTGAACCCTAACACTGCTGGTGACTGTGAGAGATAAAAGAGGTTGCTGACATTGACCCAAAAAAGTCACCTCTTAATGGGCTGACCCTTGTGCAGTATAATGTACAGCCTAGGAATCTGGAGCCGGGTGTCAAGATAATGTAACTTTAGCACACATACACAGGAGATACATCATCAGTGCTTGCCCAATGGGCAATGGAGAAAGATGACAGACCGAGAAGGAGAAAAAAAGGATATTGCATCTGCAGGAAAGGAGTGGATGCTTGGACATCACAGTCCTGGAGGAAAGCACATTCAGAGGTAAGTGTCTCATATCGAATATAGAAAAATAGAAAAATGATGGCAGAAAAAAGACAGAGTGGTCCATCAAGTCCATCAGAGTTAAGTGTCTCATATTGTGCAATAATGCTGTGTATATTTGCACATTATGGCAAACTCTGGCCACCCACACCACCATTTACCTCTTCTTTATACTGCCTAAACATATTAATAATGGAAAATTACAAAATAATAGCCATCACATCGAGAACATAGATAATATCTATATGTGCAGCCACAATTACAGCTAATGATCTACCA